>NW_026606185.1:4295000-4895000 GCF_029834395.1 Sorex fumeus | reverse complement strand
GGAGACGTTACTGGGCCCACTTGAGCAAATCGACGATCAACCAAAAAAAATAATTTATAAATATATATAAATTATTCATAAATATGTAAATAATTATAAAATTGTGTTAATTAGTTTTAACTGAGACAATGGTGAAAGGAAGCAGAAATTTTGGTGCTGGGTGTGGAGTTGGACTATTGTATGCCTGAAACCCTATTATAAACAATATTGTAAGCCATATTATCTATAATTTTTAAAATAATAATTAAAATATTCAGCTTTAGATTCTGACTAAATATGCACAGGATAAGTTTCAAGGATAACCATTGCTCTGTAAGTTCTGACAGAGTAAAGAGATAAGCATACATGTCATAAAATTATAATCTAGATTTAAAATAACCAGGCATAAGATTTACCTAAAACATAAGGACATGGAAGCATTATAAGAACTAAAAGAAAGTAAATTATAAGCAAAAGTATAAGAAACCTGCCACAATTTGTTAAATTTCAAACAGGCAGACATTAAGAGGAAGACATTATTGCAACACAAGTTTTTATACAAACTTGGTAAAAATAATATTATCTAGAAAGGGGTGTGGGGATACATTCCCTTGACTGCAGTGAGTTTCCCAACAATTTTTCTCCTTTAAAGTCAGCTCCAAGACAGAAGTTGACCTTGGGACAGTTTTCACACTCACAATTGGTCCTTCAGCAAGAACCATAAAAAACTTGGAAATAATAGAATTTTTTTTTTCATTTGCCTCAAGCAGGCACCAGTAACGTCTCCTTCATCCTAGCCCTGAGATTTTAAAAAGTGCCATATTCAAGGCTCTTTCAGGGTTAGGAGAATGAGACCCATTATAGTTACTGGTATTTGGCATATTGGGTACGCCATGGGGAGTTTGCCAGACTCTGCCATGTGGGCAAGTTACATTCAGTAGCCTGCCAGGCTGTCCAAAGTAAGAACAAGATAATAAGATGTCACGTGGCCACGAATGCAGCCGTGTGCTTCCAGGAGCTGAATTTTATAGTCTCTGGGTCTTGGCCTGTTGATGGAATTACCTGGCGCCTAGGGCAGTTGGTGGGTGTGACCCCTGCCTACTGGAAGATGGAGGATTTTACTTACTAGACCTGGGGACTACACAAAATTCCTGGGAGACAGTGAGATCATGAGCAAAGTCATGATCAATGTAACATCAGAGAACTTCACGATTTCAGTGGTTTAGTTTTTATAGGCAGATTAAGGGCTGGAGCGATAGCACAGTAGGTAGGGTGTTTGCCTTGCACGCGGCCGACCCGGGCGAACCGGGTTAGATTCCTCTGTCCCTCTCGGAGAGCTCAGCAAGCTACTGGGAGTATACTCACCCACACGGCAATGCCTGACAAGCTACTCGTGATGTATTCAATATGCCAAACACAGTAACAAGTGTCACAATGGAGAAATTACTGGGCCCTCTTGAGCAAATCGATGAACAAAGGGAGGACAGTGCTACAGTGCTACAGCAGATTAAAAACATAAGTGTTAACAAATAGGTGGGAAGAGAGACAAAAGGAAAAGCAAAACTGAAATTGACATGAATCTCTTTCAATGCATTAGGTATCTTAATCAAATGGATCTACAGACCAGAAGAGCAGGAAGGGCAACAGAGACCTACAGTCCCAGGGCTCTTAATAGTCAATGGACCTAGAACTAGCCTTGAAGGGAAGACAAGTGGAACCTTGTGGAACCTTAAGTCAGACTTTTTCATAACACACACACACATACACGCACATACACACACACACATGCACATATACAGAAGGAGAGAGAGAGAGAGAGAGAGAGAGAGAGAGAGAGATCAACTATCGGGTTTTACACCAATCATAGTTAAAACAGAAAAAAACAAATAAAATTTTGTTTGGGGAGAAGAAATGAACAGAAACTTCCTCAAAAAAGAAATAAAAATTGTCAAAAGGCACAAAATAAATGCTCTGCATCACTAACCATCAGAAAGATGCAAATTAAAACAACAATGAGATATCTCACATGACAGAGACTGGCTCACATCAAAAAGAACCAGTGCTGGTGCAGATGCGGAGAGAAAGGAACACTCATGCATTATTTGGAAAACAATATGGTCGTTTCTCAAAAAACTATGAATTGAGCTTCCATATTACCCAGCAATACCAATTTTTGGAATATACCATGAGGGCTCCAAAATGCACTGGAAAAATGTCATCTGCACTTCTATGTTCATAGCGGCACTACTCACAATAGCCAGAATCTGGAAACACCTTAGTGCCCAAGAGCAGATGACTGGTTAAAAAAACTACTGTCTATCTACACAATGGAATACTGTGCAGCCATCAGGGGAAAAGAAGTCATGAAATTTGCTTATAAATGGACATGGAGAGTATCATACTGAATGACATGTTTCAGAAGGAGAGGAAAAGACGATTTCACTCATTTGTGGGATATAAAAAAAGAAAAATTAACAGTTTGATACTAATATCCAAGGAGCGATAGCACAGCGGGTAGGGCGTCTGCCTTGCACGCAGCCAACATGGCCAACCCGAGTTCGATTCCTCCGCCCCTCTCGGAGAGCCCGGCAAGCTACCGAGAGTATTCGATATGCCAGACACAGTAACAACAAAGTCTCCAATGGAGACGTTACTGGGCCCGCTCGAGCAAATCGATGATCAACGGGAGGGCCTTTACTTACTTACTTACTTAGTAGAAACAAGGGCCAGGAGCAGTAATCCACTTTTGTAAACTTGTCACAAGTAGAGGGGATTAATTAGGATAGACAATGGGAATTGGAAATGATCACTTTAGATTGGACAAGAATTGCATGCTAAGAGTAGGTAAAGTGATATACACAGTAATCTGTTAATTCCTATATTGCAAACCATAATGCCCAGAAAGAGAGAGTGAAAGAGATACAGAAAGAAGAAAAGTGCCTGTCTTCGAGGCAAACTGGAGCAGAGGATGGGTGATAGGAGGCAGGGGGTGATGGGAGGGGAAACTGTGGACACTGGTGGTGGGAAATGAACACTGGTGAAGGGATGGGTATTGGAATATTGAATGACCGTAACCCAAACATGCAAAAATTTGTAACTGTGTATCTCATGGTAATTCAGTAATAAATAATCACTTAATCACTTAATCCCCGTTATTCATCGATTTACTCGAGCAGGTGCCAGTAACATCTCCATTCATCCCGGTTGCGTGCTAGCGTAGCCCAATGGTATCTGTTCGTTCTAGGAACATGCAGAGCCTCAAACCGATCATTCAAGGTCTTGATGAAGAAGTCTGACCATCTTGTAGGTGGGCGTCCACGTGATCTATTGATGTCCTGTGGAATCCAATCAATAATGGCTCTAGTTCAGCAGTTGTCTGTAAACCTCATTCCGTGTCCAGCCCATCTGATTTTTGATGTCTTGGCAAATGAGACAGCATCCCTGATTCTTGAGCGTTGACGAAGATCAGAACTCTGGATTCTATATCTCATTTGAGTGAATCGTGATATTCCAAGCATAGCTCTTTCGATTCCTCTTTGAGAGACCCAAATAGCGTTCTCATCCTGTTTTTGTAGGGTCCAGGTCTCTGAGGCATATGTTAATGCAGGAAGAACAGTGGAATCAAAGAGATGTGCTCGTAGCTGGAGGTTCTTTTTCCTTTTAGTTATTTCTTCAACGTTTTTGAAGGCATGCCAAGCCGCTCTCTTCCTCTTGCGCAACTCAGGTGCCAGGTCATTCATCATGTTGATTTCTCGACCTAGGTATATATAACTGTTGCATTCAGAGATGGTGGTTCCGTTGAGAGCGAATGGAGAGTCAGGAACAAGGCTGTTTCTCATAAATATTGTCTTCGTAAGATTCAGCTGTAGTCTGACCTTTCCACATTCACGGTCAAAGTCATTCAGCATTTGTGCCGCTTGGCTGATATTTGGTGTTATTAGAATGATGTCATCAGCAAAGCAGAGGTGGTGTAGTTGCCGACCATTTATCTTCACTCCCATGTTTTCCCATTCCAGTTGTCGCATGAGGTTCTCGAGGGTGGCACTGAAGAGTTTTTGTGAAATGGTATCACCCTGCCAAACTCCTCTCTTGATATGGATGATTATTTCTTTGTAGAATGGTGAGATCTTGGTAGTGAATCCGCAATAGAGCTCACGAAGGATCCTGATGTATTGAGTTTGTACGCCCTGATTGGCTAGGGCTTCCATGTCTGCTTCCATCTCAACAGAATCAAAGACCTTCTTTAAATCAATGAAAGTTAGACAGAGCGGCATCTTGAACTCCCGAGAAACCTCAATGAGCTTAGCAATCATGTGGATATGGTCCATGGTACTGAATCCTTTTCGGAATCCGGCTTGTTCATATGGTTGTCCTTCATCTAGTGTTCTGCTAATCCTATTCAGGATGACTCGAGTGAACAGTTTGTAGACGACAGACAATAGGCAGATTGGGCGATAGTTCACAATGTCGTGGATGTCTCCCTTCTTGTATAGTAGTACAGTCCTGCTGGTTTTCCATTGGGATGGAACCTTGCATTCAGACAGGTAGCGTGTGAAGAGCCAAGCCAATGTACTGATGAGTACTGATGGTAAGTTCTTCAGGTGTTCAGGTCTGATCTTGTCTGGGCCAGGTGCTCTTTGTTTCTTTACCGACGAGATGGCATGTTGGATTTCAGAAGGGAGAACATTGGGAACGACATATCCATCATGTGGTATGTGGTATGTGGGCAATTGGACGTGGCTATTAAAGAGATCTGAGTAGAAGTCATGAATAATCTTCTCCATTGCCCTTCTGGAAGATGTGATAGATCCATCATGATGTAGGAGGGCAGTCATTTTGGTTTTGTAGTTGGTGAAGGACAGTCGGGCATTACGAATGTTTTTCCCAGCTTCTGCCGCATCTACCAGTACTGCTGCTCTCCTGTTTTTGAAGTCATCCTTAATGGCTTCTCTGCACTGTTTTGCCAGTTCGGATGTTCGCTTGTGGTTGCCTGAGGCATGTGCCAAGCCACGTTGGCGAATAAGTTCAAGAGTGTTAGAAGAAAGGCGGTTTTTTGTGGTTATCTCTCTCTTGGCATTCCTCGCACAATCATGGAGGTGCTGAATCATTCGATCGTATTCCTCATCGATGTCAATGATGGCATCTTCCCATGTTGCCGCAACAGAGCCAAAGAGCTCCCAGTTGGTGGTCGTTCTGGGAGTCCTCTTTTTAAACCTTGCATTCTTTTCTCCTCGTTCTGTGAGGTAGAATTTTGCACGAAGAAGACAGTGGTCTGATCCCGTTTGGAATTTGGGGACAACATCAACATTGGTTAGGCAAAACCGCCGATTGAATATGATGTGGTCTATTTCATTGTGGAATCGTCCATTGGGAGACTCCCATGTCCAACGTTTAGATTCAGCCTTTTGGAACTGTGAGTTACCATGGAAGGTTTTGGTTGACATGATGAACTCAGACAGTCTGTCATTCTGTTCGTTCCATTCTAGGCCATGGGTCTTGATGTGGAGTTCATCGACTGATCTTCTTGGTCCTATCTTGGCATTAAAATCACCGACAATGATCTTGTAGAAGGTGTGATCTTCTTTATAGAACTTCTCCAGCTCCATGTAGAACTTCTCAGTTTCTCTTTCACCATAACTGGATGTTGGTGCATAGACAACAAAGATAGAAACTGCCGGTAGTGAGCCACATCTATTCAAGTGTAATCGTCCGATTCGGGTTGTTAGGCATTCGAATGAATCAATGCTCGTGGCTAAGTTTGTGTTGACAAGGATACCGACACCACCGACGCCTCTTTTATCACATGTTCCAAGGAACAGTTCTTCTCCAGTCTCAAAAACGGCATGATGTGATTGATGTCTTCTCGTTTCGGTCAGACCAATGATGTCGTACTTGATCTTTCGTGCTTTTATCATAAGGTCTTCAATGGATGCAGGAGATGCCAGCGTACGAGCATTAAAAGTACAGACAATCGTTTTTGTTTTTCTTCGTTTTGGCAGCCTATTTCTGCCTTGGTATTTTATCAGCCTTTCCTTCCATATCCTTCTCGACTCTGCCATATTCAGGGTTAGGGGAATGAGATCCATTTATTACTGGATTTGGCATATCAATTTGGTCTATTTAGCATAGACCACGGATAGCTTGCCAGGCTCTGCCATGCGGGTGGAATATTTAAAGGTACCTTGAAAACTTAGAGAAAATTAAATAGTCACACGGCCGTAATAATATATAATATAATAATAATAATAATAATGTAATAAATAAATACATAAATAAATTTTAAAAACCAAAATTTAAAATCCTTCTAAAAACCATTAAATAACTTGGATATCCTAAAAATAGAAAAGAAAAGGTCCAATTATCAATACCTAAGTATATATTCATTCATATCATAGTACAGAAACAAAGTTATAGATTAATAGAATAAAGTACATCCCCACCATCAGAACAAGATACTTCAAAATGTCCAATAACATTAAGAACATAAAGAGCCAAAAATAAAAAAGGCATGAAATTTTTTTTTAAATTTAAGCAAATTTAACATGAAAATTTAAGCATAGATTCTTCTTGGTATATATCTTTATTCTGCTTCTCCTTGTCTTTTATTTCTTCCCTCTTCCCATCTCTCTCCACACAACAAAAATGATAAAATATCAGGCCATGAAGTATAAGAAAAATTCAAATAATTAATATCCAGGAGCGATAGCACTGAGGTAGGGTATTTGCCTTGTACACAGCCAGCCCAGCCGAACTGGGTTTGATTCCTCCACCCCTCTTGGAGACCCCGGCAAGCTACCGAGAATATCTCACCCACACGGCAAAGCGTGGCAAGCTACCCATGACGTATTCAATATGCCAAACACAGTAACAACAAGTCTCACAACGGAGACATTACTGGGCCCGCTCGAGCAAATTGATGAACAATGGGGAGGACAGTGACAATATCTATAGATTATATTCTCAAACTACAACATAGTCTATATAATTAATAAAAACACAATTACTTGGACAAGAATAAAAGAGAAATGATTTCTTCATGACCGCTGGACCAAAGACAAATCAGAATAAAATACAAAGCTTTTAAGAACTGAATCATATTGAAAAGCAATATAGAAAACAAATTACTTATCAAAAACTAGGGATGCAAGTTAAACAATGCACACCCTTAAATGATTATACGTTAAGAGAAAAAGCTAAAATGTAATGAGTGGCATTCAGCCGAAGAGAAGGACAACACGGAGGGTGGGATCCAAAGATCCCGAAGGAAAAAAAAAAAAAACCAGCACGGCCACAGCCCCAAAAGCACAAGGACTTAATGCAGAACCCAGCAGCTTGGAGCAGAAAAGTGAAAGGACTATGCGTTAATCCAGGCCATCATGTCTGCCCGGAGGGGAAAGGGTGTTGGTCCCTTCCGCCCTCCTCCCTCTGGAAAGAAAGATGGTGGCCACATGGGAGCCTTGTGGACAGCAGGTATGAGCCGGGGGAGTGGGGGCGACTAAAACCTCATGGGAAGGGGGGCGTTTCGGTCCACCCTTCACCCCCTACCGAGGCCAACAGTTGCCCCCCCACTAGCGGCTCTCCAGCACGGCCACGACTCCGGAGCACAGAAACCAATTTCTTAACTATCTGACTTTCAGTAGAAACACTTCCAGGGTCAATAAGTAAAATAGCAGAAATCCAAAACCAACATTTAATTCTTGAACCCAGCTGTAGAAAGCAAATCACTTCACAATGCTTTTTCAGCATGTCTGATTTGGGGGGGGGGGGTTAACTCTAAATAATAGTGGTGAATCTTTTATTGAAACAATGAATCTAATCAAAGCAGATAGAGTGTTAACTAGAATTCATCTGCCCCACAGGGACTGGGAAGGGTGGGGGGTGGGGTTTTATTGGGGTTCTTCATGGTAAAAAATAAGTATTGGTAAAGGGAAATGTGTTTGATATTTGCATGACTGAGACCTAAACCTGAAAGCTTTGTAACCTTTCCCACGGTGATTCAATAAAGAAAGAAATAAAAAAAAATGTAATGAGTTAAGATACAAATGAATAAATTGCTAAAAAATAATAGTAATGAGAAAAATATGTGTTAGGTGGTAATAAAGACAAGAACAGAAAACAGTGGAAACCAGTGAAACATAAAACAAAGATATAACCTGAAGACTCATCAAAGTCAAAATTTTATTTGTATAAGAACACTCTCATGAAACTGATTAAAGACAGAGACAGTGAAAGTGTCCACTGAGTCATACTTCTGATCCTAGATAGAGAACTGAGCAGATATTTATTTTCAATCCCCTCTCTTGAAGATCTCATAAAGTTAGTAAAAGAATAAGAGGTCATAATGGCAAAGGAAATAGCACAATGTCCTGAGCACAGGTGTTGCCTCAAAGAGGCTTGGCTTTGATCTCTGGCACTTTATGGTCCCCAGAAAACTACTGGAAATTACTCCGAAGCACGAATCCTGGAGTAGCTTTTGAGCACTGCCATATCTGATCCATTAAAAAAAAAATCAAGGAACTGAAGAGATACTACAGCAGGTAGAGTACTTGCCTTGCCTCTAGGAGTGATCCCTGAGCAAAAGTCATTTGTAAGCCCTGAGCACAATTGCTTGTGGCCCAGAAAACAAATAAACAAACAAACAAAAACAAAGTAAATGAAATCTAGCTGTGCTAAGGACTTACTTCTTGCTCTGCACCCAGAGATATCTCCTGGATTTGCTCAGGGGGCCATGCACAGTGCTGGTGGATCAAACCCAGTTGGCTGTGTGCAAGGCCTTACCACTGAAATATCTCTCCAGCCCCCAAATAAAATATCACACTAGAAAAAAAAATAGTAACAAACACTTAAAAGAAATAATTTCAAAAAGCCATAGTAGGGCCAGAGAGATAGTACAGTGGCTATGGTGTGTCCCTTGCTCAAGGCTGATCCCAATTAGAGCTACCCAGCATCACACATGGTCCCCCAAGCAACAACGGGAATGATCTCTGAATGCAGAACCAGAGTAAATCCTGGGCACTGTTGGGTGTAGCCTAAACATCACCCCCCCAAAAAAATTATTAGCAGAGAGGGGGCTCAACAATTTGTTAGAAGAACAAAAAAAGTTTACAATGATCAAGGAAGCACCACGTTGAATTTCTCGGGACACAGCTGATGAATTGATACGGAATGCTGACTGGTTCGTCCCTTTTGGAAAACAGTATGGATGGTTCTGAATTCAAATTAGAACTTATGACAGAAAGACCATGGGGGTTATCCTTACAAATTTCAGAAAAGAAAAAACCTTGAAATGATGTAGTTAATGGATCAATCACTTATGTGTGAGGAAAAACAAAAAAGTAAATAAAGCAATCTCTTCAGTAAGTATTCTCATCACAAAGAAAATTTTATCTCATACATATCTTCTCTAATAAGTAATACACAAACTTATTCCAGAAGCAAATTACAGTGAAAACTGGAAGTGGGTAATCAGGGAGAAAAGAAACAGTGAATAACTCCTGAAATGAATAAAAAGAAATTCCCCTATAGCAGCTGTCCAGAAACAAAATGTCCAATTTATAATAAACATACATGGGTTCCTTTAGGCTGTTATCATTACAGGAAAGAGAATAAACAAATGACTAGAAGATATTGTGATGCTAGAAAGAAGCAGAGGTTTCTCCTCTCAATATCAAAAAGAAGTCATTTAAAAACTACAAAAGAGAATATCCCAACCAGAAAAACTACAAGAATTACATGGCTTTAGATACGAGGCAAAATAAAATGTCTCTCTGTTTTGAGCAGCATGAATTCTTAATTACAGACACCATTTAATGTAGACACTTTAACATATTTCTATTCTTCTGGGATAGGGGTCAATCACATGGAAACCTGTATGGAGAGAGTATTATTTTATAATTACATCTGGGATTCCTAGTTAACAAACAATCTTTATAGAATCATGAGAATAATGACTTAATGATTTAACATTTGGAATCTACATGAGTGGAAAACAGATTTTTCAGATTACCAAGACTAAGTCACTATCTATTAGTATCATTATCATCATCAGTCAAAACAGGTAGGCAGACAGAGGAGTAACACCTGACAATGCATTCTTAGAAAGTAATAAAATAAAAAGTAATAAGAATAAATTTGAAGAAGTAACTCTATCACTAGTCCTAAAGTAGCAGAAAATATTTATGGTTCAATCCATTTTGTGGACACAATAATTAAGACCTGATAAGTTTCTAACTGGTACCAGCACCAGCCCAGAGAAGGCTGACAGCCGTCTAAAGAGAAGTTCCAGCAGGGCCTAACGTGACATGAATGTGGTCAAACTCTTGTCCTTGACAACGTCACTGCAATAGATTCATGTGCATAGAATTTCCCACATGGAAGGAAACCTCTAAAGCTAACTCTGCAAAGGGAAGCAGAACAATTGAGTGCAGCGGAGGACTTGGAGTACATGGCGGGGTCTCACCTGCATTTTCACCTGAGATGTGTAGTCTTCATCTCACCCCTTAGGAGAATCCCCTGTTGTCTTTGAATGTATAATTATTTGTCTTTATTCTTCCTCATAATTAATCACTAAAATTTCTTTATATTTGTGTATTCCTGAAATTCTTTTCTGTAAGGGAAGGTGATGGACCTGGCAAACCTGAATAATATTTAGAACTGTATTCTATTTCCTCCAAAAAGAAATTCTTAGATTCAGCCTCGATTCCTTGGCTCGCTGAGAAATCAGGTGGCAGGGATCATCTACCACATAAGACAGAGTGGCCTCCAGGTATGCTTTGATGACAGAACATGGGGCTGGTGAGATGTAAGATTGGTACTGTGCAGGTGCTCAATGCAGACTCTCATCAGTCCTACATTTTCCAGGCACCTCCCTGGGAGACCAAGGGTAAGGTAAAGGTAAAGGCCCTCCCGTTGTTCATCAATTTGCTGAGCGGGTCCAGTAACTGATGAGCGGGTCCAGTAACGTCTCCATTGGAGACTTTGTTGTTACTGTGTTTGGCATATCGAATACGTCACGGGGAGCTTGCCAGGCTCTGCTGTGTGGGCGAGATACTCTCGGTAGCTTGCCGGGCTCGTCGAGAGGGGCAGAGGAATCGAACTCGGGTCGCCATGTTGGCTGCGTGCAAGGCAAACGCCCTACCGCTATCGCTCCAGCGATATCCACAGCAATATCCACAGGGTATCTGAAAACATAATCTTTGAAGTGTCTACCTCTGTCTTCACTTCACAAAAGCTATTTGCAGCAATCATTATTTTGGCTCAGAATAATGGGCATTGAGCCATGAGATAGTAAAGTAGTTAGGGTTTAGGATTAGCATGTGCTCAACCTGGACTTGATTTTAAATTTTTTTTTAACTGAATCACCATGAGATACAGTTAGAAAGCTTTCACTATTGATTTTTAGTCATACAATGATTGAATACCCATCCCTCCAGCAGTGTGCATTTTCCACCACCAACATTTCCAGTATCCCTCCCACTACCCCCTGTGAATTTGATTAGAGGCATTAATATACCCAGTGTAGTCCAGGAAGACCCTTAGAACCACAGGTATGATACTGGAGGCCACAAGTACCTCTGGAGAGGTCCCATTAATTGCTGTAAACAGGGGATGAAGCAGCATCACATCCTTGGAATCTTTACCCCTGCTTGGACCACTGAGAATCATCAAGAACTTCTGAGCACAGCTTGGGAGACTCGTTCCCCTTTCACCGAAAATAGAATCAAAGAGCATTTCTTATATTCCACATAAAGTGCTAATTTTTTTATAAGAATTGTCCTGTTTGGAATCCTTTAAAGTTTCTATGGGGCCAACATTAAAATAATGCACAAAACAGAAAGAGACACAACTAGAAAGACACAACTAGAGAAGGAAATTTCAGATCAAGATCCCAGATAAAAATCAATGTAAAGAAGCTGGAGTGATAGCACAACGGGTAGGGCATTTACCTACCACGCGGCCGACCTGGGATCGATTCCCAGCATCCCATATGGTCCCCTGAGCACCGCCAGGAATAATTCCTGAGGGCAGAGCAGGAGTGAGCCCCTGTGCATCGCCAGGTGTGACCCAAAACGCAAAAAATATATAAATCAATGTTAAAATGCTTAACAAAATCCTAGCTAAGTGAACAATAGTTGGAAAAGTGATAATAAACTAAAATAGATAGAAAAAAATCCAAGCTAACTGAATCCAAAAGCATATCAAAAATATCATACACCATAATTAAGTAACATTCATCCCAGGCATGCAAGAATGGTTTAACATATGCAAATCAATGAATGCAATCACAGTACATGAATTAAAGAAAATATAAAAATTATATTATCATACCAATTGTTGCAATGAAAGCCTCAGAAATTATCCAACATCCATTCATTATAAGAATCCCTTAACTAAATAGGGATGGTAGGAACCTTCATCAAGATATTAATAACAATCAAAAACAAAACCACAGCTGGTACTATTCTTAATGGTGAAAAACTGAAAGTATTCCCTCTAAGGTTAGGTACAAGACAAGGATATCCTCTGTCACCACTTTTATATGATACAGTATTAGAAGTTCTAGCAACAGTAATCAGGCAAGATAAAGAAATCAAAGTGAAACAACTTGGAAAGGAGGAAGACACTATCACTCTTTGCAGATGACATGATAATATACATTCAAGATTCTACAGAGTTCATCAACGGGCTCCTAAAAACAACAAACCAACACAGTAAACTAGTGTGCTACAAAGTGAACACACAAAAATCTCTCACATTATTACATACAAATAATTAATTAGAAGAGAAAGCAATGAAAAATCTACCCCTTTCAAAATAGTTTCAAAACATCAATTACTTAGAAAGTAACAAAAGTCGCCGGAGATATATACCTTGAAAACTATAACTTGCTAAGAAAGAGATAGATAGGAAATAAAAAATATATTCCATGTTCATGGATCGCAAGAATAAATGTTGTCAAAATGATCATCCTACATAGATTATTATGTAGTTTTCACACAGTTCCATCCAAATTCAGAAAACATTCTTCAAAGACTTGTATCAACCAATAATAAAATTTATCTGGAATCATAGAACACTTCAAATAGCCAAAGTCATTCTGAGAAACAAGAAATGCTGAGGTATCTTATTGCTTAATTTGTAAGTGGACTATAAAGCCATAGTAATCAAAACAGTATAGTAATGAAAAGAAAAGAGAAAGACTCTGGTCAATGGATCAGAATCAAGTGCCCAAAGACAAATCTCCAGATATACGATCAACTAATTTTGACAAGGGATGCAGGTTCATTAAGTGGAGGATGGACAGTCTCTTTAAAAAATGGTACTGGGAACATGATAACCTCAAAGTACCTTTATTGTAAACCATGATGCCCAAAAGGAGAGAGAGAAAGAGAGAGAAAAAGAAAAGAACCTGCCATAGAGGCGGGTATGGGGGTGGCGGGATGGAAACCAAGGACATTGGTGGTGGGAAATATACACTGGTGGAAGGATGGCTGCTAGAACATTGTATGACTGAAACCCAACCATGAACATCTTTGCAACTGTGCATCTCATGGAAATTCAATAAAATTAATTAATTAATTAATTTAAAATTTAAAATTTTAAAAATGTTGTTGGAAAAACTGGATAGTTAATAAAACTGGATAGAAAGATGAACCTGACCATATCTCATACCACACATAAAAGTCAATTCAAAGTGAATCAAAAACCTTGGGACCAGAACAGACTCCATATAGTACACTGAGGAAAACTGGCAGAACACTCCAAGATTTGGACTTCTGTAGGATAACATTGCCACAGGGGAGCTTTGGTTTATTTATTTATCACAGTGCTCTCTAGTCACTCCCATTCCTCTGTTTGTTTATCTGTAAACTCTTCTCTGTGCTCTCCTCCCCAGCCAGTTAATCACCTTTTCTCCGAATCAGATTCTGTTAGCTTGTAAGATCAGATCCTTGTAAGGACACTGAATCTGTATTGTAAGTTATGTCTTCTGCATAGTTTATCTTAAAGCAATATTCTTTCTGTATAGACACAGGAAGACAATTAATATTATGCTTTGTAACTTCCAATATTTTGGAAGTTTGTAACTTGGGAGTTGATTGACTTCGAATAATATTTACTCCTGGGTATCTGCTTTCTTGACTCAGTTGTCTTTAGTTCCTAGCACTACAAAAGCAGTGTCCCGACGAGGGACTGAATGGACCCAGGGCAAGTTGTGAGCTACCCTGGCATCGAAATGAGCCAGGCCAAAGAGTCACGATACTCAACTATAAGTTGAGGGCATGATCATGGACAAATGCTTTCATGATCCAAAAGTAAGTAACAATGAGACTAGTACCCTGCTGGGGCTTAGGAAGACTAGCCTGGCCTAAGGACTGCAGAATATATGATGAGATGTTCTCAGGAAGAACTAAACTGTAAATTTATATCTCTTACTGTGTTCATACAGAATGACATTGCTAGAAATATTGGAAGCAAATTTACTACAACTATCTAAGTAGATTACTATCTGAGGAAAGAACATACCCTTGTTGGGATCCCACCCTTGAGCAGATCTCTTAGTAATCTGGAGTAATCTCTTTAGATGAGATTTTATCCTTGAGTTAATCTCATGAGGAGTGGTCTTACCTCTCTTTGCTGATTTGTTAATGTTCAACCCACCTTTGTGTCACCGCCTTACATGATTGCTACATAAACTAAGACTGTAAGCTCAAAGGGGGCGAGAAGGCTCAGGCTGAGGAGGAGACTGAGGTTCAGACTGAGGCTCAGGCTCAGGCTCAGGCTCAGGCTGAGAGATGGGCTTGGGCTCAGGCTCGGGAGCTTGGGCTCCAGAGGGCAGAGTCAGAGGTAAGAGTAAAGACTGGAATAAACTACAATTGATACCGACCAGCCTGGCCCTAGTTTGTTTCTTCACCTATCTCGCCCCTACGACCTACCCAGGGTGGGGGAAGCGATGTGAGAGTACAAAACACAGGCAGAGGGAGAGATAGAGCACTGCTGGCCCTTTTGAAAACACACAGACTTCAAAGGTGTTTTCAATGATACAATTCCACTGGCAAAATAAACAATTTTTTTTAAAAAAATGGACAACATCAGAGCTGGAGCGATAGCACTGCGGGTAGGGCATTTGCCTTGCACACAGCTGTCCTGGGTTTGATTCCCAGCATCCCATACTGTCCCCTGAGCACCGCCAGGAGTAATTCCTGAGTCCAGAACCAGGAGTAACCCCTGTGCATCATCGGGTGTGGCGCAAAAATAAAAAAATGGACTACATCAAATGAAAGACTTTTTTCACAGCAAAAGAAACATGATCTAAAACTGAAAGACACCCCGTTGAATGGAAGAAAGAATTTCACTCACAAAACGTGGTTTAATATCCAAGAAAAATAAAGAACTCAAAGATGAACAAAAAATTTTAAAAAGATAAAAAACAAACCTTTTGTTCCTGTTCAAAGAAAGCCAACCAATAAATACATGAAAAACTGGAAATTCAAATTAAGAGGACAATGAGCTATTATCTCACACCAGTGAGAATGGCACATATGAAAAAAAGGAACAATCTGTGTTTGAAGGAGTATGAAGAAAAAATCTCATCCACTGCTGGTGGGAATGTTGTCTGGTTCAACTCCTGTGGAAAATAGTATGGAGATTTCTCAGAAATGGAGCCCTATGACCCAACAATTCCACTTCATGGTTATCTGCCCCCAGGCCACAAAAATAATCATTCAAAGACCATATACACATCATTTTTCATTCCATCACTTAACACTATGCTGAGATATGGAATCAACCTAGGTGTCTAACAAGTGAGTGGATAGTGAAGGTGCTGGATATATACATATATATATATGTGTGTGTGTGTGTATTATATATATATACATAACAGAATACTATACAGTTGCAAAGAAAGATGAGATCATGTGATTTGTTGCAACGTCAAAGGAACTGGGGGGTATCATGTTGAATAAAGTAAGCAAAAAGAAAGACAGATATTGTATAAACTCAATTTAGAATAAAAGATCAAGGTAACGCAAAGGGGGAATACCTAGATCTTAAGGACCCTGGATCCTGGATCGCAAGACTGAGGATAAGGAAGGAGAAACTGAAGAAGGAAATGTAAGAAGGGGCAGGCAGAAGGTAACATGAGCAGGGGCAGTGACCTTGGACACACTGCTAGTGAATAGGTGTTATTTATGTATCTGAACCTTATAACCAACAAGACAAAAGCATGAGAGCAAATCTACAATAATCAAACTTAAAAAGCTGCCTATCAAAAAGGCAGGTTGGTGAATGGGAGGGAAACTAGTGACACTCTTGGATGAAAAGTGACACTGATGATGGGACAATTATTGGAAAACAGTACATATAACACTCAATTATAAAAACCTTTTTAAAATTTATTTATTTTTATTTGGGCTGAACCTATAATAGCACAACAGGTAAGGCATCTGCCTTGCACGTGGCTGACCCAGGTTTGACTCCTCTGTACCTCTCAGAGAGCCTGGCAAGCTACTTAGAGTATCCCGCCCACATGACAGAGTCCGTCAAGGTTCCCTTGGCATGTTTGATATGCCAAAAACAGTAACAACAAATCTCACAATGGAGACAATGGGAGGACAGTGCTACAGTGCTACAGTGCTATATTTATTTATTTATTTATTTATTTATTTATTTATTCTCCAGAGTAAGAACTAGATAATAAGATGACGTGAGGCCACGCGCTTCCAGGAGCTAGATTTTATAGTCTCTGGGTCTTGGCCATTGATGGGATTACATGGCGCCGGGGGCAAATCTACAATAAGCAAACTTAAAAAGCTTACTCTGGAGAACCTGGCAGGCTACCAAAAGTATCCTGCCCGCACAGCAGAGTCTGGCAAACTCTTCGTGGCATATTCAATATGCCAAAATCCAGTCACAATGATAGGTCTCATTCTCCTGACCCTGAAAGAACCTTGAATTTGGCATTTTCTAAAATCTCAGGGCTAGGATGAAGGAGACATTACTGGTGCCTGCTCAAAGAAATTGATGAACAGCAGGATGACAGTGATACAGTGATACAGTGATACAGTGAATTCTTTATTTATTTATTTATTTTTAATGAATCACTGTGAGGTACAGTTACAGACTTACAAACTTTTGTGCTTACGTTTCAGTCATACAATGATTGAGTATCCATCCCTCAACCAGTGCCCATTCTCCACCACCAATATTCCCAGTATCCCACCCGCCACCACTCCCCACCCTGCTTCTGTGACAGGTGCATTCCCTTTTACTCACTCTCTGCCTTTGGGTATTGTAGTTTTGCAATACAGGCATTAAGAGGCATCGTGTTCAGTCTATAGTCTACCTCAGCACAAAAATCACAGTACCTAAACTTAAAAAATTATAATTACTATTTAATTGTAAAAATACCTTATTGAGATCAGTATTATTGTTTCACAGATGTGTAAGAGGGGCACAAAAATTAAGAAAATTGCTCACCATGTTCACCAATTACCAAAGTCTGTTATAAAGCCAGATTTTATATTCAGGAAGTCTTATTTTAACATCTGACTCAGCCACACTCAGTCACTTTAGCATAAAAACAGCATAACAATTTTCATTAGGAAAATAGGAAGTACCTGCAGCCTATCTGTCATGCTTGAGGAGACAGGAAAGGGACACTTTATGGTATTCCTTTAAAAATAAAATAGTAACCAATGGAAGGACTCAGAATTGCACAATCCTGAATGAGAGAGGCAATAGCAGAAATGAACTACATTTTAACCTTAAGTGAGCTAATTCCTACTCTTTCAAGGCAGGTTGATCCATTGAGCAGAATCGAAAATTAAAAGGAAAAAGAAGCAGAAACTGCCAAAAGAGAAAAGTAAATAGAAATTTTGTCTGGAAAGCAGGGTAGAATATGCAATGCAATTCTCTGAATCAAAGGTAGAGACTTGAAATTTTCATTACTAATATGTGTGTCATACTACCTATATTTTAACAGCATGTTATATCCAGAGATAAAACAACATTTTAAATCACCAAAGAAGAGAAATGAGAACCTGTGTACATGACTGGAAGGAATGTAAACAGATGCAGTTCCTATAGAAAAACATTTGGTAACCTTAATACTTAAACATAGGAATACCATAAAATTCAGTAATTCCACTTTTTTATATATTCCCAAATTAACTCAAACTAGGGTCTCATAGAGATATGTGTACACCAATGTATACACTATATGAACTATAAATGCATTGTAGCACTGTAGCACTGTCCTTCCGTTGTTCATCAATTTGCTTGAGCGGGTCCAGTAACATTGTGAGACTTGTTGTTACTGTGTTTGGCATATTGAATACATCATGGGTAGCTTGCCAGGCTTTGCCATGTAAGCGAGATACTCTCGGTAGCTTGCTGGGCTCTCCGAGAGGGGCAGAGGAATCAAACTCGGGTCAGTCGCGTGCAAGGCAAACGTCCTACCCGCTGTGCTATCGCCCCAGCCCGAACTCCAATATGATATGACGATACGACTATCCTGTTATTCGTCGATTGCCTCGAGCAGGCCCCAGTAATGTCTCCTTCGTCCTAGCCCTGAGATTTTTTTAAAAACTGCCATATTCAAGGCTCTTTCAGAGTTAGGAGAATGAGACCCATCATTGTTACTGGTGTTTGGCATATTGGGTACGCCACAGGGAGTTTGCCAGACTCTGCTGTGTGGGCAGGTTACATTCGGTAGCCTGCCAGTTTGAGTTTTCCTCCCTGCCCTGACCAGGGCTCCGGCAGCCGAAGACCTCCAGAACCAGCCACCACCATGCTGAGACCACTCTCCGCACACATGAAGGTACTGGCAGAGGAACAAAGGCACGCGGGTCCTGGGGCTGAGATCTCCAAGCCTACTCGGATCAGGGCTGAGCATCCTACACCCAGATCCTCCAAATTCCAGTAGGCGGGGGTCACACCCACCAACTGGCCCCCTGGCACCGAATAATCCCATCAACGGCCAAGACTCAGAGACTATAAAACCTGAACTCCAAATGAAAGCAAAGTAATTGCTTATGAACATAAGAATGAATAACAAAATCTGATTCATTCATGCAATGGAATATTATTCAGTCTTCAAAAGGTAAAGGTCCTTCCGTTGATCATCGATTTGCTCGAGCGGGCCCAGTAACGTCTCCATTGGAGACTTTGTTGTTACTGTGTCTGGCATATCGAATACTCTCGGTAGCTTGCCGGGCTCTCTGAAAAGGAAAAAAAAAATCTGGCAAATGTCATAACATATTGAATCTTGAAGACATTATGCTAAGTAAAATAACCCAGATACAAGGAACAGACGCCGTTTGATTTTACTTACATGAGATACCTCAAAGAGTAAAATTCAGAGAGATAGAAAGTAGAGTGTAGTTACCAGGTGGGGTAAGGAAGAAGGGAGCTAGTAATCATCGTTCCAGATGGGTAAAATTTTCTGGAATAATGAATAGCTGTGGAGACTTACACTTACAGAAAGGTGTGAATATGGGCTAGCAGAATCCATGTCCAACTCACCCACACCAACAGCCCAGCTAAAGAGGTCCTGACCCTCTGTATCCAGCCACACTTGGCCAGGTAGATCTGTCTCCTGGCGGACAAGTCCAAGACGAAATTTAGGACAAATTCTCCTTCCTTCAGCCTGCACCGCCGGAACCTCCATACCTGACTTCCGCCATATTAACAGACCCAGTGCCACATATCCTCACAGCTCGGCTTACAGCTATATTAACATTTAGATTTCAAGCAATGATACATAACTTCAGGGACAGGCAACAGCTTAGGGAATCTATAGCTTTGAAACCAATCTTGCAAGAAACATTAAATAAGCTTCTTTAAAGGGCAAGATAGAGTCCTCAGCACTTGGCACTTCTGGCACTTTTGATTGCCCTCTACTGAGCAAGGTTTGCTTACTCATATCTTACTAAGGGATTTTATACATTTGGAATAATGAATTAACATTATATTTATATTGAATATTATAGATCTTATCAGGTGGGGTTTTTTTACATCCACAAAGATTTTCATTATAATACCTTACTACTTATTAATGTAGATAATTAGGCAGTGTCTAAAATATAATATTTTCAACTTAAAGTCAATATTCCCTTTCTTAGAATAAAACACACGTTTATAATTCTATAGGCCTATTTAGATTCTTCCTTAATTTTTTAACCCTCTTCACTACTACTAATTTTAAATTTGTACCAGTTACATCTGTTTTATGTAAATATTAAAATGTATTAGAACAGAAGTATTGATAATATTAATTTTAAGAAGATACACCTGAGGAAAAAGATAAATTTTGGAAAAATAAAAATGATTTTTACTTTTTCAATTTATAATTGATTTACTATTTTGTGAAATTCTAGGAGTTTAGCTGTATTCATCTATGTACGTGTCACTACCATCACACTTGAAATAAAAAGAGAACTATCCTAAATGTAAGATATCACTGTCACTGTCCCTGTCCTCCCATTGTTCATTGATTTGCTCGAGCGGGACCAGTAATGTCTCCATTGTGTCACTTGTTATTGTGTTTGGCATATCAGAATACGTCATGGTTAGCTTGCCAGGCTTTGCTGTGCGGGTGAGATACTCTCGGTAGCTTGCCGGACTCTCCGAGAGGGGCGGAGGAATCGAACTCAGGTCGGCCATGTTGGCCATGTGCAAAGCAAACGCCCTACCCACTGTGCTATTGCTCCAGCCTAATATAAGATATATTAAAAAGAAAAATACTAAGGAAATAACAAATGGTCAAAATGATCATAACTCATTATTTTGTCTCTAGAACTGAGCTTACATTGGGGGTGGGAGGAGTGAGGAAATACTGGTGGAGGGAAGTGGGCTCTCTGGTGTGGGTTTTTTGGTGTTAGAATGATGTATCTATGGATCCATGAAAAGTATCAGCAATAGCATTGAAAATCCTAGTACCTAAATTAAAATCCGTTAAAACTTTTAAACTGTGTGAATATACTTAATGTCATTGAACTGTGCACTTAAAAGTCATGAAATTGTAAATTTTATGTTAAATATATTTTATTATAAGAAAGAAGTTATTTTTCTCAAAGACTTTGTGCAAGTCTCAGATATGAAACCTTTTAATTTAGAGGCATTTAGTATAGACCAGTTTTTTTATGACTTTCAAAAAAATGCATTAACTATATGACAGTGATTCTTAATCTATATATCTGGGGGCCATCACAAGTCCATAGACTAGGCATTGAAAACAATCAACGCTGGCATGGATGCTGGGAGAAAGGGACTTTCATTCACTGTTATTGAGAATATTGACTGGTTCAGCCTTTCCGGTAAACAATATGGAAATTCCTAAAAAATCTAAGACTTAAGTACCCAGCACCCTACTTCTTTGACTATAGCTGAAGGTGCCAAAAACAAAATAAAGAAAAGACGTTTGCATCCTATGTCCCTTGAAGCACTATCCACAATAGCCAATGTTTGTAAACAACCCATGTGTCCAAGAATAGATGACTGGATAAAGAAACAATAGTACACATACACAATGGAATATTACTTGGCCCTAAGAAAAGATAAAGTCATGAAATTTGCTACAGAGTATCAAATTCACAGAAAGAGAGAGAGAGAGAGAGAGAGAGAGAGAGAGAGAGAGGGAGAAAATGATTTCTCTCTTATGAGGGATATAAAAAAACATAATGGTAAAATAATTACCACCCAAAGACAATGAAAATAAAGAACATGAGAACTGGTATTCAGTAGGAAACATGCCATATGGCTATGATGGAGAAAGTGTTCAGCCTGGAGGAGGTGGTGGTGCTAAAAGGTGGTAAAAGACGTATGTGAAACTCTCTCAGCAACAGGACTATAAATCACATTATGAAATAAATATTAAAAAGAATGTGCCTCTTGTATAAGCAGGGTTGGGAGTCAGCGGGGTTGGGAGTGGGCATTGGTGAAGGGATGTGGACATGTGAAGTGATCAGTGTTGAAACATTATATGTCTGAAACCCAATCACAAACAATTTTTTAACTTTACAGTGACTAAATTAATAATAAAATAAAAATATAAAAATTTAATCATGAGAGACTGGAGCGATAGCACAGCGGGTAGGGCATTTGCCTTGCACGCAGCCAACATGGCTGACACAGGTTCTATTCCCAGCACCCCGTATGGTCCCCTGAGCAACGCCAGGAGCAATTCCTGAGTGCATGAGCCAGGAGTAACCCCTGAGCATCGCCGGGTGTGACCCAAAAAGCAAAAAAAAAAAAAAAAAAAAATTTAATCATGACAAAGAAGGAAAGAAAACGACTGCCTTCAAACTATTCATCCATGTTATAATCTCCCAATTTATTTCTGTTTACTTTATTGTAAATTACAAAGTTTATATACTCTATAATTATATAATATCTGAATTATATATTTAAACTATAAGATTTCATTATTATTGTTGCTTTGCACAGTTCCTACTGGTTTACATTTATCTTTATATGTAGGTATACTCAGTGAAAAACCTTACATATTGTCAATTATCAGGAACCACTGATGATGAGAGGTTTCACTAGATTATTGTTTTAGATGAAAAGAAGAAAGTTTCCTTTCTTTCTACATACTTCAGAATACATCAAAGTACATATTATACTGTAACCTAACGATGCACAAAGTTCCTGATGAAGTAAGCCAGACCATCTTGTATATCTTTACATTCCATTCCCATACATTCCACCTCCTCTTTCTCAATATATCTAAATTTAGTCAGGCTTACACAGTAACCTGTTAGGTATTTTTTTAACCTCATCTAAGCATAGCAAGGCACAGTTCATCTGTAACAAAGAACCACTGCATTGTGACATGCTGACCCCAGCCCACCTCACTTAGTTCCTAGCTGTTTGCAGGTATGACACAGCCTTGCTTGCAGGGCCGCATCTTTGGAACTTCCTCAAGACTCTGGTCAAGCTCTGACAGACCAGTCCTCCTGAACCTCAATTCTACTGTTCCATTTCTGGTTTTCTGAGGAATGTTCATATCATTTTTCAAAACGGTTGGACCAGTCACATACCCACCAACAATGAATGAGACTCTCTTTCTCTTCTATCCATGGCAGCACAGGTTGTTCTTTCTGGTGTGCAACAGTGTCCTTTAATTTTTTTTTAATAATTGAGATACTGTGGTTTGCAAAACTGCTAATAATGACTTCTCATGCACATGATTCCAGCACCATATCCATCACAGATGTACTTAAAACAGGTACCTTTTAATTCAGCTCTGGATCAGTTCTCCCATTTGCTGCCTTACAAACTTTTTTTCTACTTGTTGTGTATCTTTAGGTTCTAGAGATGAGAGAGATCACAAACTATTTTCTGTCATCTCTGGTCTGATCTACATTACCTCCCCCAGATGTCTTCTTTTTATTTATTTGTTTATTTATTTATTTATTTATTTATCTTTTTGGGTCACACCCAGAGATGCACAGGGGTTACTCCAGACTCATGCACTCAGGAAGTACTCCTGGCAGTGCTCGGGGGGACCATACGGCATGCTTGGAATCGAACCTGCATCGGACACATGCAAAGCAGATGCCCTACCTGCTGTGCTATTGCTACAGCCCCACTACTATCTTAATAAATTGTATAATCTAAGGCCAAGGTGTTGTAATAGTTCAGCACAGATGATTTAGTTGTTTCATCTCTGCATTGCAGAGTAAGATTATACTTTTTTTGTTCTTCTCCTCTGGCTTATGCACTTAACAGAGGTGTGCATAAGTAATATTTTCAAAGTAATATTTTTTTTTTGTTTTTTTGTGGGGCCGAAGTAATAGCATAGCGGGTAAGGCATTTGCCTTGCATGCGGCTGACCCTGGTTCAATATCTCCACCCCTCTCGGAGAGCCCGGCAAGCTACCGAGAGTATTCCGCCCTCAGGGCAAAGCCTGGCAAGCTCCCTGTGACATATTAGATATGCCAAAAACAGTAACAAGTCTCACAATGGAGATGCTACTGGTGCCCACTCTAGCAAATTGATGAACAATGGTAGAACAGTGCTACAGTGAACCTTTACTCAGAAAATCCTCTAGCATGAGTAAATTACTAAATGAGCTTCACTAGCAGTAATTACAACCTAAGTTTAATGTAGATGTGATATGACTAGGGAAAGAGAGAGAAGAGATATAGTGAAAACATGAATGAGACAGACACAGTATAAGTGAGTGGAGAAAGGGGAAGGAATTAGAAGGAAGGCAAGAGAAATATATAACGTACTAAGCAGACGCAGAGTTTTATGAGTAATATAAACTGTTCAATGGGTAGGGCATTCGCCTTACACGCGGCCAACATGGCCGACCCGAGTTCGATTCCTCCGCCCCTCTTGGAGAGCCCGGCAAGCTACCGAGAGTATTCGATATGCCAGACACAGTAACAACAAAGTCTCCAATGGAGACGTTACTGGGCCCGCTCGAGCAAATATAATAAATTAATATAAATTAAATTTATTTATATAGCAAAGTGGGTAGGGTGTTTGCCTTGAATGCGACCGACGCGGGTTCAATTCCTCTGTCCCTCTCGGAGAGCCTGGCAGCTACTGAGAGTATCCCGCCCTCACGGCAAAGCCTGGAAAGCTACCCATGACGTATCCGATATGCCAAAAACAGTAACAACAAGTCTCACAACACAATGTGTTGTGAGACTTTACTGGTGCCCACTTGAGCAAAACGATGAACAATGGGCAGACAGTGCTACAATGCAGTGCTACAGATGAATATAAATTATTAAAGGTTCAGAGAAGTCACAGGCTCCCTCTCTGTCAATCAATCATAAAGCTACACACTGGGCTGGTTCCTGCTAGGACCCATTTTCTGGGAAAGGGAAAAAACAAAACTGTAGCAACGTTTCTTATATTCCCAAGTTCAAGAAATGAATTGGAAGTGAGAAAATGGTTAGTTCATTATCCGTATAAGTATCTACAAAAAGACTTAAGGTGCTACAGAAATTACAAGTCACGCAAGTCACTTTCTCTTGTTTATGCAAATGATATTTTTACCAAACCTAAGATTTCCTGAAAGAAGGAAAAATATGAAATTTTAAAAGATGGTTATTTATTTATATTTTTAAATAATTGAATGTTATTGCATATAGGAAAACATTAAAGATTAAATATTAAAGATTCATAAACAAATGCATGATCTCACTGGTTGCATCCTTCGTACACCTTCTAATTAATTAATATAATAAACTCTCGGACTAATTCTAGGACCTTCACTTTAAACACAGGCAGATTTTAGCCTGAGGAACACATGTGAAAAAACATTAGCTGAAATTAATTTATCAGAATTCCGACTTTGAGAAAATGAGTCTCATTTCAACTAAGCATTCTAAGATGTTAATGATGCTAATAGATCAAATTTAATCCTCTGGCCATTTACTCTTTAGTTATTCTCTTTCAGTCAGTGATGGCTTTCATTAACTTAATGAAGGCCAAATAACACAAATTGGAACAAAGAACAAGTTTCAGGGAATCCTAAGGGTGAATCTTGGTATAAGCCAGGGTATGTTTGGACTGCTAAACGTAAAAGGGAGAAGCTAATCCTCATTCCAGGTCAGCAGACAGTTTTCTTAATAGTAACTGGCTTTTTTAAAAAGATAAAAATTTTTAACATTTTGTGGTCTGTGCTATTTATGAGTAAAAACACAGAGCTAACAGATTTGCTCAAGCCAGGCATATGGAAATGAGTCATTTGACAACTCTGCAGCTCTTACAAATCAGAGCTCAGCAGGAAACCAGAGGCTGAGGCATAAGCAAGCCAACCCACAGCTACTACTTCTGCAGGAGCTAGAGAAGACTTCTTTTTGGAGCAAGGAATTTCTATTTGACAAAAACATTTCACTGTTAGTTAAACCCTCAGAAGAAAGAAAGTGGGAAACAAGCCCTGCTATTTATTTTTACTTCCAAG
Organism: Sorex fumeus; assembly: GCF_029834395.1. Lineage (NCBI taxonomy): Eukaryota > Metazoa > Chordata > Mammalia > Eulipotyphla > Soricidae > Sorex > Sorex fumeus. The sequence goes on along the minus strand of NW_026606185.1, from coordinate 4,869,094 downwards.
GGGACGTGGAAAATAATCATAAACCAAATTTCTGCACAAGAAACCAACTACAGTAGCAAAAATATCTTCAGTCTTTGGTTTTGAGCTAGTACCACTTTCTTACCATTGTAAGTTTCATACCCTCTTAGAACCTTGCCTACTAAACTATTCAACTGCTAAACTGTGTTTCTTCACAGCATCACATCCAAACCTGTTTCTTTCCCAATAATTCCTCGTAATTATTTAGCACAATTCACCATCCCTTAAGAATCTCCATCCTCCTAACAAGACTGCTCTTCAGAGATTTCATGTAGTTCTCTCATTTTGCTGTAATGGCTAAACCACAACCTATCTACTTTATTACTGATGTACTCCTATTGGTCTTTAGCTGGTGGATTTTGATACAGAAAAAAACACAAAGTCAGACACACATACACACACACACACACACACACACTCACACTGCACCATATAACTACAGATTACAAATACCAACACAGGAATGAGAATTATGATTCAAGAGACAAAATGTGAGATTTAGTAGAGAATACATTCCCCCACTCAAATTTTGTTCCTATTTTAGATCTGCTAAAACGCAGCACTGGTTTTAGATCTACTTGCCAGATCTTCAAATTATTTTCTATGAGAAATATGCTTTAACAATTGAGGCAGACAACACAACGTGAAATTTTCCTGCAGCAAAGCATCAAAGTCTGTTTTAAAATATAGCATAAATTCCTTCAAAGGGATATCTGAGTTCATAATAAGGCAAGAGAAATCTGCAGGGACAATAATTAGAGAAAGAAATAAATACTTACAGAGCTGCTACTGATGCATCCTTGGGAACAGAGTACAGTGTTGATAAACAAGACCTGAGTTTTAATGTTCATCATTGAGAGAAAACAGGCTCTGAGTGTCCTCAAGGAAGAAACAGAAGCTGAGACCCCTATTTAAAGATGGGAAATTCAAAGAATAACATGTCCATTAAAGTTAAGAGTGAAAATCTGGTTTAACTGCTGCTGATCTTTGGAGACAGGTAGAGAAAGAGCTTTATGAGCAATGAGTCTGCAGGTTGGAAGATGGCATTCACATCCTAGTGATCCATCTTTTCTGCTCAGTCATAAGAAGCAATTTTTATAGGAAAAAAGAATAAGGAAATACATTTTTTGCAAAGGTGGGTTGCATGCAGTCTGATAGATGCCAGCATGATCAATCAATATTCTCATGGGCTGGTTACCTGAGCTACACTTAAGTGTACCTGAAAATTTATACTGAGATTTCTGACTAGCACTTAGTTGTTTTTTTTTTTTGTTTTTTTTTTTTTGCTTTTTGGGTCACACCCGGCGATGCTCAGGGGTTACTCCTGGCTCATGCACTCAGGAATTGCCCCTGGCGGTGCTCAGGGGACCATATGGGGTGCTGGGAATTGAACCTGTGTCGGTCATGTTGGCTGCGTGCAAGGCAAACGCCCTACCCGCTGTGCTATTGCTCCAGCCCAGCACTTAGTTTTTAATCTTAATTATATTTCTGATTAAGAAGCACATTCTCAACATTTTCAACTATTTTGCCGGGAGAGCTTGCTAATTTTAATTTTGAATTTAAATTTTAATTTATATTGGCCAGTTTCAGAAATACTGTCTGGAATCACCATGCCAGTCAGTGAGAGAGAAAACAGAAGCTTGGTCATAGATATAAGAGAGCGATCCTATTGGAAATTCAGTATCATGTGAAACTGAGCTTTGAATTTTAGAATTTGTATTGTAATAAATTTCTAAACTAAGAAACTATCATAGAAATTGGCCTAAAGTAGTTTATTCTTAGGGGACGACATCTTCAGCCATAATTTTCACTAGAAGTCTAGTCAGAGGGAAATATTTTAAGAAAATGAAATCTTCCAAGAAAAAAATCCACCACAATACTAAGTCAGTAAATAGAGAAGCTTTCCCAGTAACTTAAAATAATAAAGAAATAATATAAGTGATCAAATAAGTCTCTTAAAGACATTTAAGTTCTATGAGAAGGAATTTTTAAATTCAAATAAGGAAAGTATATTACCAAAATTTATAAGGTATGTTGGAACTTCCTGACATAAAAAACAGTACCGAGGGGCTGGAGCAATAGCACAGCGGGTAGGGTGTTTGCCTTGCACGCAGCCAACCCAGGTTCCCAGGTTCGATTCTCAGCATCCCATATGGTCCCCCGAGCACCGCCAGGAGCAATTCCTAAGTGCATGAGCTAGGAGTAACCCCTGTGCATCGCCAGGTGTGACCCAAAAAGAAAAAAAAAAACAGTACCGAATTTGAATATGATGGTTGAGTTCATGTACAAACTGAATATGTCTTATATGGAACCAATGACATAACTAAAATTCAACATAAGACAGAAAACATGAAAGACATGAGAAGGTAGGAAGATGAAATGAAGAATGCCTTCAATCAATAAAATTCCTTAAAAAAACAATTAATAAAATTTCCCATAAAGTCAAGAAATTTTAGAATGAAAGTATCAAAAATGGGGAATCAACAATGTCTAAAGAGATTTGAAAGTTGGAGGGATACTATGGGGATGAAAGTACTTGCCTGGCATGTAGCTAAGTCCTATTAAATTACTGGAATTCCATATGGTCCCTTGAGCACCACCAAGAGTGGCATCTAAACACAGATCCAAAAACTCACCTCAAATACCATTGAGTATGTATGGATGCACCAACCTCCTCCCACTAAACAATATTTTTGAGAATTTATCCAAGCAGAGAAATATGTGAATTTGTAGATTCAGAAATAGACAATGCAATTATTCCACAACTTCATTTGTATACTAAAGCAACATAAAAGCATTATTTTAATCAGAAAAATATATTACAGGAAAAAGTTAAGCCAAGTATATATTTTCAACGATAGCATGAACAGTAGAATTTGTACAATAAAGAATGCATTTTAAAAGTTAAGAGTGATATCCAAGCACACAAATAAAATTATCCTTATTTATCCAACCTATTTAGTTGAGAGAGAAGATGAATATGTGTTTAAAGAGAAATATAGCAAAATATTTCATAATGACAGAAAATTGAATGGGGCATTCAATGGGGCTGTAGAGATAGTACAGTGTGTAGGGCACATGTCTTGCACATAGTTGACCTGGGTTCAATTTCTGGCGCATCGTAAGTTCTCTGAATGCCTAGCAGGAGTTATCCCTAAGCACAGAGCAAGGAGAGCCCTGAGCACCACCATATGTGTATGTACACTGAATTCCTGGAATTATTAGGATACAATATGTGCACTAGGGTTATTGCAAAAATTATTGAACTCAAGAAGATAGTGTAAACTAATATTTCAGAGATATAGCACAGCGGGTAGGGCATTTGCCTTGCACGCAGTCAACATGGCCGACCCGAGTTCAATTCCTCCACCCCTCTCGGAGAGCCCGGCAAGCTATCGAGAGTATTTGATATGCCAGACACAGTAACAACAAAGTCTCCAATGGAGACGTTACTGGGCCCGCTCGAGCAAATCGATGATCAACGGGAGGGCCTTTTACTGATATTTAGGGTTATTGAATCATTTGTTCTTCCCTCAGGAATTAAATAGAAAAATAAGTATTAATGTCAAAGAAATTTGGGCACTCCTGGTAGATGCTGAAATTTTCTGCCAGTTTACACTGCAGAATAGAATATGGAATCCAACCTCAAGGACTGGCTTCCTTCAAGTGCTTTCAGGTAGGGGAAGGAGAGAGAAAAGACTACTCTAGAGAGAAGTCTTGACCATCGTGAACTGAAGTAGAGCATGAATGTGCCAACCCTTACATTAGCTGTAATTCTGAACACAGCACACTTCATCTCCCACAATCCATGTGCAGGACTTACACTGACTATCATTGTGAGCATGATACTTTAAGAAATGAAGCAAGCACCAACAGGCTACCCTTCCTTTCTGCTCATACCACACTCCAACTTCCTGTGCTGCCTGCAATCACTTCCCACAAAAGTATACCTGAACCCAAATTTCTGCCTCAGAAGTCTCTAGACCAGTTCCTCCTTTATCCTTTATACCCACCAAATTGAAGGAGGAAACATACTACAGGCTGCCTATCTTCAGCCCAATTTCATTCTTTTGCTCACTTGTATCTGCCCTTCATATGTAATTTAGGATCAATAAGGTGCAATCATTGTCAAGTCTGGAACTAGTATGGTCTCTGAGACACATGATGACTTGACTTTGAAGATCTGGGAAAAGCCACTGGCCTGGAAGTCATGGGAAGAGACTAAACAAGCGGCAGTGAGACCAACAGGCCCTTTTTGCCAGGTGAGGACAATCTCTGGGCTATACCTAAAGGGATATTTCCTCTCTAGTAATCAGGTCATTTTGGATCTTCCAGATAAGGAACATTTTTGATATTTGCTAATGTTCTACCCAGTTAATGTTAAATATTCTCAAGTTTAGGATTTGAGGTCATATTTTCCCAATTTCCAAAGGATAATGTAACATTTTTTCAGAATACTGGATACCTTTAACACTGGTGGTATCAGGAAAATGTTGTTTCGTTCCCATGACATTGGGGGAAGGGAGCATTTTTATCTCCTAAACTTGATTTCTTAACAACTTGAATGTGTTATCTCACTTATATCTTCCTTCTCTGAATTTGTGGGAGTGCTTCTGCTTGGGCAAATGGCATGTTTTAAATAAAGGCTTAACCATCCCTTATCCAATGTGCCATTGATCTTAAAACTTGCTCAAAATAGGGATTCCGGATTGGTGGGCCCTTTCCTGGTAGCACTGGACAATTCACATGGTTCCAGGTACAGCTTTGTTAGCTTAGTTAACTATTTAACCAAAAAATAGAAAATCATACTTTCTGTCAAGGTTGTTTATGAATAGAACCTGGTGAGGCTGAAAGAAAGTATTTTGGAAAGACCAAGGCATCTTGATGATGAAGATAGTTATGTCAGACCCCAAGCCTTAGGGTCAATATTTAAGATTCCATTACAGCCCTGCTAATATGGGACTTACACTGTGATTCTGGTATAAAAAAGCACCTCCGTCTAACAAGTCAATTTAAAACCTGCCTCTGATTGTGTACTAAACCATAGGTTTTTCAGAATATGGAGAATTAGACAACACTCACTTAAGAAATATTGAATATGAATGATTTAATAACATTTAACTCTCTTCAGACTTTTAAAAATGTGTTTCCTGGGACCAGAGAGGCACTGCAAGGGGTAAGCTGACCATGACATGAAATCCTGGAATTTCATATGGTTTCCCAGAACTCCCAGGAGTGATCTCTGAGTACAGATCAAGCAGAAGCCTGAGAACCAGTGGGTGTGGCACAACTCCCTCCCAATCCCCCAAACAAAAGAAAACTTTCTAGTTCTAAAGGTATGCTCTAACCCCTTACCTTGCACTTAAATTTCTAATTCTAGAATTCACAAGCTATACTGCACTCTGATGCCTAAGACATAGTCTCCTAAGGAGAATGCTGAGAAGTTTCTCCAGTCAGCAGAAATACTCTAACCAGGTTAGTGAAGTGAATTATGAAACAAACATGGGCTAAGAAACCTGAGAGCCTATTAAATTCAAATTTTAAAAATAATGCAATATTAGTACAAGCAATGTCAAGGTATTAAGAAAGAGATGAGGATGCCTGAAATTCACTAATTTTTAGTCACAAGGTTGAGTGACTATCAGATCTAGGAGAAGGATATGTAGAAACTCAGTTTGATTACAGGGCCATGTCATGGCCCTCCACTTCATGTAAAAAACTATGGTCTTAATATGAGCCCACAAGAAATTTTTCACAGATCATCATGACTAACCTCTCAAAAACCTGTGACTCATTGACAACTTCCTTTTTTTTTCTTTTAATTTTCCCTCCCACCCCCCATCCCCCCATCCCACAGCAACTTCCTTCTTTTGGAGGTAATATCCCCCATGACTCCCTGAGTATACCTTCTCCTGCTGTTCAGGCTCCCCTATCCAGGTATTCCCACTCACTCATTGCAGATCATCCTCCTCTGCTCAGTGTTGAACTTAAATTACTTATTAATAATCTTATAGCCTCTGGTGCCAATAATCAAGTTCCAGTGATCAACAAATCCAACAGAATCTTAATTTTTCAAAAATTTCAAATTGAACATGCACCAAATTCTGTTGATTCTCCAAACCCTGTAAATCCCTGACTGTGAACTGTCCTCCTCCAATTCCTATCAACCTGTGCAGCTCCAGAGAGACTGTCTTAGCCATCACCTACTCCTATGCAGCAAAATGTAATCTTAACAATCCTGCTGATTCTTCAGTCTATTTCAGTCAAAAATATTGTCAGCTGCCACTCAGGCTACTCCAACACTGTTCCCTCCCACTGCTATTTCCAATGTAACAATTACAATTTGAGCCAGAAATTCCATTGCTCTTCAGACATTCCAGTGTAAATTCCTCCAGTGACATTATACCTGGGGTACAGACCAAAGTCTTTTCCATAACCCATGAGTACTAACATAAGACAGTCCCTGCTTAATAATTTCAATTTCTTGATCCATCTTCCCCACAAACCACAGCAAAGAAAACTTTCTGTTCTCTAATCACTTTTTAAAACTAAAAGCTAATTTTCATGAAGTACAGATTTCCCACTTAGATCTTGATTCACTCAAAAAAATCTGAAATCTCTGAAATTTAAGTACTTTTCTGCTCCAAAGCATTAAAAGTTAAACTCAGGAACTCAGCTCTCAAGTATCCCACTGGGTCCACAGATATTCAACCAGACTAACCAATTCATGGGGAGTTTTAGGATAAACCCATCTGGTTTGCATGAGCTTCTTCATTTTGATCCACTCTCATCCTATTTTATTTCGATGTATTCACTTAAATATCTTTGTCATGCATGTGGGTTTTTATGTGCACCTTTATTTAATCACTAGATGACATATACCAAAAATTATGTTGCACAGGGACAGATCATCAGAGATATTCCAAGAATGTCTGGATAACATAAAACTACTCTTAATTGTATCCTGCTTTGTAAGAAACAAGGCTTAAATAAAATTGCTTAAATAATTCATTTAATAAATATAGATACCTGCCCTAACCTATGTGCTATTCTGCCTTTCTCAGGGCTGGAGGAATGTTGGGGAATCAGCCAGAAGTCTCTGTTTGTGTGAAGCTTTTGCTTCACTTAAATATGGAAGGTAGATAGTGAGTTTCATGAGATATTTTTGTAGGTAAGAGTGATGGACTAGGTGGAAAGGTAAGGGAGATGGAAGGCATGGTGCAGAAGGCAGTCCCAGTGGCATTTCAGGGAGATTCTGTTCATTACAGTACAGCGTTGCTTCAATGAGAACTTTCTATCTTGTCTCAGTAACAGAAATAGATGAGCTTCTTATGGTCTATTTTTACACTTGGACACTATGAGTCATGTTTCTGACTGTGTTTCCCTCTTTTCAGTGCTGCTGATGCACTTACAGCCAGTTCTGGACATTAAATGTGTATATATTATAGATAGATAGATAGATAGATAGATAGATAGATAGATAGATAGATAGATCAGGATACTGGTCTCTCCTGAAACTTTCCCCTTAACCTGCAAGCATCACATGTATTTAGTTTGTTAGCCAATCTTTCTGTAGTGCTGAGTTTTTTCAAAATGCTGGGTGATAAACACCATGGATAAGCAATCTGTTTTTATTCAGGTAGATTTCCATCCTAAGCAACCATTATTCAGGAGATAGAAGGGAACTTGCTGCACAGACCTCAAGAAGAAGGAGCTGAGAAAAAAGGAAGAGGATCCTATATTCTTAGAAGCATCCACTGAAGATAGCAGAGCTCCCAAAACCTTTACCATGAATCTGGGACAAAAAACCACTCACACATTGAGGATAAATGATCCCCTAATTTTGGAAAGCAAGGGGATCATATGGATAATACTATGACTTTGAAAGGAACACTGCACATAATTTTGTCAATGTTCACATCCAAAAAAACTTAACAAGTCTCATTTTAAAGTCACAAAATACAAGTAAACACAAAGACATAACTCTCTTGAAGGTCCTTTCCAAGTACAAAAGAAGTGTATATCTGAAGACAATTTATAAATAATAGTTTCTGATGTTTTCCCTTATTTCAGAGACCTCTGCAATTTATTATCTTTAGTGACAGAGGACACTCTCAGGGGCTTCATAACTTCTTTACCAGAGGTCACATTTCAATTTACTGTGATGGAAAAACAATTGATTTGGAAAAGAAAATCAGATTGTTCCTTAGAAGTTTTAAATAAGACATCTTAGAAATAATGCTTGCTCTTAAGAGTGACTAAAATTGTAGTTGGAGACAAATGAATGATTGTTTTGAAAGTTGTGTTCTTTCCGATTAGATTGTATAGAAGATTTCATTTGTAAGGAACTGGAGAGAGTCTATCAAAGCCTGGAATGTGATTCACACTAAAAGGCTTAAACATAGTATGAATCAGAGTGGCAGCAGCAGTGCTCCAGCAAAGCCACTTAGTAGAGGGCACTGCTTCCCAGTCAGACATGGCGAATGCTCCACTCATCTTGGGCAGAATTCACTTAGAAAGAGGTGCATACTCCCCACTGGCCTTCCAGTTCAATAGAGCTATGATTCTTGTGTCCCTGCTGCTGATGCTTGGAATTTTCCTGTTAACAGGACCGATTGGAGTTTAAATAGTTAGGGAGATGGCTCCAGAAAACATTGGACAGGTGGAGGTAAATGAGGTGGGAAGTAGAGAGAACCCATAAGAAAGTGTGGTCTATTAAGCCTGTGTCTGCTGCAGGCAGCTGAAGCCAAGAAGACAATGTAGAATAAAAACTCAGAATTATTTAAATTGAGGAACTAGGGAACTACAGCACTTCTATACCAACTCACTGTCCATTACTGGAGCTGCTTTTGGAGTCTCCACTATTTGGTCATGGTAGCTTGTCCCCATAGGAGCTGAGTTGTCTTCCATTGTTGGCAAGGACTCCTAGGCAGAAAGTCATCATTGTTATCTGTGAGAAATTTGGGGCTTGCAGAAGTGAGTGTATTGAAGATACACTCTCTTAGACATAAACATCTGCATGAGAGACACCATGAGTAGAATCCTTGAACAGTTTATATTAATACACAGATAATGTCAGGTGTGCCCTAGCCACTCTGTCACATGTTACTATCATTTATTTTCAGAGTGGAAACTGAGGTTCAAATAAAAGTTATCAGTCACTAATGAACAGACAGCTCAAAAGTGGAAAAGTTGGAGTCTGAACCAGCCAAGCCAGCCTCGGAGCTCCTGTCTCCAATCTGCTCTATTGAGAATCTCATTAAGAATGTAGTGAAAATGGACAGATACTATTTGTGCATAGCATAATTTATGAACGGAAATAAACATAAAGACTAAGAAATGGAATCCATCAATCACAGTGGTGAGAAAATTCGTCATTAGCTGCTGCTTCAACAGTGATCCTGTCATCTTGACCTAAGAAACACTAAGGCTGAGTGATTAAAGCAACAGGCATTTATTTATTTTCTCATAGTTCCGAAGGTGAGAAGAAGGGGTTTTCCTGACTTGTTTTCTGGGCTTCTTGCTTGCAGCAGGCTTCCTTCTGTGTTCCGGCAAGACCTTTGCTTGGGCCCTTGCAAGCCCATGGAAATTCTCTCTCTCTCTCTCTCTCTCTCTCTCTCTCTCTCTCTCTCTCTCTCTCTTCCTCTTTCTTAATGCCTCTAATCATGATGATGGTCCTATCCTCATAATCTCATTCAACCCTAATTGCTTTCTAAAGAATCTATCTCCAAATAGCTAGCACTACACTAGAGATTAGAAAGATATGTGAAGTTGGGGAAGGGGAGACACCAACACTCAACCTAAGCACAGTGAAAGCACAATTTTCAAGATCGTTAATATAATATATATATAATTATATATTTCAAAGCTGATCTAGAGACTGAATGGAGACACAGTACAGCAGATAAGGTACTTGCCTTGCATATGACCGACAAGGGTTCTGTCCCTGACACCCTATATGGACCCCGAGGTCCCACCAAGAATGAGCCCTGATTGCAGAACCAAGAGTAAGCTTTTAACACTGCCAGATGTGACTCCAAAAACATAAAAATAGAAATTGAATGGTCAAAGCCAAGCTGATAGTGCTAGTATAAAGTATGATACAGAATTTGTAATATACATAAACAAAATGTACAAACACATTATCCAGAGAGATTTCTGTTTCTTTTTCTAATAGATTCAAATTACTGAGGATGCTTGCTAGCTTAAGGAAACCTTTATTTATTTAATTTTTCTTGACATTCATATGGCAAACTTGTTAAGCCACCTGCTTCCGTTTTCAATTTGCATCACTAATTAGAAAACATGACCTTGGCCTCTGGGGATCCTGAGCATAGGGCTTTACTGTCAGATTCAGACCTTAAATGAAATTTGTTTTGTTTTGTGGGAAATGAATCTCCCACTGCGCAGGCTTCTGGGCAGAAATCCCACATTATGTCTCATGCTCCTCCCAGGGCAGAGCTGGTGTTCTGAGAGCCGTGGCTGATATGATCAGCATTTTAAAAGCTATGGTTTAACTAAGTGCACTGGAAGCCAGACAGAAGTCATGTCTAAAGCACAGTGCCCAAGCATTCAATGCAGACAGAACCTATGATACTTTTTGTTTTCTAAATAATGGGAAGTTGCATAGCATGAGAGTCCATATAGAGGCAAAAAGAAGAAAATGTTCCTCTTTCATTGACAACTAGAAACATTACACTCTCAAAGCTGACAGTGGAATACACAAATATCCCTCATGTTATTTGGAAATTCATGGTAAAAGCATCAAAACCAGAACTTGAGAGAAAGGAGTTCAATCCCGTTGCTTTCAGCATTATGAAGCTTTCCTGCCTGCCTTCCTGCCTGCCTGCTTTCTTCTCTTCCTCCTTTCTTCCTTCCCTCCTCTGGCATATCTTCCAAGTACAAGTATCCCAGTGGCATTAATATCTCCCAGTTATATTTATATATTTTTAAGAAAAATGTTAGGGCTCCTTCTAGGCATCTTTTTTCTTGTAGGGGCAATCCCAGAGGCTCCAAGGGCCCTTAGGCAACTCTTAACAATATTCTTTCTGGTGGTGTTCAGGGCAAGCCCTGTAGTGCTGGGTCAAGAGTTACAGCTATCACTCAGATGTACTGGCAGACTTCCTGCTGGGGAATGGGAGACTAGCTCCTCTTTTTTCAGTTTTCTTCTTGATACCTTTGACTATTTCACTTTCTACCTGACTAGTAAAGGGGATGAGAGTAGAGACCTGTGGATGATCCTGATGCTTCTAAATACAGCTCTTTGTATTAAAAACTTGCCTTTTTCTGAATCTGGAGAGATAGCACAGCAGGCAAGGTGCTCGCCTTACAGGATGATTGTAGGATAACACTGTTCTGCCCTTCCTGCATAGCCTCAGGAATAGTTGATAGTTTATTGATAGTTTATTAGACTGAGGTAAAGAGAAAAACACCTTAAGGAGATATTTTGCCTGGGGCAGGCAGGAAGGGCTTTGTGGGCCCTCAGGAATTCCTTTCTTATGTTGATTTGGTCACCTGACTGGGTGGAGTGAAAGCCCAGACTGCAAGGGAGTTGGAGAGAGAAGGGAGCTGGAGAGAGAGAGAGCAGGGCTGCAAGATGGACCACAGAGAGTCTAGCAAGGGGAATGTGTGCTTGAGAGAAACTAGGCCCTCTGTAACATAAATTTCTTCTATGGGATAAACTTCCTTGTAATAAACTGCTACTAAGATCAACTGGCCTGGCCCTTGTCTCTTCCTTCGTCTGCCCTTGGCCAACAGCCGTCCGGATCCAGGCCACACACAGCGGCTCTAAGGCACTGAACGAGGGTGGTGAGATAGAGCTGTCCAGAGTGCCCAGGAACACACAATCTTCTGCGTGTTTAGTTTTTTACAGATGATGACCTGAGTTCAATCCCCACTACTCCAGAGTCTCCAGGGTTTGGGGCCAAAACTAAAGAGTCATTAAAATTAATAGCACACTTTCAAGGTATATGATCCCCTCTCTGTTGGCTGATAATCAGGAATCAGGTTTACCTATATTAATATCAACCATTCATAAAGAGTTTCATCTTGTTCTACAGAAATTTTTGGTGACAGAAATGGGCACTCCTTACTTTAGCAAGAATGCTTTTTTGTTTTGTTTTGGTTGCTTGTGGGCCACAACAGCTTTACTCAGGGGTTACTATAGGCTTTGAACTCAGAGATCACTCAGTGTGCTTGGGAGACCAAATGGGGATGGGGTGCTGGGGATGAAACCCAGTCAGCAGTGTTTCAGCCTTACAGAAACGGCTTCTTTGACTTGTTTTCTCTCATACCAATAACGAACTTGCCTGCACAAGGCATGAAGAGTTGCTATATATGCATGTAAGATCTCTGCAAGTCTGTAGATTTGAACTTGTACTACCATCTGCTCTATTTCACTTCTCTTTTGTGTGTGTGTTAATTAATTAGTCAATTTCTTTTTCTTTATTTAATTTAATGAATCACTGTGTGATACAGTTACTGACTTACAAACTTGCGTGATTATGTTTCAGTCATACAATGATGGAGCACCCATCCCTCCACCAGTGCCCATTCTCCACCACCAATGTTCTCAGTATCCCTCCCACCACCCCCACCCCTTTCCCCCTGTATCTGTGGCAGGCACATTCCCTCTTACTCTCTCTCTCCTTCTGGGTGTTATAGTTTGCAATACAGGTACTAAGCGCCCATCATGTTTGGTTCATAGTCTACTTTCAGCATGCATCTACCTGGGATGTTATTTCATTATATTCTAAGAATATTTGTCCTATGCTACAGCATTGTAGATCTCAGTTCACACTGGCAGTTCTTATGTGTTCATAACCAAATGGCCTGATGCCATATACTGCAACTTTTCTGGAGTGGTGGAGGTGGGCATTGGTGACCTTAAAATTCTCCCCTTCACACCCTCCTGAATTGAACCTTGTCCTACTAAGTAAGAGAATAAAAGAGCTCCTAACCACCCACACCAGGAACTAAATCTGGGACTTCCATCCAGACCCATGCATCCCATTTCAATTCATAGTATGCACTGTAGCACTGTATTCCCGTTGTTCATCAATTTGCTCAAGAGGGACCAGTAACATCTCCATTGTGAGACTTGTTACTTACTGTGTTTGGCATATCGAATATGTCACAGGTACCTTGCCAGACTTTGCCATGCGAGCGAGATACTCTCGGTAGCTTGCCAGGCTCTCAGAAAGGGGTGGAGGAATCGAACCGGGTGGGCCGCCCTGCAAGGCAAACACCGTAAACACTGTTCTATTGCTCCAGCCCATTCATAGTATATGATCTCTAAATTTTAGCTAGGGCTTCTAGCTAAGCTCATTTTTTCAGCCCCTGCTGCTGATTTTCCTCACCAGCTCATCATTATTATTGCTAACAGTAAAGACATCAAGTGTTACTTCAAAGTCCCTCTATCAGGTTATAGAGACAATACAGAGGTTAAGGCACTCCCCTTCATGTGGTCAATGCTAGCTCAATCCCCAGCACCACCTATGGTCCTCCAAGCACAACCCGGAGTGATACATGAGTATAGAGGCAGAAATAAGGCTTGAACACCACTGGGTGTGGTCCAAAAACATTTATCAAAAAGCCCATGTATCTGTTTAACTTTAGTAAGAGCCCCTAAAGTCCCAAAGAAAGTGACTTTTACAAGTCTATCCCTCTGAGGATTGTACCTTGTCATGTGTGTGCAGCCTGGCACTCAAAGGGAACATCACCTGTCCTTGCAAACTCAGGCACTCAGACTGTTACAATTATTCTGAAATCTAGGAGACCCACATACACAATTAAAAACAATGACACTGAATAAAAGAAGAAGTTTGCTTGATTTACAGGACTGGGTGTCAACGACTTCGAGTATTTCATTCTATGCTTAAATATATATCACAATATTCTATGAAATATATGTCACAAATATGAGTGTCAAAGAATGAAACTCCTAAAAATTATGTGCTTATATAAAATAAGCTAATAACGAGATATGAAAAATTTACATTGTATTTGAACTTTAATTTGTAATTGTAATGATAATTTTATTTGAAGAAATATATTCTGCATGAAGCCCACAAAAACCTGGATCAAGTTTTTAAAGAAATTAAAAGAGACTGGGTGGAGGTAGTGAAAGAAAGAAAAGGATTAAAAAGAATCAGAAACTAATAAAAATATATTACTGAATAAAATATTTTTTAATTACTAAAATACAAGTTTTTTCCTTCACCTCTACTGGGAGTATTTTGATATAGCACACAAGGAAAAGCTATCACATGTGAAAAAACTTACTGCACATTTACTACAGAAAGGAGTAAAAATTACCATTCCCCAGTGCTGTAACATATACTTTTTCATTATTATCCAGGATCTCTTCACCAACTCAGCAAGAATGTGTATTAAAGACATTAAAGGGGCTGGAGTGATAGCATAGTGGGCAGGGTGTTTGCCTTGCACGTGGCCAACCTAGGTTTGATTCCCAGATTCACAGCATCCCATATGGTCCCCTGAGCACCACCAGGAGTAATTCCTGAGTGCATGAGCCAGAATGACCTCTGTGCATCGCTGGGTGTCACCCAAAAAGCAAAATAAATAAATAAAGACATTGAAAGACAGTCCCAACAAACCTAATCAGAAACATACCATCTACATCCAAGTTTGGTAGATGCCCAGGCTCATGCCATGATTTAAAATAGCACTTTTTCAGAGCCACCCCTTCATCTCTGTCTTTCATGATTCTCAGTAGCCTAACCAGATCTCATAACCAACCAGCACCCTGTCTCCCTCACAGCCATATCCCGCCTGGATTGGCACAGATGTCCCCACATGTAGCTGTTTCCCTTTGCATATGCCACATTCAGTCCTCCCAGGGAAAGAAAGACTACTTTAGATATATTAGTCATATCCTCTCCCTCCTTGGCTGGCAGCCTGGAAGGGTTCCCTGATGGACTCAGAATAAAGAGCCAAACCTCTCAGGCTACCGTTAGCTCTGGGTTTAGTTCTGCCTCACCCCGCTGCCCCAGGCCCACCTCCTGTCTTCATATCCTGTCCACTTGCTGGTCCTCCAACAGCGACTGCTGCACAAGGGCATAACTCCACCTGCTTCGCAAACACTGGCTTGAGTTCTGTCTAGTCCCCCACCCCACCAGGGCATTTGCATTTGTGCCAGAGCCTTTGCACACAAGCTGATCAGCTTGGGTCATATTTGTCATTAGTCTCTTAGCTCTAAAACTGCACTTTTTAAATGGGCTGTTCTTGGCTAACACATATATTCTTCCACTCTCCTCATATATTTGTTGATATATCTATGCTGTAGGAAATGTGTACCTCATGACAGTTGGAACTACAGCTAACCCATTGGGCTGGCCTGGCATACTCCCAGACTCTTCTTGGCAAATAATACTCAACTATTTCTCAAGAGAAAAATACTAAGCATTTATTGTAAGCTCCAACTTATACTCCTCTAGAGGCTGTTTCAAAGATTTGCTCCCACCTGAGCATGTGATTGAAGCCTGAGCACTCACAGTTTTTCATTCAGACACAGTCGTACACAGGCATAAAGGAACTGGCAGAGTGACAAGAGAAGAACAGGCACACCAGGTCATGCAGCCATTACAAGGTCTGACTTAACTGGTATAGTTTAGGAGTGTTGTCCAAGCTCCAGTGGATATTCCTTGTTTAATGACTCAGCTTGAGTGATTAAGGTCAGCACACCACCAGTACTGAGTGTGAACTTAGTCTCTTACTAGTAGAGGCATCCAAGAAAATAGCATCCTAATAAAAATAGTTCCTTATGTGAGACTCTGAGAAGAAATGATCTAAAAATATTGAGGTACTTATTCTAAATGGTAGCTTATCATTTCTAATGAACACTTGATATTGGAGGGGAAATTCAATTAAAATAGATCCACTTAAATTAGTAACTAAATTTTACAATAGTGGTGAATGTTTTTGTGAGTTTCATACCAGAAAAAGAAAAACCCAAACTACAAAAGTGAGTTACTTTAACCTTTAATGGGATCTAGATTATAATTATGAAATTATGTTAATTCTCAGAGCAAAGAATGATGGAGTATTGTTTCCATTTTCTAATCTAGTTAATTCTTTTCAAAAAACTGACCTTAAGAACAATGAAAAAGTAATGATATTTGCAAAAATACTTAAAATTTCTTTCCCTAATTTTTATGGAGACATCTCAATAGCCTGATAACCTTGGTTTGCACAATGCAGGACCTGTGTAGTAGATTTCTCTTTTATTATTAATGGGTGAGTATGGTGGGACTATTCTATGTTCCAGGCCCAAATGAAGCCATTCCCCGAAAGCAATACCTGCGATGCCTGCCACTGAGCAGGTTTTCTCTGTTCAGAGAATCTAACTGGTCACTGGCAGTTTTGGCCACAGGGTAAGAAGAGGGACTGGATGCTAAGAGGGGGACATGGAGAAACAAGCTAAACAGGGTTCAGGGAATCTTTAGCTCCAGAAAATAAAGACAGTATAATATTTCATGACTCTCCCCACAATTTATTACACTCTCTCGGCTCAATAGTGTGGAATGGGGATTATACAAAACCTGACTCGGTCCAACTCTGCAGAAAATAGAAGGCATTTTCTGTCCTTTAGTCTGCAGTTGGGGTGACTGGGAGGTTTTGCTTTTTATTTCTCTGTGGAACTTTATGGTTTACCAAAGTCTCCCAAGCAGGATGAAAATACACGTGTTTCAGCAGCCATGCTTGGGACAAAGCACAGAGAAGTATCCAGAGCTTACCATCCCAGCCTCCCTGCCCGCCTCCTTCACACTAGATGGGGGCTGCTTTCTGAATTCAAAACTGCTGTCTGGCAGAGCCCCAGCCTGCCCACTGGAATACCTAGCAGGGGCCGGCAAATAAGACTGAAAGGGGCTGGTAGAGAAGGCTCCACTCTACCCGACATCCAGAAGCTCAATATTTGGGGCACAACCAGTCCACAGCCACAGTCAGAGGGAGCTGGGCTGGATCACATGGACCCTCATTTCCTGGGGATCCCAAGCAGACCTGAGTTTCGTCCCTGCCAGGTATGCAGATAGACAGAAGAAATAACATCCTACACCAGGTCCATAGTGTGGTATCCATTTAGACTTACTTTTATTTCCTTCATTCTCCTGCAACATCTTTGATTCTTATATCTTCATCTTCTGGGATTTTCTTTCAAAATCTACTAGCACTGAAATAAAGTAACAACTTCCTGAGGGGGAATTCTAGCATCTAGTTTTTTGCTGTGCTCCCAGAAAGCACAAGGCATGTGCTTGGTACTCAATGGCTTGTGACTCAGAATATAAAAAATGAAGTTCTTTGACATAACCACACTCCAAATATTCCTTAAGTGTTCCAAGCACTGTTGAAGTCATGCCATTAGCTAGCATAACAAAGTTTCCTATTTCATCGTTTAATCTCTTTTGTTGGGATGGGGCAGCACCTGACAGTGCTTATGGCTTACTCCTACTCTGTGCTCAGAGATCAGTTCTGTAGGACTCAGGGGACCATATGCTTCGCCAGGGATAGAACCTGGGTTGGCTGTATGCAAACTAAGCAACTTAATTCCTGAATATTAATGTCAGGGACCCACATGAATCCAGATAAAAGGTGTCACTACAGACATGTGGAGTGTCCCCGCAAGTTTCAGGAGTCCATGGCTGGGTCCGCCTTGCTGAACGTAACCCACTCGTGTAGCCGCACACCTTTTGCTTCCCCTGCACATCGTTCTGCACCGGCCAGTCATTGTAAGAATCAGAAGCTAGTAATGTCCAGGCAGGAACATCTGAGTCCTTCCATTTAAATCCACCACACCAGTCAGTCAAACTGCCAACTTGTCAGGTGTAGGTTTACATTGTTCTGACATAATTTGTTCTGCACAGACTCCAGGCTATTGGAAAATAGTTTGTGTCCACTTACATAGATCTCAAGTCACCCAGGACATACTTTACGGGGCTTTATTCAGCATTTCACTAGTCTCCGGATGTACAGCAGAAGAATTCACAAAGCTGATTGCAACTGATCTCACATTAACTCTGGCAAATTGGTTGGAATCTTAAGAACTAAATCTGCAGAGCCTTTTCAGTGAGTCCATCTGACTTTTCTGAAACATTTTCTGTAATCTCGGCTGCACTTTTGGTTCTACCAGCCTCTCCAAGCACCATACCTCAATGGCTAACCCTCAAATACTATCACATATGGGTCCATGGTGCTTAGAACTGAGCCAGCCTAAAAAATGTTGGGTCAAACCACCTTACATTCTCCTTTAGATCTCTTCCAACTCAGAACCTCCAAGTTTCCAGAATGCTGGGCACAATTTGCTGGCTTGTCCTCCAGCAAGGCCCTTCTGAGCCTTCAACACAGTTGACAGCTGAATTCTCAACATCACCTTAACAACAGCAGCTTCCTATCATCCAGGCCTGTTTCCCCAGAGCTGACTACGTTACCTCAACTAGCAACAGTTGTCAGGTGCTGGCCTCTGCTGTGCCTGAGAATGCTGAGAGGTGTAATTCTCTTTTCTCAAGACAACACCTTGGAGGGATAATGGGGATCCTTTTTATTCACAAGAAACAGACATGGAGAAGTTGAGTAACTTCCTCCGTGCTAAATGATAAGACAGGCCTCAGACTTGTGCAGACTACAAAGAAACAGCATCACATAGACCCCCACAACATTTTACCACTCCCCTCAGCCCCAGCCAACCCTTGCCCAAGCTACTGTAACTTAGTTCCTCCTCCTCTAAGTACTTCTTCCCTCCCCTTAAAGTAAATTTCATCCTTGCAGGCTCATAGGCAAAACAAAACTGTTATTTTAAGTGAACTGTTATTTTAAGTGAAATAGCTTCTATAAATATAACCAAGAAGCCAAAATGATATTCTTTACATATTCTTTACTTTGGGAATTATGACTTGGTTGTTCTTCACTCAGGCCTGGAAACAATGTCATTCCCAAAGGACCAAAGTTCTAAGTTCTCCACTGTGTGCTACTAACTGCAGTCTCTAGGGTTAGGGAAAAAAAAGAATAAAGGTCTAACAGTTTAGAACTGAGCCTTGCTGGCACCTGTGTTCCCAGGCTCCTCTGCTCTGATCTGTGGGCCCAGGTGTTCTGGGCCCTTCCCCAAGAGCTATGTTCATATACCACCAGTCAGAATGCACTGTGGAAAGAGCTTCTTGAGAAGGTTTTTAAACATCCCCTGAGGCTAAGCCCTCCAGAGCCACTCTCCTTTCAATACCCACAGCTGCATAGGCTGCATGAACACAGGAGTTGTCCCTGGATCACAGTCCACCAGATGCCACAAGAGCCAGTGCATGCAGCCATGACATGTACAGTTACAGACTCTGCTAGTGAGGCCGTCTTCACCAAAGCAGGCAAGGCCACCTTCTAAGGAAGGGGGTGCTGAAATGATCCAGGGGGACAGTATTAGCCTCTGATGTAACTGAGAGGCACTTCTTTTCTGTTCCCTTGAATTAGATATTTAAAGAAGCATTGCACGTTTGTGTTCGGTTTTGTTTGCTAGAAAGGAAGCAGAAGACCAAATAAGTTGAGAAACTCTGGCAGGTTCCCTAAAGAGGGAGGCCTTCTGGTGCCTCAGAACTTCTCTGGGCTCGGAAATGTTGGGTCAAAACGTCTTCCCTGGGGTTCACTGGTAAGGTGTGTTGGTGTATGGTCCTGTGTGGGTGTTTGTATGTACCCATGTGTGTCTGTTTGTGCCAGCATCTGTATGTGCTGGTCTTTATGTGTATATGCGTTATCTTTGCATGTGAATATGTGTATGTCCCATAGCAGTCTGTATGTATCTATGTTCATGTGAATGTGTATAAATGGGTGAACCTAAATCTGGATCAGTACATATGTGAGAACATCCCATGTGAATAGGTCAGAGCATGTTTGTGTCTGTCTGTGTGTGCACATGAAGGAACGGCGATGAGAACTAATTTCCAAATACTGTCACCAAAGCAGCTGGATGAGTTGCTCCGGGTCAGGGTACTAGGAGGAACGTTGATCTCCGCTGGCAGCTTTGCCTTGCCTGCGCAACCAGTGAAAGGGCTGAGTCACAGTGAGAAATGAAACAAAGACAGAAAAGGCTTTTCACATATTGCAGGGGGAGATCCTGACCAAGGAACCACACCCCACTTTTAGCATGGCAATGAGTCTTGATCTTTTATCTGTGCCCTGGCTCAGGACTGGTGTTTAGAGCAGGATCAGGTCCAGAAATGATATTTCTAACTGAGAAGAGATCTCTTCCATTTTTAACTCTGATTCTGCAAAATGCTCACACCTTGGTCCCACTTAGCTCATCGATATGACACCCTTGACTTGGCTATTGCATGTAGAGCTTTTAGCAAAGGCTGACAAGTGGGGACCCAACTTTCCTAATAAGAAATCAATGGCATGTACAGGAAAGGCTTCTTATGTCACAGAAGACTGTGAGCTCTGTAAGTCCCAGAATAGAAGAAGTCCTTTCCAGCTGACCCCAGCAAATTCTGACCTGGGAAAAGCAGATGATCTCTCATCACCTCACCCTAACATTTGTCTGTCTGTTCTGCCTTAAGCTCAGTGCATCCAAGTCAGTGCGAGCTCTAATTAGGCCACAAACGTATACCAAGCACTGATAAGGAAAAAGGATTATACACAAGGCACAATTTCAAACACCTTGTATATATGAAGGAAAAGAAATGGTTGCTTGGCACAGGTCTGAATGTAGCAACATGCATGCTGTTAAAGAATTCTAGGTGAATCTTATATATCTTAAATAAGATATATATATATAATAATACATATATATAGGCAGAGCGACAGCACAGCAGGTAGATCATTTGCCTTGCACACGGCCAACCTGGGTTTGATTCCTTCATCCCTCTCAGAGAGCCTGGCAAGCTACTGATAGTATCCTGCCCACATGACAGAGCCTGGCAAGCTATCCATGTTGTATTCGATATGCCAAAAACAGTAACAACAAGTCTCACAATGGTGACGTTACTGGTGCCCACTTGAGCAAATTGATGAACAATGGGAGGACAATGTAGTGCTACAAGTCTTTATATATAAACAAATATATATGTAAATGATATAAATGAATATATTATAAATTTATTATATGTTTATATATGTATATATGAATTAATATATACATACAAAAATATATTATATATTTATATATAAATGCATATTTATGCAACAATATTGTGCATAAATATATACTTGTATATATTTATGCAACAAAATTTCTCATCATATATTTCCAGTCATGCATATCAGTTATAACTTACTGTGTAGCAGCTACTCTAAGAGTGAGAGGGTAAAGTGAGAGGGTAAAAAAGCAACTGTTTTTTTCTGCTCACAACTACCTGGGTTTGCAGTGATTTTGAACTGGCCTGTATGATTCTTGGCGTATCTCTCCTGAGGTTCCTCATCAACCTGTAAGCACTGAGGCTCCATGGGAGCTAAAATCCATGCCCCACTGACATGAGTAATGATTAAGGAGAACTTTAGGCTGGAGTACACACCAGCCCAGCCAGGGTTTCTTCAAAGTTGATAGATGAGGTTCAAAAGAGGGTATTCAAGTGTATAAGGCTCTGGGAGGCTGAGCTCAGAGTCAGCGCTTTGTCATTCTCACTCTTTATGTGGGGGGTGCCAGACATGAAACCATTCCGATTCCAGGGAGTAGAGATGGGCTCCTCTTGATGGAAGGTGTGAGAATACCACAGTCCAGAAGGCCTCTGGGAAAAGCTGAAGGAGCCATTACCATTTAGTTTGCAAAATAATCTACCTCACCTCAAACACTCTAGAAGTATAAAGGGCAAGGAGATCAGCATGAGTATAATTATCCTACACAGATACACTAAGATATATACATAGATGCATATGTGTGCATATTTTTTAATGTATGCCCATATTTATTTAGCCTCACTGCATGTCAGTAAGTGTACAACAATCTTTGCAAAATGTTACCTCATCCTCATCTCAACTGAGAAGTAGAGAACCCAGAGCAAAGAGATTCCAGGATGGAAGATGGCCAGAGGTCCCCGGTAGGCCTGGCTCCCCCAACTTCTTAGAGTATTCACCCCAATAAATTTACAGGTTTAATAATATAACAACAGCATCTTTGCCTTTGAATGGTTAAAGAAAGGAAAGCTACAAACTTGCTTTTACTACATATTACATAAGACACCCTGTAGGCATATTATATGTCTTGGAACCAATCCCAGGTTATGTAAGTTTACTTAAGGTGACTAAGCCATATATGAACGTTGTCAGCAAGTACATGCTTTCAATGTCAGCTAACGAACTAATTCCCTTACTTGGCCCAGACTAGGGACAAGAATTGTAGTCCTCCTCTTTATGTTCCAAACACCCCATGTCTCCTATCCATACACTCTCTTATCATCTTGGTCCTGGATGTCAAAGTCTGTCCTGAGGATTAGCAGCACTACTGGAATCAGATATTATTAAAGATGCAGGATTTCTGACTCTCACAAGACAGACTGGACCAGAATGTTCTCTACAAACAGCCAGGTGTTATATGTTAGCATTAAAGTATAAGGAGCACTGCTTCAACAGCTGTTTCGGTAAGCAAAATGGATTCATTGGCTCTTTCAATATTATTGACCCAACACAATTTGCATTATTGTCCTTATTTGTGTCTAAACTACTTTTCCAATATTCCAAGGTGAATATACCATGCAGCCAAGTCGGAGAACCACCTAAACTCGGACCATTCAGAGTGAGGCGGCAGCAGCTCCCCCTATGCTTGGGAGGAGGGACCCTGACCTTGGCCCAATTCATCAGAACCTGCAACTTACAAACCATGATGCGATACAGAGGCTCGATCCTGCTCATTCTAGCAGAGCAGTTCAGTGGAATTCACCTTTCTTCTAGCTATCTGCCTGCCATTCCTTCAACACACAAACCACAATTTCAGAGTCACAGACAGTGCACTGAATATTGTTTTGAGTTCAGAAATATATATAGCCTTTCCATCCCTCACCTTCCTACACGTTCCATGACACTTCTCTCTGAGAAGTGGTTGAGCTTCACTGCCTGGGTGCAGATGCGGACAGGACATCAGCTTTATTTACCTTCACCTGGAGTCTAGGAAAGCTATATCCTCAAAGGGTTTCTTTCCTATGACTAAGTGTGGCCACAAAACTGGCTGTTAGCTGAAAGTTCAGAACAAATGACTTCTGAGCAACACCATCCACCTACACTTGCCTAGATCTCAGGGCTGTGATCTCAAGAGTGTGATCTGGGGCTAGAGGCAAAAATTTGGGGAGGTCATGGCCACCACTGTAGTCCTGCCTGCATAGCTACTGAGTCAGCGTCCAGTTTCCAGGCCTACATTCTAACATGTGGACCCTTTATCTTCTGTCACGTGTTGCCATGTCATTTCTAACTTATGTATTTACATGATGATCTTTCTATCTTAGGCATAAAAAAGAAAGAAATTTAAAATTAAGGAAAAAAGCTAAGTCCAAATCACAGTCACTGATATCTGTATAAATCTGGAAAAGTTATTAGATAAACTAAGAATATGAAACTTCCCATTTTTCTTCACCTCTCCCTTCTCTCTCTTCAGTGATTAATACTGGAGAATGAGTAAACGGAAAAGAAAACTATAAAATGTAGAATTCAAATATATAACAAATGCACCCATATAATAACCAACCTGGGGCTTTTAATCTATGCTGTTTCTTCCTGCACCACACTCTAAAATATACTTTTGAGAAATAATTTGAGATGCTAGCAATTTATATTGATAGTGGAGCGATAGCACAACGGGTAGGGCGTTCGCCTTACAAGCGGCCAACATGGCCGACCCGAGTTCGATTCCTCCGCCCCTCTCGGAGAGCCCGGCAAGCTACCGAGAGTATTCGATACGCCAGACACAGTAACAACAAAGTCTCCAATGGAGACGTTACTGGGCCCGCTCGAGCAAAATCGACGATCAACGGGAGGGCCTTTACCTTTACCTTACCTTAGTGAAAAATATCTAAGGAGATATGGAACAGTCGATATATTAAAATATGAACCTAGATACAGTTTTAATGAAAAAAAGTCCCACTTTTTACTTATTTGTGTTCTAAAGACCTATTATAAATAGAACATATTTTTCAATATTTGTAAAAAGATATCTTCCAAAGATGGACTCAGCAATATTTCCCACTCACAAATATTCCACACTGTAGTCTTTATAGCCCTCTCACTGAGAGAAGGGGCATCTGTGGCCCTCTCCTGGTACCTAGATAGGCACATGTGATCTCAATAGAGGCTGTGATAGATGCCACCTTCTGTGACTACCGAGGCTATGTGAGAAAAGTTCATGCTATTTGTATCTTTTACTACAAGAATCACACTGAAGCCCCAAGCATCCACTTAAAATATTTAGTACCCCGAAGTCACCAGAAGCCTCATGTTGCCAACTGAGGAAGTCCAGTGTCACCAAGGTAAAAGTCCACCTGGAGAATTCCTGAAGCTTCACAGAAGTACCAGCTAGCCCACAGATGCTCTGGTCTCCTGATCTTTCTGTACAAATCACTCTCATCTCACCTGAATGAAAAAAAACTGTTAGGTCCAGGTGACCCCTCCCAAACCCCAATATGCAGCAATGCACGCTGCATTGAGCAATGCATGCTAAGTTTGGTGTCAGTCTTACTTCAACAACAGTGAGTCACAGTGTCGTGAATTAAGTTTACCTTCTACAGTTCTCACCTAATTCCTGTGAAGAGCAAATGCCATTGGTGTGGACTGGGTTCTGAAAGCACCAGAACATAACACCCTACCATCCCCTGGTCTTGCTGACCTCTCTGTCCCTCCCCATCACCCTTTGCCTGGGAGATCCCTTCTACCTACTTCTTTGGTCTAACACTTCAGTATTTGGAGCCTCTGTTGAGATCACCAGGGCATCCCAGTTCCTCATTCTGACTGAGGTCTTTTTCCCATGTTCCAATTGTCTCCAGTTCCTTTCCTCAGGCAGTCAAGGTTGAAAGCAGAGGACCTTTTGGGGTGAGAGTGATAGTCAGTGGATAGATATTTGCCTTGCATATGGCAGACCTGGGTTCGATTCCTGGCATTCCATATGGTCCCTCAAGCACCATCAGTTATAATTTATGAGTGCAGATCCATAATGACCCCTGAATCAGAAACCCAAAGATGACAAGGCTAAATTCAGGAGAAACTTTGAGAAAAAGGAAAGGGAGGGTAGGAAAACTAAGTATACGGTATTCTTGAGTAGGAAGCCCAGGGAAGATGGAAATAATTTTTTTTATTTTGTTTTACTAGGGTTATGGGTGAGCCTCTGCTTAAGGCAAGCAAGATGGTAAAGGGGCTGGGGAAGAGTTTGAAAGAATTGGCTTCTGTATATCCTGGGTACATATTCTGGGCTAATTCTCAGGACTTTTCCCCCTGATGCCATTTGCTTCCTTCCAGTCTTACCCTGCCTACCTCTTTCCCTCTCTCCCTCTCTATATATCAGTATGGCCCTTGCTCCCTCCCCTCACCACCACCCAGTTTTCCAACTTGAACTGACATATAGCAAAAAACTCCACCAGACAGGGCCTCAAAGGGCATAGTGAAGGTTGTCAGCCTTTTAATCTCATCTCTAATGTCTAACTTGAGATAAAGCAGATGGTAGCTATTGAGATATGTTGAATGAATTATTTATAAAGCGTATCTACCAAATTGGGATTTAAAGTCAAAGCTGCCAGCCCTGGTAAGAGCGTGCCATGCTCAAGAGAGGGTGGGGGCTTCCTCAGCCTGGGGTCCTGAGCAGAAGCGCAGAGAAAAATGTCTAAGAGCCAGAAGACTGGACCAGCGGAAGTTGAGAAAGGGCAAAAATCAACTGACATGGACAATGTGCTAGGCTACAGGAAGAGGCTACAGGGAATGCAAACCAGAAAGATCAAATTAAAGCCTTTCAAAATCCGTTTGATGCTCTTCAGTTCAATCCAAATGCTAATAATTGATCAAGTAGAAAATTCAAAGAGTTTATGAACAAAAAATGAAAATTCCATTGGGTATTTTATCTGTCTTCCTGACACACATTTATTTTCTCCCTCTGTGTAAGAACTCCAAATTTATTGTTAAAGGCTCAAAGTATAAATCATGCATCCTCACACGATATGTGCAAAACACATACTTTGTACACATACATTTTATTCAACATCTAAGAGACTCCAGATTTCCCATTTCCCTTCAGAACTTATAAAAACATATAGGAGGGCTAAAGAGATAGGCCAGCTTGTATGGTGCCTGCCTTGCATGCAGTCACATGAGTTTAATCCCCAGCATCCCATATGGTCCTCTGAGCACTGCCAGATGTAAGTCTTGAGCATCACTGGAAGTAATCTAAAAACAAAACTAAAACAAAACAAAACAAATCACGTACACAAAGGACCATATTAGCCATCTATTTCTATAGATTTCCATAGGATAGTTCCATAGATTTTTTTACTTAACATGCTTTAAAAGAACTTTCATAAAATGTTTGTTTTCATAAATTCAAAGAGTGGGTAAATTTGTATAAGATAAAAAATGTAAAAGCTCCTATTTTTCATCTACTCCTCCTAGGTATATGCCATTTACAACTTGGAAATATTGACTTGCAAAATATTTTTTGGTTTTTGTTTGTTTTGGGATCACACACAGCAGTATTCAGGGTTACTCCTGGATGTGCACTCAGGAATTACTCCTGGCAGTACACGGGGGATCATATGTGATGTCAGGGATTGAAGCGCAAGTCAGCAACATGCAAGATAAAAGCCCTACCCACTATACTATCATTCTGGCCCCTTGCAGAATCTTTTAAATAAAATGTAGTCTCTACTACCCACAGAATAAAAGATATGTACAAAGCTTTGACAAAGTTTTCTTGACTGTCCTCACAGTACACCCAAGCTCAGTCCTGATCAATGTCAGGTTTTATTATAATAAGAATTTCATTATTTTAAGTCCTTCATTTTTTTCAAACATTTCATAACTTTAAATCTGAATGCAGGTATTTTGCATCTCTATTTAATGTGTCTTAGAACTGCTTTTGAACAAGGTCCTGTAAGGGGCCAAGGAGGTAACAGAAATATCTCAGTGAACCGTTCACAATTAAAAAAGGCTGACTCAATACTCCCCGCCACAGAAAAGTCAGATATATCTGTCTGAGAAGCCCTCACTGCTCTGAGCATCACTATCACTGAATCTGTGTATTTGGGAAATGAAACGTATCTTCTCTAACTTAACTCTGTATTCTCCGGATGAAGAGCAAAGATAAGCATTTTTGCAAACAGCTCACACATTAGTCACTTCCATTTCTTCTCCATGGCTCATGCTCAGGGTTGTTTTCTTATTATCTCTTCGAAAAATTAACCATTTGTAATACTTGTTGAAAAGGTATATTTCCAATTTATTTTAGGCTTTTTGATTTTGCCTAAAGATTTCACTACTCATGCATAACACATTTTGTTCATATCTATCAACAGTCTTCTCATTTGGACATACTGGTAAGATACTCAACTGCAGACTGGATTTCTTTATGCTTCATTTTGTCTTTATTTGTTATTGTTCCCTTATATATGCAGTCAAAAATTTCAAGATGTGAAATGAAATTAATTTTATATCCCAAATGCCAATTTCCTAAATTTCAGTGTCTTATCTCTTTCCACACCATTTGGGTATGGCCCACAAATCAAAACCAAACCATACAAAACCAAATAAGGTAAAGGTAAAGGCCCTCCCGTTGATCGTCGATTTGCTCGAGCGGGCCCAGTAACGTCTCCATTGGAGACTTTGTTGTTACTGTGTTTGGCATATTGAATACTCTCGGTAGCTTGCCGGGCTCTCCGAGAGGGGCGGAGGAATCGAACTCGGGTCGGCCATGTTGGCCGCTTGTAAGGCGAACGCCCTACCACTGTGCTATCACTCCAGCAGGCTGGAGTGATAGCACAAAACCAAATAAAGCAAAACAAAATACCAACCCCCCTAAGTAGCTAATTTTGTTTTGATTTGATTTGGTTTGGAGGGCTACACTCAGGTGCTATTCCTATTTCTGTGCTCAGGAGAAACCCCTGGCATATTATTGCCAAAAAGATCTCCAGAGCTTTTTTCAATATTTTTTGCACTGAGTATCTTTTCTTTCTTTCATATCATGTCTCTCTCTCTCTCTCTCTCTCTCTCTCTCTCTCTCTCTCTCTCTCTCTTCCCGTCTCCCACTCCCAGTCCATCTCTCTTTCCTCCATGCACAAGGCAGGTGGATATCTTCCCATGTTATTGATGAGAAAGCATTAGGTAGAATGACTGCATCTAAATGTGAAGCTTTTGGATCATCTGACACTTCGAAGACCTGTGAGCAAGGCAAATGAATTAACTACTGTATTTTATCTCTGGCTCCCTAATTTTTCAAGTTATCATTTTCTCATTTCATCATGTTGTTGACTGCCCAGAAGTTGGATTTATGCATCACATGTTTATTCTATTTTTAATTGTGTACATGTGTGTATATGTATTTATAGATAATATGTATCACATTTTCTTTATCCATTCAGTCACGTATGCACACTTAATGTGCTTCCATAAACTGATAAACTATCTACTTAAATAATGCTGCAATGAATATTGGGGAGCATATGCCTTTTCTTTCTGATTTAATTTGGGGACTATTACCAGTGGTGATCAGGGTGTACTACTGACTCTGTGGTCAGGGATCACTACTGGTGGGGCTCAGGGGACCACATGAAGTGCTGGGGATCATGCCTGCATCAGCAGCATGAAAGACAAGCACACTACCTGCCATACTATCTCTCTGGCTCACAATTCTTTGCTGTTGTTTTGGCTGTTTTTTGTTTGGGGGTCACACTGGGTTACTCAGGTCTTACTCCTGGTTCTGCATTAGGAGATCACTCCTGGTGGTGCCAGTATCTAACCTAGGTCAGCTGTGAGCAAGGCAAATGAATTAACTACTGTATTTTATCTCTGGCTCCCTAATTTTTCAAGTTATCATTTTCTCATTTCATCATGTTGTTGACTGCCCAGAAATTGGATTTCTGCATCACATGTTTATTCTATTTTTAATTGTCTGAGAAAAATACTTTTCATAGTGGTT
Source organism: Sorex fumeus (assembly GCF_029834395.1). Taxonomy (NCBI): domain Eukaryota; kingdom Metazoa; phylum Chordata; class Mammalia; order Eulipotyphla; family Soricidae; genus Sorex; species Sorex fumeus. The sequence continues at coordinate 4,839,990 of NW_026606185.1, read as the reverse complement.
GCACCAATTAAGTTCCTACAAACAATGCACAAGGGACCCACTTCTCCATTTTTTTTGACACTTATTCTTTCCTTCTTGGTTTCAGCCCATCTAACAGGATTCAAGTGGTATGTCACTGTAAGATGAATCTGCATTGACCACAACACCCAAACGGAGAGAGAGAACACAGGGGATTGCCCTGCCACAGAGACAGGGGGGGATGGGGGGATGGGGGTGGGAGGGATATTATCCATGGTGGTGAAAAATGGGCACTGGTGGAGGGATGGGTATCTGATCATTGTATAATTGAAACCCAAGCACAAAAAATTGTAAATCTACAACTGTAAAAAAATAAATAAATAAAATAAAGGGAAAAAAATAAAAAATAAAAAAAAAAAAAGAAAAGCTAAGCTGGGCTCCAGCATAAGTTGGGTAATGGACCTAGGGTGTTATATTATTTAACAATACCTGACATATGCTCCAGCATATTTGTTTGTGCAAAGAATGTTTTGATCTCCTTTGCCTATATCCAAAGTGCTGCTGAACTCAGACACATAAGAGAGATTCTTCAAACCTCACATTTAAGGCCAAGCTAAGAAGCTTCTGAAAGTTTGATCATCTACTCCAGTTCTCTGAGGAAAGAATGGAAAATTGCCATACATCCATTACTTAGGAACATGTATTTTACTCTTTCTTTGGAGGACTCTTGTTTTAGAGAAGTGATCTCTAAACTTGTTAAGATAATCATCTACCTCTTTTGAGTAACAATCAAGTTTCTTCTTGTTCCTCTATAGTTCTAATATTACAGTTCTATTTGATCATCCAGATTAAGTAGGGCACTAGCATTGCTCAACTATTTTAGTCCAAGAAATGGTCACGGTCACGGTCCTCCCGTTGTTCATTGATTTGTTCGAGTGGGCCCAGTAACATTGTGAGACTTGTTACTGTTTTTCTCATATAGAATACATCACGGGGCGCTTGCTGGCGAGATAGGTGGCTTGCTGGGCTGTCCGAGAGGGGTGGAGGAATCGAACTCGGGTAGGCCATGTTGGCTGGGTGCAAGGCAAATGCCAAAACAATGGTTAATTAACAATTGTCAAAATTCCCTTTGAGGCAAATTATTCCCTCCTTCCCTCCCTCCCTCCTTCCCACCCTTCCTTCCTTCCTTCCTTCCTTCCTTCCTTCCTTCCTTCCTTCCTCCATGACTCACATTCTGTGGTGCTTGGGGACTACTCCAGGTTGTGTGCTTGGGGGTCCACTCATGCCAGGGAACATGTATACCTGGGTCTCTTGCATACAAAACCTGCACTCAACCTTGTGCACTGCCTTTCTGACCTCAGTCCTTGTTGCTTTCTTTGTAACCCTAAATATGTTGCTTCTAAGAAGTCCTACTTTTAGTCTTTTCCACTCTGAGAGCTAATCATCTTCATTGAAAACAGAGATCTTATCATAGTGGCATCATTTTCTACCTTTTTACTAAGCCTGCTCAGAACAATCACTAGAGGACTTGTTAAGTGATTGCATACTTCATTTAAAATATGTATTAATTGTACTGTATTAGCATTTTTAAAAATTTAAAGCAAAGTTACACAAATGAACCTATGAAAAGAATAAAACATATTCTTACCAAGGTTCATTTGTTTATTTTTGCTCCATTTGGACTTTCTCAATATTTTAGAGTAAGTTACATTCTTCTTGGTAATTTGCCGCTAGTACATCTTTCCCAAGAAAAATAGCACATTTATATGTAACAATTTTGGAGTTATCTTCAGTAAATTTAACATTACTTATAATGTGAAAGTATGGATGATATAACTTTATCATCCATGCTTCAAGTTTGTCAGTTGACCCAATAATGCCCTTGTGAATTTGTTTGTCTTCCATCATAAATCAGTCTGAGGTTAAATATTGCATTTGATTTTCATGTTCTTGTAAGTTCATTTAACATTAAATATTACTAAAGCTTTCCTTTGTCTTTTATGTCATTGGCATTTATGAAAATAAAGTACTTCCCTACCTTTTAAAAATTAAAAAAAAAGATGAATCTGCATTTCCCCAATTATTATTGACGATGATTATCTTTTTGGTACTTAGCAGTCTTCTGAAAAAATGGTTTATTCGACTCCACTGACCATTTTAACATAGGTTTTATTGTTATTACTGAATTCCTGGAAGAACAGCTCAGAGTCTCCTGCCCCCAAGCCTGGCTGTCCTCACCGGGCCCCTTGGAGGGGGGTGGTTTGAGTTTCCCTCCGCGCCCTGAGCAGAGCCCCTGCGACCGAAGACCTCCAGAACCAGCCACAGCCATGCTGAGACAACTCTCCACACGTCCGGACAAGCCTCATGCATGAAGGAACCTGCCCAGGAACCCAGGTATGTGGATCCGGCGGCTGAGATCTCCAAGCCTACTCAGATCGGGATTGAGCATCCTCCATCCAGATCCCCATGTTCCAGTAGGCAGGCGTCACACCCACCAACTGCCCCCGGTGCCAGGTAATCCCATCAACAACCAAGCCCAGAGACTATAAAACCCAGCTCCTAGAAGCGTGTGGTTGCAAGTTCTTACTTTGGACAAACCGGCAGGCTATCAACTGTATAATGCCCACACGGCAGAGTCTGGCAAACTCCCCGTGACGAACTCAATATGGCAAATACCAGTAACAATGATGGGTCTCATTCTCCTAACCCCAAAAGAGCATTTCTCAGGGCTAGAAAGGAGACGTTACTGGTGCCTGCTCGAGGCAATCGACAAACAACAGGATGATCGTGATCATGATCGACTGATTTGTAAAAGATATTTATGCATTTTGGATATTAATCTCCTATTAGAGATTAGGTCTGAAAATACTTGCTCCCATTTGATAGGTTGCAATCTTTTTGTTGATAATTTCCTTTGTTCTAAAGAAATTTTTGAATTTCCTGTAGCCACATTTATTTTTGCCTTTGTTGCCATTAAACGTTTTGTTTTTGTTTTGTTTGATAGACACACTTGGCAGGGTTCAAGGCCTACTTACTCCTGGCTCTTCCCTCAGGGATCATTCCTGCAGGTGTTCAAGGCACCATCTGGGTTGTCCAGTAAGCTAGATGGAAGGCAAATGTCTTCCCACTGTGCTCCTGCCCCATTGCATTATCTTTTGGTCAAATCTAAAAACAGTCATTATTGACCCATGTTAAAGAATTTTCATCCTGTAACTTTTTCTTGGCATTTTTGTTTTCAGGTATTAAAACATTTAAGTCTTCAATCTATTTTGAAATAACAGTGTAAGGTACCAGCCCATTTTTGCTAGCACCATTGATGTATTATTTGTGTATTTATTTTTAATTTTTTTAGCTCAGTGTGTTACAAGTGATGCTAGGGACTAAGCCCAGAATTCCTGCATGCAAGGTTCTTGCCCTCTGAGTCATCTCCTTGGTCCCCTGCACCATATATATTGAAGATCCGCCACCAATGCTATTGATTATTCTTTGTTCCTTGGTCAATTAACCTTTTATGGAGGTTTATTTCTTGATTTTATATTTTTTCCTTGATTTTTAAAAAATTTCCTTAATGTAATTCACCATTCTGTTTGGCTATAATGTTTTTACATTGACTTGAAATCAGAAAGTATGGTTTCCAGCTTTTCTCTTCCATCTAAGGATACAAAGTGGAATACCATAATAAGAATATGTGAAACCATATAATTCACTGCAGCTTAAATAGACCTGAAGAGTATATTGTTATTTGAAGTAAATCAGTGAAAGGACAAATATTACAAGTTCTCACAAGACAGGGAATAGAAATTATCAAATAATAGAAAACCATTGACTCTAAGTGATAGAAATGATAGGTAAAGGTAAAGGTAAAGGCCCTCCCGTTGATCATCGATTTGCTCGAGCGGGCCCAGTAACGTCTCCATTGGAGACTTTGTTGTTACTGTGTCTGGCATATCGAATACTCTCGTACTCTCGGGGCTGGAGCGATAGCACAGCGGTAGGGCGTTCGCCTTACAAGCGGCCAACATGGCCGACCCGATAGAAATGATAACGCTATGGAAAAGGTGGAGTGGGATGGGGCACATTGAGAAAGTGAATTGTGGATAACTTAAGGGTATTGGTCAAGGGTCTTGGACATTTTGGTGGAATAGAGGTGAGGTTATTATATACATCAAAACCATAGTAGTTAATGCTAATGTATGCATGTGATCCAAACTTTAATAAGTAAATTAAAAGAAGAAAAAAGATTGCTTTGGCTACTTGAGGTCTTTTGTGACATCATACGAATTTTAGGTTTCTGTAAAAAAAAATTTCAATTAGAGTTTTGACAGGAATTATACTAAGTCTGTATATTACTTTGGGTAGTACAAATACTTTAATAATATTAATCCTTATAATCTATGAGCACAAAATAGCTTTCAATTTATTTTTATTTTTAATATCTGTCATTATTATGATTTTCACTGTATGGATCTTTAGTTTAATTTAATCCTAGGTACTTTGTTCTTTGTGATGCAATTATAAATTAAAATGTTTCTTAATGTCTCTCTTTTTAATGTCCGAGAGTTCTTTTTCTTTTGGTAGTTCATTTTTGGTGTATAGAAACACAACATTTTTGTATATAGATTTGTTTCCAGACACTTCATTAAATTTATGCATTAGTTCAAACAGTTTTTTGGTGGAGTCTACAATTTTCTACAGATAAAAAAATCATATATAAACAGTGACAGTTCATTTCTATTTGGAAGTCTTTTATTTTTAGTCTTGTCGAATTGCTCTGATAAGTTCTTCCCATCTTTTGTTGAATAAAAGTGATGAATGTGGAGCTGAACAATATGACAACGGGTAGGGCACTTGCCTTGCACTTGGACAATCAGGTTTTGATCCTGGTGTCCCATATGGTCTCTGGTGTACTGCCAGGAGTGATTCAAGGAGCAGCCTTGAGCACTGCTGGGTGCGGGGCCTCAAAACAAAAATAAGCAAACGATGTTGAAGTGGACATCCTTGTCTTATTCTTGATCTTAGAGGAAGTAAATTTTCAGAGTTTTGACAGGAATTTAGAGTTTTTGCTTTTGCTTTTAAGGATGATTTTAGCTGCACACCGTCACATGAAGTAGTTTACCATGTTGAGGTATGTTCCCTTCATAACCACTTTGCTGGCAATTTGTACCTTTTTTGTTTGGGGTCACACCTGGCTTAATTCTGGGATTACTCCTGGTTCTGTGCTCAAGGATCACTCTTGGAGGTACACAGGCAACAAGCAACCCTATGTGTTGCTGGAGATCAAAAGGGACTGACTGTGTGCAAGCCACATGCCTTAACCCCTGATTTCTCTCTAGTCTGAGGGGACATTGAAATGCTTTTTGTTCATCTATTGCAGTGTGATACCTTCATTTTATGGTATCATTCTGCCCTCCCGTTGTTCATCAATTTTCTCTAGCGGGCCCAGTAACGTCTCCATTGTGAGACTTCTTGTTACTGTGTTTGGCATATTGAATACTCTTGGTAGCTTGCCAGGCTCTCCAGGAGGGGCGGAGGAATCAAACCCGGCTCGGCCGGGCTGGCTTCACGCAAGGCAAATGCCCTACACTGTGCTATCAATTCTCAAATACAGAAACATCCTTATCTCCTCAGAATAAATAATACTTTTGCTGGTATATGACTCTACAAGTATATTATTGAATATAGTTAGCTAAATTTTAAGATTTTTTACATTTATGCTAAGTGAGATATTGACCTATTTTTTTTCTTGAGATGTCTTCCTCTGAACGTGGCAATGGAAGAATATTGAATTTTTAAAAGTTGCCTCCTCTTATGTTTCATTCTGGTAGCACTGTAGCACTGTCCTCCCGTTGTTCATCAATTTGCTCGAGGGATTTGGTAGAAGAAGTGAACCCATGTCATCCTGGGATTTTATTTGATAAGTTCTAGAACATTTTTAGATCTTGGTAAAAAGAATGACACAATGTTTCTACCCAGTGTTCTTATCCAGAAGTATGTTATTTTCCCCTTATCCTCCACTTATTTATGTTCTTTATTCCAAGAATATATTTACATACTTTAGTTTGTACAGATGCTAGATGATTCTTGCCAAAGTCATCACTAAATAGCACATTTTCTGGTGTTTTTGCTAATTTCAGACTGGGATGGCAGTGGAAAGTTGTGGTGGTGGTGGTGGTAGTGGTGGTGGTGGTGGTGGTGGTGGTGGTGTCAGTACAACCATACAGAATCAGGAACTTGAACTTCGTGCCAGGAAGAGGAGATGACTGAACTGAGCCATGACAAGATTATCAAAAGGAAGTCAAGCTAAGATGGAGAGAAGCCTGGGAATATACAGTATGTATGCATGTAGTGTGTGAGGTCAGGTGTGGACCTAGATAAATAAGGTGTGTGGGGGGAAAGGATGTGGTGATTAAACAAGACAATCATTAATAGCTCAGATTATTCCAGTTAGTCTTACTAAGTCAATGGAGATGAGAATCCAGTGAAGAGCTTTGAAGAAGGACCACTGAGAATTATGGTCTTTTATAAAGTTTGTTCTCTTACAGTCCCGGAGATTACAGGTGAAAAGTACCTAGAAGCAGAAAATGAGATGGAGAAGTTTCTACTGTGGACATGTGAATTACTTCCTGTCATTATTAGAGATGGGAATTTGGAAAGGGACTCGCAATATTTGTTCTGGGGAGGTGCCAGAGAAAGAATTCTCCGAGGGGGTACTCAATGGAGATGCCAGGGGGCATGTGGCTATATAAGGCTGAATCTCAGGGTAAGCTTAAGGATAGGAAAAATACATCGCAACCCTAGAGTCAGATGCATAAAAGTCACTGATAGTTCAATTAATATATGGAGACTAAAATAAGCAAAGGGCTTCTTCTGGAGAGCACTAGTGAATTCTGACAGTCATGGTTAGATGATTTCAAGAGAGAGGAAAGTGGGAGAAGGGAAGAAGAATTCAGAGACAGAAGTGTACAGCCAAGACTGCTCCTAAGATACTTTCTGGAAGAGGTTAACACATAAGTATTTTGGAGCCCCAAGCAATAACTGAGTCCAACCTGGTTTTAATCTCTAAGAAAGGCATGATATGGTCTTAAGGAGAAATGGAAGCAAATGTAAAGCAGAGTTCAACTCATTAAGAATAAATATTTGAAACATACAGAGTTCTGAATACAAATTCCAGAAAGACCATAGATTCTGGGCAGTTACTAAGGAGATCTCGGAGAGCCCGGCAAGCTACCGAGAGTATTCGATATGCCAGACACAGTAACAACAAAGTCTCCAATGGAGACGTTACTGGGCCCGCTCGAGCAAATCGACGATCAATGGGAGGGACTTTACCTTTACCTTTACTAAGGAGATGTGACCTTCCCGTTTTCTGAGACAGCCTCATGCCAAGAGACAGAAGAGCACTGCTAGACCTGCAAGATCTTGGGATCATTCTATTTCATACTTAGTTCATTTTTATATTCTTTATGATGACTTCTGTGATTTTAGCAGGAATGAATTTTCCTCTCTTTTTTCTGAATGTGGCACAGATTTCTGTTTCTACTTGAATTTTGCAATTTCTAGATCGCCTGGCTGTAACTTGGCTATTGTCTATGAATCTCAAGTAACTTTACTTACTTGGTGTGGGAACTTTCTGCCAAAGAAACTACTGAAAATCACATGTGGAGTAATGACCTAACTATATTTTGTTCTACATGGGCTTTACTGCAGATGGAATCGCATGCATTTGTGTGTCTGTGTATTGCACAGGATGTATAATTTTCCTTAGCAGTTTGCCAGGTATGAGCACTGCCAAGACAGCATGATTAAGTGAGAAAAAATAAAAACTTAGAGACAAAGTTTTTATTTGACACCTCTTGATGTCTCCACTCCTGTGTCTCTTGATAGTTCCATGAGTGCAGGCAAACACACACACACACACACACACACACACACACACACACACACACACTCAAGTGGGCATATAAGCATGCAAGAACAGAAATACATACACAAGCACATATTCAAGCATGCATCAAGAAGGCAATCATATTCATACTATCACAGCACACTTGCAAGCACACATGAACGATACACTGGGAAGGTGGTGCCATCTCCCACCCCAGTCAAAGTGGCACTGCCTTACCTACGGGCCTATGGGAGCATTCCAAGCATCCACCCGAGTTTGGGGTACCCGCTAGGAGCAGAAATCACACACTCATTCTACAGAATAAGTGTGAAGCCATTGGCCCTGCTAAGGGCAGAAACCCACACTGTGGGAAGGCCAATGATAGAGCCTCTTGGCCCCTCCAGTTGCCTGCAGGAACACCAGGTCCTGCAGAAACACATCAGCCCAGCAACTTCCACTCAGGAAACAATTTCTTTGTTCTTTTCCTCCAGATCCTCCTTCTCTCAAGTTATACCACCTGGATGGAGAACTTAGAAAATAAGCTGAACATGGTCCCTTCTAGTAGGCAACATTTCTCTAGCCTAGGAGAGGTGAACCCTATATAAAATATAACCTGCAATTCTAAACTGGAAGGTACAAAAACTTTCCCAGTAGGTAAGTTCAACCTTCAAACAGGAATCACTGGGCTGCCCCTGATCCTCACACCTGTGGGGCTGGCTGTCACTGTCCTACGCACAAAACTAATGACAGACAGTACCAGCCAAGTTTGAGATGATCATAGTAGATGGCCAATGAGATGTAACCTTTGTTGATGGTTTTCATGGTCAAGGAGGCAAAATGGTGAGACAACAGGTAGCCTAGTTCAAAAGTTCAACTTTCCTAAATGAAATTCTGATATCCGGGACATCTGAATGAGTGAAAACATCCTGCCTTTGAAAAAGAGGGTGCACTTGAGGTTGGACAAAGATGAAGTGGAGAGAGACACTGTCCATAACCTCAGTAACATTCTGCTGTGAATCAGTCACCAAACTGATCTGTGTTCCACGGTCCGTTGGCCTGTGAGGCACAACACAGAGAAACAACTGCAATTTCAGGTACAAATTTTTGTGACTCCAGGGTTTAAAGTCCATGTTCCTTTTTTCTCTTTTTTTGGAAAGGTACTTGGTAAATTTTCCTTTGTTAAAAAACTTTTTTATTGAACCACTGTGAGATAGGCCCTTACAAATTTGTTCATGATTGTATTTCAGTCATACAGTATTCCAACACCTACCTATCCCTCCACCAGTTACATTTCCCAAGACTTGGTAAATTTTCTATTTAATATTTATAACAGGAAAGGAAACTGCATGGTTTTGTAACATTTTGAGTGAACAACTACATTTTTCCTCTGATCTAGAATAGACTCTGATGTTTCAAAGAACATCCAAAGTTCCTATTCACAGCTAATACACCTACACCATGAACATTACAATTAGCAATTATACCAGTTAAAATTATGCAAGAGGACCTGATAAGTATGGTGAAAGGGGTTGATGGGCAGATGTGTTTGGGTGCTCCTTATAGTCAGGAGCTTTAGCAGGACGCTATTGATGTCTACACATTTATGAACAAGTACAGAGGCAACTGGACATGATTCCAAGAAGAGCTTTGATGGTCTACATGCGAACAAAGTGAGGATAATGAAAAGTTGGCCCCATATGTAAAGGTGAGGCTCTTCTATCCCCTACTTTTAAAAATCACAGTAAGACTGCTAAGCAGAGAATGAATTCAGAAGTGACCTTCCTCTTGCTTAAAATTTACTTTTAAGACACATTTATTCTTTTGAAAAAAAGAGAATTTTTATTATCCTTACAAGAATACTGTGTCCCTTGGTTTAACATACAAACTATAAAATCTTATGAATATTAATTAATCATTGCATGGTTCTTTGTTGCAGACATGCTTGCCCGGAAGGGAAAGGAAGGGATTGGAAGGGATCGGAATCGGAAGGGATCGGAAAGGGAAAGGAAGGGATTGGAAGAGGAAAATGAAAATAGACTCTATTTAGGCAAGAAACACTGCACAGTGGACAGGATTTCAAAGCAAGGTTGAGAGTGCTTGAACTGCCCAGTGAGGGTCCTTGCCATGGTAAGCACTTTGCATGGAGGGTGTCAAGGGATGAGTAAAAGTTAAAGTCCATGAACGTCAGGGTTACTCAGACAGACTAGACCATGCTCATGCAACATCTCGTTCCCAGGCACACATGTGAACCTCAGCTTTCCCGGCTTACTCACAGAATCCAGCACACATTTTAACAGTCTAAGCATAAGGTCCTTCTAATGCAAAAAACCTACTTCAGACTTAGAGAGACTCAGATTTCAGTTCTTACTATTAGCCAACATATGCATATGCTTTTACTTAAAGGCAATTTCGGAACTGCAAATAACAAAATAATTGTTATAATAATTGTAGAAATCTTTGGTAGGATAAGCTGGACATCCTTGTGCTTCTCTCTAATGATAAATAAAGCCTGATACAGCACCCCACTTCAGTGTAATTAGGGGCCCCCAGCCCTGTCCCATGAATTACTCATTAGGCATCTGAAAGAAACACTTTAAATACCTAAACCGGCTAAGAACCTGTGCCTCCAGCCTGTGAGGATCAAGATCCTTAAACTGAGTTAAAGGTCTTTACTGTAGACTGGACAAAAGGTGAATTTTGTGACATTTTCTTTCTTCATTTTCTGATCTCTTATATTTCAAGTGGCATCCTTCTCCCTTTCAAAAGTGCTTTAAAATAGAGTTTCTTTCCTTAGAACTGGGTCTGATAATAGCAGGGGTACACGAGAAGGGGCATAGGATAAAGGCCACCAGAGATAGTGGAGGAGGAGTGTTGACACTCTGGTGGCGGGTGAGGTGTAATGAATTTAATTGCAATATTATTAGTATAGGAAACCAAGGTGTAGGGGCTGAAGAAATGGTATCAAGGGGAAGGGATTTGCCTTCAGTGCAGCTTACCCAGGTTCTACGCCCAGCACTACATATGGTCACCTGGCACCCCAGCAGGAGTGATCCTTGAGTACGGAGCCAGGAGTAGCCCTGAGTACAACAGGTTGTGGCTCAAGAACAAACAAAAAATCAGGGAGCAGCAAGTGTTTTCAAAAGTAGTTTATAGCTGAAGTAACAACTAAAACAACAACAACGACAAAAACCGTGTGTTTCTAATGGTCTAAATTATTTATTTACTTTTGTTTTGGACCCTGGGTCTCTATAGGAGAAAGAAAAGTTTAAGGAAGGAACAGATGGCAGCACATTTGAAAGTGGCTTACCAATGCGGTCAGAAAATACATAACAAACAAAATTGTTTTGAGGAGCCATACTTTAAAAAAAATACTAGGTTAAACTAATCAAGCCCTTTATTAAAGGAAACATTTTCAATTAATAAATACCTATGTCCTTTCTCACTTGGAGTCACACTCTGTAACTGCCACTATCACATTCTGAGGACTTAAATTTTTTAAATGACTGTGAGTTTAAGATGACATAAATATGGACTGGAAAGGAAAAACTGGAAACTAAATGTATTTTCACACTGAAAACCAATTTGCTGCATGAGTACAAAATTTCCATTCCTTTGAAAAATGTTTATTACATTCTTAGATAAATTATTCTTATGAAATCAAATGTGCAAAATTGACCTCTAGGTTAATCTAAAGTACTTTTGGACACAATTTGTATTTTCATCATTTCTATATAAGTGTTTTGTTTCTTAGCTATGTTATTCTTAGTTTTATCAGAAAACAAGAGCCATTTAACTCAGATCCCAATACTTATGTGTTGCTATTGTTTTAATAATTTATTTAACTGTATTTTTTTTTGCAATTTAGTGAATCATTTAACATCAAATGATTTAAGAGGACTTTAATTTTGTTTCCAAACGAAGTTTATAACAAATAATCACTTAGTAGAAATGACACTTTGGGATTTATTAATAATCTTTCTTAAAATGTCTTATTCTAGAGAACATGTCCCCTATAACTTTTAATGAGGTATCTGCCTAAAATTAGTAGTGTTAAAGAGATATTTGAAAATCCTTTCCTATATCTTTAATGCCTCTTTCACCTTCCGCACATTTTTTAAATAAAAACATTTTTGATGCACATCCCTACTTGAGAATCAGACTGTAATAATTGTGCACATTATTTTTCTCTGTTTCTTGCCAACAAGAAGTTGTCAGATACACGTCTATGTGTCCAGACCGCCATAGAAACACAAGGTTGACCCAAAGGGACACTCAGTTAAGATTCTTACTTATTCTCAATAAGGAGGGTTTTTTCATCTAAAATACTGGAACAACTAGCAGCACTGTTTTTAAACTTTTCCAGTGTTTTGTAGCTACACCTGGGTGGTCAGTGGTCAGGAGACTACACAGTGCTCAGACTGGAATCTGGGCAAGCATGGGAAGCCTACAATATCTCCCACCCTTGTGCTGTGTGTACAGAGTACTGGGAAGTACAAGTAAAGAGAATTATGAAAAAATTCAGTGATATTTTCCTCTGGGAATTCAACCAACAAGCAACAGAGCCCAGAGTTTGAGACCTAAGACTTCCCACAAGAACTCTAGCAAGTACTGTGGGGCAAGGCAGCCACATATTGGAAACAATAGAGACTGCATAGTTCCTGATTTTATTTTGCTTTTCCAATTTTTTTGCTTTGGGCCATACCCCGCACTCTGTGGTGCTCAGGGCTTCTCATGGCTTTGTACTCAGTTATTACTCCTGGCAGGGTGCAAGGGACCTTACTAGGTGCTGAGAATTAAACATGCTAGGGAAGGGCACCGCCTACGCTCCTATCTCTCTAGCCCCTGCAGACTCCTTTCATTAGACCCAGAACATTACCTGACACTAAAAAAATAACAAATAAGACAGCTAGTAGGGACCAGGAAGTATTAGTATATCTATCTATCTATCTATCTATCTATCTCTATATATACATCATCCTGTGTTGTTTCCCTAAACAAAACAAAACAAAACAAAAAAATGGCTATTGAATTGTAATGGATAGTCTGTTTTAGACTTTGATAGTAATTGCAGCTCTTTTTAAAAACACATCATTTATGTGTTTTTAGCAGGAATAATCTGAAATGTCTAAGCACAGTGCATAGACAATTTTAAAAACTAGACAATTTTAAAAACTGTCTATTTAATCACTTACTATTACCTTCATTTTTGTAATGCTGGTTACCTGTGCAGATATCCAGTTCACGTACTTTTAAAGTTCAGAATATTTTTGCTTTTATTTTCTTCTTTGAATACGTTGGCACAGTGCCTACAGAATAGTATTACTGTGTCAAAAGCCATAGCACTGAGCTGTCAGTGCATTTGGGCAAAATAGCCCACTGAACAAACTTCCCATTGAGAAAGCTATTATCTACTCAAACCACAGTACTCTGCTGATGCTGACAAATGAACATACTGTACTTCAAGTCTCACCACACTTTTATCCACTCATCCAATGAATTTTACTGATAATAGAAAGTTCAAGTTCTAGGTAAAGTACTGTAACCAGTCCATGCTAGCCATATGAAAGTCTGATGCGCATGGATATTGCAGAAGCTTAGGTGAAGAGATCTGAGGAACACTGGTGTTATGGAAAGGCAAGTGCAGAACTGCTATAACACTGCTATAAAACTATAAAACTGCTCACTTACAGGATGATTCTTCCTATTACAAAAGGTTAACTAAGGATGCCTTTAAATACTGCATCTTATAAAGGGTTTCAAAAGTCTGATTAAATCTTTTAGAACGTCATTGACAATTTTTAGAAACAGCTTTTATATTACATAAAGGAAGTCAAAAAGATATGTTGGGTGGGAGGAAGCGTGTGGTGGTTTGGAGATCACCCTACCATGATCCCCCAGGCCTTCCCCGGTCTATTCTTTCTGGTCAACAAAACCCAGGCTGGGGTGAAACAGACTCAGCAGCGGCTCTCCTGAGGGCATGTGAGAAGTGACCAGTCTGATGACCAAACACTTCCTAATTGATAGATAAAATATTCAGTACTCTCCATGAGCCTCAAAATAGCACCGACTAGTGTCTCTGATAGAAGACTTACGTAAGAAAATATCATTTTACTTTTTTTAACAGCAGTAATAACTCCCATGACACTATAACTTAAAGTTAATGAGAAAGATGAATCCAGTCCAGCAGAGCACTTTTAATTTTTCAATGTTAAACGTGGAAGGGGAGAATGGCTTATGATATGTGAACTGACCTTTAAAAGTTTTCATCAAATAAAAGTTTATCATACTTCATCTGGCCCCTTGTTTCTTTCCAAGCCTATCAGTTTGTATAAATGGAATTCACTATTTTCCATTGTCTCTTTTCTCAGAATGTCTCACAATGTCTCTTTTCTCTTTCCCCCATTCTCTCCCCACTTCATGCTGCAAGGGACATTAAGCTTTTCTTTTCTATCACCCAAATGGAATTGGGAAGGTACCTTGACTTTTATTTGAATATCACCGTTGTTCCTAATGAACAAGTCAGTCAAATGACTGCCTTATAGTGATGAGTAGGTGAGGCGGAAACAAGATGTCATCTCCGGAGATACATGAGGACACACAAGGCCAAAGAGAGCTTGGGATGGATTTTCAGACCCTTCTTCGTAGGAGGCCTGGCAGCTTTGAGGAAGGGCAGTCAAGGGGCGTGAGTGTGGTGACCGTTCAGGCATGCAGGAGTTTCGGCGCATGCCCCTCTATTTCTGTGTACAACTTCACAGCATTGTCCATTAAAAATCAAACCAAACCAACTCCAACCAATCTCCAAGGTCTCTTCGGATTTAACACGGCCCCTAGACCAGTTTTCCAGATTCTGCAGCAGGTGGGGGCGGGACGGGAGAGTGCAGAGACGCGACCACCCAGCAGCTGAGAACATGGGGGCTTCTCTCCCACAGCACACAGGCCCAGCACCTGTGGCCAGGCTGTCCCAGACAACGTTCCATGGAACAGTGGGATACGCAACCTGCCAGAACTCATCCGAAAATGCTGCCCCCGCTGCTGCGCCCCGACCTAGCCGGGAAAAGTCAGACTGCGGCCCGCCCTGGGGCAGCTCCTCTCCAGCCGGGCCGCCTCGAAGACAGCGGGGCTTCTTACCCCTGGTGCAAGCCCAGTCCCCGCACAGCGCTGGGCAGTCGCCCAGCCAGCAAGGAGAAGTTGGCTCAGCCCGGGGACTGGCGCTGCCCGGTGCCGCAGGTCCGCGCCTCTCCCGGGCTCACCCCCATGCGCGGCGCGGGGAGCGGGACCCACAGGGACACAAGCCTGGTTCCGATTAGGAGACTGAGCTCCCCACCCGCCCCCAAGTCAGCAGAGCTCAGTCAAGTGTGCAGTGCATGGAACAGGCGGCAGTGTCCAGGGAAGGAGCAGACAGTGAGTTTGGACCGGGAGGCTGGCGGCGCCAGAGCCTCCGACACAGCAGAGGGATGCGCTCACTGGCCGTCCTGGCGCGGGGCGCCCAAGCGTTCCAGGGACCCACAGGGAAACTGAGGATCCCAGGGCGCAGCCACTCCTAGACTGCCCGCAGCACCCGGCGGTCCCGCCGATCAGCTGCCCACACCCGGCCGCGGGCGCCCGATCCCCGGGTGGGTCGTAGTCTTGAAGTGAAGGGGCAGCGACCCAGACACCGAGCCCCCAGAAAAGTGCCCAACTCCGCCGCGCTCCGTGCCTGCGTCGCGGCTGCCGGGGGGGCGCACGAAACCTGGGCTGCACCTCGAGGCCCCGTAGCGCGCCGTGCGCCCCTCTCCGTGCCAGGCTTGCGGGAAGCCGGCCGCAGGGGAGTCCCCGAACCCCGCGGCGGTCCCCCGCGGTCCCCGAGGGTCCTGTCCCCCCGCCCCGGCCCCGCCGGGCTTTCACTGGGCGTCTCCGGGGGTCCCGGGGACCCGGGCGCGCTCCCGCCGATCTGCCCGCGCGCAGGGTGCCCCCTCCGCTAGCCGCCCGCGCCCCACTCACCTCCGGGACAAGGTGACCGCGGGCGCCAGAGCCCGGCGCTGGGGGCGCGGAGACTCCCGGGCGCGCCCGAGGTGGCGGCCGCGCGGTCCGGGGGCGGGCGGGGGGCGCGGCGCGAGCGCGGGCGGCGCGGATGGACGGCGGCCAACTTCGCCCTGGCCTCGGGCATCCGCCGAGGCTGAGTGTTCCCCGAGCCCGCGAGGACGCACTGGGGGCGGCCCGGGGACCGGGCCGGGGGCGCGGCTGGCGGGAGCGAGGCTCCCCTCGGTCCTAGAGGCCTCCCGGGCCCGGCGCGGTCCGAGGTCCGAGAGATGCACGCCTGGCCGGGCACCCCTCCGGTCCTCACCTGCTGGCCGCAGGAGCAGCCCCGCCAGGGCCCCGGCTCCGGGACCCTGGCCCAGGCTGCGCGGTACCACTGGAGCGGGGAGGAAACTCTGGGCTCGGAGGGTCCGGGTCCGGGTGGCGGCGGGGGAGGAGTCCTCTGGAAGAGGGGGCGGCGGGAGCCGGCGTGCCGGAGGCCAGCTCCGGGATTAGCCTGCTTTTCGAAGGGGGGGGGGGGGAGGGGTGCTGTTTTAAATTTAGATCTTCTGGAGGAAGAAATGTAAAGGAAAGGCTAAGTATGCCAGAGAGTCAAAGGTAATGTAGAAAAATAGAAATTAATTGCAGTCCACCTCTCCCCTCCACCCCCCCGCCGCCACAGACCAGGTCGCCCGACCATTCCCACCCAGGCTGCAGCCCTGGTGGTCAGAGCAGATTAGGACCCCAAAACCCACCTCTAGGTGAAACCCTCTCTCCCGCCGGGAGATCGAGCCTGTCCCTGGAAAAGGCCGCTGTCCTCCAAGGGATCTCTCCAAAGGGCAGGAGTTGGAAGTAGCAGAATAGCAGCTCTCTGTCCCTGTTCCTTTTGCAGGTGTGACATGTGCTTTGCAGGGACTTGGATTCTGTAGAACATCAGCAGCTCAAAATTAACACTATGTTAGAAAGCCAGAGCACACTGTAAGGAGTCAAAGCCGGGACCAGCAGGTGAGGAAACCAGTACTACACGGGCTTCTTCCTCCACCAGGTTTCCATTTTCAGTTCCACCTCTGTGGCATGGCAAAAAAGCATGACCAGAGTTTTTACCTCTGGCTCCCTGGGAGGCACGGCTATAGCGTGGAACTCTCAGAAAAGGACATTGGACATTATTTCTGTCCAGAAGAGCTTCCCAGATGGGAGGGAAATGCCAGTTTGTCTGAGGAAGGTCGCTTACTAATCGCAGCTCCTGTCCAGAATGAATAACTCTCTCATCTGAAGCACTGAGTTCAGCAGATCTCACTAGAATTATTTGAGGTGGAGCTTCTTCATTTCCCTTTATGAGGTGCAGATGTTAATGTTTGTTTGATTTTTTTTTAAGGCTCAATGAGATTTGGTTTCTAAGGAGTTAGTAGGCATAGCTCAAAACTCAGTTCACTGCCTCTAAATCAGCACACTTGACTTCTCTAGACTTGGGATTAGCCCTGGCAGTTTTCATTTTGTCAGGAGACACCAGGCTGTGTTGAAGCTATGACTTACCCTTGTTTCTAGAACACTGCTTTGTTTATTTCTGTT
Source organism: Sorex fumeus (assembly GCF_029834395.1). Taxonomy (NCBI): domain Eukaryota; kingdom Metazoa; phylum Chordata; class Mammalia; order Eulipotyphla; family Soricidae; genus Sorex; species Sorex fumeus. Next base: position 4,822,583 of record NW_026606185.1, on the reverse strand, counting down.
TGGGGGGGGCACACCTGGGGGGGTACTTAGGGCTTACTCCTGACTCTGCTCAGGAATCACTCCTGGCGGGGCTCATGGTACCATAAGCAGTGCAGGAGACAAAACACAAGTTGGCCATATGTGAAGCAAACCATACTCCATTCTCTCTCTCTCTCCCTCTCTCTCCTCTTTCTCTCTCTCTCTCTCCTCTTTCTCTCTCTCTCCTCTCTCCTCTCCTTTCCTCTCCTCTCCTCTCTTTCTCATTCTGTTTCTTCTTAATTGAATTTTTTTTAAAGATACCAGGCTGGGAGGGCTGGAGCTATAACACAGCGAGTATGGCATTTGCCTTACACGAGTCTGACCAGGTTTGATTCCTCCATACCCCTCAGAGAGAGCCCAGCAAGCTACCGAGAGTATCTCACCCACAAGACACAGCCTGGCAAGCTCCCCGTGACATATTTGATATGCCAAAAACAGTAACAACAAGTCTCACAATGGAGACATTACTGGGGCCCACTCGAGCAAATCAATGAACAATGGGAGGATGGTGCTACAGTGCTACCAGGCTGGGAGGCATTTTATTAGCTGAAACATTAAACACTCCTGTTTGACTGGAGTGTCTTATCCAATCATGAGGGGTGCAGAAGTTAATTATGAAATTATTGTAAAAACTATTGTTAAAATAATGAACTCAAACCAGAAATAGGCCCTTTCTTTCTCTATTGAATGCTGTAGATTGTCATCCTCCATGTCTTTGGTACTTTAAAACTTTATAAGCCTGGACTTGGGAATTTTATTTCCTAGCTCATATTCAGGTGCTATGTTGAACAGTATATAGTTTGTAGATGATAAGAAGAGGCAAGCCTGACTTTTCTACAAGCCTCCAAGTCTTGGTTTTTATAATATTCCTTACTCAGTTTAGCATTTAAATATTTTCAGTTTCTTCTGTTGTGGAATGAACATCTAAATGATTTTATTGGTGTACAAACTTAGATCACTGAATGTTACACTCACACAACTTATTAAAACAAACAAAATTTTCCAAAAACCAAAACTGTTTGATAATGGGGTAAACAAACAAACAAACAAACAAACAAAAACCCCAACCTGATGTCTTTGAAGAGAGTAGTTTAAAAGATAAGAAAGAACTTATATGGTAGAGGGGATTGTTATCATTGTTATTTCTCAATGCACCCACTTGGCTTCAATACTCAAATTTTTTCTATCATTTTTGTTTCTGTCTCTCACCTGCATGTGCACATTTGTTAATGTTTCTACATTCTGAAAGGGCCTTACACTTCACTGCAAAACAAGCAAACAAGCTTTCCAAGAATTGCAAATGAAGAGAGGGTTATTGCCAGCTTCCAGCAGATGTGGCATCTCAGGGAAGGAATCTGGGCACACTAAGTGTTTCTCTTTATAGTGGATCCCAGTTGTTGCCTGGAATGTTACTGTGACAGTTACGCTGTGATGTGGCATTGAAGTAAGAAAGTGCATGAGGTATTTTCACCTATTGGATAGAGATAGAAATTGTCCAGTCTCTTGAAAATTGGGAAAGCGCCTCAATGGTGCTTATCTCTCTGAAGAGATTACAGCACCTTCAGAGCTTAGAGGGGTCAGTGAGGCCACTTCATGTGTGTGAATAACTGTCAATCTCACACCCAGAAGCTGTCAAGCTTCTAGGGAGCTTTCAGTAGAAGTTGTTAGATGCCTAGAGATAAGTGACTAGATGAGAGGAAACACAGATTTATGAGTTTTTCAACCAGGAAATATTCCTCCATACCTCTTGAACTCAAAAGCTTTAAAGTAAGGGAGCAGATTTAAAAATGTTCATTTGGTGCTATACTAGTGTCTGAAGGTCTGAGAGCAATCATTCAGGAACTTTCTTTGAAACAAATAAGCAAATGTTTAACCTAAAATATTAATATGAATTTAGTATCAAACTCATATTAAATATGAAGGATGGTAGATAATTTTGAAGTGATGGGATGAATATGGCACTGTTCTCTCATTGTTCATTGATTTGCTCAAGCGGGCACCAGTGAAGTCTCCATTGTGAGACTCGTTACTGTTTTTGGCCTATCGAGTACACCATGGAGAGCTTGCCAGGCTCTGCCTTGTAGGAGGGATACTCTCGATAACTAGCCGGGCTCTCTGAGAGGGATGGAGGAATTGAACCCAGGTCAACCAAGTGCAAGGCAAACACTCTACACTCTGTGCTATCACTCCAGCCTGGGATGAATATAATTTATAAAATATTCTTCCACCTCATGGCTTATTGAATTTTTCATTTTAATTGATTTCATGAATTAATTAAAAACTTTTGGTATCAGAGAAATAGTGCAGTGGACAGGATGTTCACCTTACACATAGCTGACTTGGATTCAATCCCCCTGAGCACCACATATGGTCCACGAAGCACTTCCAGAAATGAGACCCTTAGGGCCAGAATTAAGTTCTAAGCACCTCCAGGGTCAGCCTCAAAGTCAAATGAGACAGAAAAACTGCAGTATCTTACTGAAATAGGAATTTGCTGATTTTGAAGGACAGAAGAGAAGCATTCATATGTCAGTATAGATATGAGGGTCAGATTCCAATGAAAATGAATGATATTAGAAATAAAGGGAGAGTCAAAACCTATATGATTTTGAAGCAATGTTGGCATGAAAGTTTATGACTAGAAACAAATGCAACAAAAGGTCAGAACCTTAGAGTTGGAAGAGTCCTTGGCAATTGCCTCATCCTGCCCTATTCGTGAAACAGCTCCTAGGAGGCTGACAGTCAAGCCCTTTTCTAGTCACTGACCTCTGAATCAGAAGTCAAGATTTTGTATTTTTTTAATTAATTTTGGAAAGAATCAAGGAAGCTAGAAAGTGAATATTCGTCAAGCAGGGCCCTTATTGCCACTGTTTAAATTTGTTATTACTATGAAACAAAATCCCCACTCTCCTACCCGCCCAGATCAGTGATTCAAATGACAACTACTTATTTGTTCACAATTCTAAAGGTGATCCAATGCTATGGACAGCTTCTACTTCACATGGTGTTGTCCAGATTCACTCATGCACGTATTGTCTCCTCGGAACCATAAACTTCCGCCCCTGCCTTGCCGTTATGTTACCTGGGGCCATACTGATTCATAAGCTCCTCTTTCTCCAGTAAAAATGGTGACTATGGGGTTCCTGACCACAACAGGCCTCATTCCAGAGTACTTTCAGGTTGACATCAAATTTGCTAATGTTTCCAAGACAAAGAGCAGCTTCTGGAGGTGAAGAAGTAGTCATACCTTTTGAGGATGGAACACTGGAGAAGTGTGGAGTGCAGCTTGGGAGAGATCTGAGGTTGGTTGTGCAGTTCATCTCATCTGGGAATAGACAGGGCATTTCTGCACTCAACCTCTATGAACCCTCACTGGAGTTTCCAGGGGCCAGTAGGAGTGATTTATAGAGCGAAGCATTTGGGTGTCTGGACTGAGTAGCTCTCTGCTCAGCACAGAGCTATTGTGTGTAAGGGGAGAACTTAGATTTGGCCTGTCTGTGACTTTCCAAGTGGGAGTCAGCCAGCTGTCTACTATCGGATGAGGGGCACAGACTCTAGAGCAAGGAAAACCTTGAAGTTAGTATTTGCAACTTCCTCCTACTCTTTGCCCTCACTTGATGTGGCTCAGGTTTTTGCTCCCTCACATCATATGAGACAAGAATGTATTCAACATGCCCAGTGTACCTTCTAGGTCAAAGATGGCTAGTTATTCTTCTTAGAGACAGTTGGCAGGACTGCAGGGTTTGCTGGGTACTTTTCCCAAGGAAGTGGGGACATATGGTAACTCTAGATTCTTAGTAATAAACTGACACTTGTCTTGGAATACCTTCATAGTAGTACAGAAAATGTACAGAAGACTGGTGATAATTCCTTAATTCAAATCATTTCTTGTTTAAGGGGCTATAAACTGCCATATTATTTCAGAATCACCATTCACCCAGATACCTGTGGCTGAATCCATCTGCTTCCACTGCTACTAATGCCATCCAACTGTGTATTTCTTCAGCACTGCTCTCACTCTTAGAATAATCTTAATTTCTCTTGAAGTATGAGAATAGGTTTCCTGTACCACTTAGTTCCAGACCTTTAATGCTAAGCCTGGAGAGAGACCTGAGTCTGTTAAGATGATGGGACATCCCAAAGAGGTTGCAGAAGGAATCCATCAGAGTCAGGTGGGTGAGGCCAAATTCTGATCATCACTTTTCACTTACAGAATATCAGCTGTTTGGCACTCAACCAAATCCTCAGAATCTTGAAATAGTAGTCCTTAGATTGTGCATAAAGACATTCACTATATAGAGCACCTTTGTGGCATCTCTGGGAGGAAGCACAATGCGGAGACGTGACTCTGAGGATGTGGTTAGCTTGCTGAAGAAGAAACGCTTCATTTCTCCCTTTATTCCTCAGACCTGACAAAAATCAACACAATAGTTTTCTTGCTGTCTTTAGGCCTATGCTCTATTGGAATATTTTCCTCAGTTGTGCTTAAGGTTTCCTTCTCTTGAGTTGGATACATTGCCCTGAACTGTGTCTCTTACCCTGAAATTAGAAGCAAAATGCAGCATAGTTTTTCTCAGTCCCAGTGACAATGAGTGAAGGATCTCTGGGATTATCAAGAGAAAGAGAGGGGTATCCAGGTTAGAGAACCACTTCCTGTGGAAAACAGTTACTTGCTATCAACTGACACCATCTGATGACTGAATAAAAGTTTCCCAGAATCATCACCCATTGAAGGGAAAAAGGAAAAAAAGCACGTCCAGAAGAAGCTCCATCCTGGATGGACCCATGGGATAATATCAGCACCAGACAGTTTTGAATGGGAACTGTCTGTCAAACAGGCTCCTGCTGGCACAGATAAAGTGTCTTTTTTTGTTTGTTTTTTGGGTAGCTAGAGCAATGTTTGGGGAAAGGATTTCATTTCAGGAGACTGAACTTGGAGATCTTGTCTGCAAAGCACATACTGAGTCCATCGAGCTATCTGGTCCCATGGAGAGAGTGAGGACCCTGTCTTCACTAAGATCCTGAGATATTCTGCTGTGTGACTTACCATGTAAAATTATTGTATAGCTCAAGTCTGCCTTAAAGATCTGCATTTCTCTCCAGGATGTTAGGTGCTAAACTGCTCTTTCTAAAAAACTAAAACTAAATAAATAAATAAACTGCTCTTTAAATCTGATGCTGTTGCTGGGTTGGGCCACAGGTAGGTCACCTTTCTGTAAGTCACATCAAATAAGCAGAGGGTCAGTTTGGTTATGCTGCCCAGCAGGAATAGGTTTATAATTTTCTCAGCAAATATTTACCCACACCACAATGGATTCATAGATCTGGGGGAGTAATCAAATTTAGGTAGCCACGCTGCTCCATGCAAATATCCCGGGTACTTTCCTCTGCTTTCCTGCTTGCCTGTCTCCTTGAGATTCCCTATCCTTGACTTGACAGTTCAATTTTCTCCTGAGGCTGACATTTGACCTGGGCACAAAATGGGTCCCACAATCACTTAGACATTTCCTCGCATGTTAACCTGTTCACACCAGAGTCTCTGACCCCTAATTTCCGTCTCGAGGTGCTCTGTGCTTCCTGCCACCTGTTTCACTTCAGATGACTTGGCAGATGATTTCTAGTTGAATTCTAGTTGCTAATCTGACAGTCCCATATCTATTATTATGACAGAATTTGGTATCATTCTTATCAATTTTTTAGAAAACATATTGCCAGAAGCTGGATATTTTGATTGTCTCCAGGAAAGTTAATAATAATAATCACTTAACTTCCCGTTAGTCATCGATTTGCTCGAGCGGGTGCCAGTAACGTCTCCATTTGTCCCTGTCGCGTGCTAGTGTAGCCCAATGGCATCTGTTCGCTACAGGAACATGAAGGGCCTCAAACCGATCATTCATGATCTTGACGAAGAAGTCTGACCATCTGGTAGGTGGGCGGCCACGCGGTCTTTTGACATCCCGTGGAATCCAGTCAGTAACAGCTCTAGTCCAATGGTCGTCTTTAAATCTCATTACGTGACCAGCCCATCTGATTTTCGACACCTTGGCAAATGAGACAGCGTCCCTGATCCTTGATCGTTGACGGATGTTAGAACTCCGGATTCTTTCTCTCATTTGAGTGAAATGTGATATTCCAAGCATAGCTCTTTCTATTCTTCTTTGTGAGACCTGAATAGCGTTCTCATCTTGTTTGCGTAGGGCCCAGGTCTCTGAGGCATATGTTAATGCAGGAAGAACAGTGGAATTAAAGAGATGTGCCTGGAGCCGGAGGTTCTTCATCCTCTTAGCTATTTCTTCGATGTTCTTGAAGGCGTTCCAAGCCGCTCTCTTCCTCCTGCGCAGCTCGGGTGCCAGGTCATTTGTCATGTTGACCTCTCGACCTAGGTACACATAGCTGTTGCATTTGGAGATGGTCGTTCCATTGAGAGCGAATGGGGCGTCAGGAACAAGGCTGTTTCTCATAAACATTGTCTTCGTAAGATTCAGCTGTAGTCCTACCTTTCCACACTCACGGTCAAAGTCGGCCAGCATTTGTGCCGCTTGGCTGATGTTTGGTGTTATTAAAACAATGTCATCAGCAAAGCGGAGGTGGTGTAGTTGCCGACCATCTATCTTCACTCCCATTTCTTCCCATTCCAGTCATCGCATGATGTTCTCGAGGGTGGCACTGAAGAGTTTCGGTGAAATGGTATCACCCTGCTGCACCCCTCTCTTGACATCAACGATCACTTCTTTGTAGAATGGTGAGATCCTGGTAGTGAATCCGCAATACAGCTCACGGAGGATCCTGATGTATTGGGCTTGAATGCCCTGTTTGGCTAGGGCTTCCATGACCGCTTCCGTCTCAACAGAATCAAAGGCCTTCTTTAAATCAATGAACGTTAAACAGAGCGGCGTCTTGAACTCCCGAGAAACCTCAATGAGCTTGGTTATCGTGTGGATATGGTCGATGGTGCTGAATCCTTTGCGGAACCCAGCTTGCTCGCATGGTTGTCCTTCATCTAGTGTTCTGCCAATTCTATTTAGGATGACTCGAGTGAACAACTTGTAGATGACAGACAATAGGCAGATCGGGCAATAGTTGCCAATGTCATGGATGTCTCCCTTCTTGAACAGTAGTACAGTCCTGCTGGTTTTCCATTGGGACGGAACCTTGCTTTCAGACAGGTAGCGAGTGAAGAGCCGAGCCAGTGTATTGATGAGTACTGACGGCAGGTTCTTCAGGTGTTCAGGTCTGACCTTGTCTGGGCCGGGTGCTGTTAGAAACGTTAGAAAGAGAAAAATTGTTAGGAAAAAGATTAGCTTTTATAGATTTTTATGAACTTTGCTATGGGATTGTACTGCAAAGCCAGAATTTGCAAGATGTGCTCAAAATACCTAGTGTCAAAATGTATTTAGCTCTCCATTTTGGGTCATGAGTGAAGTAAAGGCAATGTGTCTCTTTTGGTAAAATGAAAGAACACAATGTTTTCCTTGCTAAACAAAAGACTACATGAACTATTATAACTATAACCTAATAGAAAATTAAGAAATTGGGATTCATGAAAATATTTCTGGCACAGAAGTAAGCATTTAAGCATTCTTTGTTAGCATTCTTTCTGGCATTTTCCTAAGGGCCTACGAACTTGTTTTTGACTCAAAATATTTTTGTTGCTTGTGCTGTTTTATATCTGAAATAAAATAGTTCTATTGCAAAAAAAAGCCAATCACTTCTATAATTTGCAGGATGTGAAACTAAAGGAGAAAACCACAAAGGTAAGCAATTTCTTTTTTTGTGATTCTCTGTTTATCACTAGTAATTCAAAAAAAGAATGCCACTAAGACAAAGGAATTGACTCAGGCAAATGCCAGAACTGAGCTTTGGAGCCTCTTCCTCTTCAGCCAGCCCACCTCGTGCTCATTGGGAGGCCCTCAGGTGCATCATCAGGATGCACAGCAAGGGATGTGGACTTACTGCAGCTTCATAATCAGTTGATTCTTCAAAGGGTGCTTTAAATATGGCACAGAAGCGCTATGAGGGTCTCCTTCACTGCAGAGACTGTTTGGTCATGCTTAATCTAGTATTTTGGGGTGCACAACAAATACACCCTGTCAGGCAGTGCAGAAAAAAAAGAACTGCTTCTGGTTACATGAACATTTGACAATGCAGGATTTACCAAGGGGGTCTCACCATGTGAGGTCTGGCTTGTCCAAGGTACTTAAATATTATCCCTCACAGTCATGAAAGAACAACGAAAGTAAAATGATTTAACAAATCATACAAGGTGGTAATGTCCTCAAGTTCTAGACAGATTCAGAAGGTCAAGTGACTGGTTCTTTACTAGCAGGTGTGTGTGTCAGTTGGTTGGTTCAGAAACTAGACAGGTGTCTGCTACCAGGCAGATGTGAAACAGTGGTGAGGGAGAAGCTCAGGGGCTGGATGTAAAAGTGAGGGATTACCTTACTTGGAAGGACAGGAGACACTAGTAGTCTGTAGATGTAGGAAAACACAAGTGTTCAGGAGAGGCAAAGACGAAGGACCGTGTGTAAAGGTTGTGCCCCATAAGGGGAGCAGGATGTAGTGACCGGAAAAGGTGATTCTCTTGGGCATTGCATTGCTCTTGCAAATGTTTAAATTGAAGATTACTAGAACACCGAAGTAAGTTGTATAATGTCAGTGAGGCAAGGGTGCTAGACAATGACCAAATCACTAATGACCGTATAGGGAATTAGAAATGATGAATTGCATTCTGGGGTCATAGACAACCTCCATAAAACAATGGAATAGAATCTGTATATGTAAGTTATGGACAAGTCTTCTTCAGAGAGCAAAGAACGATATTCAGTTTTGAAGATTCTTTAGGGTTTAAATCATCACATCATTATCTCATACTTTTAGGAAAGTGCTTTTCTTACAGAAACATCTGTGGGTAAATACATTGATAACTTCATTCAGAGCACACCTGGGGTTCTCATGACTTCGGGGCTCTTGGAAAACAGACTGATGAGGGGGCAGCTGATGAGGCTGGTGGCTACAGGACCACCATCCTATCTGCAGGCAAGCTTGCCTCCAAAACCCCAAACCCAGATCAAAGCTTTATCGTTATTTCAAGAAAAGACTTTCCTTTGTTATTTCTATTTGAGGAACTGTTCCCCATGTGAAGCACTGTTCTCTCTCCACTTACAACACTTCCTGTACTGGGAACTCTATCACATGTAGAAATGAAGATGGGGACCTGGGGAAGGGAGGTTTTATTTTGGAGATCTTATGAGGATTATTTCTATCAACGGTTGCTCTGAACACTGTGCCTGGAAACATCTAAAAAACGTTAAAGAGCTCCTGAGTGATGATACTGTGAGTCAGCACTTCACTTGTGTATAGCTCAGCCAGATTCAATCCCCAAAATCATGTATCGTGCCCTGAGTGCCAAGAGTAATCTCTTATTGTATTTAAGAATAAACCATGAGCAAAGTCAAGTGTGGGTACAAAACAAAACAAAACAAAGGCATTAAAGAGTGCAGATAATTTGAATATTCTGGTTCACTTGATCACTTGATCACTTGATATCTTGTTACTCGTTGATTTGCTTGAGCAGGCGCCAGTAACATCTCCATTCGTCCCTGTCACATGCTAGTGTAACCCAATGGCGTCTGCTCACTCCAGGAACATGAAAAGCCTCAAACCGTTTGTTCAGGGTCTTCATGAAGAAGTCTGACAATCTCATAGGTGGGGGGGCCACACGATCTTTTGAAGTCCCGTGGAATCCAGTCAGTAACGATTCTAGTCCAGCAGTCATTTCCAAATCACATTACGTGTCCAGCTCATCTGATTTTCGACCCCTTGGCAAATGAGACAGTGTCCCTCATTCTTCATTGTTGACGGAGGTCAGAACACTGGATTCTTTCACTGGAGTGAAGCATGATACTCCAAGCATAGCCCTTTCGATTCCTCTTTGGGAGACCCACATAGCATTCTCATCCTGTTTTCATGGGGCCCAGGTCTTTGAGGCATATGTTAATGCAGGAAGAACAGTGGAGTCTAAGAGATGTGCCCAAAACCAGAGGTTCTTCGTCCTCTTAGCTATTTCTTCTATGCTCTTGAAGGTATTCCATGTCACTCTCTTCCTCCTGCTCAACTAAGGTTGCAGATCAGGTATCAGGTCATTCATCATGTTGAGTTCTCAACCTAGGTACACATAGCTGCTGCATTTGGAGATGTTCATTCCATTGAGAGTGAATGGAATGTCAGGAATGAGATCGTTTCTCATGAACATTGTCTTCGTGAGATTCAGCTGCAGTCTGACCTTTCCACACTCTCAGTCGAATCCAGCCAGCATTTGTGCCACTTGTCTAATGTTTGGTGTTATTAGAACAATGTCATGAGCGAAGCAGAAGTGGTATTGTTGCTGACTGTCTTTCTTCACTTCCATTCCTTCCCATTCCAGTTGTCACATGATGTTTTTGAGAGTGGCACTGAAGAGTTTCTGTGAAATGGTATCACCCTGCCGAATCCCTCTCTTGACATCGATGATCACTTCCTTTTAGAATGGTGAGATCCTGATAGTGAATCTGTAATACAGCTCAAGGAGGATCTTGATGTATTGAGTTTGAATGCCTGTTTGGCTAGGGCTTTGATTACCGCTTCAGTCTCAACAGAATAAAAGGCCTTCTTTAAATCAATGAACATTAGACAGAGCAGCATCTTGAACTCCTGAGAAACTTCAATGAGCTTGGTTGCCATGTGGATATTATCAGTCGTGCTGAATCCTTTTCGGAACCAGGATTGCTCTCATGGTTGTCCTTCATCTAGTGTTCCGCCAATCCTATTCTGGATGACTCGAGTGAACAGCTTGTAGGCGATGGACAACAGTCAGATCAGGCAATAGCTGCCAATGTCGTGGATGTCTCCCTTCTTGTACAGTAGAGCAGTCCTGCTCATTTTCCACTGGGACAGTACCTTGCATTCAGACAGGTAGTGTGTGAAGAGCTGAGCCAATGTATTGATGAGTACTGACAGCAGATTCTTCAGGTGTTCAGGTCTGACCTTGTCTGGGCCAGGTGCTGTTCACTTCTTTACGGTCAAAATGAGGTGTCAGAATTTGGAAGGGAGAACTTTTGGGAACCACATATTCATCCTGCGGAATTTGGTATGTGGGCAGGTGGACGTGGCTATCAAAGAAATCCGAGTAGAAGTCATTGAAAATATTATCCATTGCCCTTCTGGAAGATGTGATAGATCCAGCAGGACATTGGAGGGCAGTCATCTTGGTCTTGTAGTTGGCAAAGGACAGGCGGGCGTTGCTAATGCTTTTCACTGCTTTTGCCGCATCTACCAGCACTACTGCTCTTCTCTCTTTGAGGTCTTCCTTTATTGCTTCTCTGCAGTGCTTTGCGAGCTCGGACATCTTGGTATTCCTCACACAATCATGGAGGTGCTGAACCAGTAGATTGTATTCTTTGTCTATGTCGTCTATGATGGCATCTTCCTATGATGCCACACTAGTGCCAAAGAGCTCTCAGTAGGTGGTCATTTTGGGAGTTCTCTTCTTAAACTTTGCAGCCCTTTTCCCCCGCACCGTGAAGTAGAATTTTGCATGAAGGAGATGGTGGTCTGATCCTGTTTAAAATGTTGGGGGCAACAGGGGCTTCAGTGAGGCTAAACTGTCGATTGAATATGATGTGGTCAATTTTGTTGTAGAACTGTCCACTGGAAGACTACTACGCCCAATGTTTAGATTTGACCTTCAGGAATTTCTGATTCATTGTTGCTATCACTGTCCTCCCATTGTTCAACGATTTGCTCGGGTGGGCCCAGTAATGTCTCCATTATGAGACTTTGTTATTACTGTGTTTGGCATATTGAATATGCCATGGGTAGCTTGCCAGGCCTTGCCGTGCAGGCAGGATACTCTCAGTAGCTTGCCGGGCTCTCCAAGAGGGGTGGAGGAATCGAACTCGGGTTGGCCATGTTGGCTGCATGTAAGGCAAACACCCTACCCACTGTACTGTTACTCCAGCCCTCATTGCTGCTAATTTCCTAAAATTTGTAAAGATGGCAGATTTTTTTCTCCTACATAAATACTCTTGATAATTCAAAACTGCATTATTTCTAATTCCTTTTTGCTAAAGGTTTTGCTGCTGTGGGCCTTTTGTAGCAATGACTGGATGTTTCAAATTCTTAATGATTAGAAATGTAGTAGGCCGGAGATAGTCATCAGAGACAGCGAAATTAGACAACTGCCACCCACCTAATTTCTCTGCATCAAACAGCCTTATTGTGTAATGCTGTTTGATTACTTGAGTTACTGACATGTAGGTCAGTATAGAGTTTGTGAAATAGAAATGACCTTCCCCACCTACGCCCAATATAAGGTATGTACATTTATCTGCATATCTGCATGGTTTTGGGTTTAGCAATTAGAGTGACATGATATGGAGCCAGCATCTAGCATAGGGATATAATCTGGTGATGGAAGGCTGCAGGATTGGATCCCAGGGCTTCCCTTTGTATGACTGCAGGACTTTTCAGGCTGTGAGGGTCCAGGTCCAGGTCTGTAGTATATGCACCTGAGTTAGTGCTTAGAGTGATGTGATGTGGGGCCAGTGCTGGCATAAGGCAGGGTCCAGTGGCACAAGGCTGCAGTATCTGGTCCCAGGGCCCACTCTGGTTATCTCTGCTGTGATACACTCTGGCTCACTTCACTACAGCTCACTTCCCTTCTGAGAGTTCAAGAAAAAAACAAACTGAAAAAGCCAGACTTGCTCTGTGTCCTCAAATGTCACTGGGTGACAGAGTAGACCCAGTTGTAAGCTTAAAGGATAGGAGATTTAAAGCAGCACTACTAACCATACTTTCAAGCTTGTGAAGAAAAGGATCTCCCTGTCTTTCCTTTATTCTACCCCAGGATAGACTTTAGAGCTCTGAGTTTTGTCTGTCTTGTGAATAGTTTTAGCCAAAATCAAAATAGAAGCAGAAGTATAAAATTTCTTCAGTTGCATATATCAATAGTACTTTCTACCATACATTTATTTCAGAAGCAAGCTCTGATGGAGATCCCCTTTTGGCTTTTTATTCTGCATAAGGGAGAACAGGATGGACCATTGAAGAGAACTTGGAGGCTGGCAACCTGGAGCAGTGTGTAGTTGACTTTGTGTACTTTTTTGTTTGTTTTGTACTGTCAAGAGTAAAGGAGCCAAGACCACAAATACTAGACAACAGAACATAACATTAGAATGCGAGAATTTATTGTTTATGGTGAACGAGAAGATTAAGTGACACTCAAGGAGGTGGAAACCTAAAATATCAAAGGTGCCCCCACTTGTGGAGCCCCTAGCATGTTTCACTTAGCAGAGACTGATTCATATATGTTATATGTTTCTTCATCCCTGGGGAGCCTCCTCTTCCACCAGTTTTGTTGACCCCATTTGTGGAGGTGGCAATAAAAATTATGTTTAACTCTGAAACTCCAATTTTATCCCTAATTCCATGTGGATTTTTTCTTTCCTGTTTACTGATATTTCTCTCTCTGCCCTTGTTTTGGGACAGAGCATTTTTGTATCATTGAACGTTTCCAGGGGAAACCAATGCCTTCTGAGAACTTTGTTCCACTTTTGTCTCTTCATTTGCCATTCCTTTAAAAAAAAATCCATCAGTTTTTAAAAAGGGAAAGAATGGTATAAGAGAAGAAAAGCAAAAGAAGAATAAAGACGAGAAGAAGATGAAGAAGATAAAGGAAAAGAATAACTGGAGCAAGGAGAGGAATGAGGAGTGCCTGGAAGGCTTGGCTCATGGAGAGGAAACTTGAGATTGTAAGAGGGAACAAACATTAAAGTCTTCTTTGGTTCAGATGCAGGAAGTTGTGACTTGATTCAATTCTCATTTTTGTATCTGGAGAAGGAAATACTAAGTTAAAAGTTACACCTCACCTAAGGGTATCAGGAGGATAGATGAGATTGCTTTTCCACATACATTGTATGTGATGGAAGTAACTGGAAAAAATATGTATGAGTAGATAACTTAGAAACTGAAAAAAGATAGTATGAATAGTTTATTCAGGATGCTTTGGAAATCTTTTAATGACACTCTGTTGACTCTGAATAAATTCTACTTTATTTGCTGAGTACTTTAAGCCCCTCTAAGCAATAGTGAATGTCACTTTTCCATCAAGTATGCATATATCACAATTGAAGAGTCATTCCAGTTAATATTTAGTTATTCTTTCCCATCTCTGAGTGTGTCTGTTTCTACTAACTGCTCAAAGTGGCCTAAACTGACAGATCATTGTGATGGTTGCAGTCATTGTTCACAAGAAGGAGAGAGCCAAAGCTAAAGGCAGTTAAGCAATGTCCTGAATTCAGTCCACTGGAAAGGACTGTAAATCTGGAACATTCTGAAGTCTTGTTCTTATGTAGAAGTTACAAACAGTTTCTACTACCAGCACAGGTTTGCCCCCTTCTTGTCTTTAAGTACTTCTGTTTTCAAAGTCAAACAATTTAGAGACATTCCAGGAATGTTTCTTGTGGTAGCACTGTGGCACTGTCCTCCCATTGTTCATCAATTTGCTCGAACGGGCACCAGTAACGTCTCCATTGTGAGACTTCTTGTTATCGTTTTCGGCATATTGAATATGCCACGGGGAGCTTGTCAGGCTCTACCCAGCAGGCAGAATACTCTCAGTAGTTTTCCGAGTTCTCCAAGAGGGATGGAGGAATCGAACCCAGGTTGGCCACATGCAAGACAAATGCCCTACCTACTGTTCTATCACTCCAGCTATTTCTTGTGGAAAATTTTTTTAATTTATAAAATTTACTCTAGGTGAGACCTTGTGTTACCCTGTACAACAGATCTTAGGCTTGGCTAGTATACCTTTCCTTGATGTCTCTGTTACCTGCCATTCTGTTATGTTCTTATTTCTTGTATCTATCTCAACCCTGTTGTGTCGAAGGTCCTTTATCCCTGTGGAGGCACTGTGGTCATCTGCTCAGCCAGCAAGTTTGAACTTGCTTGTACAGTTGCTGTATTAAAATTCTCTTGAATTGAAATACTCAAATTCTGTATGCTTTTTTTCTTCTTCAAAATTCTTATTCACTATTGCTGTATGCTTTGAGAAGGAATCCTATTCTTCTTATATCTCACAGGGAGCAAGCCTATGCTTGGCATGGCACCAGATCTGTGGGATTATTAAACTAATGGAAGATGCCCAGTACCCTGGACTCTGGTCCTTTCCCACTTAACACCATCCTATTTTATCCAGCCCATAGAACCCTCCAAAGTTTGCTACATTCCCTTCTCCTAATTCTGGCACAGGCAGTTCCTTCAGAGGCCAGAGGCCACTAGAACTGCATACTTTAAGTTCAGAAATCTGGAAGTGCCCGTGGGCAATCTCCTCCCTGGGTACCAACAGGCAGTGTCATCCTGATAGGTATCTGAACTCCAGAAGCCTTGCTTTGAGACAGACATGCTCAGCAGCTTTTCCTGCTCCCCAGAGTCTCCTCCCCTGTTTCCTCCTCTTTAGGAATACCTCTAGAATTAGTTCTAGATTCTTGTGGATTTTCACTTGCTCCAAGTTACAGAGTTTCTTTGGGTGACCTTATTGGTGAACACTTTGTTCAACAGTTTCTATGCTTGCATTTGTCAGTTGGACAATAACTAACCACCAGTTCTAACTTCCTAAGATTTCGGATCAGATTCATAAAAGGAGGCTGTTTTTTTTTTTTTTTTTTTTTTAATTTATTTATTTTTTTATTTTTAGTGAAACACCATGAGGTACAGTTGTAGATTTACAATTTTTTGTGCTTGGGTATCGATTATACAATGATCAAATACCTATCCCTCCACCAGTGCCCATTTTCCACCACCATGGATAATATTCCTCCCACCCCCATCCCTCCCATCTCACCCTGTCTCTGTGGCAGGGCAATCCCTTGTGTTCTCTCTCTCCTTTTGAGTGTTGTGGTCTGCAAAAGAGGCTTTGAGTGGCAAACATGTTCAGTCCATAGTCTACTTTCAACACGCATCTCCCCTCCTAGGAGGATCCTCCAAACACTCTTTATTTGGTGCTCCCTTCTCTATCTGAGCTGCCCTTTCCCCTAGAATGCCTGGCTGGCCTCTGAGCTATGGAGTAATCCTCCTGGTGTTGATCTCAGCTATTCTTGGGTATTAATCTCATATTTTGTTTCTTTATATTCCCCAGATGAATGCAATCTTTCTATGTCTATCCCTCTATTTCTGACTCATTTCGCTTAGCATGATACTTTCCATATTGTACCACTTGTATGTAAATTTCATGACTTCATCTTTTCTAACAGCTACATAGTACTCCATTGTGTAGATGTACCAAAGTTTCTTTAACCAGTCATCTGTTCTTGGGCATTCAGGTTTCTTCCAATTTCTGGCTATTGTAAAGAGTGCTGCAATGAACAAACAAGTGCAGATGTCACTTCGACTATACATTTTTGCCTCTCTGGGATATATTCCCAGGAGTGCTATTGCTGGGTCAAATGGGAGCACAATTTCTAATTTTTTGAGAATCGTCCATACTGTTTTCCAGAAAGGCTGAACCAGTCGACATTCCCACCAACAGTGAAGGAGTGTCCCTGTCTCGCCACATCTGCGCCAGCATCGGTTGCCTATGTTCTTTTGGATGTGGGCCAGTCTCTGAGGTGTGAGATTGTATCTCATTGTGGTTTTGATCTGCATCTCCCGGATAATTAATGATGTAGAACATTTTCTCATTTACTTTTTTGCCATTTGGATTTCTTCTTTGAGAAAGATTCTGTTCATTTCATTGCCCCATTTTTTGATGGGGTTGGATGTTTTCTTCTTGTGGAGTTCAACCAGTATTTTGTATATCCTTGATATCAACCCCTTGTCAGATGTGTGTTCAGCGAATATCCTTTCCCATTCTGTAGACTGTCTTTGTATTTTGGTCACTGTTTCTCTTGAGGTGCAGAAGCTTCTTAGTTTAAGATAGTCCCATTTATCTATCTCTGTTTTCACTTGCTTGGCCAGTGGCGTGGTATCTTTGAAGATACCATTAGCTTCAATGTCATGGAGGGTTTTGCCAACTTTGTCTTCAATGTACCTTATGGTTTCTGGTCTGATGTTGAGGTCTTTAATCCATTTTGATCTTACTTTTGTACATGGTGTTAGGCAGAGTTCTGAGCCCACTTTTTTGCATGTAGCCATCCAGTGATGTCAGCACAATTTGTTAAAGAGACTTTCCTTACTCCACTTCACATTACTTGCACCTTTATCAAAGATTAGATGATTAAATGATTGAGGAGAGAAGTCAGTGTATTCAACCCTGTTCCATTGTTCTGCATGCAGTTCTGCCTTTGTTCCAGTACCATGCTGTTTTAATTATCACTGCCTTGTAGTAGAGTTTGAAGTTAGGGAGTTTGATTCCTCCCATTTTCTTTTTCCCAAGAATTGCTTTAGCTATTCGTGGGGGCTTATTGTTCCATATAAATTTCAGGAGTGTTTGCTCCATTTCTTTGAAGAATGTCATGGGTATCCTTATAGGGATTGCATTGAATTTATACAATGCTTTCGGTAGTGTTCCCATTTTGACAATGTTAAATCTCCCGACCCATGAGCAGGGGTATCTTTCCAATTCCTCATGTCCTCTTTTATTTCCTGAAGTAGCGTTTTGTAGATTTCTTTCTACAGGTCCTTCACTTCCTTAGTTAAGCTGATTCCTAGGTACTTGATTTTCTGGGGAACAATTGTGAACAGGATCATTTTTTTCATGTAGCTTTCTTCTCTCTCACTGTTTGCGTATAGGAAATCCATGGACTTTTGGGTATTGATTTTATAGCCTGCAACTTTACTATAAGAGTCTATTGTTTCTAGGAGTTTTTTGGTGGAGGTTATTGGGTTCTCTAAGTAGAGTATCATATCATCTGCGAATAGTGAGAGCTTGATTTCTTACTTTGCTACCTGAATGCCCTTAATATCTTTTTCTTGCCCAATCGCTATTGCAAGTACTTCCAGTACTATATTGAACAGCAGTGGAGATAGTGGGCATCCTTGTCTCGTTCCTGATCTTAGAGGGAAGCTCTCAGTTTTTCCCCATTGAGGATGATGCTTGCTGTAGGCTTGTGGTAGATGGCTTTAATTATGTTGAGGAAAGTCCCCTCTATACCCATTTTGGCTAGAGTTTTCATCATAAAGGGGTGCTGGATCTTGTCAAATGCTTTCTCTGCATCTATTGATATGATCATATGCTTTTTATCTTTTCTTTTGTTGATATGATAGATTATGTTGATTGATTTCCGAATGTTAAACCATCCTTGCATCCCTGGGATGAATCCTACTTGGTCATGTTGTATGATCTTTTTGATGAGTAGTTGGATTCTATTTGCTAGTAGTTTGTTGAGGATCTTTGCAACTGTGTTCATCAGGGATATCGGCCTGTAATTCTCTTTCTTTGTGTTATCTCTGTCTGCTTTTGGTATCAGTGTGATATTTGCTTCGTAGAAACTGTTTGGAAGTGTTTTTGATATTTCAATTTCGTGGAAAAGTTTAAAAAGGATTGGGAGTAATTAAAGATTTGGAAGAATTCACTAGTGAATCCATCTGGGCCAGGACTTTTGTGCTTCGGGAGACTTTTTATTACCATTTCAATTTCCTTGATGGTGGTAGGTCTGTTCAGGTATTCTAGATCTTCTTGGTTCAGCCTTGGGAGTCTGTAGGAGTCTAGGAATTTATCCATTTCCTTGAGATTTTGATGTTCCGTGGCATAAAGCTTCTCAAAGTACTCCCTGAGGATCCTTTGAATTTCTGTAGTTTCTGTTGTAATGACCCCCTTTTCATTTCTGATTCGGTTTATTAGGGTTTTCTCTCTCCCTTTCTTTGTGAGTTTTGCTAAAGGCTTATCAATCTTGTTAATTTTCTCGAAGAACCAGTTCTTGGTTTCATTGATCTTTCAGATTGTTTTTTGGGTTTCCATCTCGTTAATCTCAGCTCTGAGTTTTATTATTTCCTTCCTCCTGTTAGGGTTGTGCTCAAAAGGAGGCTGTTTTAAGGCTCTGTCATGGCATCCTGATCAGGAAGGAGATCTCAGGATTAAAGGGTGTTCTGCCACTTAAATAACTGTGTGCATCTGTGGTGTGTGTGTGTGTGTGTGTGTGTGTGTGTGAGAGAGAGAGAGAGAGAGAGAGAGAGACAGAGAGAGGGAAGGAGGAGAGGGAGAGAGAACAGAGCTTGAAAGAAAAAAGAAAGATGCAAGGAGAGTAGGTAGACCTTGGGTAAACTACTTAACTTCTCTGGTTAACAGGTTTTAATGTAAAATGAGGTGACAATAGCATTCCTTTATTGTTTTGATAGGAGTTCCAGATCGACTGGAACTAGCATTCAATATATCTTGACTCTTACTGTGCATTCAAGACTGCCCTGTATGTTTTTTTTCTGTTAAGTTAATAACCTTGATGGTAATGGTAGGGTTTCTAGGAGAATTCTGTCCAAATCATGTATCTAGTTGCCCTCTCCCTTTCTTGGGGCTGAGAAATTATGGAGAATCACATGAAAAGAGAACACTGCTCTTGGAATTCGACAAATGAACACTGTGGGGAGCCAGGATCCTGAATGAGGACAACCTACTCAACTCCAGGAGCCCACAACCAACACCTGAGTTTTGGAGCAAACACAAGCTTCTGACACTCCCCCTCCCCCATTGCTAAGGTCAGAAGAAGATGGCTCTGACTCTGTTAGTGAAAGAGAAGATATTCATCTCTGCAGTCAATCCTACAAACAAAAGTGAAGTAATTTACTCTTCTCTTTGGCTTGCACAACAAGCAATGTTTTATAATTAGAGGAATTTGCCAGAGAGGGAATGTCAGAAATTTATGGCACTGGTACCTGCTCATTGAATGCCTGCATATAAAGGGGGGAAAAGGACAAAACACTTAAGGAAATTAGAAGCCATTAGGAAAATAAATCCGCAGGGAATCTATTGAATTTCAATGGATCCAGAATAATGCTGTTTTTTTCCCTACTGTGTTTTCCTGTCTCTTCAATGACACACTGCTTAAAGGGTGGCTAAGTTCTTGCCTACTAAGAGTCAGGAACCCCTAAACAGTCATGAAATTGTACCTACAGAAACTAGGTTCTAAAGCCACAAGAGATACTCCAAGCTTTTGGTTTTATTGGTAGACATAAGACTGTTCACTCATCTACTTCTTAGTTTGAGATATATATTTAGATGCTACAGAAAATACAGCTGTGGTTATAATATAGTGTGATAGTGTGAGATTTGGGAGTGGTAAAGTCTTAAATTCTACAAGTGGGGGAGAGAAGAAACCAAGGACAGTGAAAATAGAGAGAAAATGCAAGAGGAATTCCAAAACACTGAAGTTAAAGAAAGAGAAGTTATGTCTACCATAGAGTTATACCCCCTCGCCTGCACCTCACTGAGGGGGGGGGGCATAGATTCTGGCCTCATTTGCTTGCTTTCAGGTACTGGAAGCAACCCCTGTCTTTCTCTCCTCAAGAACTTTTTATTAAACATTTGGTCTTAACAATGTGCAAATGACACATGCTCATATATACTGTATTTTAATTTCTTTTCACTTACGCATTTTCAGGATATAAACATTCTTTGTAGAATAAAGACTTTTATTACACCATGAATATAGAAAATAATCAACTAACTTGAGACAACTTTTGACTGGTGTCCATATACAATGTGCTAGCCAGTTAATTGTCATTGTAACTCAATTTGGAGAAAGCATTTACCAGATTTCTCCACTCAGCCTCTGTACTATCACATGCTGATGTCTGTATGTAGCACATGTGTCTAGGGATTCCTACTTACCCAAGTTCACCTCCACTGGTATTCTCCCAGGTGAGGCTCTGTTCTAAAAATGTTGCTAGTATTCTCTAGGGCCTCTATCCCTACCTTCTACATATTTAACAAAATCAATATATTTTTATGACTGTCTCTAATCAGGCTCCTGATTTCAATTTCTAATTGTGTGCAGCATCATTAGGAAGCATTATTTAGAATAAATCATCTGATTCACTAATGCATTCACATTCTTAATACGTCTCACTTGTTGCAAAAATATTAGATTGATTCATTAAACTGTGCTTAATAGGTTGAGTTATATTATTAATCATGCATTGGCTTAATATTAAAATAAGCATTAGTAGTGAACTCAGAGGAGCAGAAAGCTTTCTCCCTTTAATGAATGCATATTTAAATTTTTTTCTTTCCTTATTAAATACAAGTTTTTCTTAACCCTTTTCTGCACATATTTATTTTTGAATGGACTCAAACTGCTTTCTAAGTTTTCCTTCCAGTTAATACTGAGTACTGTAACCAATATGTGTCTTTATACCAAACCCTAATACCAAGCAAACCTGGGATAAATTGGCTTCTGCATTTCAAAACTTCCTTGTTTTGAAAGATAAGACCCTGCAAAAACACTGCTCATGTGTACCCCGGTGAAGGGATGGATGTCACAACATCATATGGCTGAAGCACAATCATGAACAACTTTTTAACTGTGGAAAAACAAAAGATAATTGAACAAAAAAAGTGAAAAAATACACTACCAAATGGGGTAGTATAATATATCCAACAACAAAAAAGCCAAATTATCACATCAAAATATAGTCAGGGAGTTTGAGTAGACATTCCGCTAAGAAGACATTCAGATGGCTAACACGCATGTGATAAAAATGTTCATTATCATTTATATTCCGGAAAATAAAATGAGATATAACTTCACATCTGTAAGAATGTTCTAAATCAGAAGGATCAGAGCAAGTAAGTGCTGGTAATTTGAAGGAAAAGAATTCCTCTTATAATGGGGGTCAGAAAAATAGTACAGCAGGGAGGGTGTTTGCCTTGCTTGTGGCAGATCCAGGTAAGATTCCCTGGAATACTATATGATCCCCTAAGCACTTCTAGAATTAACTCTTGAGCACAGAGCCAGAGTAACCCCTGAGAACCTCCAGGTGTGGCCCATAAAACAAAAACCAACAATAACAAAAACGAACAAAATGATTCACTTCATAATCCTTTCTTTATAACATTCATCAATCCAGGGCTGATTTATCATTAAACATACTCAAATCCAGCTATCTTTTCATGTTTCAAAACCAGCCTAACACTCACTGGTCTTAAGTCCTAAAACCAAGATGTGCTCATTCCGCGACAATGCTCATTTGAGCACTTCCGACACCACCTAGGTGGACCCTCCTTACTTTGGTAGGTCCTTTCCTGGATTCTTCTAGACGGGATGGGAATTAACAGGATTGGTACCCCCAAAACTTTTATCCATGGCTTAAAACATCTTTCAGGTGATTTTTATTTGGTGTACATGTTTGGTTCACACCAATAGTAATTTTAGAAAATACTGATGTTTGGACCCTTATCCTGAATGATTAAATGAGAAATTCTGGGTGTGAGGTACTGGTGTTCACATTTTTTAAGACATACATTTGACCCTTTTGTGCTTTTAAATACAAAAGATGGATAGTTGGCACTCAATTATTTGAAAAATTCTTTAACATTTATTGGCTGCTTTGAATAATCCAGACCACTTTCTGGGCACTGGAAATAAATACAAACAACACTGTCTTGGGCACCTATGCTTAAGAAATTTGTATTATGTTGTGGGAAAAACATGTTTCCATGAATAAGACAAATGCTTCTGGAGGTAAAGATACAGTGAGGCATACACATGGGGTCAAAATCTTCATTTCACAGTGAATGCATGGAGAAGTCCTCTGTGAGGAGAGAGCCTAAAATGTAAGTTCTCTCCACAGAAGGAGCGAAGCTCCTGGAGGAAAACATGCAAATAATAGGAAGGCACGTAAAGAAAACAACAGACAAGAGCTTAGATTATTTGAAAAAGAAAAATCAGGTTGATAACTGAACTGCAATGGGTCTAAAGGAGAATCATCTAAAATGTAGCTATAACATATCCAGGACTGCCCATGAAGTCAGGAGTGGCATGTTACAAATCCATTGGGAGGTCTTGCAGGGATAGAATAAAAGAACTTTCAGGGAATTCTCCCCCCCCCCCCCATATGGTTTCCCAGACATAACTACATAGACCACTGCTCAGAACTTAATAGGAGGGAGAAGAGAAGTCATGAGGCTACTGCAAAATCTTACTCTAAAAATCCCAGAGTAGATGATTGTGATCTTGACTAAGATGAGAAACAGAGGAAGAGGATGGACAAGCTAAACCTTCTGGTATGCAAAATGTAGGCAGCTCCAAAGGATGTACCAAGAGCTAAAAGGAGGGCATGAGAGGAGT
Organism: Sorex fumeus; assembly: GCF_029834395.1. Classification (NCBI taxonomy): domain Eukaryota; kingdom Metazoa; phylum Chordata; class Mammalia; order Eulipotyphla; family Soricidae; genus Sorex; species Sorex fumeus. The sequence goes on along the minus strand of NW_026606185.1, from coordinate 4,799,313 downwards.
CCATTTAAGAGTGACCCCTTTGATTGGGACAGATGCTATTTTTAAATGCTAAGGAGGACCAGAGGTAAATTCTAGCTGCTTTAGGGTGATGTCCTGGAGATGAGTGCACAGAGAAGAACTCAGGCAACAGTCAAACCTGGAATTAGAATTTGCAGGGTATGTGATAGATGGATGTATTTAACTTTGATGACATTATCCTGATTAAAAATGAAAACAAGCAAACAGAAAAAGGCCTGGCTTGATATTGTAATGCATTGATATGTCCCTGGATGGTTGGAATAGTAAATATCCACCAAAAAGGTAGGAAGAAACTGGAAAAAGGGGAGGCCAAGGTCTTGTTATCCTCACAAACAAGGTTTTCACAATTGGTTACTGCTGAGTGACCCCTGGCATAAAAGAGTCTCTTCAAAGGGCCCTGACCTAATTTCTCTGACACTACTGAACCTTTCATTCACACTCAAACTTTCATGTGCTCCAGGATTTCTGGATGTGCACAGGTAGAGGACTTCACCAGAGCTACTATATGTGCAGGAGGATGGTAAAGAACAGAACAGACCAAGAAAGACAGAACAAAGCTCCAGCAGAGTGCAGAGTAGGGTAAACAGAGAATGGCCTCCATCTGAAACCAGGGCATCTCCCAAGTGAAACCAGAGTCATGCCCTAAATAAAAGCAATTACTCCTACCTAGATATGCCCTTGGAAAGTGGGTTATGAGTTGGACTCTTTTCAAGAGAAATCTGGAGCAAGGCCAATAGATGACCTGGGTCAGTAGAGAGGAGAAATGATTAGGGAATAAACATATCAACAGCAAGCATTGGTGAGAGGGAAAGTAAATTCTTGGGGTGTGGCATCCACAGGGATATATGTGCATGTCTGGGTATATGTGGGAGCATATGTGTGTCTGGGTTTGTGCACCTTAGTATATATGAGTTTTATGTGTATGAATGAGCTCTATGTGGATTCCTGTGTGAGCAGTATGATATGTTTATGCATTTCTGTAGGAGAATGAGTTTGAGTACAACTGTATGAGTGAATGAATTATATGTGTGAAGATGGCAATAAGTATTGTCTGAAGTGTCCTGGCATACTTATAAGTACAACCACTTTTCCCTCCCTGACACCCATCCCATAGAGATTTCCTGAATTCTCTAGCAGAAAAAGTTCTGATAGAGAATTCATGAAACCTCTAAGCAGGAAACATCCTGCTAGGTAGATTACAGACTTAGGAAAAGGGAGTCTGCAAGACAAACAGTTTAGCAGAAACAGTCCTGCCAATAAAAATGGTCACCCCTATAACTTCAAGCCTTTAGATCAAATGTTCGATTTGACATATATGCCCATATCCATACAGGTATTTATATCTGGTCCTCTGTCCTTCTGATAATGTACTAAGTCCCCCACTCCCCCATTTTATCCTTTATGACATTGATATGTACTAATCCATATAAAATTTGATATGTGATGGGTGTTGGGGAGGGGAAAGTGGTTGTACTTAATAAGTATGCCAGGACAGCTTGTTAGCTGCTGTTTGGGCTGACTTGCTACCGGGACAAGCCTCTGTGTCTGATTCATTCTTTGATACAGCTGCAAGACACAGCCAACAGGCCAGCCTGACTGGCTTTCAGGGTGGTTATCTACCACGATAAAAGAGTTGGGATGGTAGGCTGAGGGAAATCTGTGTTATCTGCTAAGCAAAAGAGTAAGCAAATAAAATAGGGGTGGGGTGAATAGTAGGGGTGTGAACTGTCTCTGAGACTTCATGCATGTGTCTCTTCTGGTGAGGAAGACCCAGTCTTCTAGACCTAAAAGGCACAGATGGATAGCAGCATTTCAGATTCATCTCCATAAAACTGGCCTAAAAACTGTGGCTATGATTTGAGGCTAAAACTAGATCATGCAGATTTTCTCTATAAAAGGGAACTTACTTGTCCAAACAGTAAAATGTAGCTTTCTCTTTAGCATTTGAAAATAAAGTTTTCTTTTAATAGGGGTCATATCATCTATGCTGTTGGAGTAGAGTAAACTGGAGTAAACTTGGGTGAGTGGTGCTCATTATGACACTAGATCCAGAAGTGTAGTCTTAACTGTTCACTTTTGGGGCCCATATAAGCTCGGGGAGCCAAGGAGGCCCAATCAGCCTCACTTCATAAAAGTGAATCCCTTAGTCTTCTAAAACAAAACTTTCAATACTATAATAGCATGCATTTGAAACTTCTAATCATTTTTCAGGTCATCATAATATCCTAAAAATGTATGAGGAAGAGGAGAAAACAGTAGACTTGACATTATCAGACTTTCTGTTGTTTTGATTTTGCGGCCATATCTGATAGTATTAAGAGCTGACTCCTGACTCTGCACTCAGGAATCAATCCTGGTGTGGCTCACATGACTACATGAAGTTCTGGAGCTCAAACCCAGTGGCCGAAAGCAAGGCAAGATAGTTCTTACACTGCTTTATTCCAGTCCCCAGCCTTATTCAAATGTTTAATTCTTGGACATATGTGACATGGTTGGAAAATGATAGCTATTCATATGCTAGACACTAGAATAAAAGCTGGTGATTAGAAAAGTAATGGAAGGCCACAATTATTTGTATTTTGTTGTTATTTTAGTGTTTAGGTCATGCTTTTGGTTTTGTGCTTAGGGATCATGCTGGGTAGGCTCAGGAAACACGTATGGTTCTGGGGATCAAATTTGAGTCTGCCATGTTGAAGGCAAGCACCCTAACCGCAGTGTGATTGGTCTGGCTCTCCCCGCTAAATTTTTGTAGTTTGGGTTCTGGCTTTAGTAGTGTTAGGTCTACTGGTTTATACATATATGTAACACCATTGACAAGGCTGACACCTCTGTCCCTTGTTAGTATGTTACTTCCAACCCCCTCTTTTTTTTGCCCCACTCCATTTCTATCCTTCTTCTGCATTTTTTATATAATCAGAATCAATGTTTTGTTCATCTTTTATGCCTTCCATTCCTTTGACATCTTATTCTATAAACCACAAATTAGTAATATAAGAACATCCATTAACTTGACTATCACTTGATCACTTGATCACTTGACATCCCGTTAATCATCAATTTGCTCAAGCAGGCACCAGTAATTTATCCCTGTCAGGTGCTAGTGTAACCCAGTGGTGTCTGCTCACTCCAGGAACACAAAGAGCCTCAAACCATTCATTCAGGGTATTGATGAAGAAGTCTTACCGTCTCTTAGGTGGACGGCCATGCAATCTTTTGATGTCTTGTGGAATCCAGTCTAATGGCTCTAGTCCAGCAGTCATCTCCAAATCGCATTACATGTCCAGCCTATTTGATTTTCGATGCCTTGGCAAATGAGACAGTGTCCCTGATTCTAGATTGTTGACATGAGGTGAGAACTCCGGATACTCCAAGCATAGCTCTTTTGATTCCTCTTTGGGAGACCTGAATAGTGTTCTCATCCTGTTTTCATAGGGTCCAGGCCTCTGAGGCATATGTTAATGCAGGAAGAACAGTGGAATCCAAGAGATGTGCCGGGGACTGGAGGTTCTTCGTCCTCTTAGCTATTTCTTTGATGCTCTTGAAGGCGTTCCAAGCCACTCTCTTCCTCCTGTACAACTCAGGTGCCAGGTTATTTGTCATGTCGTATTCTCGACCTAGGTACACATAACTTGCATTTGGAGATGTTAATTCCTTTGAGAGTGAATGGAATGTCAGAAACTAAACCGTTTCTCATAAACATTGTCTTTGAGATTCAGCTGTAGTCTGACCATTCCATACTCACAGTTGAAGTCGACCAGCATTAGTGCCGCTTGGCTCATGTTTGGTGTTATTAGAATGATGTCATCAGTGAAGCAGAGATGGTGTAGTTGCCAACTGTCTATCTTCACTCCCACCATCCACTTCACTCTCCCCATTCCAGTCATCGCATAACATTCTCGAGGGTGGCACTGAAAAATTTCGGTGAAATGTTATCACCCTGCCGAACCCCTCTCTTGATATTGATGATCACTTTCTTGTAGAATGTTGAGATCCTGGTAATGAATCCGTAATACAGCTCACAGAGGATCCTGATGTATTGAACGCCCTGTTTGGCTAGGGCTTCAATGACCACTACAGTCTCAACTTTATTATAAAATGGGCAAATACATTTCCCAACAGAGACAAACAAATGGACGATAAGCATGTGCACTAAATATAATATATACCACAACGAAATGCAAATCAAAACCACAAAGATATTCCTTTTACTAATTAGTATGACTGTAACAATATCCATAGTAACACAAACAACAACAATAACAAAAACATAACCAAAGTATAGCAAGTATGGGACAGGATGTGGAGAAATAAATTATAATCACTGGGAACTACTGGATAAATGCAAAGTGACACAGCTGTTATAAAATGATATGTAAATTCCTTAAAAATTGAACATTGATTTACCACATAATTCCAGATTACACAACCATGTATGTTTATTCAAAAATGAGTTACAAGCTAGGAATCAAATAGACATTTAATAATGATCATAACGTTATTTAAAATAGATAAAAAGTGGAACCAACAAAGTTGGTGATCTATGAATGAACTGACATCCAAAATACATATAACAGAATGCTATTAATATATAAATGAAAGTAAATTCTAATGTATGCCCAACATGGGTTCATCCTAAAAACATTACACTAAGCAAAATGAATCAGTTACAAAAGGACTAATTGTTTTGTTATTCCCTAAAGTAATCAGATTCATAGAGATGAAAATAAGTGTGATGTTGGGCAGGACCCAGGAGGGAAGAGGATATAAGGTTATAACTTTATGGGTACAGAATTTCAGTTTAAATAGTTTAATTAAATTTTTGTGGTTTGGGTTCTGACTTTAGTCAGAAAACTACATTCACTTGTAAATGTTCTGAAGGCAGAAGATGGATGGTGATAGTATGATTGCTTTTCAAAGACAATGAACTCATGTTGCTGAATAGTGTCATTAAAATAGTTAAAATGGTAAATGTTATGTGTATTTTTAAATTTTTAACTTTTATAAAGTTGTTCACAATAATTCATTGCATTCAATATTTCAACACCAATCCCACCACCATTACTTTGAATTTTCCCACCACCACCCAAACCTGCCCCAAAGGCAGATGCCAAATAATTTATTTTGAATTGCTTGGTATGAATAACCCACTAAAAATGATCCAAAAAGATTTCCTTAGAAGAAAGTGTGCGAAAACTGTTACCTCACCTTGGAGTCATTAAGCCCCTGTATAAGAGATCACTACCATATTGTGACAGGTTTAGCCTTGTGTGCTAAAGTCTTTATACTTTTATGAAGATCAGTTGCCTTCTACTTTATACCTCATCAAATGTGTTGTCCTACTCTTGGTATACCAGTGGCATAAAGCATGAGATATCATGTGGCCATGAATGAGGTCATGCATTTTAGTAATTCTAAAATTTTAAACAGGGTGAGAGATCTAGAGTTAAATTTTGAACAGGATGGTGATTTGAGGATCCGGAGGCATCTCTGCAGTGTGTTGCTCTCTTTTGAGATTTATTTGTGTCTCTAGATCATGACCCTTCATGAGCTTATATGGCATCAGAGGCGGTTCATGGGAGTGGCTGGCACCCAGAAGCGCAGGGAGATAGGGGAGAGAGCCCATTATTTTTATTTTTATTTTTTATAAATTTATTTATTGAATCACTGTGAGAGCAGTTACAAAGCTTTTGGGTTTAAGTCTCAATCATACAATGATGAAACACCCGTCCCTTCACCAGTGCACATTTCCTACCACCAAAAACCCCAGTATACACCCCCATCCCACACCCTCCCCCTATCGGTGTAGCAGATGATTTCCACATTACTCTCCCTCTATTTTGATTACATTCAATATTTCGACACCAGACTCATCATTATTACTTGGGATTTTACTGCAACACTCACATCTGCCAAAAAGGCAACATTAAACAATTTGTTTTCTATTCCTGATTATGAATAGCATATGGAATTCTGATATCTTAATAATTAAGTCTGGAGAAATTTCTGCCAAAAGTTGGGTTCTGAGATTTGTTTCTGAGTCTATGGGATCATGACTTAAGCAGCTTGTTGAGTAGCCAGAGGGCCCATTCGTGGGTGGTGACTCGAGGTCATATTGGGGTGGGGGTGGAAAAAGCAGGCTTTGCCCCCATCCCATGAGGTCCCGCATGTCTCATCACTGCGGACCCCTACCTGGGGAGCCCATCCTTGACTACAAGTGAGCCTTGAGATTTCAGTCACAAAACCCACATACCTGGGTTTTTCAGCAGGTTCATTCTTGTGTGTGAGGAGCTCATCCTGAGCCTGTGAAGATTGCATGTGAGCATGGTGGCAATTGGGTTCTGGAAGTTTTCAGCCACAAGTGCTCTGTTGGGGCAAGTAATGGACTCACGCGTCACTCAGACTCAGAGGTACCCCAGATGAATTCAGCTTGGTGCTGGGTGAGGAGGCATCTCTGCAGTGTATTGCTTTCTTCTGATATTTATTTGTGGGTCCTGTTATGTGTATTTTTCCATAATAAAAACTTGGGGATTGCACAGGTATCACAACCTTAGTAACATCAGGGATGCTACCAGACACACAGCTTATGGTGAAAGAGCATGTTGATACAGTACCAAGTAGGGAGTCCCTAAGCTTGACCTTCCAAGGGCACAAAAGTTTCTTGGAAAAGAGGAATAAGCCAATATTTGACTAAGAACTAAATTGGAGAATTTGGGATTAAAAATTAGAATAAAAGAGGTCGCTAAAGCCAATGAATCAAATGAGAGGAAAGGGAGGTTAGTTTAGAAGCTGCCAGGATCAGAAGGGCATTACCACATGGTAGAAGAATAAGACAAATGGCAACCAATCTGTACCCACAATCTGTCAGAGGCAACCTTGCCCAGTAGGAATGCTGCTAGAAAATTTGGTTTCTCCTAGTGTGTAGGAGACTTTCTTTTCTCAAAAACTGTGTGACTTTCCCCAGTCAGTATCATACCTACCCACACAAGGGTAAAACTATATTGGGGAAGGATTAATTTTATAATTTAATAAGTGTCATTTTTGATGCTTCCATATAGTGAAATTAGAAATAATAATTATAAAATATAACAGAATTTTAAAAAAACGATTTACTCTTAAGAAATCCACATGGAAAATGTATGATCACCAATTAATTTTCAATAATAGGATTTATCAATTGGTAATTTTATAAATATCACCACTGAAAAATTTTCACTTTTTCATTGCAATCAATAATCTTGTGTGAATCTAACAGAAGTTGATATTTACTTTCAAAAAGTGTTATTATTTTTTGAAATCTGAAGCTTGTTGATTCATGTTATTTCTCTTTGATGGGTGTAGTATAGAGCTTCAAAAGGCATAGGTCTTGAAAGGAAGATGCCGTATTTTGTACCAGAGAGCACACAAACCAAGACCTTTTGGGGTTTAGGAATCTGTATCAGAACCATGTGCCAGCTGACCTTAGAAGGGTATATTTAGAAACCTTGATTTCCCTGCTTCAAATGACCTAAAATCAGAGCACAGTAAGAGAAAGGAGATTATTGATTGTTTGGAGATTGAGTTGAGACAGGGATTCCCATCATTTGAAGACATGAAGGTGTCTCCTGCGTGTGCTTGCCGCGTCCGGTGCTGCGGGGCTGAGCCAGGGGAAGGCCGTCAGGGTGAAAGCAACACTCGAGACACACAGGGCTCCGCCATGCAGGAGATGGTGAAGGATCTCTATTGTCTCACAGCACAGGTATTTATCCCCCCTCCAAGTCAGGCAGGAAAGGGGAAGAGGCAAGCAGTGGGGTGGGATGAGTCACGCACTGTCAGTCGGCTGATAGCCCCCCGGCCCTCGTAACCTTTACGTGTGTCTCAAGGTAGTGGCTGCCACATCAGGCTTAGACATAACCACAGAGGACGTGCTAAACCGAAGGTACGCTCTAGATAAACATGTACAAGCGGGGACATTTCCCAGAACTGAGGCCATATTGTTGATATCAAAAGTTGCCCATAATGTGAGTGTGGGGGAGGCAGCAGATCAGGTATCCATTTTGTGCCAGGAGGCAACATGTGCTTTTTTGTCACACATAGAAATAGAAGTTATTTCTGGCTCTGCACTCAGGAATTACTCTTGGCAATGCTCAGTTGACCATATTGGATGCTGGGGGATCAAACTCAGGTCAGCTTATGTCCAAGGAAAACTCTATACTTCGGTCCCTGGTCTGTTTCTCTTTTTTTTATGCTGTGGTCAAGGCTGTGGTCTTATGATGACCAGTAGGTCCATTAAGTGCTTGAGTTCATCAAATTTATTCTTATAACAGAAAATATTCCTGCAAAACTTCATCCAGAGCAATCCTAGACTCACTATCGTAGTGTGGGGTAAGGAAGAGAGGTTTCACTGTTCACCAAAATATTACTTGGTCCTTAGTGAAGTAAGAATATCCTTTAAGGAACTTCTTTGATACTCATACTGTCACTACATTCTTAATATTATTTCAATTAGCACATTTTCTCAAGTAAACATGTCAATTTTATGGGTATGCCAACGAGTATCACAATCAGTCCGCTCAAAGTTGGCTTCACACATTCCTTTGACATGTCAATAGATGCAGGGATGGTATTTGGGTGGCCTCATTTATACTTACCAGATACTGAGATTTTTCCATGTGAAGGAACGTTAAATATTTTAGTTGTATTTATTTGTATTCTTTAGGAAAAGAATTTCAAATAATTTACAGTGCTGGAGAATTCTTATAAAAAGAGTTAATACCATAAAAAATATGGGACAAAACCAAGATGAAGATCTTTTTGCTCTGACAGTCAAGTAATCCCTGTCTTCTTCAAGATAGTAATGATAAAAACAGACTATATGGCACAGTTATGTTTATCTGAATGTAATTGGGATCCTGCTCTTGGAAGATGTTGGTGGATATTTTGTAGGAGAGAGATTTGCTGATGTTGGCTCTAAATGTTGTCTTGCACTGTCCTGATTTTTATTTGTAAATGAGTATGTAAATAGCAGTTATTGCAAGTTCAGAAGTTCCTGAATGGTAGCAACCTTCATCCTATCAGTACCAGAAGTAATACTGGTTACCAGGTACTTTATCTGAGCCCCGTTAACCATGGTGATTTTTCTACCTCCAATTATCCATTTTATCTTATTTTAAAAATAGTGTCTCAAGGATATGCCCTGCCACAGAGGCAGGGTGGGATGGGGGAGGGGATAGGGGTGGGAGAGATACTGGGATCCGTGGTGCCCACCGTGGTGGTGGGGAATGGGCACTGGTGGAGGGATCGGTATTTGATCATTGTATAATTGAAACCCAAGCACAAAAATTTGTAAGTCTACAACTGTACCTCATGGTGTCTCACTAATAAAAATTAAAAAAAATAGTGTCTCAAAATATAAAATATCAAGGAATCAATTTAACAAGTGACATGGGAAATCAATACCGTGAAAACTTTAAGTCACTTATAAAAGATATAGAAGAACTTAGGAAATGAAAAAAATATTAAAGATTCATGGGTTGGAGAACCAATATTGTTAAAATGACTATCCTACCTAAACTATTATATAGACTCAATGCAATTCCCATCCTTGTTCAGATAGTATTCTTTAAGAACCTAGAAAAGTCAATAATAAAGTTTGTATGAATCAGAAGACATCTAGAATAGCCAAAGCTAGACAGAAAGGTAAGAAATTGGGAGGTATCTCATTACCTAATTTTATTACTGTGTCATTAAGCTATAATGATGAAGACTGCATTATACTGAAATAGAGATAGGCTCTCTCGTCAGTAGGTCAGAATCAAATACCAAAGGACAAAACCTCACATTTATGGACAGTTAATTTTTAATAAAATTGCTGAGAACGTGAAATGAAGTAAAGATAGTCTCTTTATAAGATGCTTCAAGGAAAACTGTATAACTATATGAAATAAGTTAACCCTGGTTCCATCTTGCATACTACACAGAAGTCAAAATGGATCAAAGATTTTGAGATCTGTTCCAAAACTATAATGTACATTGAGGAAAATATAGGCAGAGTGCTCAAAGATCTGTACATCAAAGTTATCTTCAATGATCTAAGACCATTGACAAAGGCAATTTTATAAAAAATAAATAAACAAATAAGATTACATCAAATTAAAGAATTCCTCCATGGGAAAGGAAACAGAGGCTAAAACTAAAAAGCAGTTAAGTGAATGGTAAGAAAAGTCTTCACACTCAACACATCAGATAAAGGTTTGATATCCAGAATATAGAGAGTACTCACAAATATTAACAACAAAAGAAAATCCAAAAACCCAATAAAAATGTGAAGAGGAAATTAAGATGTTTCTCAGAAACAAATGGCCAGTAGGCACATAAAAACCTGTTCAATACCACTTATAATTAGGGAAACCCAAATCAAGGTAAAAGTGAGATATCATCTCATATTAGTGAGAATCTCACATATCAAAAATAGTGGGAACAATCTGTGTTGGCAGGGATGTAGTGACGAAGGAACCTCAAATACTGCTGGTGGGAATGCTATTTGGTCTAACCCCTATGTAAATTAATACGGAGAGTTCTCAGTAAACTAATAATTAAGCTGACATTCAAAGGGGCATTTGTACTTTGGGGCATGTACTCTCAAGACCAAAACCCCCATTCGTTCAGAAAGACATACACACCATTATTTGTTGCTGCACTTAATAAAATAGCTAACATATGGAACACCATAAGTAAATTATAATAGATGAATGAGTTATGAGGATATGGTATATATACACAGAGTAATACTATGCAGCTGCTAAGAAATATGAATCATTAATTTTTCCTGCATGGAACTGGAAGATAACATGTTAAATGACATAAGCCAGAAGTACAAACACAGGATGATTTCATTAGCTGTGGTATATAGAATAATTGGATAAAGAACTGTAATGAAGTAAATGGGGGATGCCAAGGTCTCCTTTGACACCAGAATATAGGAAGAAGAAGAAGAGAAAAGGAAAGTAATCGATAATTGAAGCAAAGAGAGGAGAAAGGGAAGTAATGGGGTTGCAGGGTCAGGGTCCTCAGCATGCTGGTGATGTGGGAGAGGGATATTGCTGCACAATCAAAGCCCAGACTCAACACTGAAATCAGAAGACCTAAGATACAGCTGAATGTGTCCATCAAGGTGGTTAAAGGGTTGGAGTGGGTGGGCTTGGGGAAGTGAGGTGAGGCAGTAGTGGGAGGGAGCATGGCAATGCTGCTGGGGAGAACTTGACAATGGTGGTGGTATTTGTGTTGAAATATTGTGTGTCCAAAATTCATCTAACAATAAATTTGTGAACCATGTCTGTTGAATGGGCTGGAGTGATAGGACAGTGGTAGGGCATTTGCTTTGCACACAGCCAGCCCGGCCGAGCCAGGTTTGATTCCTCTGCCCCTCTCGGAGAACCCGGCAAGCTACCGAGAGTACAGCTACCTGTGCAGCAAAGCCTGGCAAGTTCTGCATAACGTATTCAGTATGCCAAACACAGTAACAGCAAGTCTCAAAATGGAGACATTACTGGGCCCGCTAGAGCAAATCGAAGAACAACGAAAGGACAGTGTGACAGTGTGACTGTTTAATTAAAATTTTTAAATGAGAGGAACATTAACGCAAAACATAGAAAAAATTGTTGCAAAACTATTGTCTTGTGGTCTTGCGAACTGAAGATTCAACTCAGTAATAGGCAGCATCCTCCATCGGTGTCTATTTACAGACTCAGGACACAGAGTCCAGTGACATCCTTGAGATCTGGATCAGAGACACTGCCTCACCCTGGATCAGAGGTCTTATGCACCAGACCCACATAGCACTGGGGTCAAATAAACAGGGGTTCCTATAGCTTATAATTCATAAAGATTTGTGATGCAGTAATGGAAAATTCACAGTCATTCTGGAGGTTGACTTTGTAGACACCAGACAAACCATCCTTTGCTAACAGTTCTAGGGGAAATATTAGATTGACGACAAATATTGCCAAGATTAATTGTGAGGTTGCTCTTGAGAGGGAAGAAGCATGAGTGTGAGCGTGAGGAGCTGGTTAGCTATGTAGAAAACTAGAATATGAGGACACTGTCCAAATAGCCAGTGTCCAAACTAGGGATCATGAAGGGGTGCAATTGTGAGACCTTTCATTTCTCCTGGGAGTCCAGGATCTTGGCTGTTCTCCTGGATACCTATCAGAATCTTTCACGTGTTAGGAAGGAAACAGATGCCACTTTTCTGAAAGCTCAGTCACTTCTAGGTCTTACTCTCTAGGAAAGATGCTGACAGTGAATAAGCTAGGCTTTGCAATTTGAACTGTAAAATCAGCTCAACAACAACTCAGATGGTTCAAAATATGCTTGGATATTAACACCTAAACCAGACGTTACTATGACAAGTTTGTATCACACCTAAAATCATAACCAGATCTCCTGAAATAACCTCCACATAGTGATCCCAGTTACACTTATAAATTCCTTTATTACTGAGCAAAGTCACATTTGTAGTAGAGCTGAGGCTCTTAGAAATCAAATACACACCTCCAGTTGTAGTTTCAGTGACACGAAAATGAGCTACAGGCTCAGAACTTGGCTTTGTATCCTGATGTCTGCTCTTCTCCAGTCTGCACCTCCTGGGTAGTACTGCTTCTCCAGCAGGGCTGAGTCACACCTGGCTGCGAGCTTCTGTTACTGCTTCACTACCTCAAACCTTCCACATATTAGCCAGATGGACAGCATCAGACAACATTTTTTTTATTTGATTGCAAAGTGTTAAAGACGATGGATATGGTCATGCATTAATTCCTAATAGATGCGAAACCCCTTTCTTTACAGAGCTGAACATACACATACACACTCTGCTATGAGCGCTGTTTACTGGAAACATCCTCCATGAATATTCAGACCAAGGTTCTCTGAAGTTATGCCTGATCATAGTTATCAATTGTTGAGAGCTTAGAACCTGATGTTCATAGTGGAACTTTGGGACTGGTCAGAACAGTGAAGACAGGTGGGCAATCAACACTGCAGAACACCCAAGACAAAAGCATCAGAGGTGGTTCAGCAACTGCCTGGATGCATAGATCAGGCTCTTGGAGAAGCAAATAAGGAATTCAAGGAGGCCCAAGGGTGGTGGTATGCTGATGCAATGAGTTGTTTTAGCCATCAGATAGACGAAGGGCAAGCTGGCAGGTGGTTCTACCTCTCTGCCTTGGAGCTGTCTTCATCGACATGGTGTAGAAAAAAGATAACCCACAGTGACCTGTGAAAATTTCAAAATCTTGAACAACTTAATAGGTTGTTCTCCTTTTAAGATATTATGTTTCATAAACTGTGCTGGCAAAACTGGACGGCTACATGCAAAAAAGTGGGCTCAGATCTCTGCCTAACACCATGCACAAAAGTAAGATCAAAATGGATTTATGACCTCAACATCAGACCGGAATCCATAATGGTTATTGAAGACAAAGTTGGCAAAACTCTCCATGATATTGAAGCTAATGGTATCTTCGAAGATGTCACGCCACTGGCCGAGCAAGTGAAAATAGAGATAAACAAATGGGACTACATTAAACTAAGAAGCTTCTGCACCTCAAAAGAAAGAGTGACCAAAATACAAAGACAGCCTACAGAATGGGAAAAGATATTCACCAAATACACATCCGACAAGGGGTTGATATCAAGGATATACAAGGTACTGGTTAAACTCCACAAGAAGAAATCACCAAACCCCATCAAAAAATGGGGCGAGGAAATGAACAGAAACTTTCACAAAGAAGAAATTCGAATGTTAAAAAGGCACATGAGAAAATGCTCTACATCACTAATCATCAGAGAGATGCAGATCAAAACCACAATGAGATATCATTTCACACCACAGAGACTGGCCCACATCCACAAGAACAAAAGCAACCAATGCTGGCGCGGATGTGGCGAGAAAGGGACCCTCCTTCACTGCTGGTGGGAATGCTGGCTGGTCCAACCCTTTTGGAAAACAGTATGGACGATTCTCAAAAAATTAGAATTTGATCTGCCATTTGACCCAGCTATAGCACTCCTGGGAATATATCCCAGAGAGGCAAAAAGGTATAGTCGAAGTGACATCTGCAATTGTTTGTTCATTGCAGCACTCTTTACAATAGCCAGAGTCTGGAAAAAACCTGAGTGCCCAAGAGCAGATGACTGGTTAAAGAAACTTTGGTACATTTACACAATGGAGTACTATGTAGCTGTTAGAAAAGATGAAGTTATGAAATTTACAAACAAGTGGTACTACATGGAAAGTATCATGTTAAGCGAAATGAGTCAGAAAGAGCGGGATAGACACAGAAAGATTGCATTCATCTGGGGAACATAAAGCAACAAAAAGGGAGACTAACACCCAGGAATGGCTGAGATTAGTACCAGGAATTTTGCTCCATGACTGGAAGGCCAGCCACACGTGCTAGGTGAAAGGGAAGCTCAGATAGAGAAGAGAGCACCAAATAAAGGGTGTTGTGCGGACCCTCCCAGGGTGGGAGAAGCATGCTAAAAGTAGTCTATAGACCAAACATGATTGCCACTCAATGCCTCTCTTGCAAAACACAGTACCCAAAAGAAGAGAGAGAGAACAAGGGGGAATACCCTGCACAGAGGCAGGATGGGAAGGGGGAGATGGGGGGTGGGGAGGATGCTGGGACCCGTGGTGATGGATGACGGGCACTGGTGGAGGGATGGGCACTTGATCACTGTATAACTGAAACCCAGGCATAAAATTTGTAAGTCTATAACTGTACCTCATGGTGTTTCACTAATAAAAAAAGAAAAAATAAATAAAATAAAAAAAATTAAAAAAAGATATTATGTTTCGAGGAGTTGTACTCTTTAGCAACTGATTCTGGGGCACCTGCCTGTTATGAACTAGAGACAAGTCTGAGATGCAATGCATTGATCTTCTCAAATCTTTTGTAAAACAGTACTAGAGATGGAGGAGTGGTTCAGTTATCACTTGTTGAATAAATAAATGCACTGTTTACAACTGCAATCCATCATAATTACACTAAAATAAATTTAACCCCTTCTCTGAATTTCCCTACCTTGTGGCAATACCTATCATTTCAAATTGTGGATGGGTACACGATGCCTGTACATTTGGTGTCTGAGAGCTGCTCCTCAGGCCTCCACAGCAGGAAAACAAAGAGATAGGGACTCATGGATAGATGGCAAAAATGGCTGTTTTAATGTAGAGCTGTTAGCATAGTTATAGAACATTTGAGGTGCTTCAAAGTTTAAGACTGCAAGTAGGTGTGATTGATCATTTACAGAGGTAAAGTGTTTCAACAGAGACAATTCTCTTGGGGAGGATTAACTCAAGGAGACACATTGTCATCTCGAGACATCTATATTGCTTTTCTCTGGCCCTTTAGTTGTACATATTAAAAAATCAAGTTTACTTCTTATTCATACTTGCAATCATTTGGATAAACATACTAAGCAATAGAAGATTCCAAAACTTGGTTCTCTGGGCTCTGAGGGCAAGTAAGTTTTTACCATAAATCCCAGAGTAAGTCTTCAGATCAGTTCAACTTGTTTCCCCATGAGGGTCCTGTCTCTAAAGTTATAACATCTTCCATTAAGACCATGCTTTGGGGGCTGGAGTGATAGCACAGTGGGTAGGGAATTTGCCTTGTATGCGGCCAACCTGGGTTCGATTTTCAGCATCCCATATGACCCCCGAGCACCACCAGGAGTAATTCCTGAGTGCAGAGCCAGGAGTAACCCCTGTACACCTGTGCATCGCTGGGTGTGACCCAAAGAGCACTGTCCTCCCGTTGTTCATTGATTTGCTCGAGCAGGCCCAGTAACGTCTCCATTGGAGACTTTGTTGTTACTGTGTTTGGCATATCGAATAAATTATGGGTAGCTTGCCAGGCTCTGCCGTGCGGGTGAGATACTCTCGGTAGCTTACCGGGCTCTCCGAGAGGGGCGGAGGAATCGAACTCGGGTCGGCCCAAAGAGAAAAAAAAAAACCATGCTTTTATTCTATCTAGGGTAGATAAAATGCTGGGTAGCATCACCACTTGCCCCGGGTCCTTCCCAGACGTTCTTTTGTGGAATGTTAGGAAATATGGCAACCAAAGCCCGAGTCAAGTAATTTTGACAGAAACCTACACCCATCTGCAAAAGTAATTGACTTCTAGAATAGTTTCACTCCACATCTTTTACTAATGTATCATAGAAAATGTGTCATTGCTGAAAGAAAAAGAAGCAGTAAAATAAATATATAATAGCTATGTTAAATAGTTCTCAAAAACAAATGGTTAGAGAGATAAGACTAAAGGTTGATCAACATTTAATAATGCTGGTTTGAGGATAGTGAGATCCTGGTGACTATTTAAAAATTTATTTTAAAAATACTTGTGCTATATTTCATTACATAATTCCTTTACCCTATTGTAAATTAATGCCAGCAAATTAAAACAAAAAGTAGTCACACCCCACATTTAAAACAAATTGTCATAAAATTTGTAATGATTATGAGGTGAACTGGAAAAATATTCATGTTCATTATTGGAGGAATTAGCAATGTCAGCGTTATCATTACACCTAAAGCATTATATAGATTAAATATGTCATGAAAATTACTGTGCCGTCTTCAAAGTCTTAGGACACTGTCTACTAAAATTTATAAGCAATCATAAAACTCTCCAATTATCCAATGTAATCCAGGAAAACATATGGAAACACTATACTTCATTATACAATATTTACTAAAGTTATAGAATAGAAACTAGTATAAAGGCAGAATTTAGATCACCCCAAACAACGCTATCATTCAAGAACATTTAATCTGTGACAGGTGTCTTGTGCATAAAGTGGAGTAAGGGAAGTATCCTATTGGTGCTGGGAAAACTAGATAGACACATGCAAAAATAAATAGAAAATAAATGGAATCTGTTTCTCATACTACACATAAAATGTGGACTAAAGAGTTTGAAATTAGACAGAATCCATAAAAGAGAATGAAAAAAACAAAGGTGGAAGTTTTCAGGATATAGACTTCAAAGGTATCTTCAATACTTGAGTCTATTGGCTAAGAAAACAAAATAAAAAATCAACAAATGGAACTACATCAAAGTAGTTTGTGATGTAGTTTTTGTAAAAGAAACTCTTGCTAAAGTTAAGATAACCTACTGAATTGGTGAGAATATTTGAACATGAGACATCAGATAAAGAATTAAATATCCAAGATAGAGAAACCACTTACAAAGCCCAATAACCCTATCAAAAATGAGAAGATATGAACACTTCCTGTAAAGAGACACATAGATGACATGTAGACATATGTAAAAGCATTCATCATCACTTATTATCAGGAAAATGCATAGTAAAACAGTTACATATAATCCCGCACCAATGAAAATGGCACTAAAAGTGACTGTAAGTAAGCAACCACTACTGGCGGGGATATTGTGAAAAGAGAACCACCATTCATTATCGGTGGGAATGTTGTCTGGTTCAGCCTCTAAAGAAACGATATGAAGTCTTCTCACTAAAGTAAGAACAGATACCCATATAACCTAGTGATTTCACTTTCTGTTATCTAATCCACAAAATATTAATTCATAAATATATATGCACATCTGTGCTCATTACAGTGTTGTGTAAAATAATCAGGATATGAAAATAGCACAAATTACTAAGGATAGGAGAATGGATAAAGAATTTGTGTAATACATACACAAAGGCATTCTGGGTTGCTACAAGTAACTTGTATGCAACTGGAGTATGTCATGTTAGGTGAAATATGTCAGAGAGAGAAGGACAAATACTAGATGATCACACTACCTATGGTATAGAGAAAAATAAGGAATGAATGGTATCAAATCATGATAAAACCTTGGCCTGGGATTTTAAAATTAACCAAATGTAATTTAAGGGGAGAATGAGCTGGACTAGAAATGACATAAAAGCAAGTGGAAAGTTTGGGTACTTTGGTTGTGGTAAAAACATGTACAATAATTATACATAAAAACACAAAGTGAACAATATTATAGTCATGTTACCTAAACTGGAATAGAAATAAATTTTTAATGCTCTACATAATGGCCACAACCCACTTTTTTTGCAAATAAATGTCGCAAAATCTGCCGTGATTTTATTGTATAATATGGAATTTTTTCACAAGCAAGGCAGAAATACTTCTCTAACATTATATCAGATTCTTTCCACATTTTAAAAGTTTAAATGTTATCAGGTAGCAATTTTACCCTACAGTCACTATGTTGCTTTAATCTTAGCTCTTTACATCTTATATGTCACATGCATTTCTGCAGTATCTGAAAGGTACTATAGCTCAATATAAAAATGACTGCTTCAAAGACCAGGACCTGAACAGTGTGACATGACTGCATTCAGCAACTCTGAAGTACTCATCTCCTGGCTTCATGGTTCTTTGTTGTTATTTTCTCTATGATGAGAGTCACTTCCAGATCTGAAATTCCTTCTAGCACAGAGGATAGTACATAGCCAAGAATTCTTTTGTAAATCTTCCAACAGGCCTCTCGCCAAAAGTAATGAAGACATCCCTTACAGAAGAAACCAATACTTGAACAAAGGAAGGGAACCCTGAGCACTGCCACAATCATTAGGAGAGGCCTGATTAAATGAGTATGAGGGGCTTGGACAAAGAGGAGACAGAGCATTTCAGCCTCTACACTGGCAAAAGGGAAGTATTAACTCATGTCATGGGAACTGGTGAGAAATTCCACCATTTCAAGAGAATGGAGAGAGAAAACCATAGGCTGGAGCCAGATCACAGCATGCGGGGCACTTTCCTTGCACACAGCTGACCGGTTCAATCCACAAGCGCTGCCAGGAGTGATTCTTCAGTGCAGATCCAGGAGTAACCCTTGAGCATCACTGGGTGCAAGCCAAGAAAAAGAAGGCATAGAAATGAGACATTACATACAATGAAGAAGTTGCTGAGCTGATTTGTTATTCCCTCTTGGATGACTTGCAATGTAAGTGATACAGTAGGAGCACAGATCAATCCCAGAGATAGATACGAATATTCCTTACCGAAGCCTGTTTTCCTCTGCATGACAATGTTAAAAAAGATTCCTTCCCATTCTGTGAGCTCTTTCTGTATTTTGGTAACTGAATGGGAAGGAATCTTTTTTTAACAGTGTCACGTAGAGGGAAACAGGCTTTGGTAACATGCGTAACATGTGCTGAAAGTAGATAAGGGACTATACATGATGACCACTCAGTGTCTTTGCAAACCAAAATGCCCAAAAGTAGAGAGAAAGTATGGGGAATATTGTCTGCCATAGAGGCGGGTGGAGGGAGGGGGGGTATACTGGGGAGATTGGTGGTGGGGAATATGCACTGGTGGAGGGATGGGTATTCGATAGTTGTGTGATTGTAACCCAAAAATGAAAGCTTGTAACTTTCTCACCGTGATTCAATAAAATTAAAAAAAAAATTCCTGACTTTCTTGACTGTGTGTGACAAGTGTTGGCATCTGATAGTTCCCCAGAAGATATTGATAGATCCTTTCTCACTTTAGTCTTTATCTATCTAAACTCAGAGGCTCATTTCCTAGGATTCTTGAAAGATTGGAAGGATCATGTAACTTTTTGACCAATGAGAATAAAGGTGACGGTTGTAAACATATTGGGAAAAGTGGGACAGGCAAGAGAGTACAGATTTTATTTTTAATATTATTTACTTATTTATTTCGTACATTCAAGTTCGATTCCTCTGCCCCTCTCAGAGAGCCCGGCAAGCTACCAAGAGTATTCGATATGCCAAACACAGTAACAACAAAGTCTCCAATGGAGACGTTACTGGGCCCGCTCGAGCAAATCGACGATCAACGGGAGAGCCTTTACCTTTTTACCTATTTAGTACATTAGTTTTAGCTTTTGGGCCACACCTAACAATGCCCAGGGGTTACTCCAGTCTTTGCACTCAGGAATTACTCCTGGAAGTGCTCTGAGGACTGTATGGAATGCCAGAGATCGAACCTGGGTTGGCCATTTGCAGGGCATTTGTTCTACATACTGTACTACATTTCTCCATCCTGAGAGTAAAATTTATATTGTTGCACCCACTTTGCAATCCCTTCCCCCACCACCACATTCTCTTGTGACAACCCCCACCCCAACACACACACACACACACGCACACACACAATCTTACTGGCACTGTCCCTAAAACAGAAAGGTTTTAGATCAAAATCTAAACCCGTGAGAATGGCATATGAGATGGATGAAAAGAATCAGAATCACTGGTGAAACCTGAACAACTGGGCCATCTCATCTTCCAGCAAGTAAGATGAATCAGTTTGCATCATTCAAATGACTTTAAGTAGTGAATTATATTCCTTGGAGCCAAACATATCCTATTTGATGAGATACACTTCAACTAAAACTTCCTTTTTAAAGAAAATGAAGAGGAAATCTGTATTCTTTTCATAAAAGATGCATGAAAAGTAAAATATGGAAAGTCAGCATATTATCTAATATCTAATAAGACAAGTTTTTTTCTGAAAAAGAGTTAGATGATATATATAGTAATTATCAAGTATAAAAAGGCTTTTATTCATAAATGACCTCTTAAAATTAGTAATGATGATTTCTTATATGTATAACAATTTTGTGAATCACATGCATATCGAAGCAGACCTTAGAAGTAGCAAAATTACTAGCTCAGGGACAATAGTTTTGACTGTAAAGTTTGGCACTTATTTTCTGATAGTGCTAGAACTTTAAAATCCACATTAAAGGCTCTGGCAGTGTTTGTATTTTTTATTTTATTGTTTTAATTTTTATTATTTTATTATTTTTACAAAGCTGATCATGTTCAGGTTTTAGTCCTATAGTATTCGAACAATATTCCTCCACCAGTGTACATTTCAGGGACATTTTTAAACAAGAAGTCAGAGATAAGTATTTTAGGCTTTGTGACCAGACTGTTTCTGATATGAATATTCAGCTCTTCTCTTATCCTGGATAGTCAGTCATGAACAATACATAAATGAGTCTGACTGCATTACTGTAAGACTTCATTTATAAAAATAGGTGGTATGTTAGTTTTGGCCCAGGGATTGTAGTGCATTAAACTCCAGACACAGACTTTAGAAAAGGCAATAGGGATTTTTTAAGAGTTAGACACAATTTAAAGTGTTGCATAGTTATTTCTGTCCCAGAGCAATCCTTATAAACATGCAAGCAAGGTCCAGAGATAAATAAATTTTCCAACATTACATGCTTAGCAAATGACAGAGGTGTACGTCATGCCCAAAGCTCTGCCCAAAGCGTTATGTCTTTCACATCTTATTTTCTGCTCATTTTTGTAGAAGTCCTGTTGCTTACCCCCATGTCAATGCCATGTAACCAACCAATAACACTGGAAAAGTAGACACCTGAAAGCATTTTTGATTCATGATTTACTAGAAGATAAACTCTGAAATGGTCTCTTCACATATCCCTATTGAAATAATCAGTTTCAGGAGAAAGAACAATACTTGTAGGCAGTTGTTGAGAACTATAGGATTAACTGGCATAGAACAAAACAAAACAAAAAACTGAGTTTGCATTTGAGTTTAGTTTAAAATGTGGTGGACATGGTCTGTACCAGTCACTTTGTGGCAGAAGCTAATGATCTATCATTTATCCAGTCACAACCACCAGTGAACTTTTGGTCTGCTTACAGTTTCAGATCTTATTACAGACAAAACGGTAGTGACAGTCTATCCGATGACTCCTGTAGGAATAGCCAAGGCTCAGTCACTACCCATCACGCAGCACAGTGTATACTACCACAAAGAGTCAGAAAATTCTCTGTGGAGTGTGAGGTCAGACTTTCATTTTATTTCTTAGTTCTTTCTTAGACTGTGTTCTGAGACAAACACTTTCAAAAATGTCACAAATTAATAGACTTCAAGATTTAATATATTCTGCCTATAAAATCTCTTCAAAGCTACCTGGGAAAAAGAAAGCATTAAAAAAGTATTAATGCTACTGGGGAACAAACTCTGGGAGGCCATAGAGATATGGGGTGGAGGGGCCTAGATGATTACGTGCTCAACCCTGAACCAGGTGAGTTTCTGTAGCAAGTACAATTACTCAGCCACTTCCATAAGGTGGCTCTCATGATTTACTAGAAGATAAACTCTGAAATGGTCTATACCCACATATACCCACCTTATCTGCTGGGCCTGTGAATTATACATTGACACCTGGAATCTCAGAGGAGCTGTGGGACTTAGGAAGAGATCCAGCTTTTGGGAGCTCAAACAAAGATGTTTAAGTCTACCTGAAGAAATTAGGTTCATGGTTTTCCTGAAAGAAATAATTCAGATAGAGTTTTAAATTGCAGTCTGAATATTTGTTGCAGCATCAAAAATTATTATCGGACAAGTGGGATATAGAGTCAGGCCCTGCTGTACCTCAGCTCTCTGTCTTTGTCAGAAAAAATAACTCGAGAACAGATTAGTCTATGATAGCAGAGAAGTTTATTAAAGAGACAGTACACACCCAAGTGTAGTGTAGGTTTGCTCAAGGGAGTCTTGGTTTTATAACAAGAATAGTTTTTACCCTTTCCAGACTCTTTATTATAGTTATTTAGATTTTTATGAAAGCATTGTGATTTATAATTATTCAACTTGACATAAAATGTTGCAGCATTGATTCTACCACTTGTGTAAACTTCTCTCCACCAATGTGTCCAGAGTCCCTCCCATATTCCTCTCTCCAGCCTGCCCTCTTGACAGGCACCTTTGTAAATTCAATTGTTAAACTTTGGGTCTCAGGATTCAGCATTGTTGACACTGGAGTTTGGACATTTGGCTCTATCATTCCTTAATACCACCAGTGTATCTTGGTCCCCTGACCTGAATCCCCTGACCTGGCGTTGCTCCATCACCCCTTCTTTCCTTCTACTCCCTACACTCTGGGGCTAAGATTGATATGGGTATTCCCACTTTAAAATATTGCATTCCTCAACCACACAACACCATATGTTATTCACAACCAGCAATAGAGAGCAAATTGTCTACTGTTGCCTTTTCAGCAGATCTGAGTGTTGGGGTAAAATCTCAAATAATAATGGTGGGTCTGGTGTCAAAATATTGAATGTGATCAAAGTAGAAAGAGAGTAATATGGAAATCATCTGCGCCAAGTAGGGAGAGGGTGAGGGATGAGGGTATACTGGGTTGTTGGGGGTGGAGAATGGGCACTGTTGAAGGTATGGGTGTTTTATTGTATGCCCGAGACTTAAACTCAAAAGCTTTGTTACTGCTCTCACGGTGATTCAATAAATAAAATTATAAAAAATGAAAAAAAAGTAAGGTGGAGTTCATGCACAATTCAATCAGCTAATCAGTGGCTGAATAAATAGCAGTACTCCTACATTAAAAATAAATAAATAAATAAATGAAATATTGCAGTTCTTTCTCCAATTCTAAATACCACATTAAGTGATATCATTGTGTGTTTATTCTTCTTCTGGCTTACTTCATTTAACGTGATGTCTTCCAGTTCAATCCAGTTTGCTGCTTTCACCATTCCTTACAGCTGTATAGTATTCCATTGTATGTGTATACCACATCTTTATGATCCACTAATTTTTGTTGGACATCTAGGTTAATTCCAAATCTTAGTTATCTATTGTACTGAGTGCTGTAATGACTAATGGTGTGCATATATTCCTTGGAATAAATGTTTTTCTGCCCTAGGGATAGATAACCAAAAGTGAAACTGCTGAGTCATATAAGAGTTCAATTCTGAGTTTAATGAGAACGCTTCATACTATTTTCCACAACATTCTCCATAATGATGTACCAAACAACATTCCCAACAGCTTGGGCTGCCTGGGTTGGAGATTCAAGGTAACTTTCTTTTTCTTTTATTTTTGGACTTCCCAAGTAGTGTACTGTAGTCCCTCCAGCAATTCCAGGCCTATTGGGCCTAAAGTTTATTGTGAAAACATGAAGAGACCATGCTGCTCGATTTCTAAGGTGTTGAGTATCACCTGCGTTGGAGCACTATGTGCTCACAGGCCTCCAGGATGACCCCTTGAAATGCCTGGGGTAGAGGAATCATGCAGTGCTTGGGATCTGCTCCCACTCTACATTTTTTTTAAGCATGTGAGATTATTCTTTCTGTTCCTTATCATAGGGTGGGTTTCAAACTACCGCTCTTAGGATTGGGGGACAGTATCAGACACAGAGTAAAGGGCAGGGTTGTCCTGCAAAAATAAAAAGCACATAAGTGTCTCTCAGATGAAGCTATCTGATTTAATTCAGCATAATTTTATCCTATTATCACTATATTCTTTCAAGTAATAGTGCCTATTTTACATGATATATTAACACCCACCAATTACATATGTCAAAAATTATTTTGCCAATTATATATATATCAGTTGATGGCCCATCAACGGCCAAGACCCAGAGACTATAAAACCCAGCTCTTGGAAGAGAACAGCACAGTCTCCTGCTCCCATGCCTGGCTGTCCTCACTGAGGCCCTTTGGACTGGGAGGGTGGGGGATTGAGTTTCCCTCCCTGCCTCAAGCACAGCCCTGGCAGTGGAAGACCTCCAGAACCAGCCACTGCCATGTGTTAGACTACTCTCCACACGTTCGAATGAGGCTCATGCATGAAGGAACTGGCAGAGGAACCCAGGCATGTGGGACCTGGGGCTGAGATCTCCAAGCCTGCTCAGATCCAGACTGGGCTTCCTCCACCCAGATTCCCCATCTTCCCATAGGTAGGCATTAAACCCACCAACTGCCCCAGCGCCGTGTTATCCCATCAACGGCCAAGACCCAGAGACTATAATACCAAGCTCCTGGAAGCAAATGAGGCCGCATGACATCTTATTATCCAGTTCTTACTCTTAGAGAACCTGGAAGGCTACCAGGAGTATCCGCCTGCATGGCAGAGTCTGGCAAACTCCCCGTGGTGTATTCAATGTGCCAAAACCCAGTAACAAAAATGGATCTCATTCCCCTGACCCTGAAAGGGCCCCGAATGTGGCACTTTCTAAAATCTCAGGGCTACAATGAAGAAGATGTTACTGGTGCCTGCTCGAGGAGATTGATGAACAACAGGATGACAGTGATACAGTGATATATATTTTGTACATTAGTTTGTCTTTCAGAACATTTTTTTAAAGCAGAATTTATCCAGCTTCTTTCATCCTCCTTGCTTTTGGGTTTGACATGTCAAACATGGGTTTAATAGGAGTCTTTCCTTCACTTCAAATGTACACACAGTTTCTACAAAAGTATCTCCCAGCCCCCACTTCCCAAATGAATCTCACAAATATTTATGCATCAATTGCTATCTAATCAAATGTTTTATTGTATTCAGCTATAAATAAAATTCAGAATTATATTTGATCGCACAATAAGGCAGGCACCATATGTTTTCTATTTCAGTTATATTAGTATTTTATGACTACTGTAAGAAATTGCCAAAATCTTTGTGTATTTAATCAACACAAATATGTATTATAATTATATTAACTAGAAGTCATTGTATCAAA
Source organism: Sorex fumeus (assembly GCF_029834395.1). Classification (NCBI taxonomy): domain Eukaryota; kingdom Metazoa; phylum Chordata; class Mammalia; order Eulipotyphla; family Soricidae; genus Sorex; species Sorex fumeus. The sequence continues at coordinate 4,773,769 of NW_026606185.1, read as the reverse complement.
ATTAATATGCTCACAGGGTTGTACTCTCTTGAAACCTCTAGATGTATTTCTTGACTTTTTACATTTTCTGTGGGCAACCTTAATTCCCTGCCACATGATTCCTTTAACTTCAAGGCCAGCAATATCTCATCTCCTGACCCTTCATCAGCTTCTTAAATTCTCGTCTAGCAGTATTTCTCAGCTTTCAAATATCTGTCTAATTAGTGGAACCAACTCAGAGAATCTCTTTGTTACAAGGTCCAAAATTTTAACCATATCTGAAAAGTCCTCTTGCCATGAAAGCAGCAGCCTAGATAAGACATCAGGGATATATGAGGACTTTTATTCTACTTGCAACAATAAAGGAGTAATTTTTCCAAATTATTATATATTGAATAATATATTTTTTCTTGCTGTTTAAGCACATTGTACTTAGATCATATGTGGATCTATTTTTGAGCTATTAATTTTTACCTACTTATTTGTTTAGCTACTTTAGCTATAGCGGTAGGGCGTTTGCCTTGCACGCAGCTAACATGGCCAACCCAAGTTCAATTCCTCTGCCCCTCTCAGAGAGCCCGGCAAGCTACCGAGAGTATCTTGCCCTCACGGCAGGGCCTGGCAAGCTCCCTGTGACGTATTCGATATGCCAAACCCAGTAACAACAAAGTCTCCAATGGAGACGTTACTGGGCCTGCTCGAGCAAATCGATGATCAACGGGAGGGCCTTTACTTTTACTTTACTTTACTTTAGCTATTACTATACAGATTTAACTATTTAAATTTATAATATGCTTTTGTATCTGATAGATCAAGAATTTTATTGAGTAAGTTAGAAATGATCACTCTGGAAAATTACCGAGTGTTAAAAGGAGATAAAATTATATGGATAATTTGTGGAGGAGTGGAGGTAGTGGTATTCCATATGCCAAAACCAGTAATTACAATGGGTCTCATTCCCTGACCCTGAAGGAATGACCAGTATGGCAGAGTTAAGAAGGATGAGGAAGGAGAGGCTGATAAAGTCTTAAGGCTGAACTAGGCTGCCAAAATGAAGAAAGACAAAAATGATTATCTGTACTTTCAATTCAGGTATGCTGGCATCAGATGCATCCATCGAGGACCTGAAGGTACAAGAGTGAAAGATCAAGTACATCATTGTTCTGACCGAGACAACAAGGCATCAATCACATCACGCTGGGAAAGAACTGTTCCTTGGAACATGTGAAAAAAGAAGAGTTGGAGGGATAGGTGTCCTTGTCAACATGAACTCGGCCATGAGCATTGATTCATTTGAATGCCTAACAACCTGAATCCGACGATTACACTTGAATAGATGTGGCTCACTGCTGGCAGTTTCTATCCACATTTTCTATGCATCAAAATCCAATTATGATCACTTAACTTAACTTAATCACTTAACTTCCCGTTAGTCGTCGATTTGCTCGAGCGGGCGCCAGTAACGTCTCCATTTGTCCCTGTCGCGTGCTAGTGTAGCCCAATGGCATCTCTTCGCTCCAGGAACATGGAGGGCCTCAAACCGATCGTTCATGATCTTGACAAAGAAGTCTGACCATCTGGTAGGTGGGCGGCCACGCGGTCTCTTGACATCCCGTGGAATCCAATCAGTAACAGCTCTAGTCCAACGGTCGTCTTTAAATCTCATTACGTGACCAGCCCATCTGATTTTCGACACCTTGGCATATGAGACAGCGTCCCTGATCCTTGATCGTCGACGGATGTCAGAACTCCGGATTCGTTCTCTCATTTGAGTGAAACGTGTTATTCCAAGCATAGCTCTTTCTATTCTTCTTTGGGAGACCTGAATGGCGTTCTCATCTTGTTTGCGTAGGGCCCAGGTCTCTGAGGCATATGTTAATGCAGGAAGAACAGTGGAATCAAAGAGATGTGCCCGGAGCCGGAGGTTCTTCGTCCTCTTAGCTATTTCTTCGACGTTCTTGAAGGCGTTCCAAGCCGCTCTCTTCCTCCTGCGCAGCTCGGGTGCCAGGTCATTTCTCATGTTGACCTCTCGACCTAGGTACACATAGCTGTTGCATTCGGAGATGGTCGTTCCATTGAGAGCGAATGGGGCGTCAGGAACGAGGCTGTTTCTCATAAACATTGTCTTCGTAAGATTCAGCTGTAGTCCTACCTTTCCACACTCATGGTCAAAGTCGGCCAGCATTTGTGCCGCTTGGCTGATGTTTGGTATTATTAAAACAATGTCATCAGCAAAGCGGAGGTGGTGTAGTTGCCGACCATCTATCTTCACTCCCATTCCTTCCCATTCCAGTCGTCGCATGATGTTCTCGAGGGTGGCACTGAAGAGTTTCGGTGAAATGGTATCACCCTGCCGCACCCCTCTCTTGACATCAACGATCATTTCGACGATTACACTTGAATAGATGTGGCTCACTGCTGGCAGTTTCTATCCACATTTTCTATGCATCAAAATCCAATTATGATGAAGGAGAAATTGAGAAGTTCTACATGGAGTTGGAGAAGTACTATAAAGAAGACCACACCTTCTACAAGATCATTGCCGGTTATTTTAATGCCAGGATAGGACCGAGAAGATCACCAAAGAACTCCACATCGTGACTCATGGCCTAGAATGGAAGAACAGAGTGAAAGACTGTCTGAGTTCACCATGTCAACCAAGACACTCATGGTAACTCACAGTTCTAGAAGGCCAAATCTATACATTGGACATGGGAGTCTCCTGGTGGATGGTTCAACAACAAAATTGACCACATCATATTCAATCGATGGTTTTGCCTGACTGATATCGCTGTTGCCTCAAAATTCCAAATGGGATCGGACCACCGTCTCCTTCATGCAAAATTCTACTTCACAGAGCGGAGAAAAAGGGTTGCAAAGTTTAAGAAGAGAACTCCCAGAACGATCACCAACTGAGAGCTCTTTGGCACTATTGCTGCAACCTTGGAAGATGCCGTTGTTGACAACATTGATGAGGAATACGATCAACTGGTTCAGCACCTCCATGATTGTGCAAGGAACGCTGAGAGAGATAGCTATAAAAAATGCCTGTCTTAGAAAACTCTTGAGCTTATTCGCCAATGTGGTTTGGCATATGCCTCAGGCAACCTCAACAAATGTCTGAGTTTGCAAAGCAGTGCAGAGATGCAATAAAGGAAGACCTCAAAGAGAGATGAGCAGCAGTGCTGGTAGATGCGGCAGAAGCTGGGGAAAGGATTCATAACACCCACCTGTCCTTCACCAACTACAAGAGCAAGATGACTGCCTTTTGATGTCCTGATGGATCTATCACATCTTCCAGAAGGGCAATGGAGAAGATTATCCATTACTACTACTCATATATATTCCATAGCTACATCTACCTGCCCACATACCAAATTCTGCAGGATGGATATGTCGTTCCCAAATTCTCCCTTCTGAAATCCGACATACCATTTTGTCTGTAAAGAAATGAACAGCACCTGTCCCAGACAAGGTCAGACCTGAACACCTGAAGCATCTTCCATCAGTACTTATAAATACACTGGCTTGGTTCTTCATGCGCTACCTGTCTGAATGCAAGCTTCTGTCCCAACGGAAAATTAGCAGAACTGTACTACTGTACATGAAGGGAGACATCCATGACATTGGCAGTTACCGCCTGATCTGCCTATTGTCTGTCATCAACAAGCTGTTTACTCGAGTCATCCTGAATAGGATTGGCAGAACACTAGATGAAGGACAACCATGTGAGCAAGCCAGATTACGCAAAGAATTCAGCACGATTGACTATATCCACACCATAACAAAGCTCATTGAAGTTTCTCAGGAGTTCAAGATGCCGCTGTGTCTAATATTTATTGATTTAAAGAAGGCCTTTGATTCTGTTGAGACAGAAGCGGTCATTGAAGCCCTAGCCAATAAGTGCATTCAAATTCAATACATCAGGATACTCCGTGAGCTGTATTGTGGATTCACTACCAGGATCTCACCAATCTACAAAGAAGTTATCATCGATGTCAAGAGAGAGGTTCAGCAGGGTGATACCATTTCACCAAAACTCCTCAGTGCAACCCTTGAGCACATCATGCAACTACTGGAATGGGAAGAAATTGGAGTTAAGATAGACGGTCGGCAACTACACCACCTCCGCTTTACTGATGACATTGTTCTAATAATATCAAACATTAGCCAAGCAGCACAAATACTTGCCAACTTCGACTGTGAGTGTGGAAAGGTCAGAATACAGCTGAATCTCAAGAAGACAATGTTTATGAGAAACAGCCTTGTTCCTGATGCTCTATTCGCTCTCAAGAGAATGACCATCTCTGAATGCAACAGTTTTGTGTATGTAGGTCGAGAAGTCAACATGATCAACGACCTGGCACCTGAGTGCTCAGGTGGAAGAGAGTGGCTTGGAACACCTTCAAGAGCTTAGAAGAAATAGCTAAGAGAACAAAGAACTTCTGGCTTCGGGCACATGTCTTCGATTCCACTGTTCTTCCTGCATTAACATATGCCTCAGAGACCTGGGCCCTATGAGAACAGGATGAGAACGCTATTTGGATCTCCCAAAGAGGAATTGAAAGAGCTATGCTTGGAGTATACGTTTCACTCAAATGAGAGAAAGAATCTGGAGTTCCGACTTCTGTCAACGGTCAAGAATCAGGGACACTGTCTTGTTTGCCAAGACATTGAAAATCAGATGGGCTGGACATGTAATGAGATTTGGAGATGACTGCTGGACTAGAGCCATTACCGACTGGATTCCACGGGACGTCAAAAGATTGTGTGGCCGCCCACCTACAAGATGGTCAGACTTCTTTGTCAAGACACTGGACAATCGTTTTGAGGCTTTTTGTGTTCCTAGAACAAACAGACACCACTGGGCTACACTAGGACGTGACAGGGACTAATGGGGACATTACTGTCACCCACTTGAGCAAATCGATGATTAAGGGGAAGTCAAATGATCAAGTGATATAAACTGAAAAAAGTCTGGGGACACGTGTGGTGAAATTGGCCTCGCAACATTGCATGCCTGAAACAATTCTATTTAACCACTTTGTAAATCATGGTGTCTTAATATAAAAATAGTACCTAGATTTTTATTAACAAAATGAAACTAAAAATAAGAATTTTATTGATATTCAAAAAAGCAGTGCTAGCGTTTTTAATTTTCTCCTTCACCACAACTTTATAGATACCTTATCCAGATTCAAGAAAATTTATCACATAGTCGTGACATGTAGTTTTAAAATATACCAATTTGTTGAACAATCTTTTTATTTTATAGTATTGAGATCTCACTTATAGAAGCAAGTTAGGTGTATACTACATGTATTTCTCTTTCTATGTACTTTTTGATCCTACAATCTGTGTTTTTCAAACTTTTAAAAAAATTGAAAATGTTTTCAAAATGTTTATTCTTGAGCGTTTTATCAAATTGTTACTCTTTTGGATGTGATCTCATTTCCTTCTGGTGTTTGCCAATGAACAGAACCATGTATATTTATACTGAAAGAAGAAAACAAAGCACTCATTATCAAGCTGCTTTGTTCAGTTTACTTATGAGTTCTAACACTTGGTTGGTAAATTCTTTTGGAGACAAAACATTGGCATTATATTTTCAGAAATACAAATTATTAATGCTAATCACTATATTTTAATTAAACAATTTTGTATTTTGGGGGAGGAGACTGTTTGGACTACACCTAGCTGTGCTCAGGAGACAATATTCAGTTCCTGGGGCTTAACCAGGTCAACCACTTGCAAAGTAATCGGTAAGCCTTTATTATCCTCTGAACCTGAACAGTTTTATCTTAGGTTTTTCCACAATCAAAAGAAAAATGCAATTAAATTGTTTTTTCAAAAGATAAATGTTCAGACTGGAACTGAGGGTTAAAATGGAGAAGAGGGGCAGCCTGGACAGCTTATGAGACTCTCAATCCAGGAAGCCGCTGCCCAGGTGGAGGGCTTTGTAACTAATTGCTTCCTCTCTGCTCCTTAGGGGTGAACCTCCTCTTGAGAAGGTCCATTGCAAAGATATCTGTCCCAATAAGCTGAGGCCCTCACATGTGTAAAATTTAGCCTAGCTAGATTAATATAGGCTTGGACCAAAGTACATTGCTCTTGTCCTTCTGATGATTACTGGTACCAAGAAGTAAATATTGTGCACGAATGACAGTTAAGTGGTCTTAAGCATGGCTGTGCAGGAACCAGAGGTCTTCAGCTGCCAGGACTCTGCTCAGGGTGGGGAGGGACACTCAACCCACCCTCCTCCAAGGTGAACAGAACCATGTATATTTATACTAAATATACATCCTCCTCCAAGGGGCCCCTGTGAGGACAGCCATGCACGGAGGCAGGAGACTGCACTGTCCCCTTCCAGGAGCTGGGTTTTATAGTCTCTGGGTCTTGGCCATTGATGGGATTATACGGCGCCAGAGCAGTTGGTGGGTGTAATGCCTACATACTGAAAGATGGGGGATCTGGGTGGAGGTGGCCCAGTCCCAATTCAAGCTTGGAGATTCACGCCCCGGGTCCCGCACAAATGGATTCCTCTGTCGGTTCCTTCATGCGTGAGGCTCGTCCGAATGCCTGGCTGTCCTCACCAGGGCCCCTTGGAGGAGGGTGGCTTGAGTTTCCCTTCCCACCCCGAGCAAAGTCCTGGCAGCTGAAGACCTTCGTTTCCAGTCACAGCCATGCTTAAGCCACTCAAGCCACTCTCCACATGTTCGGATGAGTCTCACACATGAAGGAACCGGCAGAGGAACCCAGGTGTGTGGGACCTGGGGCATAGATCTCCAAGTCTGCTCGCATTAGGACTGGACCTCCTCTACCGAGCTGTCCATCTTCCAGCATGTAGGCATTACACCCACCAACTGCCCCGGTGCCATGTAATCCCATCAATGACTAAGACCGAGAGACAATAAAACCCTGTTCCCAGAAGACTACAAAACCCATCTTATTATCTAGTTCTTACTCTGGAGAACCTGGAAGGCTAACAAAAGTATCCTGCCCACATGGCAGAGTCTGACAAACTCCCCGTGGAGTATTCAATATGCCAAAAACCAGTAACAATGATGGGTCTCCTGACCCTGAAAGAACCTCGAATGTGGCACTTTCTAAATTCTCAGGGCTAGGATGAAGAAGATGTTACTGGTGCCTGCAATCGATGAACAACACGATGACTGTGACAGTGACAGTGAATGACAGTTGGCGCTCTCAGTCCATCCACACTGCTGTGAGCCCCCTGACCTCATGCTTTTCCTATTTTTTCTGTCTCTTTTCTTAAATCTTAATGGAGCCCTTGCTTCAGTGATGTTCAACTGTGAGTGGTTTCTGGTACATTCACCCCATTCCCAGTTTATTCAGAGAAGCAAGAGAAGAAAATATAAAAGGGGATGAGAGTTTTGGCCAGAGGTCTAGGGAGCATTCTACTAGATACTCCAGTTTTTACTCAGGCAATTCCACGGGGTCCTACTTGCCACTCCTCTCCAGGGTGGTTTGCTTATGAATATGGTTCAGGTTGTGTGACCCTCTTGTTAGAAGCCTAGAATATCCATCCTAGATTAGACAACACCCAGGGAGAGAGAGGGTCTTGAATGTCTGATGAGTGGGATTTTCCTTTGCATTTTTTCCTTTTTTTCCCTGATTTTTATCTTTATAAGCCTTACATGGTCACAGTCATGGTCCTCCTGTTATTCATCAATTTGCTCGAGCGGGCCCAGTAATGTCTTCATCATGAGACTTGTTGTTACTGTGTTTGGCATATTGAATACGTCACAGGTAGCTTGCCAGGCTCTGCCATGTGGGTGAGATGCTCTCGGTAGCTTGCCTGACTCTCTGAGAGGGGCGGAGGAATCGAATTCAGTTCGGCCATATTGGCTGCTTGGAAGGCAAATGCCCTACCGCTGTGCTATTGCTCCAGCCCATAAGCCTTACATGACCTGATAATAGTTAATTAAAATTAATTCTATGGTGCCGTTATAACATAAAGCTAACCATCACTTAATCTCAGTTTCTGGTGCTTTCATACCTCCTGGCCTTCCTGTATCTCAGCATCATGTAAAATATGATTCTATTTAATTGTATAGGAGGTGGTGATTTAAAATTAATATCTTTGTTTTCAGCAAATATACACAAAGGAAAAAGCAGAAAATGATCCCAAGAAGTAATAATATTTGTTTAAAAAAAACTACGAAACTCTATTTATTTAATGTAATCTTAATTTATCTAATGTAGTCCACAGGACCCCACAAGGAGAATCAATTTAAGACAGAGAGTAAAAACACCATAAAGTAATGATACAGTTTCTGTTCATGTGTGTGAGAGATATACTGGTCCATTGAATTCTTGTAACCAGTTATGCCTGAAGTAAAGTATCCTTTGAGTTTATTGTTAAATGTACTGAACTATTTTTCACTTAGGTTGTCTGAACAGAAATTTTACCACTGTGATTAAGAATTCTAACTGGACTTTTACCATGTAATTTAAACATTTAAAGAACACACTCAGCACCTATTATAGCACAAGAGTTAGTCAAGAATATACAGTTTGGGAAATACAAAGTTGAGTGAGATTATTTCATTTCTTAATAAAAAATTTGAAAACTTAACCTTTTACTAACAATTTGATATATTTGTGCTTTATTTGAACGCATGCAGGTGCACAAATGCACTCTTTTTTTTCCTTTCAATGTTAGAGTACTGCTATTTATTCAGCCATTGATTAAGCTGATTGAATTGGGCATGAACTCCACGTTACTTTTTTTTTTTTAATCACCGTGATGAAGCTTTCATGTTCGAGATTCAGTTTTTCAATGATCAAACACCCATCCTTCCACCAGTGCACACTTGCCACCACCAGTGTTTCCTGTATATCCCCACCCTACCCCTCCCCCACTCCATCCCAGTCCTCACCTTACCTCCATGGCAGGCAATTTTCCCAGTATTCTCTGTCTACTTTTGGGCATTATGTTTTGCTCGAATTTTCCCACCACCGTTCAAGTCTGCCTGCCCGGGGAAGATGCTAGATCATTTATTGTTCATTGCTCATTTTGAAAATCTTGGGTACTGCAGCCATTGCACTTCTGGAATCCTAGATTGTAAATAGTTGGGTTCCAGAAATATCTCTGTAGGGCACTAATCCCTTTTGGGATTCAAATGGGCGTCTCTGACCCAGGGCAGTTGGTGTGCTAAGATGGCGCCCAGAGGTATGTTGTGGATGTGACAGCCAGGCTGACGAGTGGATGGGGAGCCAGGGAGGGACAGATCGGCACCTCTGCTGCCATGATGCCTGGAGATTTAGTCCTGGAACCCTCTTACCTGGGTCTGCCTTGTGGAAACTCTTGGTCACCATGATTCCATTTGGAGTAAGTCTACTTACTTGCAGTAAGGACTGCACCTGCTCCATCTGGGGTGCCCAGGGGAAATTGGTTCAGTATGAGGCCTGGAGAGATTTCTGGCTCCATGCTATCTTCTAGGACTTGCTGCTAGGTCTCTTTGATTTTTGCTCTGTTTTGAGATTTATTTATGGGTTGCTGAAGTAAGGCCAAAAATAGAGTTGACAAGGCGGCACTGGAGTTTGTTCGTGGAGGTGACTGCCAGTGCTTCCATGTGTATAGGGAAGTGCGGGGGAGGTAGCCCACCCCAATTCCGTGAAAGCCTGGAGATTTCAGTCACAAACCATGCATACCCGAATTTACAGCAGTTTTATCTTGGTGAGGTCTGTCTTGAGACTGTGGAGACAGCCTGGGGGTATGGCGGCAATTTTAAATTGTGGAAGCAAGAGCTGCCCAGGGCTCTGTTGGGCAGGCACAGGACAACCTGCCCTGCTTTCATTTACCCCAGTCTGCTCATATATGTGTGGGTCTGAGATTAATTGTGGCTTTTGGTCCCTTTCAAGACTTATATGTGTGTCTCTGAAATAAGGCCAATAAATGAACTTGTATAGCTGAGCAGGAGGGATTTCTGGGAGTGGCTCCCACATACCTAACTTTTGGCTGTTAAATTTCTTGGTAAACATGGTCCCAAGTTTTTGAGGTTGACCAAAGTCACAGTGACAATTTTGGGGTGTCAGGAAGCCTGAAGGCACCATCAGGCTTCTGATGCACTTGCCCCGCAGCTAGAGGTTGACCTGTTGATGGCATCATACCCCCCACAAATGCACTTTTAGTTTTCAAATTAAACATTTAAGATGGGTGTTTGATCATCGTGTGATTGTAACCCAAACACGAAATCTTGTAACTTTCTCATGGCGATTCAGTAAAATTAAATAAATAAATAAAATCCCATTGTGCGAAAAAAAGAGTAAGTTAAAAAGGAGTAAGGTGTTATTACAGTTGATACATTTTAAAAATTAGAAAAATCATTATAAAATTCAGTAGTTTAACACTGATACGATAGTATTATCTAATATGCAGTCCACTTTTAAATTTCTTTGTCTGTTCCCAAATTTTGCACATTGTGGGTGTGACTTTACTAAACCAGGATTCAGTCCAGGATCACATGTTGCATCTCTTTATTCTTCTTTAGTCTGTAATCATTTGGAAATCTTTTACTGTTTTTCAAGAGAATGTTTTAAAATTGAGATAATATGATTTACAACAGCATTAATGTTTGTGCTTTTGACATGAAAAATTAATGCACCATCACCCAAGTGACAGAAGACTTCCACCTCTAACCCTAGGTCTTCTCTAACCTATCTTATCCTCCCCTCCTTGCCCGCTATCCCCATTTGGTAAATTCGACTTCATTGTCAGTCCAAGGCCTTGTTTTCACTGAACATTGTCTGCTCCCTTGCTAGCATCATCTATTCTTTGAAGTTAGCTGAATGAGATGGCCTTCATTTTTTCTTAGATACAGCCCCTCTAGTTGAAAAAAAAAATAAGGTTTTTTATTCTTTTTGTTCTTATAGAAGAATAATTCATTGGTGTATCTGTCTGTTCTAGATATATTATTGTTGACGTGTACCTTTTATATGTGCACGCATACATTTATATATATGTGCATATATTTTTGGCAATATTTTTAACTTAAGATCCTCTTTCTCTCTGTATACACTTTTTAACTTTTTAAAAGTATCCACCTGTTCTTGTTTTGTGATTCTTCTTCCCGTTATTCATCTCCAATGAGGAACATATTTTATTTGTCTGTTCCTACACTAACATAACTTCAGTGCAAATTGATTTAGTTTGAGTTCTCTCTTTGAGCAAATGGTGTTTTATTTAATAATTTCCCTATACAAAATTTATGTTTGTGTGTATGTAATTCTATAGTATATGGCATTACATATAAATAACAAATTTAAATGTAAATAAGTAATTTATAGTTTGTTCATCATAAAGTATTTTACTAAAAATGTTATGATCCATTTTATTGGTTTCTGTGGTTCTTTTTTCTTTTGCTTTATTTTGAGGTGACACCCAGTGGTACTCAGGGTCTGTTCCCAGCTTATGCTTGGGGGATCCCTTCTGGTGGTGGTTGGGGGACTATGTACTACTACCAGGGACTGAATCAGGGTCTCTCTTAAATAAACTGTGCAACTGAGATAAGTATTAAGGTTTCTCCAGTCTGTCAAGTTTGTCATCTTGTTCTTTCTCTGGCATCTTCTTTTGAAGTTACAAAACATTTGTGTTTCATTTTGTTTACTATGTTGGCTGGAGCAATAGCACAGCGGTAGGGCATTCGCCTTACAAGCGGCCAACATGGCCGATCCGAGTTCGATTCGGAGAGCCCGGCAAGCTACCGAGAGTATTCGATATTCTAAACACAGTAACAACAAAGTCTCCAATGGAGACATTACTGGGCCCGCTCGAGCAAATCGACAATCAACAGGAGGGCCTTTACCTTTTTACCTTTTGTTTACTATGATTTATATTTTTAGAATTCTAGCAATTTTAGTATAAATGTATATTTCCCTAAAGTACCATCATGTCTTTTCCTCAAAGTGTTAAAATATAGAGATTGAGAGATGGCTTGTCTGACTGGAGTGTGTGTTTTGCTGTGTTTGTCTTGTGTTAGTCTCCACTACCTACCACTGCCTTGGCCCCCCATGCTGAGCACCATGCTGGGAATAGTCCAGAAGCACTGCTCAGGAGGTGGCTTCAAAACAAAAACACATGGGATGGTCACTTGTTACTGCAGAATATCTCCATTTACTTCCCATCATCGTAATTTCCAAGTCCTTCTTCCAGATTCATTTACCATCTGTCATCCTAGTTTTTTGACTTGAAATTTTTTCATAATTCTTATTGTGAAGTCTTTTTTAAAAGTTTTTTTTATTGGTGAAACACCATGAGGTACAGTTGTATATCCACAAATTTTTGTGCTTGGGTTTCGACTATACAATGATCAAACACCCATCCCTCCACCAGTGCCCATTTCCACCACCATGGATAATATTCCTCCCACCCCCATCCACCCCATCCCATTCTGCCTCTGTGGCAGGGAATTCCCTCTTGTTCTCTCTCTCCTTTTGGGTGTTGTGGTCTGCAAAAGAGGCATTGAGTAGCAAACATGTTCAGTTCCATAGTCTACTTTCAACATGCATCTCCCCTCCTGGGAGGATCCTCCAAACACCCTTTATTTGGTGCTCCCTTCTCTATCTGAGCTGTCCTTTCCCATAGAACACCCGGTTGGCCTCAAAGCTATGGAGCAATCCTCCTGGTGCTGATCTCAGCTATTCTTGGGTATTAATCTCATATTTTGTTACTTTATATCCCCCAGATGAATGCAATCTTTCTATGTCTATCCCTCTCTTTCTGACTCATTTCGCTTAGCATGATATATTTTCCATGGTGTACCACTTGTATATAAAATTCATGACTTCATCTTTTCTAACAGCTACATAGTACTCCTAAAGGTAAAGGCCCTCCCGTTGATCGTCGATTTGCTCGAGCGGGCCCAGTAACGTCTCCATTGGAGACTTTGTTGTTACTGTGTCTGGCATATCGAATACTCTCGGTAGCTTGCCGGGCTCTCCGAGAGGGGCGGAGGAATCGAACTCGGGTCGGCCATGTTGGCCGCTTGTAAGGCGAACGCCCTACCCGCAGCGGGTAGGGCGTTCGCCTTACAAGCGGCCAACATGGCCGACCCGAGTTCGATTCCTCCGCCCCTCTCGGAGAGCCTGGCAAGCTCCCCGGGACGTAATCGATATGCCAGACACAGTAACAACAAAGTCTCCAATGGAGACGTTACTGGGCCCGCTCGAGCAAATCGACGATCAACGGGAGGGCCTTTACCTTTACCTTTACCTTACATAGTACTCCATTGTGTAAATGTACCAAAGTTTCTTTAACCAGTCATCTCTTCTTGGGTACTCAGGTTTCTTCCAGTTTCTGGCTATTATAAAGAGTTCTGCAATGAACAAACAATTGCAGATGTCACTTCGACTATACATTTTTGCCTCTCTGGGATATATTCCCAGGAGTTGTATTGCTGGGTCAAATGGGAGATCAATTTATAATTTTTTGAGAATCTTCCATACTGTTTTCCAAAAGGGCTGAACCAGTCGGCATTCCCACCAACAGTGAAGAAGTGTCGCTTTCTCGCCACATCCAAGCCAGCATCGGCTGCTTTTGTTCTTTTGAATGTGGGCCAGTCTCTGAGGTGTGACATGCTATCTCATTGTGGTTTTGATCTGAATCTCCCTGATGATTAATGATGTAGAGCATTTTCTCATGAGCTTTTTTGCCATTCGGATTTCTTCTTTGAGAAAGTTTCTGTTCATTTCATTGCCCCATTTTTTGATGGGGTTGGATGTTTTCTTCTTGTGGAGTTTAACCAGTACTTTGTATATCCTTGATATCAACCCCTTGTCAGATGTGTTTTCGGTGAATATCATTTCCCATTCTGTAGACTGTCTTTGTATTTTGGTCACAGTTTCTTTGGAGGTGCAGAAGCTTCTTAGTTTAAGATAGTCCCATTTATCTATCTTTGTTTTTACTTGCTCGGCCTGTGGCATGGCATCTTTGAAAATACCATTAGCTTCAATGTCATGGAGGGTTTTGCACACTTTGTCTTCAATGTACTTTATGGTTTCTGGTCTGATGTTGAGGTTTTTAATCCATTTTGATCTTACTTTTGTACACGGTGTTAGGCAGAGTTCTGATCCCATTTTCTTGCATGTAGCTGTCCAGTGATGCCAGCACAATTTGTTAAAGAGGCTTTCCTTACTCCACTTCACACTTCTTGCACCTTTATCAAAGATTAGATGATCATATGATTGAGGGGAGATGTCAGTGTATTCAAACCTGTTCCAGTGGTCTGCAGTTCTGCCTTAATTCCAGTACCATGCTGTTTTAATTATTACTGCTTTGTAGTAGAGCTTGAAGTTAGGGAGCTTGAAGTTGATTCCTCCCATTTTCTTTTTCCCAAGAATTGCTTTAGATAGTCGTGGGGGCTTATTATTCCATATAAATTTCAGGAGTGTTTGTTTCATTTCTTTGAAGAATGTCATGGGTATACTTATAGGGATTGCATTGAATTTATACAATGCTTTCGGTAGTATTGCCATTTTGACAATGTTAAGTCTCCCAACCCATGAGCAGGGGATATCTTTCCAATTCCTCATGTCCTCTTTTATTTCCTGAAGTAGCGTTTTGTAGTTTTCTTTGTACAGGTTCTTTACTTCCTTAGTTAAGCTGATTCCTAGGTACTTGATTTTCTGGGGAACAATTGTGAACGGGATTGTTTTTTTCATGTTGCTTTCTTCTCTCTCACTGTTTGCGTATAGGAATGCCATGGACTTTTGGGTATTGATTTTATAGCCTTCAAATTTACTATACGAGTCTATTGTTTGTAGCGGTTTTTTGGTGGAGGTTATTGGGTTCTCTAAGTATAGTATCATATCATCTGCGAATTGATTTCTTCCTTTCCTACCTGAATGCCCTTAATATATTTTTCTTGCCTAATCGCTATTGCGAGTACTTCCAGTACTATATTGAACAGCAATGGAGAGAGTGGACATCCTTGTCTCGTTCCTGATCTTAGAGGGAAGGCTCTCAGTTTTTCCCCATTGAGCATGATGCTTGCTGTAGGCTTGTGGTAGATGGCTTTAACTATGTTGAGGAAAGTCCGCTCTATACCCATTTTGGCTAGCGTTTTCATCATAAAGGGGTGCTGGATTTTGTCAAATGCTTTCTCTGCATCTATTGATATGATCATATGCTTTTTATCTTTTCTTTTGTTGATATGATGGATTATGTTGATTGATTTCAAATGTTAAACCTTCCTTGCATCCCTGAGATGAATCTTACTTGGTCATGGTGTATGATCTTTTTGATGAGTAGTTGGATTCTATTTGCTAGTAGTTTGTTGAGGATCTTTGCATCTGTTTTCATCAGGGATATCGGCCTGTAATTCTCTTTCTTTGTGGTATCTCTGTCTGCCTTTGGTATCAGTGTTATATTTGCTTCGTAGAAACTGTTCGGAAGTGTTTTTGATATTTCAATTTCGTGGAAAAGTTTAAAGAGGATTGGGAGTAAGTCCTCTTTAAAGATTTGGAAGAATTCACTAGTGAATCCATCTGGGCCAGGACTTTTGTGCTTCGGGAGACTTTTTATTACCATTTCAATTTCCTTGATGGTGATAGTTCTGTTCAGGTATTCCAGGTCTTCTTGGTTCAGCCTAGGGAGTCTGTAGGAGTCTAGGAATTTATTCATTTCCTCGAGGTTTTGATGTTCCGTGGCATAAAGCTTCTCAAATTACTCCCTGAGGATCCCTTGAATTTCTGTAATTTCTGTTTTAATGACCCCCTTTTCATTTCTGATTCGGTTTATTAGGGTTTTCTCTCTCCCTTTCTTTGTGAGTTTTGCTAGAGACTTATCGATCTTGTTAACATTCTCGAAGAACCAGCTCTTGGTTTCATGGATCTTTCGGATTGTTTTTTGGGTTTCCATCTTGTTAATCTCTGCTCTGAGTTCTATTATTTCCTTTCTCCTGTTCGGATTGTGCTCCTTTTGTTGGTCCTTCTCCAAGCTCTTAAGCTGTGAGGTTAGGTTATTTATGTGTGCTTGCTCCTCCTTCCTGAGGAATGCTTGTAGAGCTATAAACTTTCCTCTTAACACAGCTTTTGCTGTGTCCCATAAATTTTGGTAACTCGTGTCCTCATTTTCAGTCGTTTACAGAAATCTTTTGATTTCGTCTTTGATTTCCTTTATAAGCCACTCATTGTTCAATAGTGCACTGTTTAATTTCCAGGTGTTTGATTTAGTTTTCTGTTTTTGTGTGTGATTTATTTCTAATTTCAGCACATTGTGGTCCGAGAAGATTATTGATACAATCTCTATCTTCTTAATTTTATGGAGGTATGTTTTGTGGCTCAGCATGTGGTATATCTTGGAGAATGTTCCATGTACACTTGAGAAGAATGTGTATTCAGCTTTTTGAGGATGAAGTGTCCTATATATATCTACTAAGTCCCTTTCTTCCATTGTTTCCCTCAGGTGAATTGTGTCCTTGCTATGCTTGAGTCTGGTTGATCTATCAAGAGATGACAAAGCAGTGTTGAAGTCTCCCACTAGTATTGTGTTGCTATTGATGTCTTTTTTTTTTTAAAGTTGTAGATTTACAATTTTTTGTGCTTTGGTTTCAATTATACAATGATCAGATACCCATCCCTCCACCAGTGCCCATTTTCCACCACCATGGATAATATCCCTCCCACCCCCATCCCCCCATCCCCCCGTCTCTGTGGCAGGGCAATCCCCTGTGTTCTCTCTCTCCTTTTGGGTGTGAGTGGCAAACATGTTCAGTCCATAGTCTACTTTCGACATGCATCTCCCCTCCTGGGAGGATCCTCCAAACATCCTTTATTTGGTGCTCCCTTCTCTATCTGAATAGCCCTTTCCTCTAGGATACCCGGCTGGCCTCTAAGTTATGGAGTAATCCTCCTGGTGCTGATCTCAGCTATTCTTGGGTATTAATCTCATACTTTGTTACTTTATATCCCCCAGATGAATGCATTTCAATTTCGTGGAAAAGCTTAAAGAGTATTGGGAGTAAGTCCTCTTTAAAGATTTGGAAGAATTCACTAGTGAATCCATCCGGGCCAGGACTTTTGTGCTTGGGGAAACTTTTTATTACCATTTCAATTTCCTTGATGGTGATAGGTCTGTTCAGGTATTCCAGGTCTTCTTGGTTCAGCCTTGGGAGTCTGTAGGAGTCTAGGAATTTATCCATTTCCTCGAGGTTTTGATGTTCCGTGGCATAAAGCTTCTCAAAGTGCTCCCTGAGGATCCTCTGAATTTCTGTGGTTTCTGTTGTAATGACCCCCTTTTCATTTCTGATTCGGTTTATTAGGGTTTTCTCTCTCCCTTTCTTTGTGAGTTTTGCTAGAGGCTTATCGATCTTGTTAATTTTCTCAAAGAACCAGCTCTTGGTTTCATTGATCTTTCGGATTGTTTTTTGGGTTTCCATCTCGTTAATCTCTGCTCTGAGTTTTATTATTTCCTTTCTCCTGTTCGGGTTGTGCTCCTTTTTTTGGTCCTTCTCCAAGCTCTTAAGCTGTGAGGTTAGGTTACTTATGTGTGCTCGCTCCTCCTTCCTGAGGAATGCTTGTAGAGCTATAAACTTTCCTCTTAACACAGCCTTTGCTGTGTCCCATAAGTTTTGGTAACTCGTGTTCTCATTTTCATTCGTTTCTAGGAATCTTTTGATTTCCTCTTTGATTTCCTGTCTAATCCACTCGTTGTTCAATAGTGCACTGTTTAATTTCCAGGTGTTTGATTTAGTTTTCTGTTTTTGTGTGTGATTTACTTCTAATTTCAGCGCATTATGGTCTGAGAAGCTATTGATGTCTTTTTCCAAATCTATGAGTAGTTGTTTTAAGTACTTTGCTGGTCTCTCATTAGGTGCATATACATTTATTATTGTAATTTCTTGCTGTTGCACAGATCCTTTGATCAATAAGAAATGGCCTTCACTGTCTCTTATGACCTTCTTCACTCTGAAATCGATGTGGTCTGATATTAGTATGGATACCCCAGCTTTTTTATGGGAGCTGTTTGCTTGTTGCATTGTTTTCCAGCTTTTGACTCTGAGTCTTTGTTTGCTTTGACTATTGAGATGTGTTTCTTGCAGGCAGCAGAATGTTGGGTTCAATTTTCTAATCCATCCTGCCACGATCTTCTCTTGCCATCTGTTCCCAAATGTGAGTCTCTTTTCCATTTTCTGCTCTTTTCTGTAGAGTCTCTTAACTTCGTCTTCGAGCTCACTGATTCTGTTCTCAGCAGCTGTTACTCTGCTGCTGAGGCCTTCCACTGAGTTTTTCAATTCGTCTACCAGGTTTTTCAGGTCTGACATTTCCGATTGCATATTCCTCATTTCTGCCTTCAAATCCTCTTGTCTTTTATTGGCATTGCTTTCCACTGTTTCTTTTAGTTCCCTAAGCATCCTAAGTAGCTCCCTCCTGAATTCCTTGTCAGAGAGGTTGTCTAATACTACAGTACTGTTGGTATCTTCTGGGCTAGCCTCTTCAATAAGAAAGTTCGGTGGGCTTTTGCATTGCTTTACCATTGTGATCAGTGTGGTTTAGTCCTTCACGTTCAATGTTACTATTCTGGTTGAATGAGGAGAGAGTGCCCAGAGCTGTTCAGCTTTTTTGCTGCGAGATGGGCCTCAGTTCCCATCCCACGCTGACCATACTGTTCCCTCTGGAGAGAAGGGGCCGATTAGCCAATGGGCGGTCCCACGGAGCTGGACCTGCGCGGGGGTATCCGCGCTGGGGTTCGGCGGGAAGAGGCACACGGCTGCGGGGGAGGAGCGGCTCCCACCTTGTGAAATCTTTTGAGAAAACTTGTATCATATTTTATTAACCTGTTTATGTTTTTTTTCACCTTTATATTTAAGATGGGCTGGAGCGATAGCGGTAGGGTGTTTGCCTTGCTTGCAGCTGGCCAATCGAGACAGGTTAGATTCCTCCACCCCTCTTGGAGAGCCCAGCAAACTACGGAGAGTTTCTCACCTGCGCGGCAAAGCCTGGCAGCTACCCAAGACGTATGCAATATGCCAAACACAGTAACAACAAGTCTCAAAATGGAGCCGTTACTGGGCCTGCTCGAACAAATTGATGAACAATGGGAGGACAGTGTTTGTTATATTTAAGATATTTTTGCTGCATCTAGACTATGAGTACATATTTTTCAGAATCTCAAAGCTATCATTTTATTTTATGTGATCATTGGCGTCTAATAAAAAGCCATTATTTGTATTGCAGGTCTTGTGTAGATAAAGTACTCTTTCTTTGAATACATTTAAGATGTATCTAACTCTCATTATCTTGCTTGTATTCATAATGGGTTTGCTGAGATTCCTTAATGTGCAAATCATGTGCTTTCCATTATTTAGAATATTTTGATTACTGCATCTAAATGCTTTTTACCTATTCTTATTTTTCTTCTACTCTCATTTCAGTTACCTTTGTAGTATTGTGCCACAGATCATTTATATTTCATCATTTTTCAATATCTTCTTCAGATTGCATCATTTTTATAGAGCTATGATTAAGGACACTTTTTCTTTAATAATCTATAATCAACTTATAAATGTTTAAATAATTAATAATTTACATGTTATATGCATAAATTCTAGAATTATCATTTGGTTCCATAATATTTATTTCATAATTGAAACTTGACTTTTCTTTTCAATCTTTTAAAAACAAATGTTGAAGTTCTGCTTAAATGATTTTTTTTGACAATTTTTACATCTGGATCAGCTTCAGATATATTTGTTTAATTGCTCTTTCTCTAGATTACAGACCCTATGCCCTGCTTATTTATATTTAGATGCCTAGTAAATTTTTAACCATAAGCTAGATATTATGAATTTTATGTTGCTGAGAGTCTATATAATATACTCTTACTTTGGAAGATATCAGGCTTTGTTTTGACAAGCAGTTGAATTTCTGACAGACATTCTGGTCAAAGCGGCTGCCAAGATTAGTTTTGTTCTTTCTCAGATATGACCCGTTTCAGTATTTTTTCAGACTCAGGCATGTGCTTTCATCTACGGTATGTCATTTTAACAAGATATGTCTTCCATATTTTTATGTAAATTACTTTGCACCAGGGCTGGAGCGATAGCACAGCGGGTAGGGCGTTCGCCTTACACGCGGCCAACATGGCCGACCCGAGTTCGATTCCTCTGCCCCTCTCGGAGAGCCCGGCAAGCTACCGAGAGTATTCGATATGCCAGACACAGTAACAACAAAGTCTCCAATGGAGATGTTACTGGGCCCGCTCGAGCAAATCGACGATCAACGGGAGGGCCTTTACCTTTACCTTTTACTTTGCACCAAAGGCAAAATTTGAATTGTCTTTACAAGGTTCTTGGAGTTTCTACTTAATATATTGTTTTTGTGTATGGATTATAACCATGTGATTCATACTTTTACAATTGAAATGTACAATTAAGTTGCAAAAATATTTCAGAGTTAATCACATTTAAACAACAAATGTTTTCATTAATTGCGTTCTTTAATTTACCACACATAGATATTGTGTGAGTTCTTGAAGGTTTTCTAGAGAAAATAATTTTCATTAAAAGACTAAGAAAAAGTGTAGGTTATTTTACAAAATAGTAAGTCTCAGAGCCTTATAAATCATAGAAAATAATTACATTTTTCAAACAAAATGACAACGTATTTGCCTTTAAGTGCTAATTGGCAGGTTTATAGTTCATAAGTAAAAATGACAACTTTTATTTGAAGTGAAATGGGCACATTTACTTTATATTTTTAGTAAGTAAAATAGTTTTATTTGAAGATTTACTTAGAGATTTGAGAAGGGAGAGAGGTAGGGAAAGGGAGAGAGGGAAAAGAAGAGAGAGAGAGAAAGTTTAAGGGAGAACATGATATTTTTCAGAAGGGGAAAGTTGAATATATACCTTAAGTTGAGGTGTGGTCCAATCTCCAGTGTGCAGAATATGACTTTACAAAGTTGGCTTGAATGTAGAATTTCTTCTAAATATACAAATATCCCTGACTAGGAGTTCTCTGCACAAACAAAAGTTAACCTGGGCATTTTCACAGGGAAATAAAGGTAGACTCTTGAATATATACATATGTATGTATATATATATATATATATACACACACACACATATATATTATGTATTGAATGGGGTTGGGGGACATACTCAGCTTTGTGTGCTTGGGGGCCATTGCTGGTGGAGCCCCCAGGGGTTTAATTGTGTGCAAAGAAAATGTGTTAACCATGTATTATATTTCCATCTTCCTTTCATATTTTTATCATGACTATTGGAGTCTCTTGAAGAGCTCTCCTTTACTGAACGGGTCTTGGCATCTCTGACACTTGTGTTGTGCTTTAGTTTCTGCATCTGGGTGATGGTTCATTTTTCCCATCTCGAAAAAGTTCAGTATTTGAATTTCAAAGGGAAGTGATACTTAAGAATTTGAGCTACTGCAATGATAGGCATTTTTTTCCATTTTTATTATTTCTCCAAAACTCATTATCAGATCCTCCTCTATTAGTCTGCAGCATTTCCCTTCTAAGACATCGCCTCTTTAAATCTTTTTTTTTAAAAAATTAGTGAGACACTACTTGGTACAGTTGTAAACTTACAAACTTTCGTGTTTGGGTTTCTGTTATACAATGATCAAGTACCCATCCATCCGCCAGTGCCCATTCTCCAATACCAATGAAGCGAGTAGAGCCTCCCACCCACAACCATCCCCTGCCCCGCCCCCCCGCACCCCACCTCTATAGCTGGGCATTCCTTTTTGTTCTCCCTTTCCTTTAGGGTATTGTTATTTGCAACAGAAGTATTGAGTACTTCCTGTTCGGTCTATAGTCTACTTTCAGCAGGCATCTCACATCCTAAGAGAGTCATCCAAATACCCTTTACTTGGTGTTTCCTTCTCTATCTGAGCTGCCTTTTCCTCCAGCATGTGCTGCTGGCTTCCAAGCCATGGAGCAGACCTGCTGGTACTTATCTCAACCATTCGTGGGTGTTCATCTCCCATTCTGTTACATTATATTCCCCAAATGAGTGCAGTCTTGCTATATCTGTCCCTCTCTTTCTGACTCATTTCACATAGCGTGATACTTTCCATATAGAACCATTTGTTTGCAAATTTCATAACTTCATCCTTTCAAACTGCTGCATAGCTTTCTGTTGAGTAGATGTAGAAAGTTTCTTTAACCAGTCATTTGTTCTTGGGCACGGGTTTTTTCCAGATTTTGCCTACTGTGAACAGTGCAGCAATGAACATACAAGTGCAGATGTCATTTTGACTGTACTTTTTTGCCTCTCCAGGATATATTCCCAGTAGTGTATTGCTGGGTCAATTTCTAATTTTTTGAGAATCATTCATACTGTTTTCCAAAAAGACTGAACCAGTCGGCATTCCCACCAGCAGTGAAGGAGGGTCCCTTTCTCGCCACATTTGAGCTGACACCTGTTGCTTTTGATCTTTGGGATGTGGCCAGTCTATGTTGTGATATGATATCTCATTGTTGTTTTGATCTGAAATTCCCTGATGATTTGTGATGTAGAGAGTTCCTCACGTGCCTTTTAGCCATTCAGATTTCTTCTTTAAGAAAGTTTCTGTTCATTTCATTGCCCCATTTTTTGATGGGGTTGGATGTTTTCTCCTTGTGGAGTTCAACCAGTGCTTTGTATATTCTTGTATCAACCCCTTATTGGGTGAGTATTGAGTGAATATTCTTTCCCATTCTGTAGATTGTCTTTGTATTTTGGTCACTGTTTCTTTTGAGGTGCAGAAGCTTCTTAGTTTAAGATAGTCTCATTTCTCTATCTCTGTTTTCACTTGATCGGTCAGTGGCATGACATTTTTGAAGATACCATTAGCTTCAATATCATGGAGGGTTTTGCCAACTTTGTCTTCAATGTTCCTTATGAATTCCAGTCTGATGTTGAGGTCTTTGATCCATTTTGATCTTACTTTTGTACATGGTGTTAGGCAGAGTTCTGAGCCCATTTTTTTGCATGTAGCTGTCCAGGTTTGCCAGCACCACTTGTTAAAGAGGCTTTCCTTACTGCACTTCACATTCCTTGCTCCTTTATCAATGATTAGATGATCATATGATTGAGGGGAGATGTCAGTATATTCAACCCTGTTCCGTTGGTCTAGAGCTCTGCCTTTGTTCCAGTACCATGCTGTTTTAATTGTTGCTGCTTTGTAATAGAGTTTGAAGTTAGGGAGGTTGATTCCCCCCATTTTCTTTTTCCCAAGAATTGCTTTAGCTATTCGTGGGGGCTTATTGTTCCATATGGATTTCAGGAGTGTTTACTCCATATCTCTGAAGAATGTCATGGGTATCCTTATAGGAATTGCATAAATTTGTCCAATGCTTTGGGAAGTATAGCCATTTTGACAAGGTTAATTATCCTGACCCATGAGCAGGGGATATCTTTCCATTTTCTCATGTCCTCTTTTATTTCCTGAAGTAGCGTTTTGTAGTTTTCTTTGTACAGGTCCTTTACTTCCTTAGTTAAGCTGATTCCTAGGTACTTGAATTTCAGGGCACAATTGTGAACGAGATTGTTTTTTTAATGTCACTTTCTTCTCTCTCACTGCTTGCATATAGGAAAGCCATGGACTTTTGGGTATTGATTTTATAGCCTGCAACTTTACTATACAAGTCTATTGTTTCTAGGAGTTTCTTGGTGGAGGTTATAGGGTTCTCTAAGTATAGTATCATATCATCTGTGAATAGTGAGAGCTTGATTTCTTCCTTTCCTACCTGAATTCCCTTAATATCTTTTTCTTGCCGAATTGCTATTGCAAGTACTTCCAGTACTATGTTGAACAGCAGTGGAGAGAGTGGACATCCTTGTCTCGTCCCTGATCTTAGAGGGAAGGCTCTCAGATTCTCCCCATTGAGGATGATGCTTGCTGTAGACTTGTGGTAGAAGCCATTGGTTTTTGGGTATTGATTTTATAGCCTGTGACTTTACTGTACAAGTCTATTGTTTTAGGAGTTTCTTGGTAGAGTATTTAGGATTCTCTCGATATAGTATCATAACATCTGTGAATATTGAGAGCTTGATTTCTACTTTTCCTATCTGGATGACCTCAATATATTTTTCTTGCCTAACTGCTATGGCAAGTACTTCCAGTACTAAATTAAACAGAAGTGGTGATGATGGGCATCCTTGTCTTGTCCTGGATCTTATAGGAAAGGCCCTTAGTTTTTCCCCATTGAGGATAATGCTTGCCATATATTTGTCTTAGATGGTTTTGACTTTCTTGAGTAAAGTTCCTTGTAAGCCCATTTTAGTGAGAGTTTTCATCATAAACTGTTTTTCGATCTTGTCAAATGCTTTCTCTGCATCTATTGACATGATCATATGGTTTTTATCTTTACTTTCATTGATATGATGGGTTATGTTGACTGATTTCTGAGTATTAAACCATCCTTGCATTCACGGGTTGAATCCCACTTGGTCGTGGTGTATGATTAGTTGTCGGATACTATTTGCTAATATTTTTGAGGATATTCACATCTGTGTTCATCAGACATAATGGCCTGCAATTTTCTTTGTTCATGGTGTCTTTGATTGCTTATGGTATGAGGGAGATACTTGCCACATAGAAACTGTTTGGGATAGTTCCTGTTTTTTCAATTTCCTGAAAAAACTTGAGGAGAACTGCCAACAGGTCTTCTTTAAATGTTTGGAAGAATTTGCTAGTGAGTCCATCTGGGCCGGGGCTTTTTTTTGGGAAGACTTTTGATTACAGTTTCGATTTCCTTGATATTAAAGGGTCTAGTCAGGTATTCCAAGTCTTCTTGGCTCAGTCTTGAAAGATTGTAATAATCCAGCTGTTTATCCATTTCTTCTAGGTTCTCTTGTTTTGCGGCATATAGACTCTCAAAGTAGTCTCTCATTATCTTTTGAATTTCATTGGTTTCTATTGTGATGTCCCATTTTTCATTTCTGATTCGGTTTATTAGGGTCCTCTCTCTCTCTTTCTTTGTGAGTTTTGCCAGTGGTTTACCAATCTTGTTTATTTTTCTGAAAGAACCAGCCCTTAGTAGCATTGACCTTTTGGATTTTTTTTTTTGTGTGTGTGTGTGTGTTTCCATGTCGTTAACTTCTGCTCTCAGTTTTATTATTTCTTTCCTTTGGCTGGTTTGGGTTCTTTCTGTTGGTCTTTTTCTAATATCTTTAGCTGTGAAGTAAAGTTATCTATGTAGGTCCTTCATGAGGAATGCTTGCAAAGCTATAAATTTTCCTCTTAACATGGCTTTAGCTGTGTCCTATAGGTTCTGATAGCTCATGTCTTTATTCTCATTTGTTTCCAGGTATTTTTTGATTTCTTCCTTGATTTCCTTCCTGACCCACTCATTATTCCCCATTGAGTTGTTTAATTTCCAGGTTTTTGATTTGGTTCTCCGCATCTGTGTGTGTGATTCACTTCTACCTTCAGTGTATCATGGTCTGAAAAGTTAGTTGATACAATTTCTATCTTCCTGATTTTATTGAGTTATGTTTTGTGACCCAGTATGTGGTATATTTTAGAGAACGTTCCATGTGCACTGGAAAAGAATGTGTATTCTTTCTTTTGGGGGGTGTTAAGACCTGTATAGTTCTTTTAGCCCTCTCTCTTCTATTTCTTCCCTCAAAGCCAATGTTTCCTTGCTGAGTTTTGTTCTTGTTGATCTATCCAGAGGTGATAAGGTGATATTGAAGTCTCCGATTACTATGTCTTGCTGGCAATGTCCTCCTTAAAATTGTTAGCAGTTGTTTTAAGTATTTAGCTGGTCCCTCATTAGGTGCATATACATTTAAGAGTGTGATTTCTTCTTGTTGTACATATCCCTTGTTAAATACAAAATGGCCTTCACTATCCCTTCTAATCTTTTTCAACCTGAAATCCATGTTGTCATATACTAGTATGGCCACACCAACTTTTTTTTTGAGAAGGTTGCTTGCTTGCAGGATTGTTTTCCATCCATTAACTTTTAGTCTGTGTTTGCTCTGACTGCTCAGATGAGTTTCTTGTAGGCAGCAGAATGTTGGTTTCAGTTCCTGGATCCATTTTGCCACTCTGTGTCTCTTGATTGGTGCATTTAGACCATTGACATTGAGAGAGATTTTTGTCATGGGGTTTTGTGCCATCTTTCTGTAAGTGTTCATTGTGCTTATGGGTGTTTTCCTTCTTGAATTATTTCTTCCTTTAGGCTTGCTTTTGAGTCTATGAAGTTCCCTGGTTGTTGTTTATCTATAAAATGGTGTACCATTCCATTGATCTTTAGTGAGAGATTAGCTGGATAAAGTATTCTTTGTGAGGCACTCATTTCATTGAGTTTTTTTTTTTCACTATATCCCACCATTATCTTTGGGCTAGGAGCATTTCCTCTGATATGTCTGCTGTAAATCTAAGGGGTTCTCTTTTTTATGTGATTTCCTTCTTTGACCTTGCCGTTTGCATATTGTGTCTCTATCCACGGCATCCAACATTCTGACTATGATATCGCTTGTAGTGTTTTTATTAGGGTCTCTTTCAGCTGGCACCCTTCTGGATCCTTGGATCTGTATGTCTGCATTCTTTAACTCTGGGAACTTTTCAGCAATGATTTCTTTCACTGTGGCTTTTTCATTGGGGTTTCCTCTCTGATATTCTAGTACTCCGATGAGTCTAATGTTGTTGCTCTTGGTGTCATCCTCTAGGTCTCTGATTCGCCGTAGAGCTATTTTTGAGGTCTTTTCCCATTGTTTGTTGCTGCCTATATGATTTATGTTGCTCATCTTCAAGATCACTAATTCTGTCTTCAGCTTGTAGTAATTCTACTGCTGAGGCACCCACTGAGTTTTTAATTTCATCTACCAAATCCTTTATTTGTGACACTTTTTTTCTAGATTTCTTATTTCTGCTATTATTTCTTCCTGTATTTTCTCGACTCTCTGTTCCACTGTTTCTTTCATTTATTCCTTTAATTTTCTGGATGTCTGCTCCATTGATTCTTTGAGTAGTCCTTGAACATCCTCAGCATTTCATCTCGGAATTCTTTATCGGAAAGATCATATTTGTGGATAACCCCTGTTAAGGATTCAGGACTCTTTTCTTTGTCCTCTCCTCGTAGTGGAGATTTGTGCTGTTTCCTCATGCTGTTTTGGTTGTATAGAACCTTGAAGTTCACAGACACTATTCCCTTTTATTGTGGGAAAGGATTCTGAGTAAGGTCGGTTGACCTTATTCACCTTCTTCCCTTCTAGAATACCTCCTTCCTCTCAGACATTAATCTGTGGCTTATGATGGGCATCTAGTAAAGTGTTAGAGGAGGTGTTCTTTTATATTGGGCTTGTATAGTTTCTTGCATATTGGTCTTTTGTTGGAATTGGAGTAGATAGGTGAATTATTTTTGTATTGTGTTTGAGGCGGCCAGGACTTTTTCAAAGAATTAGGTGATAAATCTTGGGATGTGAGTCGAAAAGACTTGGAGTGGGAATATAACTGCAGTCGCGTGAGTGGTCGCCCACCACACAGAAGGCCACGCCCAAATTTGAGGGGGCCAAGCCCCCTACAGTGGAGGCCACCCTCCCAGCAGGTCCCTATGCTAGTCCACAGAATTGGGCCCAAAGGCCTGTGTAGAGGAAAGGCTGGGTGTGTGTGCACAGAACTCTACTGCGTGCCCTCAGGGAGATTTCTGCTGCAGGTGTTGGGGAACACGAGGCTCTCCTTAAATCTTTAAGGTGGTGCACAGAAAATCAGAGAGATACCTAAGAACTATGCTCTCTATCCTGTTGATAAACCTATTACCAATCTTAGGCCTCCTCTTCTCATTCAAACTGTCTAGGTGAATTTATCCAGTGAAGATTGGCAGTTTGATTTCAAGCAAGTGCCAAAATGTGCAGTATTCAAATATTAGTTCTTTCTTATTGGCACCTTTTTGAGTGGGTAGAATTGTTCTCCATCAGTCCTAAGAGAGATATGTCTCTGAAGTGTTACTCAAGGAATTAATTTATAGCTTTAATTTACCCAGGTCACTACAGAGTAACAAAAAAAATTCTTTCACTTTTAAAGTCACCCAAAATTTTCATACTCTGCTTTACAGATTTACAGATTAATGATCAACTCTAGACCTCTTGATTTTCCCAACCATTATGAAAGGTGAAGAAATTCAATTTCAACCTGGAAAGAGTACTAGGAAAATTATGTCAATAAACTTTTGAATTGTGTATCTCATTCTTTTCTATAGACATTTTCGGATATAGATTAGCTGCTGAGGCTAATTTAGTCTTTTTGAGCCTTTGTGTGGTAGGTTATTTTTAATCGGAATTTTATTTTACATTTTTTATTGAATCAGTGTGACATACAAAGTTGTTCATGATTGGGTTTCAGTCATACAATGTTACACCACCCATTCCTTCACGAGTGTATATTTCCCAAAACCAATGTCCCCAGTTCCTTCCTGCTCCTCAGTCCCCAGCTTGGCTCTATGGCAGACACTTTTATTCTCTCTCTCTCTCTCTCTCTCTCTCTCTCTCTCTCTCTCTCTCTCTCTCTCTCTCTCTCCTCTGTCTCTCTCACTGTTTCTGACTCTGTCTCTCTCTACCTCTTTCCTTTTGGGCGTTATGGTTTTCAATGTAAGTTCTGAAAATTTATAATGTTTGCCCCTTTACCTACTTTCAGCACTCAGCACTTTCAGTTCTTGTCCAGTCAGAGTGATCATTGCTATCTTTGTCATTGTGGTCCCTTCTCTATCCTAGCTGCTCACTCCCACCCCGACTTGTGGCAAGCTTCCAACTGTGGACCAGCCCTCCTCACCCTTGTTTCAATTGTCCTTGGATATGAGTCTCAGATTAGGTGTTTTATTTTTTCACATTCCGCAAATGAGTCCAATCATTCTATGTCTCTCCCTCTCCCTTTTGACTTATTTTACTCTTCATATCCTCCATGTCCAACCAGTTATATGTGAATTTCATGACTTTGTTTTTCCCTAGTGACTGCATAGTATTCCATTGTATAATATATATCATAGTTTCTTTAACCAGTCATCTGTTTTCATGCACTAGGGTTGCTTCCAGGTTCTGTCTATTGTGAATAATGCTGCAATAAATATAGAAGTGCAGATGACTCTTCTGTAGTCTGTTTTTGGGCAACCCGTTTATATTACCAGAAGTGATATTGCTGAGTCACATGGAAATTCAATTTCCAGCTTTTTAGGAGTGTTCATATTTTTTTCCGAAAAGGATAGACCAGTTGGCATTCCCACCAAAAATAAGTGAGAGTCTCTTTCTCCCGACATCAGCGCCAGCACTGGTTACTATTGTTCCTTTTGATATGTGCCAGTATCTGTGGTGTGAAATATCTTCTTGACCACTTGATCACTTGACTTCCCCTTAATCGTCGATTTGCTTGAGCAGGCAACAGTAACATCTCCATTTGTCCCTGTCGCGTGCTAGTGTAGCCCAATAGTGTCTGTTCATTCTAGGAATGCAAAGAGCCTCAAACCTATCATTCATGATCTTGATGAAGAAGTCTGACCATGTGGTAGGTAGGTGGCCACGTGGTTTTTTGACGTCCCATGGAATCCAGTCGGTAATGGCTCTAGTCCAGTGGTCATTTATAAATCTCATTATGTGTCCAGTCCATCTGATTTTTGATGCCTTGGCAAATGAGACAGCGCCCCTGATTCTTGATCGTCAATGGAGGTCGGAACTCCAGATTCTTTCTCTCATTTGAGAGAAACGTGATACTCCAAGAATAGATCTTTCAATTCCTCTTTGTGAGACCCGAATAGCATTTTCATCCTGTTTGCGTAGGGTCTAGGTCTCTAAGGTGAATGTTAATGCAGGAAGAACAGTGGAATCAAAAAGATGTGTCCAGAGTCGGAGTTTCTTAGTCCTCTTAGCTATTTCTATGATGCTCTTGAAGGTGTTCCAAGTCGTTCTCTTCCTCCTGCATAACTCAAGTGCCAGGTCATTCTCATGTTGATTTCTCGACCTAGATACACATAACTGGTGCATTCGGAGATGATCATTCTGTTTGTTCTGTTGAGAGCGAATGGAGTGTCAGGAATGAGGCTGTTCTCATAAACATTGCCTTTATAAGATTTAGCTGTAGTTCGACCTTTCCACACTCACGGTCAAAGTCGGACAGCATTTGTGCCACTTGGCTGATGTTTGATGTTATTAGAACAATGTCATCAGCAAACTGGAGGTGGTGTAATTGGCGACCATCTATCTTCACTCCCTTTCCTTCCATTCCAGTCATCCCATGATGTTCTCGAGGGTGGCACTGAAGAGTTTCGGTGAAATGGCATCACCCTGCCGAACCCCTCTCTTGACATCAATGATTACTCTGTAGAATGGTGAGATCCTGGTAGTGAATCCATAATACAGCTCTCGGAGGATCCTGTTGTATTGATTTTGAATGCCCTGATTGGCTAGGGCTTCAATGACTGCTTCCGTCTCAACAGAATCAAAGGCCTTCTTTAAATCAATGAACATTAGACAGAGTGGTATCTTGAACTCCCGAGAAACCTCAGTGAGCTTGGTTATCATGTGGATATGGTCCATGGTGCTGAATTCTTTGCAGAACCCGGCTTGCTCACATGGTTCTCCTTCATCTAATGTTTTGCCAATCCTATTCAGGATAACTCGAGTGAACAGCTTGTAGATGATAGACAATAGGCAGATTCGGTGATAGTTGCCAAAGTCTTGGATGTCTCCCTTGTACAGTAGTACAGACCTGCTGGTTTTTCACTGGGACGGAACCTTGCATTCAGACAGGTAGTCTGTGTGTGAAGAGTCAAGCCAGTGTATTGATGAGTACTGATGGCATGTTCTTCAGGTGTTCAGGTCTGACCTTGTCTCTGCCGGGTGCTGTTCATTTATTTACCGACAAAATGGTGTGTTGGATTTCGGAAGGGAGAACATTGGGAGCGACATATTCATCCTGTGGAAGTTGGTATGTGGGCAGGTGGACATGGCTATTGAAGAGATCTGATTAGAATTCACGGATAATCCTCTCCATTGCCCTTCTGGAAGATGTGATAGATCCATCAGGTCATCGGAGGGCATTCATCTTGGTCTAGTTGGCAAAGGACAGGCGGGCCTTACAAATGCTTTTTCCGGCTTCTGCCGCATCTGCCAGCACTGCTGCTCTTCTCTCTTTGAGGTCTTCCTTGATTTTATCTCTGCACTGCTTTGTGAGCTCAAGCTTTCGCTTGCGGTTGCCTGAGGCATGTGCCAAACCACGTTGGCAAATAAACTCAAGAGTTTTCAAAGATAGGAGTTTTTTGTGGCTATCTCTCTCTTGGCGTTCCTCGCACAATCATTGAGGTGCTGAACCAGTCTATCGTATTCCTCATCAATGTTGTCAACAATGACATCTTCCCATGTTGCAGCAATAGTGCCAAAGAGCTCCCAGATGGTGGTCGTTCTGGGAGTTCTAGTTGTATTTATTCTTTGAGGAAGTTTCTGTTCATTTCTGCTCCCCATTTTTTAATGGTTTTGGATGTTTTTACTTGTAAAGCTCTACCAGTACCTTATATACCTTTGATATTAACCCCCTATCAGATGAGTATTGTGTAATATTTATCAGATGAGTATTGAGTAATATTTTTCCCACTCTATAGGCTATCTTTGTATCTTGATTACCATATCTTCTGAGGTGCAGAAATTTTCATTTAATATAGTCCCATTTGTTTACTTTTGCTTCCATTTGTTTGATGAATGGTGTTTAATCTTTGGAGATGCTTTATTTTCAATGTCATGGAGGGTTATTCCCACATTTTCCTCCATGTATCTTAGGAATCCAAGTATGATATTGAGGTTCTTAATCCATTTTGATCTGACTTTTGTGTCTGGTGTTAAAAAGAGGTATGAGTTCTTTTCTTTTCTTCTTTTTTTTGTGTGTGTAGTTGCCAGTTTTTCCAGAATCACTTGTTAAAGAGGCTTTCCTTGCTCCACTTCATATCATTTTTTTTGCTCCTTTGTCAAATATTAGGTAATCATATATTTAAGGGTCAGTTTCAGGATTTTCAACTCTGTTATATTAATCTGTGATTCTGTCTTTATACCAATACAATGCTGTTTTAATTTCTACCACTTTGTGGTACAGTTTGAAATTGGAAAAGGTGATACTTTTCATCTTCTTTTACCCAAAGATGCTTTAGCTACTTTTGGGTTTTATTGTCCCATATAAATTGCAACAGTGCTTGATATATTTCTTTGAAAAATGTCATGGGTATCTGAAAAATCCCCTTCACTAAGGCTATGTAAACCCGTCATGTGTGGGGATTACACATTAACAGATTTTTGCAAGCTCTCTGGGCATCTCTCTCTTATCACCCGCGTTCGGTGCTCTCAAGCCGTTTCTCCACTCGGGATAGCCATTGCCTTGGATGGACGAAGGAAGAATGAGGGTCAGGCTGGTTGCTGATTAGTTTCCATTTATTCAATCTCTCGTTTCTCCTAGATCTCTCCAACTCTCTCTCTCTCTCTTTCTCTCTCTAACAGAGCAATTCTTTCTTCCTGCTGTATCCATCTCTTCTATCTCTTTCTGCTATCTCTTTGCTGTCTCTGTAATTGTCTCCCCTTCAATTTCCCCTGTCTCCCCGCAGCCGCTCTTTTTAGTCCTCTTACCACACCTCCCCAACCACGCATCTCCATGTTAGCCACAATCAAAAATGTTTTTCCAGAATTTCCCCACCATCTATATACCACAGGGCAAAAACAGCCCTTAAGGTATTTTACTCCTCTCCTTACGCCAGCAACTTGATGATCTTTAGTTCTACTTCCTAATATTTACCATTATGTACAGGCTGGAGTGATAGTACAGCAGTAGGGTGTTTGCCTTGCACATGGCTGACCCGACCAACCCAGGTTTGATTCCTCTGCCCCTCTCAGAGGGCCTGGCAAGCTACCAAAAGTACCTCACCCACACGGCAAAGACTGGCAAGCTACCCATGATGTATTCAATATGCCAAACACAGTAACAACTAGTGTCACAATGGAGGTGTTACTGGGCCTGCTCGAGCAAATCAGTGAACAACGGGAGGACAGTGACAGTGACATGGACACAGTAATAGGCACTTTGAGGCTTGTAGGGTGGCTTTCCACGGGACATCTCACCACAAACTCAAACTACAGTGCTCAGACCAGATCAATCATTCCTAACCCCAGCAGGGTCCAAATCTAGTAATTACTCTTGGATCATGACAGAATTTTTCCATGACTAACCTCTTAACTTACAGTTAAGCATCAGGGCATTTTGGCCAGGCCCATTTCTGTGCCAGGGTAGCTCATAGCTCACCACTTGCCCTGAGTCCATCCAGTCCCTCGTTAGAACCCTGCTTTTGGGAATCTAGGAAGTAAGGGAAACTGAGGCTTAATTCGAGAGAGCAAATGTCCAGGAGGTAATATTATCTGGATCAAATTAACTCTCGCCACAGGCTTGCCTTTTTTTAAATTGAATCACCTTGAGAACACTTACAAAGCTTTCAGGTTTAAGTCTTGGTCATACAATGATGAAACACCCATCCCTTCACTAGTGCACATGTTCCACCACTAGAATCTCAGTGTACCCCCATCCCACATCTCCCCCTGCCTGTGTGGCAGATGATTTCCAATTTACTATTTATCTACTTTTATATATTCCATTTTTCTACAGAAGACCCACTATTATTATTTGGAATTTTCCCCCAACCATCAGACCTGCCGAAAAGGCATCATTAGATAATTTGTTTTCTATTGCTGATAATGAAGACCATATGATGTCTCCGGGCTGCTATCACGGTTGTGCAATTTTGGATTTCTGATATTTTAGTAATTATCAAAGGGAGGAATTTCTGTCAAAAGCCTCTGGGTTCTGCGATTGGTTTGTGTTCCTCTGGGATAATGGCCATTCAGGAACTGGAGGAGCCATTTGTGGTTGGCAACTCAGGGGTCTCACCAGGGCAGGGAGAAAGGCTGGTTCCACCCTCGATCCTGAGAGGACTCATGGGTCCCATCACTTCAGGCTCGTACCTCTCTGTCCAATGGGCTCTGAAACATGGTGGTCACTATGCTGCCGCCAAGGGGAAAAGGCTTGAAGGACAATGCCCTTTCCCAACCGAGGTGTCACGGGGACATAGCTTAATTCACAGTCCAGAAGCATATCTGCCAGACGTTGCTGTGTTCTGAGATTGGTTTGTGTGCCTCTGGGATCATGGCTTTTCAGAAGCCAGAGGAGCTATTCATGGGTGGCAACTCGGGGTCTCATCAGGGCGGGGCAAGCTTGTCTTTTTAACAGTATTTCTGTATCCATACAAAAAGCAATTTCTCTGAAATAACTAACCATACAAAGGACAGTACGGAGAAGAGAAAGAAAATATTTACAAGTCAGAGTCTAATCAGGAAGGAGACAAAGGTAAGTGGCAGGTTGGGGGGTAACCAACAAACACAAGCTCCCAGCAGCCAGGGAGGAAGGGCAAACCAATGTTATCCTACAGGTATCCTTATAGGAGCTACATTGAATCTGTTAGCCATTTTGACAATGTTAATCCTCCCAATCCATGATCAGAGGGTGTGTCTACATTTTCTTGTGTCCTCTTATATTTCTTAGGATAGTGTTTTGTAATTTTCTTTTAACATGTGTTACAGAGGCCAACAGAAATAGGAACAAATGATTCCTTTTACAGCAAAGTTATCAGAATGCAAAAGTCAGAAACAAATTTTAACATGATGGTCATTAGTTTCTCGTTCTCACAAATGCTCTGCTGTCCCTGATGCAGGAAAAGATTCTTTTCCTCCTCCAAGGCCTAAAATAACATTTAAGTTGTTGTCTAATCTATCTGACTTCTCTTCCAGATGCTGTCAACTTTGAAACTCAATAGACCATTTTTTCTGGACCCCATTAACACTAAGTTTGCATGTGATTTCACTTCCTTACATCAGCATGTCTATACCTCATGCTTGAAGGAAGTACACATAAAAGTCACATCTCCACCCATGTATTCTTATATTTTTAATAAATATTTATTTTGTACAAAAATTTTCTTGAGGCAATTCCTTCTATAGTGTATGGTGATTTTCTGTGGTCACATAAACCTTACATCTAGAAATTTAGTGTGTTTTTACATGTATTCAAACTTAGAGATCTAACTGCCAGCTTGACCCTGCTTTAATTCACTGTCGTCTTGACTTCATGTTAGTTTATGAATTTATGTGTTATCAAATATAAGTGAGATCAAATATAATGCATGCAATTGGAAAGTAAGATTTCAAAGTTCATTAACTGCAATTTCTTAGCTTATACCTCAGGATTACCCTTCTACAAAATGTATCATCTAAAGCAGTGTGGAAACTGAAACAATTGGTTCTTCTGAGTTGACTGTCATGTGCTTATTATTGAGGGTGATCTACTTTCTGGTTTTCTCAAGATTGTCATATTTTGCTTCTATAGTTCACATCATTATTAAAAGTGCCTTCTCCAGCCTTATATCCCAAGACAAGTTCTTCCCAACATCTCGCTGGACTCACATCCACTTAGCAGCCGCTACTTCCTCCATCAGGTATGTGGACCTCTAGCATCACTCCCCCATCTACTCACATGGCATACCCTTTAAACCCCTAACCACAAAATCGTGCAAGGGTTAATGTGTCCACAGGAAGTTATTTTGTCTGCACTCCACATTTGCGGTACTAGTTAACCCAGACTTCACATATACCAATCAATAAGTCATGGCAACACACAAAGATAGCCTAATTGCAGGGGCCAAAACATACAAAAACATGAGAAAAAACTCCAAAACGCAAAGGTCACTATGGTAAAACAACTCAGAAACTCACCATGATTGAAGTTGCTAGCCCAGATGAATCAAACAGTAACAATGAAATATAACCTCTCAGATAAGGAATTTAAAATGAAGCATGCTGAAAGTAGACTATAGACCAAACATGATTGCCACTCAATGTTTCTTTTGCAAACCATAACACCCAAAAGGAGAGAGAGAACAGAGGGGAATGCCCTGCCACAGAGGCAGGGTGGGATGGGGGGGATGGGGGTGGGAGGGATACTGGGATCCGTGGTGGTAGGAAATGGGCACCGGTGGAAGGATGGGTATTTGATCATTGTATAATTGAAACCCAAGCACAAAAATGTGTAAGTCTGCAACTGTACCTCATGATGTCTCACTATTAAAAAATTAAAAAAAATTTAGAAAAAGTAAGGAGAAAAAAAAACCTGCAAAAAAAATTAAGCTTTTAATGGTGTATAAGGAGCTGAAAGAAACCATGGAACACACTGCTGATGAAATACATGAGGATATTAGAGCAAAAGTGAGAAAAATGCAAACAAAAATACAAAAAATACAAGCACACTTAAAACACTTGGTAAATGAAATGAAAACCTCAGTGGAAGACCTCACAACAGAGTAACAGCTGCTGAAGACAGAATCAGTTAGCTCCAAGTTGAGATGCAGAGAATCTTCAGACAACAGCAGCAAATGGAAAAGAGCCTCAAAATAAACCAACAGATGTCAAGCGAAAATCAGGATGAATGAAGCCAATAGGAATAACATAAGAATCACTGGAGTACCAAGGGACAGGAAGAAAACCCTGACAAAGAAGAACCTGTCAAAGACACACGCTAAGACACTCCCAGAACTGAAGAGAAAATGGGATTAGATTTAGGAGGTCCGAAGGGTACCAGCTAAAAGAAATCCAAATAAAAGTACTCCAAGATACATCCTGATCAGAATGAGGAAAACCATAGACAGACATAAAATTCTGAAAACAGCAAGATCAAAGAAATAAATAGATCATAAAGGAGCATATTTAAGACTCATAGCAGACCTATCTGATGAAACCTTAAAGGCCCGAAGACAATGGTGAGATATAGTGAACAAACTCAATGAAATAAACGCCTCACCTAGAATACTTTACCCAGCTAGATTCTCATTCATATAAAATAAACAACAGACAGCTTCACAGACAAACAATAACTCAGGAACTTCATAGTCTCAAAATCATGGCTACAAAATCAACTAAACTGGATACTTTAAAACAGGACAAGCCCCCCAAATACATCAAACTTTTGTAGAAAGACAGGACAAACCCCCATAGCAAATATATCTTTCAAATTAAATGGGCTAAATGCATCAATTAAAAGACACAGAATGACAGGCTGGATCAGAAAATTGAAACCAACATTCTGCTGCCTACAAGAAACATATCTGAACAGGCATAGCAAACACAGACTCAAAATGAAAGGATGGAAAACAATCCTACAAGCAAACAGCTCCCTCAAAAAGCGGAAGTGGCCATACTAGTATCAGATCACATAGGCCTCAGACTGAATAAAGTTGCAAGAGACAGTGAAGGTTGTTTATTTTTGCTTTTTTTTTTTTTTTTTTTTTTTTTTGCCTTTTGGGTCACACCCAGCAATGCTCAGGTTCCTCCTGGCTCTGAACTCAGGAATTACTCCTGGCGGTGCTCTGGGGACTGTATGGGATTCCGGGGATCAAAGCCAGGTTGGCTACGTTTAAGGCAAGTGCCCTACTCACTGTACTATTACTCTGGCCCTAGAAGGTTGTTTCTTAATAATCAAAGGATCTGTACACCAGAAAGAACTCACACTCCTAAATATATAAGCAACCGAAGGAGAACCAGCAAAATACTTAACACCACTGCTCATAGACTTGAAGAAAGACATTGATAGCAGCAGAATTATAGTTGGAGATTTTATTTTAAAAATGTTTAAGTTATTTGGAGATTTTAACACCTCTTTATCATCTCCCGATAGATCAACAAGACTCAATCTCAGCAAGGATATACTTTATCTGAAGGAAGAAATAAAAGACAGGGGTCTAGTAGATATGTATATAGGACATTTTATCCCCCCAAAAGCTGAATACACATTCTTCTCAAGTGCACATAGGACATTATCCAAGATACTCTGGGACATTAAACAAAGTTTCATAAAATTAAGAGACTAGAAATTTTATCAACGATCTTCTCAGATCATGATGCACTGAAATTAGAAGTGAATGACACTTAGAAGCAGAAATTCAAACCAACACCTGGAAATTAAACAACTCACGACTGAACAACAAGAGGCTTAGAAAGAAAATCAAAGAGGTAATCAAAAGATTCCTGGAAATAGATGAGAAAGAAGACATGAGTTACCAGAATTTATGTGACATAGCAAAAGCAGTGTTAAGAAGAAGGTTTATAGCTCTATAAGCATTCCTCAAGAAGAAAGAGTGATCCCACAAAAGTAACAACCTCACAACTTAAGACCTTGGAGAATGACCAACAAATGAGCCAAAACCAGCCAGGAGTAAATAAATAATAAAACTTAAAGCCAGAAATTAATGACATGGAAACAAACAAACAAAAAAAGAATCCAAAAGATTTATGAAACCAAGAGCTGGCTCTTTGAGAAAATAAACAAGATCTATAAACCACTGAAGACTCAAAAAGGAATGAGAAAGAGAGACCCCTAATAAACAGGATCTGAAATGAAAAGGGAAACACCACAAAAGAACCCACAGAAATTCAAAGGATAATATGAGATTACTTTGAAAATCTTTATGCTAGAAAACTAGACAACCTTGAAGACATGTGCAAAAACTTGAACTCTTATAATCTCCCAAAGCTGAACCAAGAAGACTTGGAATGCCTAAACAGAACTGTTACTATCAATGAAATTAAAATAGTAATAAAAAGTCTCCAAAAAAAAAGACAAACGCCCTGGCCAAGATGGACTCTCTAGTGAATTCTTCCAAACCCTCAAAGAGGACCTACTACCAATACTTTTCATGCTTTACCAAGAAACAAAAGCACTTGCAAACAGTTTCTATAAGACAAATATCACCCTAATACCAAAAGCAGACAGGTACACCATAAAGAGGAGAATGACAGGCAATATCCCTGATAAATACAGATGCAAATATCCTCAACAAAATAACAGCAAATATAATCCAATGACCCATCAAAAAGTTCATACACCATTACCAAGTGGGACTCATCCCAGGGATGCAAGTATGATTTAACATTCTCAAGTCAATAAATATAATGCATCATATCAATAAAAGGAAAGGTAAAAACCATACAATCATATCAATAGTGCAAATAAGGCATTTACCAAGATCCAGAATCAGTTTATGATAAAAACTCTCAGCAAAATGGAAGTCGAAGGAACTTTCCTCAATATAGTCAATCATCTACCACAAGCCCACAGAAAGCATCATTCTCAATAGGGAAAAGCTAAGAACCTTCCATCTAAGATAGGGGATGATACAAGGCTGCCCACTCTCACTACTTCTATTCAATATAGTACTGGAAGTACTTGCCATAGCACTTAGGCAGAAAAAGGATATCAAAGGCATGCAGATAAGAAAGGAAGATGTCAAGCTATCTCTATTCTCAGATGACATGATCCTATACTTAGAGAACCCTAAAAGCTCTACAGAGAAGCTCCTAGAAATAATACGTTTGTATATCAGAGTGGCAGGTTGCAAAAAATCAATACCCAAAAGTCAATGGCTTTTCCATACACAAATAATAAGAAAGAAGAAAGAGATATTTTAAAAAATCCCGTTCACAATAGTGCCTCAGAAAATCAAGTACCTTGGAATCAGCCTAACTAAAGAAGTGAAGGACCTATACAAAGAAAACTATAAAACACTACTTCAAGAAAGAAAACAGGATACTTGGAAATGGAGACACATCCCTTACTCATGGGTCGAGAGGATTAATATTGTCAAAATGGCAATACTCCCCAAAGCATTGTACAGATTCAATGCAGTCCCTATAAAGATACCCATGACATTCTTCAAAGAAATAGACAAAACACTCCTGAAATTCATATGGAATAATAAAGTCCCATGAATACTCCAAACAATTCTTGGGAAAAAGAAGATGAGAGACATCACTTTCCTCACCTTCAAACTGTACTACAAAGCAGTAGTAGTTAAAATAGCAAGGTATTGTAATAGAAACAGCCCTGCAGATCAATGGAGGAGAGTTGAATACTCTGACACAGTCTTTCAAGCATACAATTACTTAATCTTAGATAAAGAGCAAGAAATGTGAAGTGGAGCAAAGAAATCCTCTTTAGTAACTGGATAGCTACACGCAAAAGAATCAACTCAGATCTCTGTCTAATGCCAAGCACAAAAGTCAAAACAAAATGGGTTAAAGGCCTCAGTATCAGACCTAAATCCATAAAGTACATGGAGGAAAATGTAGGCAGAATTCTCCATGACATTGACGCTAAAAGCATCTTTAAGGATGAAACATCACTGACCAAGCTTAAGTTTGTTAAGTGGAAACAAACATAAACAAATGGGATTACATTAAACTAAGAAGTTTCTGCACCTCAAAAGAAACAGTGAACAAAATACAGCAAGAGCCCACAGAATTGGAAAGTATATTTACCCAATATCCATCTGATAGGGGATTAATATCCAAGATATGAAAGAGACTAACAGAATTTTACAAGAAAAAACCCTCCAGGAGTGGTATTTCTGGATCAAATGGGAGCTCAATTTCTAAGTTTTTGAGGATCATCCATACTGTTTTCCAAAAGGACTGAACCAGTCGGCATTCCCACCAGCAGTGAAGGATAGTCCCTTTCTTCCCACATCCACACCAACAAGAATTGCTTTTATTCTTTTGCATGTGGGCAAGTCTCTGTGGTATGAGATGATATCTCATTGTTGTTTTGATCTGCATCTCCCTGATGGTTAGTGATGTAGAGCATTTTCTCATGTGATTTTTAGCCATTCATATTTCTTTTTTGAGAAAGTTTCTGTTCATTTCATCACCCCATTTACAGTCTACAACTGTAACACATGGTGTTCCACTAATAAAAAAAGTCACTGTCACTGTCCTACCATTGTTCATCAATTTGCTCAAGCGGGCCCAGTAATGTCTCCACTGTGAGACTTATTGTTACAAAAACACTCTCCAACTCCATCAAAAAATTGTGAGAAGAAATGAACAAAAGCTTCCTCAGAAAAGAAATACGAATGGTCAAAAAGGCACATGAAAAAAATATTGCACAATGCTAGTCACCAGGGAGATGCAAATCAAAACAACGAGGTATCAACTTACACCACAGAAACTGGTATACATCTATAAGAACAAGAACAACCAGCTGGCTCGGATGTGGGTAGAAAGAGACTCTCATTCATTGTTGGTGGAAATACCATCTGGTTCTGCCTTTTTTGGAAAACAAAATGAACTGTCCTTCAAAAACTAGAAATTGAGCTTCCATATGACCCAGCAATACCACTCCTGAGAGTCTATCCCAGAGATGCAAACACAGTAAGAACGACATCTGCACTTTAGTGCAGCAGTGTTCACAATAGCCAAAATATGGGAAAAAATCTGAGTGCCCAAGTGTAGATGACTGGTTAAAAAAACCCCTGGTACGTCTACACAATGGAATACTATGCGGCTGTTTGAAGAGATAAATCATGAATTTTGCATGTAAATGGATGGACATAGAGAGTATCATGCTAAGTGAAATGAGTGAGAAAGAGAGGGAC
Organism: Sorex fumeus; assembly: GCF_029834395.1. Lineage (NCBI taxonomy): Eukaryota > Metazoa > Chordata > Mammalia > Eulipotyphla > Soricidae > Sorex > Sorex fumeus. The sequence continues at coordinate 4,732,329 of NW_026606185.1, read as the reverse complement.
AGATATCAAATGACTGCCCTCATTTGTGGAATATAAAGTAACATAATAGGAGACTAACACCTAAGGACAATAGAAATAAGGGTGAGGAATATGGTTTTATGGCTTGAAAATCATCCCCATATATTGGCGGAAAAGGCAGTTGAGATAGAGAAGGAACCATTTAGTAAATGATGGTTGGAGAGATCTCCCAGGATGAGAGATATGTGCTGAAAGTAGAACAATGTCCAAACATGATGGTTTCAGTATCTATTTTGCAAATCGCAACGTCCAATGTGAGAGAAAGAGTAAGAAGAATTGTACCTGCCACAGAGGCAGGGAATGGTATGGGGAGGAGGTGGTGGGAAGGACACTGGGAACAATGCTAGTGGAAAATGTGATTGGTGGATATATGTGTACTCTAGCATTGTATGACTGAAATGTAATCATGCAAGTTTGTAACTGTATCTCACGGTGATCTAATAAAATTAATTTTTTTAAAAGTGCCCCCTTCACTAGTTGCAGCTTCCTAATGGGGGTTAGTATGTGGTCTTCGTGCTTACTGTTAAGGGCACCTCAACATCAGTGATAAGGTATAGTGCAAAGGACAAAATTGTTTTTTTTCAAGGATGTAAATTTTCTTAGTTATATTCTTTGGTGGAAATTTATATTTTGCTCTCCTTTATTCACAGACAACCTCAAAAGACCTGGGTTTTCTATGCCTTTTAATTGAACTTGAATGCATTAAAGGGAAAATTAACCAAGGACTCTGAATTAACATAGTCATTTTTACCACATAAAGGAAGCCTATGACCTTGAAAATTAAAATAATGCTTCACAACACTACCTGTTTTTTTGAAGTCTCTCAAACTATTATAAGCTATATAAAAAGAGTAAAATATTCTCAGAAGAAGGAATTAAGGTCAGGGTTCATTAAAACTTTATAAAACATAGGACAATGAAGTTCTGGAGAGTAAAATGTAGTACCTGGCAAATGATGATTAAAAATGGGGTTTTCAAGGATAGGGGATAATACAAAGAAATAAAATGGGGCATTGGTGTATAATTTATTGTCCTATCTGGGAACAATTATAACAACAAAGGCTAAAGTATCACAAAAGTAGTAAATTGCACCTGCATATGAGATAAAGCAAAGGCTGACAGACAAATAGCACCTTTCACATTTTGTTTCTTATTTGTTCTTTTTCTTGATAAAGGGGAATTTTTAGATTAACTTTTATTTTTTGTGGCTTTCAAGAATATAATTGGTTTGTGAAAGTGAAAGTACTTTCATGTTTTAGATACAAAATGTTACCACACTTCATTCATCACCAAAGTTCTAATATGCCTCCACTATTGTCCATAGGACCCTTTCTGCCCACTCCCTTTCCACCCTTGGTAACCTTATTTCTGTTTTCAGAGTATAAGGGTTTGATTTCATTGTGTGTTATATAGTCTATGATTTTTAAAACACATACAACAAGTAATTTTGCTAATGTGACCCCTACCAGATCCACCCAAGTGGTAGCAAAGGGAAATAAATATTTCATATTTTCTTATACTTAAGCAGTAATGTTATGTTGTGTCTATATATTATTCCATTTCATACCTAGGGATGGAATTTCTGGAATGTATAATAGTTATTGTTTTATTTATTTGAGAGATTTCAACAATACTTATAGAGGATAAATAATTTTTAGTTTCCAACTCACAGTGAATGTTTCCCCCCCCCCCCTTCATATCTTTACCACACTAGTTCCTGATCTTAAATTTTTTATTGAGGTGCTGGGATTTATAGCACTTTTCCCTGTGCTTTTCTTTTCTTTTTTGGATTTGGGGCTACACCCAGCATTTTTCAGGGCTTGCTCTTGGTTCTGTCCTCAGAGATCAGTCCTGTCAGGTTTGGGGGACCATATGTGCTACTAGATTAAACCTGGGTCTCAATGTCCAATGCAAGTGCACTACCTACAGTTCTATTGCTCTATTCCCTTAATCATACTTTGCACACATACATCACTCCAAAATCACACCCACACCAGAGAGTCCATTTGCCTCCACTAGTGTCCCAAGGGCCACTTTCACTCATCTTTCTCTCTCTCCGTTATAAGATCAGTTATACAGATAAAGCTTTCAGTTCTTATAACTCTGGCCATTTGTTATTCACTTGCCATGTGTCTTTCTTATCTCATCTTTCAGGAAAGATATAATTGCTTTTCTTTTCTATGGTGGTCAGGTCTTATTCCTGGCATGTGACTGTTTGAGCCTGTGGATACTACATACTGAAAACTGCTCAGAAAGTGGATCTTTCTGTAACATATTTTAGGGATTCACAGGTATAAAATTTACTTCTTTAATTTATTCAAGATAACTTTTGTGTGTAGTGTGAGAGAGTTTGCATTAATTCTTTTGCATGTTTTAAGTAGTTTTTCCAGCACCCTTTGTTTAAGATACATTGCTCCTTATTCTTCTTTATTTCAAATGATCTACTATGAGTTCTGTGTTCTTAATTCTACTTCAGTAGTCTGAATTTCTGCTTCTAATAAAAAACTATGTTGTTTGGAATATTAAAACTTTATAGCTCATTTTAAATTTACAACAATCAATTATTTCTGGGCTGGAGCGATATCACAGCGGGTAGGGCATTTGCCTCATAAGCAACCAACATGGCCTACCCGAGTTCGATTCCTCTGCCCCTCTCGGAGAGCCTGGCAAGCTACTGAGAGTATCTCGCCCGCGCAGCAAAGCCTGGCAAGGTCCTCCGTGGTGTATTCCATATGCTGAACACAGTAACAATTGTCAGTCACAATGGAGATGTTACTGGGCCTGCTCGAGCAAATCGATGAACAACGGGAGGATCGTGACTGTGACTGTGATCTAGCAGGTGGAATTATTTTTGTGATTACAGTCGGTGAATTGGGAGAAATACTGGACTTGGTCTGGAAATTCACGAAAAGGGGAATTCATATTTTTCCTATAACAGGTACCTCATTCAGTAGCCCAAAGCAAAGCAAATAGTATCTTAAAATTGCTTAATGCAGACTTTAGAATTCTATCTTCATGAGTGATATATATATATGTATATATATATATATATTCTTATCAGAAAGCAAGAAGCATGGGGTGTCGGAGATTTAAAATAATGTGTTTTATCTGTTTTGATTCTTTCCAGATGGGTATTTGGTACTCACATGAGTTATGTCCAAGAGAAGGTCAAAAAGATTCAGCTCTTTCTTTAAAATAATGCAGTTAGAGGAGTTGATTGAATCCCATAGTCTTTGCTTACTAAATTTCTGTGTGTCAGACAGTTTCAGCAAGTTTCTGCTTCACTCTTGAGGGGAGAATATGTTTTCAACCAAAAACTTGAGGTTCCCAAACAAACCAAAACAAACTCTGAATTCTGAAATTATCAGGGATTGTTATCAGAACTAAGGTTATCAGAGGACAGAGGGGAATTCACTGGACTTTGGCAGAAGGTTCTTGTTATTTTGGTGGTGGCATGTTGTGATAACATACACTTTGGGAAAGGTGACACTGTACTACTTTAACATATATATTACTATAAATTATCATATAATATAAGCTTTAATTAAAAAAGAGTCCCATATATGATAGGTGCCTTCATAGTCCTAATTCTGACATCATAACCACATTAGGGTGAAAGGCATTACCTGAGAGCTGGAGATAAAATCAGTTTCTCAAGTCCCTTCCCAAAACCCTGTGTGAGAGGATCCAAGGGCATAGGATGCTCATGACAAATGGAAACTGAAAACACCTTGTTCTTTTGTCATATGGGCATATCAATCAGCTAGAGAACCATTTAAAAAACACTTGGCACAAGTGTCCTGAGTCTGAAGAAACATACCTGGGTGTCAAAGCTGAGAGAGACAGAGAGCGTGAAGCCTTTAGAATCCTGGTTTATACTCATTCTTTGAGCATGCCTATTCTTTTTAAATGTGTGTTCTCGGTAGAAATGGCAAAGAAGTTAAGACAAATGACTTCCAAGAATGACTCCAGTTTGGTACCTCATCATAACTGAAGTTATACTGAACATAGTCCTGGAAGTTCCCTAAGTATCACACTTAATTGATAGCTTCAAGAATATTATGAAGAAGAATATAGACTTCAACCAGAGTAGCAAGCAGTTGAGATAATCAAAGCAATCCTCTAGGTCCTATTCCTATATTAGTGTACTTTTTAATTAGGTCAGATGAATATCTTATACTCCCAAGTTATATAATTGATCATCTGATAACAAAAAAGAAAATTATCACAATAAAATATAATGTTGTTTTATATTCTGATATACACTAACTTATTTGAAAATTTAAATATTTTAAGTAAATATCAACCCTATCAAAAAGGTAAAAACAAACAACCACAGTAGGGGACTTCAATACCTTATTCTCAGTAATGGACAATGGTCTGGACAGAAAAGTAACAAGACAATACAAGAAAATCAATCATACCAATTATCTTTTACAACCACAATGGCCTGAAATTAGAAATCAAGAACAAGAAGATAATGATCATATCTTTTAATATGTGATAACTACAGAGCATGCTACTACATTTTTTTAGAAAAGATTACGAGGCATAAAAATTCACTGTAAATAGGGTTGGAGAGATGTACAGGACTTAAACCACTTACCTTGTAGAAGAACAGCTCTTGTTCAATCAGACATAGATCTATTTGTAGAACAAATACCTCAAACCAAATTTATAAGTTAAGAAAATAGAAAAACAGAAACATATCCCAAAACATGTGCAAGAAAATTATAAAAAAAAAACTAAGTAAATCTTGAGGTAGACTTAGAAAACAGAAAAGAAGATGCAAATGAAAATGAAATAATAGAGGATTCATATGGTGCTGGAGGAGATAGGTGAAGGACCCTGAGACCAGGATGTGGGGAAGTGCACACGGGGTACATGGTGTGGTGCTAGGATGGTTCCTATATGAAATCCTGTAATAACAGTTTGTAAGCAACAGTGCCCAAAATATTTTTTTAAAACATGAGACATTCAGAAGAGGAGAGACACAGAATGATCTCTCTCATATACAGGACATAAAGAAACAGTAAGAGAATAACAAATACCCAAAGGCAGAAGAAACTTAGAACTTGTCTTTAGCAGAAAGATTACCACAGAGACAGGATGGGGAGAATCCAGATGTGGGGGGGAATACTGGGGCAATATTGGAGTTGTGGTGTTGAGAAGTTTAATGCATGAGACCAGATCATTAAGTTTTGTAAACCATGGTACCTAAAATTTAAACAAATAAATAACCAACCAGAACCAGCCACAACCATGCTGAGACCACTCTCCACACGCATGAAGGTACTGGCAGAGGAACAAGGCATGCTGGTTCCGGGGCTGAGATATCCTAGCCTGCTTGGATCGGGGCTGAGCATCCTCCACCGAGATCCTCCATCTTCCAGTAGGCAGGGGTCACACCCACCAACTGACCCCCTGACACCATGTAATCCCATCAATAGCCAAGACCCAGAGACTACAAAACTCAGCTCCCGGAAGAGAACAGCACAGAGTCTCCTGCCCCCACGCCTGGCTGTCCTCACCAGGGCCATTTTGGGGAGGAGGGCGGGTTGAGTTTCCCTCCCCACCCCGAGCAGAGCTCCAGCAGCCGAAGACCTCCAGAACCAGCCACAACCATGCTGAGACCACTCTCCACAGGCATGAAGGTACCGGCAGAGAAACAAAGTCATGTGGATCCCTGGGCTGAGATCTCCAAGCCTGCTCGGATCAGTGCTGAGCATCCTCCACCCAGATCCTCCATCTTCCAGTAGGCAAGAATCACACCCACCAACTAACCCCCTCTTACCTTGTTATCCAATCAAAGGCCCAGACCCAGAGACTATAAAACCCAGCTCCTGGAAGCAAGTGCGGCCACAAGACATCTTACTATCTCATTCTTACTTTTGAACAATTTGGCAGGCTACTGAATGTAACCTGCCCACATGGCAGAGTCTGGCAAACTCCCCGTGGCATACTCAATATGCCAAATACCAGTAACAATGATGGGTCTCATTCTCCTAGCCATGAAAGAGCCTTGAATACGGCATTTTAAAATCTCAGGGCTAAGACGAAGGAGACGTTACTGCTGACTTCTCAAGGCAATTGACAAACAATAGGATTATCGTGATCATGAAATAAAATAAAGTATATCTGGCAGCTGACTCTCGAGGGGAGAAAGGAGATATTATATCTGATTTCACAGACATTAGGCATTTTAAGAATCTGCCTATGAATAGTTATAAGCCAATAAACTACATGAAATATAAAACATGGGCATATATCTAGAAACATAAAACCTAAGTCAAAATCAAGAAGAAATAGAGACAGAGGATTGGATCAGCATGTCCTTAGACTTTAAGAGTGGGACAATTGACTTGTGAAAGAAACATAGAATACCATATGTGACAAAAAAGATGAAAAATTAGTGATATTAAGATTTTTCTCCAAATATTCATCCAATGCATAGCACCAATAAGGGAGGAAGCAAAGGACTAGGCAGAATCTCCATGATCTGTCTGGGCAAAAGGCAGGTCATACACAGATGTCACACAGAGATCTAATCATCTTGGGAGAAAGAATCCTGATGGAGTACTACTATTTGTTCAGCCACTGACTAAGCTGACTGGAGCAGGCATGAACTCCACATTTACTTTTTTTAAATTTTTTTAATTGAAAATCTGTAAGACCATTACAAAGCTGTTCATAATTTGGTTTCAGTCATACACTGATCCAACATATTCCTCCACCAGTGTACATTTCCCACCACCAATGTCCTCTGTTTCCCTACCACCAATCCCCAACACCCTCACCCCTAGCCTCGCTCTATGTGAGGCATTTCCTTCTGCTCTCTCTCTCTCTTTCCTTTTGTGCATTATGGTTTGCAATACAGGTGCTAAGAGGTCATGGTATTTGTTTAAGGCATTCGGTATTTTTATCAGGACGGTAAGTCTGGAGTAGCTTTTGGATTGGGTGGAAGCAGCTTTGAGGTGTGGATGTGACAGCAGAGGCTTCCAGAAGCACAGGGAGGTGGGAGAATGTAGCCCATCCTGATCCCAAGAAGGTCTGAAGATTTCAGTCACAAAACCCTCATACCAAATTTTCAGCAGATTTTATCTTGGTGAGGCCCATCCTGAGATGGTGGAGTCAGGCTGAAGATATGACAGCGATTTGGGGTTGTGGAAGCCAGTATCTTCTAGGGGCTCTGCTTGGGGGCCACCAGGTTCTACTTGGGGGAGGAACCAGGCCAACCCACCCCCCTCCGATTTACTCTGGTCTGTTCAGTCATGTGTGACTCCGAGATTAACTGTGGCTATTGATCTCCGAGATTTATGGGTCTCTGAAATAAGGTGAATAAATCAGTTTATATAGATGAACCTAAGTATGTGGGCATGACTCTCACATACTTAAGTTTTGGCCATTTAATTTCTTGGTAAACTTGGTTCCAAGTTGTTGGGGTCTGGCCAAAGGCACAACAGCAGCATCAGTAAGTCTGAAGTTGCCATCAGGCTGCTGATGCACTTCAGTTGGCAGCACCGTACCTCCAATTATCTCAATTCTGAGAAGGCACAGATCTTTTAGCCACAGAGACCCGAGTACCTGAGTTTAGGCAAAATTAAGTTCTCTGTGAGGTTCAGCTGTCCTGAGGTGATGGAGTCTGGCCTGAGGCATGGCAGTGACTTTGGGAAGCAAAGGGCTGCCGGACTTTGGATGGGCACCCATACCCCTTTAAAGCTGCTTCTTGAGAAAATCCTGGCACCTGTGTCTTGCCAGAGAATCCTACAACAGTTTCACTAACATGTGGCATATAGAGTAACTCAAGCAAACAACTTTTCCAAAACAATGTAAGTAATTCCTAAATTCAGTGGAAGCTCCTTTCCTGCAAGGGGACAGAATGAAGGGGCATTTTGGTTTTTGTTTCTGGCTATGCTGTGCCACTAGAACTTTGGGGCTGCAGTGTATGTGGTGAGCACTTATGCACATGCCTACATGTGGAAATGAATCTAAAGAAACTATGCTAGTTACAATTCCTTGGCATCTCTTTGAAGAAATAAGGCCTCAGAGATACAAGTTACTGCAACTGTATATAGACTCTATTCTCTCTTTGTGAAAACTAGAATACAAGATACTTTGAATCTGGTCAAGCAACATGGTTATATGAAACTTGCATTTATTTATAATTACCCACTTTGTTACACAAATTGATTATACAATTTTTATATCAACATGATAATATAAGGTTTGTTTAGCACAGTTTTCATAGTGTTAGAAAAATCTTGATTGTAACATTTTAAGAAATGGAAAGTTTTGAAAAATTTTTATTTTAAAAATGGCTATTTGGTGAGGATGAATTTATATGTCTCTTGGGCCTCTTTTTCAGTCAGTTAATCTCAAATTTTTCTCAGCTCTATCTGACAGTGTTGCAAGTTCATTCAACTTGTGAAAACTCTTGTGGAAACTAACTTGTTAAAACTCACACTAAACAGGGGCAAGCAAAAGAACATTTGTAGGAATAATGCTCTGTAATACTTTAAATTTCAGAACATGATGCTATTGATTAATTATTAAACACATATTTGTGTACAAAAAAAAAGAAACTATGCTAGGTTATCGCATGACCAGAGTGTGCTCATGTTAAATGTAAACTAGAACACAGCTTGGTGCAGAAACAGCAAACCCCAAGAATTCTTTTCCACATAGATTTTGAATAAATAGAAGAATAATACAAATAGCAAGTGGGAAATGGAAGTATAAGTTTGATCAAAAACAAACTATGGAAATAACTTACACCCCAATGGGTTTTATAATAACCAGTCTCAGGACTGATAGACTCTCCAACACAGGCAACACTCCAACTCCTTCCTTAACAAACACATATGATCCCAGTAATAGCACAGTTACTACTGCCTGTGAACCTTATCTCCAGAGAAATTCACCCAAAATGAAAACAGCTGAAAATGAATCAAACTTATCACTTCAGTGCTATTTACAATAGTCAAGATCTGGGAACAGTACAAATACCCAACAACAGAAGAGTGAATAAAAAACAATGTGGCATATATATACATATATATATGGATAGTACACAGTGATTGCAAAGTGAAATATTTCATTTTGCTACAACATGGCTAGAATTGGAGGGACCATGCTAGGCAGAGTCTCCTGCCCCCGCGCCTGGTTGTCCTTACCGGGGCCACTTTCGGGGGGCGGATTGAGTTTCCTTCACTGCCCCGAGAAGAACCCTGGCAGCTGAAGACCTCCAGAACCAGCCACCACCATGCTGAGACCACTCTCCATACGCATGAAGGTACTGGCAGAGGAACAAAGGCATGCGGATCCCCGGGCTAAGATCTCCAAGCCTGCTCAGATCGGGGCTGAGCATCCTCCACCAGATCCTCCATCTTCCAGTGGGCGGGGGTCACACCCACCAACTACCACCCCTCCCCCCCCAGCGCCATGTAATTGCATCAATGGCCAAGACCCAGAGACTATAAAACCCAGCTCCCGGAAGTGAACAGCGCAGAGTCTCTTGTTCCGCGCCTGGCTGTCCTCACTGGCACACCTTGGAAGGGGGTGGGTTGAGTTTCCCTTCCAGCCCTGAGCAGAGCCCCGAGAGCCGAAGATCTCCAGAACCAGCCACAACTATGCCTAGACCACTCTCCACACGCATGAAGGTACCCACAGAGGAACAAAGGCATGTGGGTCCCGGGGCTGAGATCTCCAAGCCTGCTTGGATCGGGGCTGAGCATCCTCCACCCAGATCGTCCATCTTCCAGTAGGCAGGGGTCACACCCACCAACTCCTGCCCCTTCCCCACAGGCTCTGTGTAATCCCATCAATGGCCAAGACCCAAAGACTATAAAATCCAGCTCCCGGAAGTGTGAGGCCGCATTCTCATCTAGTGTTCTACCTATCCTATTCAGGATGATTCATGTGAACAGCTTGTAGATGAGAGACAACAGGCAGATCGGGCAATAATTGCCAATGTCATGGATGTCTCATTTCTTGTACAGTAGTACAGTCCTTCTGATTTTCAATTGGGATGGAACTTTGTATTCAGACAGGTAGCATGTGAATAGCCGAGCCAGTGTATTCATAAATACTGACGGCAGGTTCTTCAGGTATTCGAGTCTGACTTTGTCTTGGTCAATGAAATGGCAAATGAAATGCAAATGAAATGGCGTGTCAGATTTCAGAAGGGAGAACATTGGGAATGACATATCTATCCTCTGGAATTTGGTATATGGGCAGGTGGACATGGCTATCGAAAAGATCCGAGTAGAAGTCATAGATAATCTTCTCCATTGCCCTTCTGGAAGATGTGATAGATGCATCAGGATACTGGAGGGCAGTCATCTTGGTTTTGTAGTTGACAAAGGACAAGCAGGCATTGCGGATGCTTTTCCCAGCTTCTGCTGCATCTGCCAGTACTGCTGCTCTTCTCTCTTTGAGGTCTTCCTTTATCGCTTCTCAGCACTTCTTTGTGAGCTCTGATGTTCGCTTGCAGTTGCCTGAGGCTTGCAACAAACCATGTTGGCAAATGAGCTTAAGTGGTGGTAGAGAATGGGAACTGGTGGAGGGATGGGTATTCAATCATTGTATAACTGAAACCCAAGCACAAAAATTTGTAAATCTACAACTGTACCTCATGGTGTTTAACTAATAAAAAGCTAAAAAACAAATAGTTTTCAAGACAGGCATCTCTTTGTGGCTATCTCTCTCTCTGCGTTCTTCACACAATCATGGAAAGTCCTGAACCAGTCGATCATATACCTCGTCAATGTTGTCAATGATGGTATCTTCCCATGTTGCCACAATAGTGCCAAAGAGCTCCCAGTTGGTGGTCGTTCTCGGAGTTCTCTTCTTAAACTTTGAAGCCCTTTCTCCCCATTCACTGAAGTGGAATTTTGCACCAAGGAGACAGTGGTTCGATCCTGTTTGGAATTTTGGGAAACAGTGGCATCAGTCAGGCAAGGTTGTCTATTGAATAGGATGTGGTCAATTTCATTGTGGACACATCCACCAGGAGACTCCCATGTCCAACGTTTAGATTCGGCCTCCTGGAATTGTGAGTTACCATGGATAGTCTTGGTCGACATGATGAACTCAAACAGTCTCTCACCCTTTTCATTCCATTCTAGACCATGGGTCCTGATGTGGAGTTCTTTGGCTGATCTTCTCAGTCTTATCTTGGCATTAAAATCACTGACAATGATCTTTTAGAAGGTGTGGTCTTTATAGAATTTCTCCAGCTCCATTTAGAACTTCTCAATTTCTCCCTCAGCATAATTGAATGTTGGTGCGTAGACAACAAAGATAGAAACTGCTGGCAGTGAGCCACATATATTTAAGTGTAATTGTCTGATTTGGATTGTTAGGCATTCAAGTTAATCAATGTTTATGGCCAAGTTTGTGTTGATAAGGACAACAACACCACCGACATCTCTTTTGTCACATATTCTGAGGAACAATTCTCCAGTGTCAAAAACAGCGTGATATGACTGATGCCTTCTCATCTCAGTCAGACCAATGATATTGTACTTGATCTTTCACGATTGCACCATCAAGTCCTCAATGGATGCATCCGATGCAAGCATACATGCATTGAAAGGACAGTCATTTTTGTCCTTCTTCATTTTGGCCGCCTAGTTCGGCCCTGAGATTTTATCAGCCTTTCCTTCCTCAACCTTTTTAATGCTGTCATATTGGTGGCTCTTTCAGGGTCAGGGGAATAAGACCCATTATATTTACTGGTTTTGGCATACAGAATACACCACGGATAGCTTGCCAGGCTCTGCCATGCAGGCGGTATACTCTTGGTAGCTTTCCAGGCTCTCCAAGAGGGATACAGGCTTTTCTGGCAGTGTCTAATCATCCTTACAGGTGTTTCCATTGGTCAAACCATATTTGAGCCCTATCAAATATGGTGCGGTAATCTTGTAATAAGTGTTTTATGATGCATCCGTGTGGTCCTGGAAAGCATCCTAGAGCATGGCAGCGGCTGGGTAGTGAGGTATTGGAAGTAATGGAGGTCTGCTGGTCTGCTGGGAGCAGGCAGAGGATCAGGTATGTTATCCCAGGAAATAGGTATACCAATGTCATACATTTTTGATAATTCATAGAGAAATTAATTTTAAAACAAATATAAAAATGTAACATGACCCTAAATATTATTGTGACTCATAGTTTAAGAATCTGGGATCTAGTTTTTCCCTTTGTCTCTTTATAAGGTCAAGTACCTATTTGACTATTAACAAAGTTTCATTGTTCATTTCAAAGTTCCTAAAAAGAAATAAACTTGACATCTTAGATCTGCTCTCCGAAAAAGTATTTTAGCAAAAGAAATCTATAAGCACATAATTGTGAGTGTTGAATTAGTAATTTTGTAACTCAACAAAATAGAGAAACTCAGTTATAAATCTGACTAATATATAAGCTATATTTTAATATAAAATATAGCTTATATATTAGTATAATATAAATGTAATAGTTTTAATATAAAATATATTAAAACTATTACAGTCATTAGTTTAATTATAAACGGTTTCTGTGGTCTCTTGTATCAAAATTGTCAACATTTGCAGAATTTACTTATCCGTTCTAACTCTAGTCGCTGATTTTTCCACATGGGTTGCGTAGATCCTCTCTTTAGTGCTACTCTGTTCTGTTGCTATGTTTTCCCCAAGCAATGAGAGGACATGAAATTGTCATTTCAGCACAATTTCAAATTACTGCTCAGAAGAGAATGCCAGGATGTGACGCCACAGGGTAGTTTCCTTGGTAGAAATGAGATTAAAGGTCATTGTATAAGTATTATGTACACAAGTCAGGATGGAGAAGGGTCTTGAGGCCCTCACACTGGCTCTGCTTCTGGCCAGGTCTGGAGTCTGGTACACACAGGTACACCCTGGTCTCTGGAAGGGGCAGCTGGGCTCTGTCTAGTGCACTTCAAATCTGTCTGACCTCCTTGGCCATGTTCCATATAGATAGAAATATCACATCCAGGCATTTTTGGCGCTGAACTCACACTCAGGCCTAGAAGCTGAGCCCTCAGCAAAAGGACTTAGCATCTCTAGTTGTTGCTCATTGCTCCACTGCTCAACAGCAACTCTGTCTGTCTTGTTCAGCTTAAAGGTCACTTTTGGTCAATCAAGTCTGAAGAAATCAATATTGCTGGCAAAAACTGGGGCTTATTTTGCATGTGGTCATTCACTCAAACAGATAGTTAACATGTCAATTTAAAAATTCAGAAAGAAACCAAACAGAATTGCCCCAAATTATAATTTATCAGGTTTAGTGGCAAATAGAAAATAGGATACTACACAATAAATGGTCTCATATTTATAATTTTTTGCATTAAACATTATTTTTAACTCAGGAGAGTGCAGCTTAGAGAACAATTCTCCTCTGTCACCTGCCTTGCATAAATGTGCAAAAGGTATTGCTTCCAACAGAATTACAGGTTCATTTCTGAAGAGAATGGTGTGTATGTCAGTTGCTAAAATGCAAAATAGACTTGTGTGATGTCTAGGGTCCAGATGCTTTCCAAGCAAATATTTTCATGATAAGCAAAGGCTGGGAGCCAGTGTGCCAGCTTTCTTTATTTATTCCAGGGTAATTTTGTTCATTCAGTGGGATATGTGAGCATGAATGCTTTTACTGTACCATATGATGCATTTACAATGGTGTTTTCTACTCCAGGATGTATATGTGACACGAGTGTGAATGTGTGCATGGATGTTAGTATTGGCAGCATTCAGGAAATAACTGAAGCAGAAGTGTTAATGTGTGACCCTTTGCCCAGGGGGATTCCATCCCAGCCCCTGTATACATGTATACATCTGTCTGTGTGCTCTGGCAGTACCTCATCTCAAGACTGTGCCAATGTGTACCCCTGATATGCACTTTCTGCAGCACCTGGCATCTTGCTCAGCTATAGGAAAGATATCCCAGAGAAGGGCCAGGATTTTATATGCTCAAGGGCAACTCTCCTCTAATGTTGGACGAGAGTCTTTGGATAAGCACCTCAAATTTCCTGTACTTCATAAAACAAATCCTGAGGCAGGGGCAGAGAGGATACAGCAGGGAGGATATTTTCCTTGCACATGACTGAACATGATTTAATGCCTGGTACCCCATATAGTTTTCTGAGTCCATCCAGGAGTTAACCCTAATTGCAGACACAGGAGTAAGCCTTGTGCACTGCCAAGTAGACCCCCAAATGAATAAAAATCAAAAAGAAAAATCCTGAGAGCTTCATAGAGGAACCTGAGCCCTCACCTACCCTTACCGTGACTCCCTTTGTCAGCCTTTAAATCTTTCTTCTCCTTCACCTCCTTCACTCCTCTTCCTTCTTAGACTGCCTGACATTTATATTCTCTAACGACCAAACATTAAGGGGAACGTGGGCTATAATAAAGCTAGATCTTGAAGAGAAAAGAATAAGGTGGTTACTATCCTAAAAACTATAAATTCTTATGAAAATTTTGCTCAGAAAACAATGAACTCATGTAGAAATTTATTGTAGTAAAAGGAAGATATTTAGATCACCCTTGACTACTCATAGAGGAATAGAAAAAAGGAAAGAAATCAAGAGGAAATAAAGAGAATGAGAAGAAATAGGTAAACAGGAGTCAGGGCTTCAGCTATATTGTTTTTTTTTTTTTTTAATTCTTTTTAAAAATTTTTTTTTCTTTTTGGGTCACACCCAATGGTGCACAGGGGTTACTCCTAGCTCATGCACTCAGAAATTACTCCTGGTTGTGCTCGGGGAACCAATTGGGATGCTGGGAATCAAACCCAGGTCGACTGTGTGCAAGACGCTACCCTACCCGCTGTGCTCTCTCCAGCTCCTCAGTTATATTGTTGATATGGGTGAGTGGTATAGCCATATATCCAAAACATAAATTCAACAGCACTTAAAACATGAAATATAAGCTGAAACCACTGGAATTTTGTAATATTCCTGTCAAGTTCATAGGAGACTAGTAAGGGGTTAGGGGAACACTGTTGGTGGGGAGTTGACACTGGTGGTCAGATTGGTGTTGCAATATTATATGCCTAAAACTAAATTATTAATAACTTTGTAAATCACAGTTATTTAATTAACTAAAATTTTTATTTTATTTTATTTTTTATTAGTGAAACACCATGAGGTAAGTTGTAGACTTACAAATTTCTGTGCTTGGGTTTCAGTTATACAATGATTGAGTACCCATCCCTCCACCAGTGCCCGTTCTCCACCACCACTGATTCCAATATCCCTCCCACTTCCATCCCCCCACCCTAAAAGTCGAGAGAGAACAAAAGGGAACTAAAAATTTAAAAAATTAAAAATTAAAAATACGTCTAAAAAGCATGAAGCCATCTGTATTAAAGATGCAGAAAAAAAAGAGTCAGAGCTATTCATTCTCTCATTGGTGTTAAAGAATAAATAGTGTTAAAGAATAAATAGGAAGTCTCAGTTTTCACAAAAGACTCAATCAAGAGGAAGAAATAGGGCAAAATTTTAGAAATTACATAGTTTATAAAGAGCTAGTTTAACAGTATCTTTCCAATCTTCATTTATGTACATGGAATACAATAAAAAACTAGAGGAACCTCATATATTACTAAAAACTGAAAATTTGGAAGTCAAATATTATGATAGTTGTTGGTGATCTATTTCAAACCCTGGATTGTTCTGCCTTTAATGCCAGAAATTTTCAAAACGTTTGAATTTTCCTGAATTTCCTAAATTTTCCTGAACTTAGTGGCACAAATTCTCCAACAAGTTGTGAGCTTCCATGTATTTTATGAAATGCCTTGAATTTCCTGCCTTGCCTAATGTTCCCAACCTTTGGATATGAAACAAGAATTGCCATGGATAGTGATGGAAAGTGTCAATAATTCACTTAATGCAGCACAAGGTTAACCACAACAAAGTAAAATCAAATTTAAACAAAGAAAAATGAGGACAAAAAAGAGGGGAGAAAATGAAAGAGGAAATTGGGATCGTGGAGATATCATATGTCATATATATCATAAAATACAAAATAATAAATTGTCATGTCTGACTTTGCCAAAATGGAGGTTTGTGTGAGGAAGATTGTGGTCAATATTTTATGCTCCAGCGAAGGATTAAGGGACTCAAGGAGTTTTGCTCTGTCTACTTTGTAATTTGCAACAAAACTTTACATTTTTCAGTATTTTAAAATGTATTTTACCTTGATTATTAAGGTTCATGAACTAGTGATATAAATTACAACATATTTTATTAATCAACAATTTTAATGTATTACTATTTCTATTAGTACATGTAAATCAATAATTATCAAAATGTTATGCTTAATTGTCTTTACATATATACGAGCCAACACTAGCTGTGCTGGATGCTTGCCAGATAATCCCTCTAGCACTTGAGCTATCTTCATAAACAATTAAACCTTTGGTGAAGAATTTATATCTGTATAAAATGCACAGATGATAAATATGTCACTGGCAGGATATAGTTCTTTAACCAGTACTCAAATCAAGAACAACATAAGCAAAAAACTGAAGGCCCTTCTGGACCTCCTCCCCATCACTTTGCTGATTCTAAAGTCAGATCCTCTCCTGGTTTCATTGGTTCATAAATTAGTTCTTATGTCTATTAAATAATACTTTACATATTGTGGTATATTTCAAAGTATGCCATGTCATTTAATGTATTTTTCTCAATATAATAATATTTTGTTTTTGGAAAATATGTTTCTCATCTTTGAATCCTATGATTGGAAATATTAAATCTTACTATGTTAGCTGATTTCTCCCATTCATAACCTGGAACCATGGGCGTATCGGATCTTCTTTAAATCAGCAGTATTATAAGCAATGAAGGTAGATGTGAGACTCTGCCTTTAAGGTAGAAGGTCAGCTCTCTTTCCAGTAAAAGTCAATGAAAGGAAAATCATTGGTAAAATGAAATTTTTGAGAAGAAATAGCTGTCCAAATTTTTTTTTCTGGAGGACACATATTGATTGCAATCTCTTTGTAGGGTCTCTAGATTTATTATCTATAAACAGAGAGTGTATATCACATTGTGAAATCATTTTGTTAGTTTCATAGCCTGTAAATTTTTTGCAGGTTTAAATCAATGTTTGAGAAGTTTCACAGAAATTGTTTGACTAAAGGGCATAAACTGAGGTGTAAAAGGTAGAGAGAGATAGCTTAAAAATCTGGAGGGCATACTTGGCATGCACTAGACCCTGAGTTTACTCTTCCAGCACTTCTGGTTGTGAGTCTGATGGCAACTGGCATTTCCAATCCAGGCACTGAAGATTGAAATAAAATTGTCAATAGACACATGAAAAAGTGTTTATCATTACTGATTGTTAGAGAAAATAAATCAAAATGACAATGAGACATAGCCTTACATAAGCAAGAGAGGCTAATATTAAAAAAGTCTGGAAACAGTAAATACTGCAGGGGTGTGATAAAAGTGAACTCATTCTGGTTCATTCATCTACTAGGACTCTTTCTGGCCCAGCCTCTTTGGCAAA
Organism: Sorex fumeus; assembly: GCF_029834395.1. Lineage (NCBI taxonomy): Eukaryota > Metazoa > Chordata > Mammalia > Eulipotyphla > Soricidae > Sorex > Sorex fumeus. The sequence continues at coordinate 4,714,807 of NW_026606185.1, read as the reverse complement.
ACAGTTTGGGAACTTTTCAGTAATTATTAATAGATATTTAATATGACCCATAAATTACACTCCAGGTCATATGCCTCAAGGTAGATAACCCTGGGCATCTGCACAAAAATATTAATTCAAAAGAACATATGCGGCGCCTTCTTGTTTGTCCCCAACGCTGTGGCTGATTTTCTCCCTCCCCAAGGTCAGAAAAATCGACCCCAGGACACCACCTGTCCCGCACCCAGGATCACAGGGCCGCATGTAAATGACCCATACCGAGCAATCTCATGTCACAACTAAGTCTCCATAATACCTCAATAGCATGAAGAAACAGTGCAAATCCCCACCATGAGGAGAGGATGATGAAAAGAGTCCAGAAGCTTCAACAGGCATTACTCACAAACGTGAGCTCTCCAATAAAGAATTCAGAGATGAAATATTTAAGATATTTAATTAACTCAAAGAAAGGGTGGGACATATATCCATTAAATTAAAGGAAGACATGGAAGAAACAATAGATCAGAGAATTAAGAAATTACAGGAAGAAATAAAAGCAGAAATTAAAAACCTATGCCCAAAAAAATGTCACAAATTAAGGATTTGGTAGATGAAATAAAAAACTCAGTGTGTGCCCTCAACAGTAGAATGGCTACAGCTGAAGACAGAAACAGTGAGCTGGAAGAGAAGCTTTAGGAAGCATACAGGCAACAACAAACCATGGGAAGAGACCTCAAAATAGCTCTAGAGTGAAATAGAATCCAAGGGGATGATTTCAAGAGAAACAACATTAGAATCATTGGAGTACCAGAAGGTCAGGAAAGCAATCCCAATGAAAAAGCCACAGTCAAACAAATCATTGCTGAAAAGTTCCTAGAGCTGGACAATGCAGGCATCCAGATTCAAGTAGTCTGAAAGATGCCAGCTAAAAGAGACCCTAACAAAAAAACTCCAAGACATATCATGGTTAGAATGATGGATGCTACAGATAGAGACACAATACTGCAGGAAGCAAGGTCAAAGAAGGAAATCACACACGAAGGAGCACCCCTTAGATTCACAGCAGATTTATCAGAGGAAACGCTCCAAACGCGAGGCAATGGTGGGATATAGTGAAAAAAAAAACTCAATGAAATAAACACCTCACCAAGAATACTTTATCTGGTTAAACTCTCACTCAAACTCGAAGGAACAGTCACTATTTTGTGGACAAACAACAGCTCAGGAATTTCATTGACACAAAACCAAACCTAAAAGAAGAGTTAAAGGGGTTACTCTAAGACAAGACAAACCCCTACAAGCAAAACAAACCCTTACAGAAAGATGACACAAAACCCCATGACAATAATCTCTCTCAATGTCAGTGGTCGAAATTCACACATTAAGATACAAAGAGTGGCAAAATGGATTCAGAGACAGAACCCAACATTCTGCTGTCTACAAGAAACACTCCTGAACAGTCAGAACAAACACATATTCAAAGTCAAAGGGTAGAAAACAATCCTGCAAGCAAACAATCCCCTCAAAAACGCTGAGGTGGCCTTACTAGTATCGGACAACATAGATTTCAGGTTGAAAAAGAGTAGACCCTTCCACTTTTTATTAATCAATGGATATGCACAGCAGGAAGAAATCACACTCCTAAACATATACACACCCAATAACGGACTAGCCAAATATGCACAACATCTGCTAACAGACCTTAAGAAGGACATTGCGAGCAACACAATAGTACTTGGAAACTTCAACACTGCCTTATCACCTTTGGATAGATCAGGAAGATTAAAACTCAGCAAGGAAATAATGGCTGGGAAGGAAGAAATAGAACAAAGGGGGCTAATAGATCTATATAGGACTTTATATCCTCAACAAAGAGAATACACATTCTTTTCCAGTGCACATGGAACATTTTCTAGAATATACCATGTGCGGAGCCACAAAGCATGCCTCAACAGAATCAGGAAGATAGACATTGTATCAACTATCTTTTCAGACCACAATGCACTGAAGATAGAAGTTAAACATGTTCAGACACAGAAAATCAAATTAAACACCTGGAAATAAAACAACTCAATGTTGAACAACGAGTGGGTTAGGAAAGAAATCCAGGAAGAAATCAAAAGATACCTGGAAACAAATGAGAATGAAGACACGAGCTACCAGAACCTGTGGGATGCAGCTAAAGCTATGTTAATGGGAAAATGTATAGCTCTTCAAGCATTTCTCCGGAAGGAAGAAAGGGCCCACATAAACAAATTGACTTTACAGCTCAAGATCTTAGAAAAGGGCAAACAAAAAAAGGGAAAACCAGGTAGAAGGAAAGAGCTCATAAAACTTAGAGAAGAAATCAACGACATGGAAACCCAAAAAACAATCTGAAAGATCAATGAAACCAAGAGCTGGTTCTTTGAGAAAATAAACAAAATTGATAAACCACTAGCAAAACTCACAAAGAAAGAGAGAGAACTCTAATAAACTGAATCAGAAATGAAAAGGGGGACATCACAACGGAAACCTAAGAAATTCAGAAGGTCATCAGAGACTACTTTGAAACTCTATATGCCACAAAACAAAAGAACCTAGACAAAATGGATAAATTCCTGGATTCCTATAACCTCCCAAAGTTGAACCAAGAAGATCTGGAATACCTGAGTAAACCTATCAATATCGAGGAAATTGAAACTGTAATCAAAAGTCTTCCCCAAAACAAAAGCACAGGTCTGGATGAATTCACTAGTGATATTTTTCAAACTTATAAAGAAGACCTATTGCCAGTTCTTCTCAAGCTTTTCCAGGAAATTGAAGAAACAGAAACTCTCCCAAACAGTTTCTAATAGGCTTGTATACCAAAAGGAAAAAAAAAGACAACAAAAGAAAAAAAAAAAACTACAGGCCGATATTTCTGATGAACACGGATGGGAAGATTCTCAACAAAATACTAGCAAATAGAATTCAACAACTCATCAAGAATATCATACACCACTACCAAGTGTGATTCATCCCAGGGATGCAAGGATGGTTTAACATTCGGAAGTCAATCAACATAATCCATCATATCAAAAATAGAAAAGATAAAAACCATATGATCATATCAATAGATGTAGAGAAAGCAATTGATGAGATCCATCACCCGTTTATGATGAAAACTCTCATCAAAATGGTTATAGAAGGAACTTTCCCCAATAGTAAAAACCATTTGCCACAACCTACAGCAAGCATCATCCTAAATGGGGAAAACTGAGAGCTTTCCCTCCTAGATCAGCGGCAAGACAGGGATGCCCACTCTCTCCACTGCTGTTCAATATAGTACTGGAATTACTTGCAATAGTAGTTAGTCAAGAAAAAGATATTAAGGGCATTCAGGTAGAAAAGGAAAAAATCAAGTTCTCACTATTTGCAGATGATCTGATACCACACTTGGCGAACCCTAAAACCTATACCAAGAAACTCCTAGAAACAATATACTTGTATAGTAAAGTTGCAGGTTATAAAATCAATACCCAAAAGTCCATGGCTTTCCTATATGCAAATAATGAGAGAGAAGAAAGTGACATGAAAGAAACGATCCTGTTCACAATCGTGTCTCAGAAAATCAAGTACTTAGGAATCAGCTTAAATAAGGTCATAAAAGACCTATACAAAGAAAACTACAAAAATTTACTTCAGGAAATAAAAGAGGACACGAGGAAATGGAAAGATATCCCCTGCCCATGGATCGGGAGAATTAACATTTTTAAAATGGCAATACTCCCCAAAGTATTGTACAAAATCAGTGCTATTCCTGTAAGGATACCCATGACATGTCTCAAAGAAAAGGAGAAAACACTCTTGAAACTCATATTGAACAATCAGCTCCCATGAATAGCTAAAGCAATTCTTTGAAAAAAGAAAATGGGAGGAATCAACCTCCCCAACCTCAAACTCTACTACAAAGTGATAACAAGTAAAACAACATGGTACTGAAACAAAGACAAAGTAGCAGAGCAATGTAAAGGTTTGAATATAATGACACCCCTCCAATATATGATCAGCTTATTTTTGATAACGGAGCAACAAATGTGAAATGGAGCAAGGAAATCCTCTTTAACAAATTGTACTGGCAAAACTGGACAGCTAAATGGAAAAAAATGGGCTCAGATCTCTGCCTAACACCATGTACAAAATTAAGATCAAAATGGATTAAAGACATCAACATCAGACTGGAATCTATAACGTACATTGACTACAAGGTTGCAAAACTCTCCACGACACTGAAGCTAATGGTATCTTCAAAGATGACACGCCACGCCACTGGCCAAACAAGTGGAAGCAAAGAATAAAAAAATGGGACTATAAACTAAGAAGCTTCTGCACCTCAAAAGAACCAGTGACCAAAATACAAAGACAGTCTACAGAATGGGAAAGGATATTCACCCAACACCCATCCTATAAGGGATTGATATCACGGACATACAAAGCACTGGTTGAACTCCACAAGAAAACATCTAACCCCATCCAAAACTGGGGTGACAAAATCAACAGAAAATTTCTCAAAGAAAAAATCCGAATGGCTAAAAGGCACATAAAAAATCTTTTACATCACTAATCATCAGGGAGATACAGATCAAAACAACAATGAGATATCATCTCACACCACAGAGACTGGCCCACATCCAAAAGAACAAAAGCAACCGTTGTTGGTGCTGATGTGATGAGAAAGGGACCCTCCTTCACTGCTGGTGGCAATGCCGACTGGTTTCCTTTTGGAAAACAGTATAAACGATCCTCAAAAACTTAGAAATTGAGCTCCCATTTGATCCAGCAATACCACTCCTGGGAATATATCCTGGAGAGGCAAAAAAGTACAGCTTGTGTAAGGTATAAGATATAGATCCAATTTTAATTTTTTATATGTGGTTCTCAAGCTTTTCCAGTACCATTTGTTGATGAGACTGTCTTTACTGCATTTACTGCATTTACTGCATGTTGATGAGGTGTTCTCAACACCTATGTCAAAATAAGGTGACCATGTAAATAAGGATTTGTTTGCCCTAGAATATTCTATTCTAACTTATTGTCCAAAGAGTCTATCCTTATTCCAATACTATATTGTTTTGTTCACTATGAATTTATAGTATAGCACTGTCCTCCCATGATTCATCGTGTCAAATTAATGTGTTTCCCACAGTTTCTTTATTTTCAGTATATTTTTGGATATTTTGAGTACTTTATGATTACATTCAAACTTTGTTATGGTCTGTCTAAGTCCTTAAAGAATGTTACCTGAATTTAGATAAGGATTTCATTAAATCTTTATAGTAGTTCCAGTAGAATAGTCATTTTGACAATAGTGTTTTCCAATCTATAAGCACAAAACATATTTCCATTTCTTAGGGTCTTTTTATTTCTATCTTAAGAGTTTTTGACATTTCCATGGTGTCACTTTGCTTTATTGTTACTCAAAGGATTTTTTGTGGATTTTTTTTGGGGTCTTCCTTTCCATGCATAATATGTCATGTGCACATAAAGATAATTTTACTTTTTTCTTTTCTTGCTTGATTTTGTTGCTAGGATTTCTAATATAATGTTGAATAAGAGAGCAGACCACGGAGATTCTTCTCTTGTTCCAGATCTCAGTTGGAATACTTTCAGTTTTTGATCATTCAGAATAATATTTGCTATGCATTTGATATAGTCTTTCTTATTTTTGAGAAGGTTCCATACACTCTTATTTTACAGAGGATTTTATCAGTTGTTGAATCTTGTCAAAAGTTTTCTCTGCACTGTTTGATATGATCATATGATTTTTATATTTTCTTTTAATGATGTGTTGTGTTATTCTAATTTACTCTCATGTATTGGACTATTCTTGCATCTCTGGAATAAATCTCACTTTATCTTAGTTTATAAGTTTTTTATAATTTTATAATGACTGCCCTCTGACATCATGATGGATCTATCACATCTTCCAGAAGGGCAATGGAGAAGATCATTCATGACTTCTACTCAGATCTCTTTAATAGTCACATCCACTTGCCCACATACCACATACCACATGATGGATATGTCGTTCCCAATGTTCTCCCTTCCGAAATCCAACATGCCATCTCGTCGGTAAAGAAACAAAGAGCACCTGGCCCAGACAAGATCAGACCTGAACATCTGAAGAACTTACCATCAGTACTCATCAATACATTGGCTCGACTCTTCACACGCTATCTGTCTGAATGCAAGGTTCCATCCCAATGGAAAACCAGCAAGACTGTACTACTATACAAGAAAGGAGACATCCACGACATTGGCAACTATCGCCCAATCTGCCTCTGTCATCTACAAACTATTCACTCGAGTTACCCTGAATAGGATTAGCAGAACACTAGATGAAGGATAATCATGTGAACAAGCTGGATTCCGAAAAGGATTCAGTACCATCGACCATATCCACACAATAACCAAGCTCATTGAGGTATCTCAGGAGTTCATGATGCCACTCTGTCTAACGTTCATTGATTTAAAGAAGGCCTTTGATTCTGTTGAGACGGAAGCGGTCATAGAAGCCCTAGCCAATCAGGGCATACAAACTCAATACATCAGGATCCTTCGTGAGCTCTATTATGGATTCACTACCAAGATCTCACCATTCTACAAAGAAGTTATCATCCATATCAAGAGAGGTGTTCGGCAGGGTGATACCATTTCACCAAAACTCTTCAGTGCCACCCTCGAGAACATCATGCGACGACTGGAATGGGAAAACATGGGAGTGAAGATAGATGGTCGGCAACTACACCACCTCCGCTTTGCTGATGACATCGTTCTAATGACACCAAACATCAACCAAGCGACACAAATGCTGAACGACTTTGACCGTGAATGTGGAAAGGTCGGACTACAGCTGAATCTTACGAAGACAATGTTTATGAGAAACAGCCTTGTTCCTGATGCTCCATTCGCTCTCAATGGAACCACCATCTCCGAATGCAACAGTTATATATACCTAGGTCGAGAAATCAACATGATGAATGACCTGGCACCTGAGTCGTGCAGGAGGAAGAGAGCGGCTTGGAATGCCTTCAAGAGCATTGAAGAAATAACTAAAAGGACAAAGAACCTCCAGCTACGAGCACATCTCTTTGATTCCACTATTCTTCCTGCATTAACATATGCCTCAGAGACCTGGACCCTACGAAAACAGGATGAGAACACTATTCGGGTCTCTCAAAGAGGAATCGAAAGAACTAGCAAGCAACCGGGATGAATGGAGCCGTTACTGGCACCCGCTTGAATAAATCGATAAATAACGGGGATTAAGTGATTAAGTGATAATTTTTTTTAATATTCTGTTGGATTTGGTTTGCTAAGGTGAAAACAGAGATAGACATATGGAACGATCTTAAACTAAGAAGCTTCTGCACATCAAAAGAAACAGTGACCAAAATACAAAGACAGTCTACAGAATGGGAAAAGATATTCGCCCAATACCCACATGACAGTGGGTTGATATATAGGATACACAAAGTACTGGTTGAACTCCACAGGAAGAAAACATCCAACCCCATCAAAAAATGGGGAAACGAAAAGAACAGAGACATTCTCAAAGCAGAAACTGAATGGCAAAAAGGCACATGAGAAAATGTTCTGCATTATTAATCATCAGGGAGATGCAGATTAAAACAACAATGAGATATCATCTCACATCACAGAGACTGGCCCACGTTCAAAAGAACAAAAGCAACCAGTGTTGGCGTGGCGAGAAAGGGACCCTCCTTCACTGCTGGTGGGAATGCCGATTGGTTCAGCCCTTTTGGAAAACAGTATAGGCGATTCTCAAAAAATTAAAAATTGAGCTCCCATTTGATCCGGCAATACCACTTCTGGGAATATATCCCAGAGAGGCAAAAAAAGTATAGTCAAAGTGACATCTGCACTTGTTTGTTCATTGAAGCACTGGCAAAATCTGGAAAAAACCTGAGTGCCTGAGAACAGATGACTGGTTAAAGAAACTTTGGTACATCTACACAATGGAGTACTATATAGCTGTTAGAAAAGATGAAGTTATGAAATTTACATACAAGTGGTACTAGATGGAGAGTATCATGGTAAGTGAAATGAGTCAGAAAGAGAGGGACAGACATAGAAAAAATATTGCATTGATCTGGGGAACATAAAGTAACAAATTAGGAGACTAACACGCAAGAATAGCCGAGATAAGCACCAGGAGGTTTACTCCATTGCCTGGAAGCCAGCTGCACATGCTAGGGGGAAAGGCAGCTCAGACAGAGAAGGGAGCACCAAATAAAGGGTGTTGGGAGGATCCTCCCAGGATGGGAGATGCATGCTGAAAATAGACTATAGACCAAACATGATTGCCACTCTATGCCTCTTTTGCAAATCACAGCCCCCAATAGGAGAGAGAAAACCAAAGGAAATGCCCTGCCACAGAGGCAGGGTGGGGTGAAGGGGATGGAGGGTTTGAGGGGTACTGGGATCAGTGGTGGTGGAAAATGGGCACTAGTGGAGGGATGGGTACTTGATCATTGTATAACTGAAACCCAAGCACAAAAATTTGTAAGTCTACAACTGTACCTCTGATGTTTCACTAATAATTTTTTTTTAAAAAGGCACCATTAAGAAAATAGATACAAGATTAGACTGTCTTTCTAGGAATCAGATATCTTATAAAGATTGCTGAGTACCTATTAATCTTACATCTCACTTCACATAGGTGACAATCTCAAAAATCATTAACATATTTGAATATGATCTCTCTAAAGACGATGCATAAAAACTAATAAGCACAAGAAAAAATACTCAATATTGAGAATTTCATATTAATTTAGTCACTGGGAAATACATATTAAAATCACAATTAGATGGCACCATGATTGTATGTGGAGTCAAATATATTAATAGATGACAAAACTGCTGATAAATTGGTTCACTAAAATTCCAATTATTAACTAACCCATAAGTGGGGAGAATTACTCAAGCAAGAAGCACATGGACCATACTGTTCACCTCAGGAATTAAAGTCCAGTGAATCCTAATCAAATGAATTTTCTGTATATATGAAAATTTCCTTGAGACTGCTTGCCTTACATGTAGCTGTTTTGGCTCCCTGTGTCTTATATGATCCCCTAAGTACAGAGTCAAGAGTATGCCTAGAGGACCACCTTGAATGTCCCATCACTTTTTTCCTTCTAAGTTGTTTTTCTTGTTATATGAATTACAGTTTGTTTTCACTACAGTCATTGTTGTTCAAATAGCATATTTTTAAATAATTTGAAGATAATGTAGTAATAATAAATATTTCATTCATGAGTGTCAAAATTGTAAGATGCTAGTACTAAAGATAGAAAAATATGTAGATTTTATCTGCTGTGAATTACCAAACTTTGATGGAGAATATTCAGGAAATATTCAAGAGGGGAGAAATGAAGTACTTATTATGTACTTGGATAAAAAGGGTCAATATTTTTGCAAGGTAATTTCTTCCTAAAATTAGTTTATAGATTCGTGGAGCCCTAGTTAAAGTCTCAAAATTAAAGTCTAATGAATTTGACAAGTAAATTCTTTAATAATATGGGGAAATATACAGACATAATTTTCAAATCAAACAGAAAATTTGGAACTAATATACTAAAACACAGACTAAATGTAAAATTGATAGTAAAATTTATTATGAATAAAATTTATTTTGCGTCGTAGTTATAGTACAGAATGTAGAACATTTACCTTGCATGTTTCCGATCCAGATTTGATACCGGACATGCCATATGGTCCCTCCATGAACAGCCAGCAGTATTTCCTGAGTGCAGGGCCTCAAATAACCCTTGAGAATCGCTCTGTGTGACCCCAAAGGCCAAAAATACTTAAAAAATAAAAAAATTATTATGAACACGAACTTGACCTGCCAATGTGCATGCAGAATGTGAACCTTATCTACTAGCCTGTATAATGAATGTGTATATGGCCTACTAAACTTTATAATGAATGGAGACTTGACCTACTAAACTTCATAATGAATGTGAACTTCACAACTAAATTACAGTAAATGTGGAAATGGCCTATTGAATTATATTTAGAATTTGAACTTGACCTATTAACCTACAGGATGAATATTAGCCTAATCTACAAACCGACATAATAAATGTGAATATCACTCACCAAATTAGATAACATTTGTATAATTTTCTTACTAACTTTCTAATGAATGTGAACTACTAACCTTCACAAAAATAATGTTGTGTTAATTAGCTCTTTTGGAAATGGAAATGGATGATATAATGATAATGAGAATTACCTTTTTAAAAATACTGTTTTGCCAGAGTATTTTTAGCAGTTTGCATTTTAAAAAAGTCAAAGTGTATCTAATGATTAAATATAAAAACAAATGAACGCAGTACTTCCTGTACAGGATTCCTAATAAATAGAAAGTAAAGGCACATTGGGGGTATGAGTAGCTTTCTAAAAAATTATACAATAGCACAGTTTTTATAAAAATTTAATACATTGGTCAAGTCAAACTTAATGTTTTCTAAAAATCTAAATTCAACATAAAAAATCTTAAAAATGGGGCTGGAGCAATAACACAGCGGGTAGGGCATTTGCCTTGCACATGGCTTGCCCAAGTTCAATCCCCAGCATCCCGTATGGTCCCCCAAGCACTGCCAGGAGTAATTCTTGAGTGCAGAGCCAGGAGTAACCCCTGAGCATCGCCAGGTGTGACCAAAAAATTTTAGAAATCTTTAAAATAACAGAAAGAAAATTTATACAAATTATTCATAATGAGACAGTAAAGAAATGCTATACATTCATATTGTAAAGTAAAGTAAAGGCCCTCCCGTTGATCATCGATTTGCTCGAGCGGGCCCAGTAACGTCTCCATTGGAGACTTTGTTGTTACTGTGTCTGGCATATCAAATACTCTCGGTAGCTTGCCGGGCTCTCTGAGAGAGGCGGAGGAATCGAACTTGGGTCGGCCATGTTGGCTGCATGTAAGGCGAACGCCCTACCCGCTGTGCTATTGCTCCAGCCTTTAATGGAGAAAATATTAACAGGAAATTCAGAGAAAATAATAAAGGAAACAAACATATCTTCTAACTGAGGCTCCACAGTTTCACCTATAGTTACATATAATTTTAAAAATTAGATTGATCTTTATATAATGGTGCAGATAAAACTGTTAAGATATTTGCATGGAAAAGACAATAGAAAATAGGAAGCTGTTTATGATATAAATAACTGGAAAAAAAAGCAATAATACCACAATTACCAAACTCTCAAAGGAAATATAAGCATAGAAATGTATACATTGCCGAGGCATAAAAATGTCCAGGAGAGTACATTACAAACTAAATGCAGTGACATATTCTTGCCTTTCCTTTTTGTTTCTAGCTTTACTGTATCAAGCTCTAGGGTGTGATGGTTTGGGACACCTCTTTTGTTTTCCCACCTGTTTCAGGCAGGCACCACACTTTGTTCTCATCAGGGAAGCATTGTGAGAAGCCATTCAAAGGAAACTTTTCTTGAAAGGCAATTCCCATTATCATTATACCATCCATTTCCAGTGTGTGAATATTTCATTTCCTTTTTAAGGGAGAAATAAAGGACTTGCCTTTCTAAGTTGAAGCATCTTGTGATAATGCTTTATTACTAACCCCACAGGCTTTTTGTTCTCATTTTCAGCCCATCTTCTTGTCAAAGTACAAGGAGAGTCATGGGACATTTTCCTAACTGGCTACTGGGTATATTCCCAGCAGAAACTGTATTCTTGGTGAGAACAGTTTTTCCTGAACAAGAGTGATTCTTAGTATGATGATTCCTGAATTCATTAGAACACAAAACAACAATTCATCGTAACAAATAAATCACCAAAAAATCAAAGAATTCATCAGCTAGCAAGAATAAATCTCTGACTGGACCAGATTTTATTAATAAATAAGAGATAATAATGCATTACACCCAAATTAAATGAACTTTTTTTTAGATCAGTGAAGCATTTAGTTTATGATTGTGGACATCTTGCTTTTTCTTTCCCATTAATTAACTCAAAGCTGTAGCAAAAGTCTTAAACTCGGGCAATAAACATTATCCTCTTAAAGCACTGCATGATTCACTTAACCCATATATAGATATAAAATCTCTTTTGATTCTTGAGATACTGAAAGGTGGTAAAGTGTTATGTGTAAAACCACATCAGTTATGGTACGGTAAGGGGCAATGCAAAAACACATTTATATATGTAGCACTGTAGCACTGTCCTCCCTTTGTTCTTCGATTTGCTCGAGCGGGCACCAGTAACGTCTCCATTGTGAGACTTGTTTTTACTGTTTCTTGGCATATCGAAAACGCCACAGGGAGCTTGCCAGGCTCTGCCATGCAGGTGAGATAGTCTTAGTAGCTCGCCAGGCTCTCTGAGAGGGATGGGAGAATCGAACCCGGATCAGTTGCAAGGCAACTACTTGATGTGCTATCGCTCCAGCCCACATATGTATGCATATAAAAGCTTTTATATATACCTATACATGTATATCAAAATAACTCTCATGGAAGCAAACTGGTGGGTGGAAAGCCAATGGAGGTTTGGTGAAATTGGTGGAGGGAAATGGACACTGGTGAAGGGATAAGTATTAAAGCACTGTATGCAAGAAATCAAATCATGAACAGTATTGTAATTGAACAGTGACTAAATAATTAATTAATGTCGGGGTTGGACTGAGCTGTCAGGGTGAGCTCATGTAGACTGCACTGCACAATGGGCAGGAACATAGGGACCCATAAAAATGGGCGAGATTTCTCATGTGTCCTGACTAGTTTGGATGAAGCTGAACATTTTTCCCCTTCAAACTGCCTTCAGTAAATAATTTCAGTAGATTATAAGGAGCAGTTTTCCTTTAGTCACAGAAGCCTGGCTGGTCTTTAACATGCAGATTTCAGGTGCTAGCCAGGCCTGATCTTTGGGATAGAGATTCTGGCTCTAGCCAGACTAGTCTTCGGGATGCAAATCCAAATACCTGTAGCCCAAGGAAGGTTTCTTTGGTTTGTGCCTTCTTTCTGGAGTCCAAAATTACTGGCCTGCAGATGCAAAGAAACAATGTATGTTTTGCTGCCTCAGTGTTCTTCCTGTAACTCCTTTTGATGACATCCATGTATTGTGCCCTTTAAAGGTACCATGATCAATAAAAGGAGATTTCAGGGCTCTCTACCTTTGTTACAGAGCTGAGAGAAGCTGGGCCCTCCATGACATAAATTTTCTTCACGTTCCTTGTGGCAGCGCCTCTGACTGAACGAATGTTCACACAACAAATTAAAAATCAATTAAAGATGTCTAAAGATGTAAGACTTTAGAACAAGAGATGAAACTTTGTTTTTATTTATTCATTTTATCAAAATATGTTTTTCATTTAGTTGCTGTGATAAAGTTGTTCATAGTAGTGTTTCAAACATACAATATTCAGCACCAATCCCACCACCAGTCAACCGTCCCTCAAGTTCCCTCCTGATGACTCCTCAGCCCACTTCCTTAAAAGACTCATTTTAAGTGCATTTATTGTATCTCTGTATCACTGTATCACTGTCATCCTGTTGTTCATCGATTTGCTCGAGTAGGTGCCAGTAACATCTCTCTCGCATGGTAGTGTAGCCCCATGGCATATTGGGGGCTTTTTCAGAGTTAGGGGAGTGAGGGCCATCATTGTTACTGTGTTTTGCATATTGAGTATGCCATGGGTAACTTGCCAGGCTCTGCCCTATGGGCAGGATACTCTCTGTAGCTTGCCGGGCTCTCCAATAAGGACGGAGAAGTGATAGCACAAGTGGGTAGGGCATTTGACTTGCACATGGCCGACCTGGCCGACCTGGGTTCTATTCCTCTGCCCCTCTTGGAGAGCCTAGCAAGCTACCCAAGAGGTATTCGTTACGCCAAACACAGTAATAAGTCTCACAATGGAGACGTTACTGGGCCGACTCAAGCAAAATCGATGAACAATGGGAGGACAGTGCTACAGTGCTACTTTATTTATTGTTTATATTTCACTATATTCTAGTTTGGAATGCTTATATGTAAACCTCAGAACCATCATGCTCACAGAAAGTATGACTGTGGTTTAGATATATTCATATAATACACATATAAACTACTAATATACTCATAGCTCCTACCCCTTGGTATACCTTCTCTTGTTATTATCCTCTTCCATTACTCTCTCCTTCCTTGTTGTGCTTATTTCTATAATCTCTAGTCAAGGGCTTGCCCACCTTTGATATCTTGTATTTCCCTATCATGTCATTCTATACTCCACAGATAAGTGAGCTCATCCAATATTTGGCCTTCTTCTGACTTAGTTCACTTAACATGAAAACTTCCAGGTCTATCAAGGTTTAGAATACTGCACAATTTCCTCATTCTCTGCAGGTGCATAGTATTACATTGTGTATACATACTACAGCTACTATATCCACTCATCTGTTGTTGAATACCTGGATTGATGTTATATTCTAGTTACTGTACTAAGTGCAACAACTAACAATGTTGTGCATATATGTTTTTTAATAAATATTTTTGTGTTGGGAAGAGAAGTGGAATTTGTGTGTTGTATAGAAGCTCAATTCTTTCCCTTTTTTGTAGAAATTTTTCCAAAATCGCTGTCCTTAAAAGCTCTCAAACACTCAATCAGAAATTTGAAACTTGGCTTGTGAATTCTTTTATTTTTGGTTATTTAGCATGAGCTATAGTTCACCTAATTTTTTGATAACTGGGAAGAAGCATAGGAAATTAAATTTCTGTACCTTCCATGTGTTTTAGAAGAGGTGTCTTAAACTTTTCCACTTCTGATTCCTTTTTCACCCGAGAATTCTAACAGGAGCCAGAACTGGCAGAAACACTTAGATTATATGGTCTGTTCTGAACAAATTTTTGGTCATTTCACATTCAGAAACCTTTTACTGATACTAAAGTTTTCACAACTCTCACATTCTCACATATGTGGTTGCCACACAGTTTAAGAAGTGAGGTTATAGAACTTTAGATGTTGCTAGGAAATGTGATATGAGTCTGTGGGCGCTGAGTCAGTGAATAAAAGCTTTGACTCTTTGTTCCACCAGTTTATAAGCTTATACTATATTTGCATGCTCTATAAAAGATCCTGGTAGTGGTGACTTTTATCTTTGAAGCATCTTATATTTTGGTTGCATCATTTTTTTCTTTCTTTTTTCCCAAATTTATTTCTTATTAAAGAATTGTGATTTTCAAAGTTATTGATATATGATTTTCAGGGTTACAGCATTTAGCACCAATCCCATAACCCATGTCAATTTCCAGTCTTCCAGGCACCATCCCACTCCAAAAGTCTGTCACTTTAATAGGCACATTTTTAATTCTGCTATAGTTTGGGTCTCATGTTTTCAGTGCTGATGGCTCTGTGGTTTAGACATGCTCTAGCCTCTCCTCTACACCACTGATGTACCAAAAGTATTAGCTTCTTTCCTCCCTATCCCTCAACCCCTGCGGCTTCCCATCTGCCTCTTCTTACTCTCCCCTTGATTTCTTTGCTTCTCTGTTCTACTTCCTTTCCTCTGGAATCAAGTGCGATCTAGACAGCCCCTTTTACTATTGCATTCCCTTATCCTGTTATTCTATATACCACAGACAAGTTAAATCATCCTGTGTCTGTCCTTTTTCTTACTTCATTTAATATGATATCTTCCAGTTCCATCCAACAAGTTGCAGTGAACTTCATGATTCCATCATTCCTTGCCTTGGTGTAGTATTCCATTGTGCATACATAGACATCTTCATAAACCAACCATCTACCATTAGATGATAGGATTGATTCTATATCTTAGCTATTGCACTAAGTGTTGCAATGAATATTGGTGTATACATACATATATATATATGTCTTTTTGAATAAATGTTTTTGTGTTCTAGGTGTAGATACTCAGAAGCAGAACCACTGGGTTGTATGGCAGCTCAACTCTTAGTTTACTGAGAAATACCATTCTATTTCCCACAGACAACATGTTTACCAGCAGAGGATAAAAGTGTCTTTCTTTTTCTGCTTTGGTGCCACCCCTTGTTGTGCTCGGGGTTCAGTCTTGGTTCTGTGGGTTCTGTGCTCATAGATCACTGATTTGAAATACCATATGGATAGCCAGAAATAGAATCCAGATAGGCTGCATGCACAGCAAGTGCTCTGTCTGCTTTACTGTTTGTCCTGTCCTAAGAAAGAGCTCTTTTTTTTACCACATCTCTCCAGCATAAATAGTTTCCAGGGTTTTATTATATGGCCATTTTCACTGGTGTGAGATGACTTGTATAATTTTTCTATCTCACTCCTGTTGCTTATGATAATCTTCCAAAGAAATTATCTACACCCAGTCCTATCTTAAGTTCTGTTTTGGGAAAACTAAAATAATACACTTCATTTTATCTTGTTCTTGTTTGTCTCCCAAATTGAAACTAGAGGTTTGTACTCCCCTGGTTTATATTAGTCACATAAAAGTCAATGACTGACAAAGAGAAGTGTCTGCATGAACAGCAGAACCTGTAGCTAAAAAGCAAAATAAAACAAAACAATGAGTGTAAGGTCGGGTATGAAAGTCATTGAATAAGAAGTTCAGGTGTACTTTGTAAAACATACCTCATGTTAGCTTAATTGGTGAGTTTGTTCTGATTTACTTCATTGACTTGCTGACTAATGTTGCCAACTTAACATTCTGGGAATAAGATCTGGAAAAAAGATTGCATTTCAGACCAGTTGATGCCTAAATTAATCAGGAAACTGATGCTGCTAGAGGATTGTGGTGAGTAAATAGCCAGCCTGTTTAGGTGGAAAGAATGTGACTTTCTCTAGGTTTAGTCCAGGAACAAAAAAATGGCATTAGTTACCCCAGCCAAGTGGGGGCTAGTAGTCATTCAAGATGTGCTTAGTATCCTAAGTGTCTGGAATACACATGAATGTTTGTTGGATACATCCTTCTGTTCTTAAACAGTAGGCAAAGTTAAATAACAACAACAACAATAACAACAACCCAAACAAATGAATGGTGATATTTTACTTTCCCATATGTGGATTGGCTTCATTAGTGTAGAAGAATCAATTCTTGAAATTTTTATTTAAAATAATCTGGTGAAATATCTACCCACATCAATACTTGTTTTCTATTTCACAGATGGTGATGACACTAAGCTCCTAAAGAAAATTTTCTTCTCACAGTTACATCCACTTCTTCTTTTCCTCATGTGTATATCATCCCCAGGTTATATGGATACCATCCAGATTTAGGAAAGCAAGTAAACAACAACAACAACAAAAGAGATGTGCCTTATGTGTAAGGCAACTTACTTTATTAACATTGGTCAGGGTCACCTACTGCTCAAGCAGAGAAAAAAATATATACATATGTCACATCTGGCTGTGCTCAGGGATAAATTCTAGTGATGCTTGGAGAATTGTATGTGGTTCTAGAGATCAAACCAAGCTTGGTAATGTGGAAGACAAGTGCCTTAACTCCTGAAGCTTGTTCTATCTCCCTGACCCAGTCAGTCTAATATTTTACAGAGATAGTATCTACAACAAAGTCACAGTAAAATGCAAAAAGAAAGCATCCATTTTTCCCTCAGATTATTGCTTCATTCTCTCACTATCATTACTGCTATTTAACTGTAACTCTAAGTAACCATCAGGATATGACAAGACTCCAGACCCTATACTGTAAATCTCTGGGTGACTTGGGAAAGCCCTGACTGCTATCCCCTCACCGCCCATGTTTGGTGGACTCGGGTCATTCCCTCACCCAGAGAGGTCCAGGCCATGAGGCGGATGAAAGAGGAAATGAGGGCCAGGCTGGTTGATGATCAGTTGTCATTTATTCCATTCTCCTCACCAGCCTGTTCTGGTCTCTCTAAGCCCCTCAATTCTAGTCTCAAACTGCCCCTCAGTCCTATCTCCTCCTGTCTCTCACACTCATCTCTTCGTGCTCCCTCTTGCAGCTGCATAACTGGTCTCTCCACACGGCTTTTTCTGCATTCTTCCCCTACATCCTTCTCCCTCTGCTCCCCTTGCTAGTCTCTCCCTGCTCCATCTTGCTGCCCTGCTCTTTCTCTCATCTCTCTCCAGCTGGCTGTATTAGGGGTAGACACCACATCCTGTCCAGTAGCAAAATCAACATAAGAAAGCCCTTCCTTTGTTCACGGGGTGGGGGGGGATACCACTTGTCTGCACTGTACTGCACTGTCCTCCCACTGTTCATCGATTTGCTCAAGTGACACCAGTAACATCTCCATTGTGAGACTTGTTGTTACTGCTTTTGGGATATCAGATACGTCACAGGTAGCTTGCTAGGCTTTGCCATGTGGGCAGTATACTCTCAATAGCTTGCCTGGATCTTCAAGAGGGGTGGAGGAATTGAACCCAGGTTGGTCACATGCAAGGCGAATGCCCTACCCGCTGTGCTATCACTCCAGCCCAAAATACCACTTAATGTGTTTTTTTTCCTTTCCTTAGTCCAATAACTTAATTAACATCTTAATTCTACTTCTTACTATTAGTTATTTTTTATGGACACAGTAAGAGATACATTGATATTTGTAGGGTGGCTCTCCTGGGGACAATCTTGCCACAGACTCAGGCTACAGTGCTCAAGCCAGATTAGTCTTTTGTAACCCTAGAAGGGTCCTAATTCAGTTGTTACTTTTTGAATCATGACAGAATTTGTCCATGACTATGCTCTTAACTTATAGTTAAGTATTATGGTGCTTTGGCCAGGCCCATCTTGATGCCAGGGTAGCTCATAGCTCACAGCTTGCTCTGGGTCCATCCAGTCCCTCATCGGGACCCTGATTTTGGGGTGCCAGGAAGTAAGGGCAACTGAGCTTAAGTTGAGAAAACAGATGTCCAGGAGTAAAATATTATTCAGAATCAATTAAATCCCAAGTTACAAAAGCACAGCATTAATTGTCTTCTTATGTCCATTCAAAAATGACATTGCTTTGAATTAACTATGCAAAGGACTTAAGGAGAAGAGAAAAAACAATATTTACAAGTTAACATAGCATAAAGAAAGAAGTTACCAGTAAACACAGAGGAATTGGAGTACTGCGATTGGAGTAACCCAATAAACCTAAGCTCCCTATGGCAAGGCAGAAAGGACAAACCAATGTTATCCTATGCTATTCTAAGTGCTTTTTCTGTCCCTTTATTATTTTACTCAGAAACTTTCAACAAGTTTGTCACTATTGTAATTCAGCAGGATATTTTGTTCACTGGGAATCAAGAAGTTTCTATAATATACTCAATACCCTAAAAATAATTTTAGAACTGACTTGGTTGGGAGCTTTTAAAAACATGATCTATATTTCTTCATATCCCACATATGAGAGCAAACATTCTGAATCTCTTCCTCTCCTTCTATTTGACTTCACTGAGCATACTACCCTCTAGTTCCATCCATGAAGTGGCAGAGTGCAATATTTTATCTTTTCTTAAAGCTGAGTAGATTTCCTCTGTATTAATGTATTGTAGTTTCTTCATCCAGTCACCTGTCTTGTATACTTGGTTTGTTTCCAGATCTTGGTTATTGGGAACAAAAATGCAATAAATATCAGAACTGTCACTGTCACTGTCACTGTCCTCCTGTTGTTAATCGATTTCCTCAAGCTGGCACCAGTATGTCCCACAATAAATTTTGAGACTTGTTGCTATGTTTTTGGCATATTGAATACGTCACGGGTAGCTTGATAGGCTTTGCCATGCGGGCGAGATACTCTCGGTAGCTTGCTGGGCTCTCTGAGAGGGGTGGAGGAATTAAACTCACCCTACCCTCTGTGCTATTGATGTATTTTTGGAATAGAGTCTTGGGCGCATGGGGTAGATGTCAAATGAGCTTACCATCGTAGGGTTATGGGGGTTGAGCTGGATGAAGGGGAACATTGGGACAATGATGAAGGGAGCAAACAAGATTGTGGAACACTGCACATAAAACCATACTATTAGGAGTATTGAAAATCAAGTATTGAAAATCTTAAAAACATATTATTTAAAAACAAAAACCAGAATCTAGTTAATCCGGTCCTGGAAA
Source organism: Sorex fumeus (assembly GCF_029834395.1). Taxonomy (NCBI): domain Eukaryota; kingdom Metazoa; phylum Chordata; class Mammalia; order Eulipotyphla; family Soricidae; genus Sorex; species Sorex fumeus. The sequence continues at coordinate 4,694,767 of NW_026606185.1, read as the reverse complement.
AACAATATCAGAATTTTTGGAACTTTATTCAGGAAGAGGGAACTAGCATTCAGGATTCATTTGAAGTCCAGGGATGCTGATCTAACCCTCTATTATCTAAGCCATATCATGAAAAGGTGCTTTCTAAGAGAGATGTCTACAGATATCTAGCCTATATGAGAGGAAAGAAACACTGGTTACAGAAGGCAAGATGACAAGAGGGCAATCTGCAGCAGCCCAGACTCTGGACTCAGTTTGAGGGTAAATATGGGGAGAAGAATATCTTCCGGAAGGATGGAGCTGACTGGTGACAACTTCACCAGTTGTGTTGAAAGGTATAAGGGAAGGACAGCCTGCTACAGTGAAAGAACTTGTCATTTCTTGTCTTGTGTCTCTAAATAAAATCATCTCTGATTGTTATCCAGGTGTGCTGATATGCAGTCATTCCTTTCATTCACTGTAGCACTGTCATCCCATTGTTCATAGAATTCCTCGAGCAGACACCAGTAACGTCTCCATTTGTCCTAACCCTGAGATTTTAGCAAGTGCCACATTGAAGACTCTTTCAGGGTCAGGGGAATGAGACCCATCATTGTTACTAGGTTTTGGCATATTGAATACACCATGGGGAGCTGGCCAGATTCTGCCGTGAGGGCAGGATGCTCTCGGTAGCCTGCCAAGTGGTCTTAAGTGTGTTCTTTTCATTAAAGCACATTAAATCCTTAAATGACAGATTTCTGTTTTATTTTAATATTATTTTTTATAAACATACAATTTCCTTAATATCTTCCACCTTTTCTCCTGTGCTGACTCTCTTCCCCTTGGTAAGCTCCATTTTGTTCATAGTATTTACTGGTCTGTTTTCATTTTGTTTGGCCTGCTTATCAATTTTATTTCATTATATTGCACACATAAATGCAATCAGTCAAAAAATTGTCTTTCACCTTCTGATTTATTTAATTTATATTATCCCACTGAGTTCCCTCCATTATATGCAAATAGAAATTGTTTCATCTTTTTAGTGGAATTATCATACAAATATAATATATTATGCACATATGCTACTCCTTTAGAAAATGAGCCTTGATTTCTCTGCATGTGCATTTCAAATTCAAATCTCTAGGATAATTTATTCTATAATTAATTTTAAAAAGAATATTAAATAAAAAAACATCTTTCTTTATGTTCTTTAAAGTTGTTACCCTAGGATGGGGAAATGGCTTAAAGGGCTTTAGTGCAGCCTTCGCTTGTGGGAGTCCCGAGCATGTGATGTCCTTCACATCACGGTCCCCAGCATGCTGGGAGTCAATCCCTGGAAATCCAGGTGTAAGTAAAATACAAAGGTCTCTAACCTCCCGCCCACCCTGCTTTGCTTCTCTCTTCTGTCCTTCTTGCTGCTGTCCATCTTCCCTTCTTTAATTAGTACCTTCCCCCCCCCACCCCCAAATTATGCCCGCCTGACTGGGATTGCTGCTCTGTACCTTTCTGGAAGCCAAGGATAAGATCTTGTGTAATCAACATTTGGTCTAAATGCCAGCCGTCTTAAAATGTCTGCCCTCTGTGTTCTGGCAAATACTAAGTGAACATTTGTTTCTGTGGGTTGCAGTCCTGAATGTCCGTCCTCACTTAGCACTCACTGCAGCTGTGACCAGGGACTGTGCTCAGGATGAAGTTGGGTATTTACCACCTATCCCAGAACCTCGGGCTCGCCTTATTTCTGTCCCTCTTTCCACAAGTATCTTCCCAGACCGTCTTGTCTATCCCAATCCCCTCTTTAAGGCTTGTTGAGCACTACAAGGACTCGCCAGACCTTGACTGATTGTCAGCGCCCCCCACCAGCCCCCCGTAAAGGAGTGGGCGGAACTTAACTCTGTTTATGTTGGTCATGCCACGAAAGGACTCACCATGGATCTGGCTGGTCTTTAAATCCTGCTGGGTTAGAGTTCTGGACTTAGCTCTGCCCTCATCATTCCTGCCAAATAAAAAGAAAAACCTGACACAACAGCACTGTCTGACAGAAATCATCCAAGTCAATAGCATTTTGTGGTATTATGAACGGGAACACCAGATTGTTGCTCAGACCACCTAGAACTTGAAATTGCACTCTTAGAACACACAATAAAAAAACTAATAATTAAAAAAATCTCTAGCTCAGCTGTTTCCACAAATGGAGACAGATGCCCAAAAAGTCCTTAAATAATCAGTTTTATTTATTTATTTAAATTGTTATTTTATTTTTATAGATTTTTATGAAATTTATTACATTTAGTATTCAAACACGAATCCCAACCATTACACCTTCCACCACCATATTTCAAATAATTCTACTCTGATCCCCAAAGCCCACTCCCAAAGCAGGACCTAAACAGTCTATTCTGTGTTGCTTGTTATGAAAATTCACTAAAAATGATCCAAAGAAGTTTCCTTAGAGGAAATTGTGTGAAGATTGTTATCTTTCACCCTGGAGCCATTAAGCATTTGTCTTGGCACATCAGTGGTATAGAGTATGAGATGTCATGCAACAGTGATTGTGTCCATGCACTGCAAGAATCCTAAAATTTTAAATGCAGTGATAAAACTGAGTTAATTTAATTTTTTAACTGGATGTTGACTTTGAGGTCCACAGGCATCACTGTGGCATGTTGTTTTCATGTTGCTCTTTTCTGAGAGATTTGCTAGTGAGTCTCTGGATCATAGCTATTAATGAGCTTATATGGTGCCAGAGGCAGTTCATGGGCATGACTGCCAGGTTCCTGGAGGAACAGAGAGATGGGGGCAGATCACCCATTTCTAACTCCATGCGAGCTTCGAGATTTTTGTCTTAAGTCCCGCATTCCTGGGTTTTTCAGCAGACAAGCATGAATTAAACTTCTCTGAGTCTGTGTAGATCGGCTGTGAGCATGGCTGTGATTAAGTTCTGCAGGATTTTGATTGCCAGGGCTGTTGGGGCTCATGGAAGGACTCACCCACTCAGCTGCAGGTTGCCCAGATGAGATAGCGTGGCATAGGGTCTAGAGTCATCTCTGTGGCATTTTGCTCAAATCAGAACGTTTAATATTGCCCTAGGGTGATGACCTCAGAGTAACAAACATTTTGACATTCACTGAGCTGGGGAAATGATTGGAGGAGGGTTCTGTAAGTTAAAAAATATTGATAAAAATTACAAACCACAGCACCCAATAGGAAAGAGAGAACAAAAGGGAATGCCACCCTGCCACAGAGGCAGGGTGGAATGGGGGGATGGGGAGTGGGAGGGTTACTGGGATCCGTGGTGGTGGGAAATGGTTACTGGTGGAGGGATGGGTATTCAAAATAAATAAATTTAATTTAAAAAATTGATAAAAACTAATCACAGAAGAAAGTGAAAGAATGACTGTTGGAAGAGATAATAGCTGAAAATTTCCCCTAGTCTCATCAAGGAGACCTGTGAACTGACTTAGAGGGACCAAGAGTGCCAACCAAAATAAACTCAAACAGTATGTTCTAAAACACATTGTAATCAAAATGTCACTAACCAGAAAAAGAAACAGATGGTTAAAGTAATAAAAGAAAAGAAAAGCATGAAGCACAAGGGAAATAAAATAAAACTTGCATCATATTTTTCAAATGAAATTCTATAAGCAATAAAAATAAAGAATGTAATCATATATTCAAAGTCCCAAATACAAACCAAACCAAGAATCCTCGATCACTCAGATTTTGTAAGAGTACTAAGAGTTCTCAGACAAAAGTCAAGGCATTTGGTGCATCCAAACTATCCCTGCAAGGAAAATAGAATGGTTTGCTATACAAATGTCAAATATCAATGACAAAAATTCTTATAGAAAAATAGTAATAAATTCTCTCATCAAAAATCTCAAGATATTAATGGACTATCAGAAGGCACTGAATGCAAGAATAATAAAACTAATTCCAACCTTCTGTTGCTTAAGGAAGAAACACAAACCCTCATAAAAACACATAATTCAAGATAGTAATGGCCATCTATAGCAAACTCATAGGCAATATAATTAATGGTGAAAAGGAGAAAGCTTTCACTCTGAAATAAAAACACAAGACAAAGATGTCTACTGTCCCCACACTTATTCAATATAGTTTTGTGAGTCCTCAGCAATAAGACAAGAAAAAACCCAAAGGGATCCAAATAGAAAATGAAGAAATCAAATTATTGGTATTTGCAGACAATATGATATTATATATTGAAAACTTTGAAGTACTCAACAAAGAATTCCTAAAAATAAAGAAAAAATCAATATAACAGTGAGGTATCAGAATAAAAGATCAATACAAAAAATCCATGGCAATCTAGTATACAAATAATTAACTAGAAGAAAATAGAAATTAAAAGACTATGCCCTTTAAAATATTGCCCCAAAACATTAAATACCTAAACAAACAACAGAACAAAGGGGGTTGAAAGAATTACACATTGAAGATTATAAATATAAAGTATAATTTCTCTAAAGATAGGCAATTCTAATAAAAATTTTTTCTTAAAGACCATGGATATAAAAACTATTTATTCACACCTCATACTTCCTAGAAAGGGAATCTTATTATTTCAAGTGCCTTGGTTGATTAGCATCATTCAAACTACATATTCATAATCTAAAAACCAAAGCTTTTATGCAGAATTATGAATAAACCTAATCTTAAGAAGATTGCATGGTTTATCACCAAGAGTTTAACCGTTTATCAGCATAAAAATTTTTCTTAATTTACTGATGAATTAAATTGTTGCACTAAATATTTGCAAGAAGGAAGTATGGTGCTGCCCAGCAGGTCAACCAATACCTGCAGGGTGAATATATCAGCAGCCTGATGGTGCCTTCAGGTTTCCTGATACCCCAAAATTGCCACTGTGCCTCTGGCCAGGCTCCAACAACTTAAGACCAAGTTTCCTGAGAAATTAAATAGCCAAAAATTAGGTATGTGGGAGTTATGCTCACAAGCCACCTCTGGCTCATCTGTACACGCACATTTATTGGCCCTGCCTCAGAGAGACATAAATAAATCTTGAAAATGATCAAAATAAGGTCATTTAAGTGCATTAATGACCATGATTCAGAGACTCACAAATGAATCTCGGAGGAGAGCAGCATACTGCAGAGATGTCTCTCCACCCCATGCCAGGCTGATTTCACCAGGGCACCTTGGAGGGGGTAGGTGTGTCTGTCTGCCTGCCCCAAATGAACCCTGGTAGTTGTAAAACTCCAGAAACCAATCATCATCTCACTCATAGCTCCCCTTCACAGACTTGTCCCTAGCTCTTCATGAATGAGAATGAATCTGCTGAAAAACCCAGGTATGTGGGACTGGTGACTGAAAACTCCAGGTTTCACAGAATTGGAGATGGGTGCCTTCCCCCATCTCCCTGCTGTTCCGGTGCCCTGGCAGTCGCTCCCAAGAACTGCCTCTGAGCACCATTTAAGCTCATTAATGGCCATGATTCAGACTCATAAATGAATCTTGGAAGAGAGCAACATGCTGCAGAGATTCCTCCAGACCCCAAATATTTAAAAAATTTTAGAATTCCAGGAGTGCATGGCAGCTTTTGTGGCCACATGACATCTCATACTATTCATAATAAGCAATACAAAATAAATTATTCAGCATCTGCCTATGCCTATGGGGCAAGTTTGGGTGGTGGTGAGAAAATTCAAAATAATGGTGGTGGGAAGGTGCAATGGTGGTGGATTGGTGTTGGAATGTTGAATGCAAACGATTATTGTGAACAACTTTATCAGAATAAAGTTAAAAAATTAAAAAGAAAGTGATGTGAAGTTCATGCTGTAAGACACTCTTGCACCCTTGTGTTTAACTTTAAATGTCAAGTGTTCAAAACTTTCAGCCTAAACTCTCAATGTAGACTTAGAACACAATTCTTTCAAATTCCTGGCCAATATTTTTACTGAAGAATAGCACTTTTAACAGAGCAAACAATTTTTTTAACCTAGAAACATTTTCTAATTTAATAAAAAAATAGTAACAACATTTTATAGTATTTATGTATTTACTCAGAGTATCTTTAAATTTGATAAGTAACCCTTGTTTAAATATTGCGAATATCAATATTCTACTGCAATGATCCCTTTAATTCATTGTGAATTAATACAATTAATTTTAAAATAAAACATTTTAAATTATTATTAATTGAATCTAAACTTGGTTCTTCTGGGTCACAGAGATAATACAGCAGGTAAGGTGCTAAGCTAGCATGCAGGCAGTTCAGGTTCAAATCCCAGCCCTACATCTGGTCCACAGAAGCCACTAGGTGTAATCCTTGAGGACAGAATCAGTTGTAAGTCCTGACTTCTGCCTGTTGTGGCCCAAAAACAACAACAAAATTGGTGCTCCTTTAGGTTCCAAGTACCCATTCAAAGAAAAGTTTTGAGAAACTTTCAAGAAATCGAAAGTTTAACTCCGGGAACAGAAAATCGTATAACTGTAAAAGTGGGTTTTCTGGCATTGTTGAGTTCTTGAGAACTGTATGAAAGATTGAATATAAAACTTAGAAGTTAAGAAGTTAGAGTTTATAGTACAGATTAAGTAGATGGGTCCAGGACTCTCCCAGTGTCCAGTCTTCTCCTTTTACCCATGAAGGATGGCTTTTGTCCTGTGTCACTCTGTGCCTTGTGTATGATTTCCTAAGTCCTGTCTCTCATCATCTGCCTGTCTTTAGTGTATAATAAACTTGTCTTGTCCCTATGCTGTTCTCTATCCAGTGTATGCTTTCTGAGCCTGAAGTTGTATTGTTGGGCCTCTCAAACTGTACCCCAGTGATTTCCTGTCTTATTGTCCTGACTTTACTTAAGTATCCAGACTGCCATCCATCTGAACATAAGACTCCTGCCTGATTCTGCCTTCTGTCTGGGATTATGAGCTTTACCTCACCCTGCATTCCGTCTGGGCATACAATCCCCTCCCTGATCCCAAAGTGAGCCAGGGGAGTAGGTGAGTATGTGAAGAGAGAGAACAAGTGGATAGGAGAAAGGGGAAGAGAGGGGCTGGCCTGGCTGAAGGCTTACTTTTATCTGCTGTTATCTCCCAATCCCAGCCATCCCATTTTCCATTTTGATAGGTTACCTTTACATTGGACAACTTTTAAAGTGGTCAACTAAATTAACAGATTTATCTGGCACTTACACTTACACTTTTAACGCTTTTACTACCCTTGTATCAATTGCAGGAACAAAGAGACTAGGAAATGAAAGAGATATAGAACTTCAATCCATCCCAAGGAGTTAGATCTTTAACCTATAAATGTTGGAAGTTATTATTTTGGGCCATGGTATAATCTGATAGAGTTGTGTTTGAAAAAACTAATCTGGCTATAATATGAAAGTTCTATTGGAAGATTATAACTGAGGCAGGTAAGAAAGAGCCCTCACAGGGAAGGGCCCCTATGGCAATAAAATTTCTTGAAAGTGATAAAACCAACTAGCCCAAAGGCTGTCAGGACCCACCCTGTGGCACAGGAAATAAGGTCTGAATCTTTGCCTTCTACCAGAGAAGAACTTCAGGAGAAGAGCTATGAAGTAAAACAGATTTTATAGGAAAGATTTTTTTGAGGAAATGGAAGGAGAGAGAGAAAAGAGGGAGAGTAATGCAATCAAGAGAAAATGAGGTCTTCTCCAAAGGCAGAGAGAACCCCAGTACATACTCTAGAATTAGATATGAAAGCCTGAAAGTAACATTGCAAGAGGGGATATGCTTACCTGCTGCTATCACAGACCAGAAAAGGCTGGACCCCGGTCAAAAAGAAGCTCTAGTGAGAACAAATGTCAAGAAAAGGAATTTCAAAGGAGACATCTATTAACCTAACTCTGCTCCCTTGACAACCACCCTAGCAATGAACTCTTAACTAGGTAGAAACCCACCCGGGGGGCAGCTTAGGAGAAACCCTATAAAAGCTAACATGATCAAAGGAAGAGTGCACATATGCTGTCTGAGCCCATGTGCTGCTTATGTCCATGTGTCATGGCGAAGCATATATGTTGCACACATTATCTATATATCCCCTCTTGTGATGGGCTGGAGCGATAGCACAGCTGTAGGGCATTTGCCTTTCAAGCAGCCAACATGGCTGACCCGAGTTCGATTGATGAACAACGGGAGGACCCTTTTGTGGTATTACTTTCATGATTTCATATGTAATTCTAGAGTATGTAGTGGACTCTCTCTGCCTTTGGAGAAGTCCACATTCTCTCTTGTGTGCATTACTCTTCCCCTTTTCTCTCTCTCCTTCTGTTTTCTCAAAAAAATATCTTTCCTATAAAATGTTTTACTTTATAGCTCCTCTCCTGAAGTTCTTCTCTGGAAGAAGGCAAAGATCCAGAAGACCTGTATAAGGTCTAGGGCACATTTTCCTTTCTTTCAAAGAGCTATTCCTCACTCCAGCCTGGGTCCATGACACGCAGAGATTTGGGTGGTAAAATTAACTCCTATGCAGAACAGAACAAGTAGGTGTCAGGTGTGTCTTGATGACTATCTATGGGGCAAGCTAGACTTGAGGCCTGTACTGTGCAGGGGCTCATCACTGTCACTGTCCTCCCGTTGTTCATCGATTTGCTCGAGCGGATCCAGTAACGTCTCTATTGGAGACTTTGTTGTTACTGTGTTTGGCATATCAAATACGTCACAGGTAGCTTGCCAGGCTTTGCCGTGGGGGCGAGATACTCTTGGTAGCTTGCCGGGCTCTCCGAGAGGGGCAGAGGAATCAAACTCGGGTGGATCATGTTGGCTGTGTGCAAGGAAAACGCCCTACCCACTGTGCTATCGCTCCAGCCTGCAGGGGCTCATAAAAGACTTTATTAGTCCTAGACCTCCCCTTTGGTCCCAGGTGGCAGAGGTGGATTTGGAGAAAGTGGCTATCTCTCTGCAATCTGCTTTACATAAGTCACCCCAGTGGTCCACTAGCATCATAACTGTTGAATTAGAGTAAAGGTGGGTAGTATTTCAGTCAAAATCCCATGGGTTAAACCCAAGATTGCAAAAGAGTATATGAGTTGATTTCCTGGGACACAAACAGATGGGAAAGACCAACAAAAAAACCTGGAAGTTTTATCTGAAGTTTTCTACACGGAATGCCAGAGATTTGGTTTTCACAGATTGATGAGGACTTTCTTATGAGAGGAGTCATAAAGATGAGATATTTAGAAGGCTAAAAAGCCACAAGATTAAGGTGAAAGTAGGAGAAAGGTTAAGAGTAACATCAGATTTTGTCTTATTCCATAGATGATAATGAGAACATGGAGACTGGAAAGCAATGTCCACCACCAATTCCATTAATAGACTAGTGGCCAACAGGAAGAACTTGGAGCAACTAATGGTCTTCTCTGATAATTTTTAATGGCCTTAATTACACGGTAGAGCATCCCCTCTTAGGGAATCCAGTCCTCTCTTCTCAAGAAACTATCCTTGCACTCAGCCTTAAATTCAGCATCACGATGATGTATTCATATCGAATACATCACAGGTAGCTTTCCAGGCTTGAGAAGGAGAAGGATCTTTTTCTGTCAAAGCCCTTATGCCTTTAAGATAGTCTTAGATTCCAGTCAATAGTCCCCTAACATACATTATAAGGTTACTCTTATCATTCTGCCTGCAACAGAATGATTATATCACCAAACGGCTCACAAGCTGCTGACTCCAGCAGAATTGAGTGTAGAAGCCACTTAATAAAATACTTTACTACATTTGAATTCCAGTGAAGCTTCTTGAGAGTCAGAAATTATATACCAGGAATCAAAGGAATCTGTCATTACAGTGGGCCATAGGTTTTCTAGAGTTTACTCTGATTCCTGTTTCCATCTTGGATTAACACCCATGTTGACCCTAACTGCTCAGAAAATAAAACCAAAGTGAGTTAAATGGACTTTCAGGCCCTCTGAAACTACCTCTAATTTCTTACCAGTATGAATTTCTATCTTGCCCTTCATTCTGTAATTTCCATTATGTAATCTACCCTACCTCATTTTGTGCATTCTCCCTATTTGTTGTTGTTGTTGGTGGTGGTTGGTGGCATAATTAGCAGTGTCCAGGGATTGCTCCTAGGTCTTAGCTTAGGAATCACTCCTGGCAAGACATGGGAGACCGTTTGGGATGCCAAGGATTGAACCTGGGTTGGTTTCATACTAAGCAAATGTATTATCTTTCCAACACACATTCTGTGCATTCTTTACCTTCAAATTCTTACCCACTCAGACACTTTCCTCTGGAATGCATCACCTGTTTTTATATTTATATCCTGTTAACTACCCCTTCTCTTAGTATCTCAGTTGATACTTTTCTTTGATTCATCTAAATATATTTGGCATTGTTGTTAGAGGCTAGCAGTATATTGCCAAATGTTCTCCAGATGGGAGGGAGTAGAATGGTTGATTTGTGGCATCTGGTAAATTCTTTAGCATACTATCACAATGGCCACTTTTAAGCTGTAAAGAGTTTAACAATGGTTTTATAGTATTCCTGAATGTATCAACTCTCATTAAGCTTTAAAACAATGACTGCCTGAGACTTACATTTGGAGATACAATTTGTGTGGAAATCTCTTTATATGGGGACTTCTAAAACTCCTCAGGTGGCTCTTGGATTTAGCCAAGGTGAGAGAGAACCTTTAACTCTGTGGGAAGTTACCTCACCCAGTAAAAATTCCAAGATTGGGATAGTCCTCAGGCTAAAACAAGTTTACCTTAGTTTAGACAATGGGAGCTGCTAAGGTTTAGTTAAACAAGTAATGTCTAGAGTAGGATATGTAATGCTAGAGTAGGATACAATATTACCACAACTTCAATGCTATGTAATAGAGTTTTGCTGATTTCTTATCACCCTATAGCTACAGGTAAATAAATATCCCAGCATTTTCTCTTAGTATATATGTTGGTTGATGTTAACTTTTAAAGAATGGTCCTCAAATGGCTCTTTAAATGGGAGTCAGGATTAAGGTAATGCAAATAACGAATTATCCAAACTAAATAAAATTAGGTCTGACGCAGGTTAATTTACCATCTAGACAGTCACTGTACCTGTTTCATTCTTTGCGACTGACATGGGACAAAACCAAAGGTAATTGTTTCATTAATTTTATAGTAATGATTCACACACAATCCCTAACTTTTCACCATCTCATTGTCTAAATAATGAAGCTTATATGGCAGTGAGAGCTGGGGAGTGGAGTGGGAATGATTGGAAAAGCAAAGGGGAATATTTAGCAGGTACCCTTAGACAAGGATAAAGGGACCAGGAACTACTGCAGAGGATCTGGTAAAACATTGCATGCACAAATCTGTATCATTGACAGTAAAACTTTAAATCATGTCTGTTTTTAAAGGACATTCCATGGTATGATAAAGAAAAGGCATCAATTTTATCAGGTCATTTTTGTGGTCAGGCTGCCCTCCACATAACTTTTATAGTGATATGACAGTGCAGTTCTGATTCTAAACTGACTCAGATTCAGCTTTTCATAAGTGTAAATATCACTGATTCATCTTCATTTTTTCTCTAACCTATCCTGATGTTAGCAAAAGGACTCTGATGTATGCAATATCACATAGCTAATATATTATGTTATTCATCCTCTCTGATTGTCAATATGAGTTATTCATAAGTGTGCTTTGAAGATTGAGTAATTTTGCATTTTATATCTCAGAAAAACTGACTAGGTAAGAGAGAAGCAAAGTAGTTTTAAAACAGTCTAGCTGAAGCTATAGGAAAGACTTTGAAATTAGTAGAAAGTTGAGAGACAAATTAAAAATAATTATAGTCCTGAAATCCAAGATCAGTTGGATACCCACAAGTAAGCACTTTGTAGTTGTTTACTATTTGAATTTGGGCAAATGGATTGGTTCCACTAAGGCTTAAAATACAGAATAACGTGTGCACTATTGGAAAGTTTTCCTTTAATCAGGCAGTTGTGAAGCTTAAAAAAAAAATAATAATTTCCTCCAAGCTGCCTACCCCAGAGCACTGAACCCAGTTGTCCAATACGTGTGTTGATCCTCCTGGCTGCACCCAGTCACCCCCCTCCAACCCCAGCCCCCCCACTTGGAGTGAAGTGCCTGGCGCCCCCATCTCGTCCGAATCACCATTCCCTGCCAGCCACCATCCCCAAAGCCCCAACCCAGTCTTCTCACAAGTATGTGAACCCCTAGAATCATGTCCCAGCATCTACCCATCAAGGCATACCTTAAAAATCTCTAACTACAAAACTGTGTGGTTACTTCATATCCCCTCGAAGAAGTTGCTGTGTCTACACCCCACATATTAGCCACTAGTTAACCCAGGCCTCACATATCTTTACCTATCAATAAGCCATGGTAACACACATTGATAACCTAATTGCAGGGCAAAAACTTTCAAAACGGAAAAAAAAATTACAAAGGTCACAATGGTAAAGCAACGCAGAAACTCACCAGGTTTTAATAATTGAAGTTGCTAGCCTACATGAATCAAATCGTAATAATGAACTCTATAACCTCTCAGATAGCACTGTAGCACTGTTCTCCTGTTGTTCATCAATTTGCTCAAGCGACATCAGTAATGTCTCCATTGTGAGACTTGTTACTGTCTTGGTATATTGAATACGTATCAGAGGAGGTTGTCAGGTTCTGCCGTGTGGGCAGGATGCTCGTGGTAGCTTGCCAGGATCTCCAAGAGGGACAGAGGAATTGAACCCAGTTCGGCCACATGCAAGGCAAATGCCCTACCCGCTGTGCTATCGTTCCTGCCCAACCTCTCAGATAAGAAATTTATCATGGAGATTTAAGGATATATAAGGAGCTCAAAGAAGCAATGAACACACTGCTGATAAAATACAATAGGGTATGAGAACAGAAGTGAGGAAAATGCGAACAAAAATACAAGCAGAAATGAAAGACTTAAAAAACTTGATGGGTGAAATGAAAAACTCAGTGGAAGTCCTCAAAACAGAGTAACAGTTGCCGAGGACAGAATCAGTGTCCTCCAAGATAAGGTGCAAAGAGTCTCCAGACAACAGAGTAAATGGAAAAGAGCCTCAAACTTAACTAATAGATGTCAGGAGAAAATCAGGATGAAGGCAAGAGGAATAATATAAGAATCATTGAAGTCTCAGAGGGAAAGGAAGAAAACCCTGACGAAGAAGAAACTGTCAAAGACATAAATGCTAAGTCATTCTCAGAGCTAAAGGACACATGGGATCAGATTCAGAAGGCCTGAAGGGTACCAGGTAAAAGAAATCTAAATACAAATAATCCAAGACACATCCTGATCAGAATGAGGAAATCCATAGACAGAGATAAAATTCTGAAAACAGCAAAATCAAAGAAATAAATTGCTTATAAAGGATAATCCTTATGGTTCGCAGCAAACATATCTGATGAAACAGTAAGGGCCAGAGTCAGTGGTTGGATATAGTGAGTAAACTAAAATAAATGCTGCACCTAGAATACTTTACACAGTCAGATGCTCATTCATATCAGAAGAAACAACACAGAGCTTCACAAACAACAACTCAGGAACCTCATAGCCTTAATTGTTAAAAGAGCAACTAAACAGGCTACTTTAAGACAAGACAAATCCCAATACACCAAACTTTGGCAGAAATATGGAACAAAACCCCATAACAATATTGAAACCCAAAAAACAATCCAAAAGGTCAATGAGAACAAGAGCTGGTTCTTTGAGAAAATAAATAAGATCTATAAACCACTAGCAAGTCTCACAAAAAATGAGAAAGAGAGACCCCTAATAAACAGAATCAGAAACAAAATGGGAAACGCCACCAAAATAAACACAGAAATGTAAAGGATAATCAAAGATTAGTTTGAGAAGTTTAATGCCACAAAACAAGATAACCTGGAAAAATGGATCAATTCTCGGACTCCTACAATCTCCCAAAGCTGACCCAAGGAGACCTGGAATACCTAAACATACCTATCACTATCAAGGAAATCAAAATAGTAATCAAAATCTTCCGAAAAACAACAGCACTGGTCCAGATGAATTTACTAGTGAATTCTTCCATACATTCAAAGAGGACCTACTCCCAATTCTGTTCAAGCTTTTCCAAGAAACTGAAGAAACATACACACTCTAAAAAAGTTTCTATGAGACACATATCTCATACACAAAACGGACTGACACACAACAAAAAAAGAGAATTACAGGCCAATATCTCCCATAACTACAGATGCGAAGATTCTCAACAAAACACTATGAAATAGAATCCAATGACTCATTATAAAGATCAAACTTCACAGCCAAGTAGGATTTATCCTGGATATGCATGGATGGTTTAACATTAGGAAGTCAATCAATATAACACACCATATCAATAAAAGAAAAGATAAACTATGCAGTCATATCAATAGACACAGAGAAGCATTTGACAAGATACAGCAACAATTTATGATAAAAACTCTCAGCAAAATGGGAGTTGAAGGAACTTTCCTTAATATATTCAAAGCTATCTACCACTAGTCCATGCCAAGCATCATTCTCAATTGGGAGAAATTAAAATCCTTCCCTCTAAGACTGGAAACAAGACAAATTTGCACACTCTCACCAATTCTATTCAATATAGTACTGGAAGTACTTTGCATAGCAATTAGGGAAGAAAAAGATATCAAGGGCATACATATAGGAAAGGAAGAAATCAAGCTCTCATTATTTGCAGATGACATGATCCTATACATAGAGATCCCTAAAGCCCCTACCAAGAAGCTGCTAGAAACAATAGGTTTGTATAGTTAGGTGGCAGCTTACAAAATAAATACACAAAATTCCATGGCTTTCCTATATACAGACAATAAAAGAGAAGGCAGAGATATTAAAATTAAAAAATCCTGTTCACAATAGTGCCTCAGAAAATCAAGTGCCTTGGAATCAGCTTCACTAAAGTGGTGAAGGGCCTATACAAAGAAAACTACAAAATACTACTTCAAGAAATAAAAGAGGGCACTAGGAAATGGAGGTACATCCCCTGCTCATGGATTGAGAGGATTAACATTGTCAAAATGATAATACACCCCAAAGCATTATACAGTCAATGCATCTCTATAAGGATACCCATGACATTCTTCAAAGAAATAGTCAAAAGCACTCCTGATATTCATATGGAACAATAAACCCTGATGAATAGCCAAAGCAATCCTTGTGAAAAAAAAGGATGGTTGGCACCACCTGCCCTTTTTCAAACTGTACTACAAAGCAATAGTAATTAAAACAGCAAGGTATTGAAAAAGAAACTGATCCTTAGACCAACGGAACAGAGCTGAATATTCTGACACAGCCACTCAAGTATATGATCACTTAATCTTTGATAAAGGATCAAGGAATGTGAAGTGGAGCAAGGAAAATCTCTTCAAAAAGTTGTGCTGGTAAAACTGGACAACTGCATGCAAAAAAAAGTGAACTCAGACCTCTGTCTAACACCAAGCACAAATGTTCAATCCAAATGGATTAAAGAACTCAATATCAGACCTGAATCCATAGGGTACATGGAGGGAAATGTAGGCAGAACACTCCATGATTTCAAAGCTAAAGGCATCTTCAAAGATGAAACACCACTGACCATGCAAGTTGAAACAAATATAAACAAATGGCATTACGTTAAACTAGGAAACTTCTGCCCCTCAAAAGAAACAGTGACCAAAATACTGAAAGATCCCACAACATGGAAAACATTATTTACCCAATATCCATCATAAATACAAGACTCTGGTCAAAATTTACAAGAAAAAAAAACCCAATCCCATCAAAAAATGGGGAGAAGAAATGAATAGAAACTTCCTAAAAAAAATTCAAATGGCCAAAAGGCACATGAGAAAATGCTCTACATCAGTAATCATCAGTGATATGCAAATCAAAACAACAATGAGGTATCATTATACAACACAGAAACTGGCACATATTAAAAAGAACAAGAACAACCAATGCTAGCACGGATTTGGGGAGAAAGAAATTCTCACTAATTGTTGGTGGGAATGCCAACTTGTCCAGTCTTTTTGGAAGACAATATAGACATTCCTCCAAAAACTAGAAATTGAGCTCCCATATGACACAGCAATACCATTTCTGGGACTATATCCCAGAGATGCAAAGTAATACAGTGGAAATGACATATGCACGTGAAGGGTGTATTGCAGCACAATACACAGTAGCCAGAATCTGGGAAAAACCCAAGTTCCTGAGAATAGATGACTGGTTAATGTAACTTTGATACATCTACACAATGGAATACTATGCAGCTGTTTGAAAAGATGAAATCATGAAATTTGCACAGAAGTGGATCAACATGGAAAGAATCATGCTGAGTGAAATGAGTCAGAAAGAGAAGGACAAACACAGAATGACTGCACTCATTTGTAGAATATAAGTAATATAATGGGAGATTAACACATAAGGATAGTGGAGATAAGGGCCAGGAGGATCACACCATGGCTTGGAAGCTGGCATCACAGGCTGAGGGAAAAGCAGCTGGGATAGAGAAGGGAACACTAAGTAAATGATGGTTGGAGGGATCATTTGGGATGAGAGATGTGTTCTGAAAATAGACTATGGACCAAACATGATGACCTCTTAGTACCTTTATTGCGAACCATAACACCCAAAAGGGGGGGGGGGAGAGAGAGAGAGAGAGAGAGAGAGAGAGAGAGAGAGAGAGTAAGAGGGAATGTGCCTGCCAAAGAAGCAGGGGGAGGGAAGGGATGGGAGTGCAGGAGGGATACTGGGAACATTGTTGGTGGGGAATGGGCACTGGTAGAGGGATGGATGCTCAATCACTGTGTGACTGAAATGTAATCATGAAAGTTTGTAAGTGTGTAACTGTATCACATGGTGATTCAATAAAAATATCACTTAATCACTTAATCACTTAAATTCCCGTTAGTCGTCGATTTGCTTGAGTGGGCGCCAGTAACATCTCCATTTGTCCCTGTTGCGTGCTACTGTAGCCCAATGGCATCTGTTCGCTTCGGGAACATGAAGATCCTCAAACCGATCGTTCATGATCTTGATGAAGAAGTCTGACCATCTGGTAGGTGGGCGGCCATGCGGTCTTTTGACATCCCGTGGAATCCAGTCAGTAACAGCTCTAGTCCAGCGGTCGTCTTTAAATCTCATTACGTGACCAGCCCATCTGATTTTCGACTCCTTGGCAAATGAGACAGCGTCCCTGCTTCTTGATCGTCGATGGATGTCGGAACTCCGGATTCTTTCTCTCATTTGAGTGAAACATGATATTCCAAGCATAGCTCTTTCAATTCTTCTTTGGGAGACCTGAATAGCGTTCTCATCCTGTTTGCGTAGGGCCCAGGTCTCTGAGGCATATGTTAATGCAGGAAGAACAGTGGAATCAAAGAGATGTGCCAAGAGCTGGAGGTTCTTTGTCCTCTTAGCTATTTCTTCGACGCTCTTGAAGGTGTTCCAAGCCGCTCTCTTCCTCCTGCACAGCTCGGGTGCCAGGTCATTTGTCATGTTGACTTCTCGACCTAGGTACACATAGCTGTTGCATTCGGAGATGGTCGTTCCATTGAGAGCAAATGGGGCGTCAGGAATGAGGCTGTTTCTCATAAACATTGTCTTCGTAAGATTCAGTTGTAGTCCTACCTTTCCACACTCACGGTCAAAGTCGGCCAGCATTTGTGCCGCTTGGCTGATGTTTGGTGTTATTAAAACAATGTCATCAGCAAAGTGGAGGTGGTGTAGTTGCCGACCATCTATCTTCACTCCCATTCCTTCCCATTCCAGTTGTCGCATGATGTTCTCGAGGGTGGCACTGAAGAGTTTCGGTGAAATGGTATCACCCTGCCGAACCCCTCTCTTGACATCGATGATTACTTCTTTGTAGAATGGTGAGATCCTGGTAGTGAATCCGCAACAAAGCTCACAGAGCATCTTGATGTATTGGGCTTGAATGCCCTGATTGGCTAGGGCTTCAATGACCGCTTCCATCTCAACAGAATCAAAGGCCTTCTTAAAATCAATAAAAATATAATATATGTAAAATATTCAGCATAGTGCCTGGAGGTAACCTTACAAATATCATTGAGTTTTATCGATGATAAAAAATGTAATTGGTGGATTTATTGCTGAGTATCATGATCAGCAACTGATCTGCTATTTATGATATCAAGACCTCTCTTATTGGTATCCTTTAAGAAGAATGAATATATGATTATGGTTTTCAGAATCAAGGGAGGCGGGTCATAGGTATGAAAAAAACAGATGGTGGGTTTGCCAAAAGAAACAGTATTCTTGAAATGTTGTGATGTAAAAAAAAAGAGAATTTTTAACATTGGACACTGCTGTAGATATGTTTTGGGGTTGGCAGTGATAAACCATTTTGTGTCTTAGATAAGAAAAGCAAAAATTCCCTCTGAAAGTCAGTAGATAAACTAGTATGAAATTAATAAAATTGGGAAGAGTTACATATGTAAAAAGATGGCAAGAAATATTGATCCATATAAATGCAACATTTGACTTATATATTAATATATATGTATATATGCCAGTAAATGTGTTGCCAGTAAAAGATGACAGAGTTCAGCAGAAAATATGTAAACACTGAATTGAGTTATAGATGCATAATTTGACAATGCCCTAGAGTCTACACAAGAACTGTACAAGAGAATTCTACCTATAAACTCTTCTACCGATAAATTCTACCTATAAACTACCTAGATCCAAATAGCCCTTCTGATTCTATAGCCCCAAGCAGAAAGAGCACAATAATTTTGTTCTATTTTTATTTATGGGGATAGAAAGCCTAAGTATGCCAGTGTTTTTTTTTGCCAGTGTTAATTAACTTATTAACCTGAAAAAATACTTGTTTTTATTATATTCCTAATACTCTCCATGTTTACATATCTGTAATTTGTGAGCTTGGCGAATGCAGATCTATAGTTAATATTCTAAGAGCAGAGGGTAACAAATTTCTGATTGTGCAGAACTATTGAATACCAGGCACTCTGAAATGTCATTTGACAAAATTTTTGGCAGGCCTACTAGCTAAGGAAGGAAGATTAATCTCATCTTTAATCAAATTACAAGTCAAAACAGAGACATCTCATAGACATTCAAATCATGCACTGGAACCATTATCAATGATTTTCCAATGAATGAGTAGCACTTCATTTGTCCTACAAAGTGCAGATTCTCCCTGCACTATATTAACTGAACTACACAGACATATCTTGGCTAGCTTCGCCCCAATGCCACAGTATTTATAAAAAAACAAACAAAGAAATAATCTTAAGAAAAATAAATGTTTCTCAACCTACAAATCATGTGGAAATCTGCCGCAGACTGGCTCGATCGGGAACCACCAGGCTGAGGGAACGTGGGAGAAGGTTTACAGGAAAGCAGGAGATTCGGCGATGACAGACAGACACCAACACAAGTGAGGCTGAGTGCTGCTGCAAATTTACTGAGCACAGAGTTCCTTTTTTATACAGTCAAGGCGAAATCATAGAACAAAGGGCCAGAATACAATCGGACATTACATCATATCGTGGTTACTTATTGGTGACATATTCCAAAAAATATCGAGGGACAAAAACACTTCCTTAGTACACTTCCTGCTTTAAATTAGGACAAAACATTTACCTATGAATTCTTTACAGTGATTACACAGGATTTAATGTCTAACCATGGTTCCCCTTTTTACAGAGTTCTCTATCATTGTTTTTCTTCAGCAACTTTTGTTTTCATCTGACAGGGTCTTAACTACACATCACAATCCAGGAAGGGTCTCGGACCTTCCCATATATTGGTTTGCAACACTTTGTTTTTCTGTTAATAAACTCCAGGATGTATGTGCTTAAACCAGTTTTTGTATGGGGGGATAAAGGTTTCACAATGTCCCTCATTCTCTCATACGGTAACTTTTATGTTAGGCGCCCTTGCTTGAAATTAAGGGCTGTACTGTATGCTAAGAATCTAATTGTTTTAGACACAATATTTGGCGGTTTTTCTGGCTCCTGTTATTGTTTGGTTCCACTATGACTCCTGACCTTTGTCGAACCTAACATCTCCTTAGTTTCCTACAGATTTCACAATGATTAAAAGCAAACTATAACTACAAAGCTTCTACCTATTAATTCTAAATACCTAACTTATAAGTAAAATTGGCAGGCAACCATTATAAACTCCATCCGGGATGCAGAAGAGCCACACACCAAAGTGCCGCAGAAGCACACAAAGCAGGATAAGAAAAAGGGGGCGCCGGAGGCATAGACCCAAAGGTTGCGAACCTCCCTTTCCCGCGGGGCCTGGGCCAGGCCCAGGTCACCATAGCAGGTTGCTACGCGGGCGACACTGTTGACGGCGTGGCAGAAATCTTTCCAAGAAGAATATACTTAACCAAACTGAAAAGATAAATTACTCTCCTGATATGGCCACCTATTCTCCTATTATTGCCCACCAGTGTCCTGTGTTAGCAGATAGAAATTCCTCCCATCACCACATAGAAACGATGTCATTCAGGAAGTGCGTTGTGTCTCTTCACTTTGCATGGGAGGAGAGCTACTTTACAGATCAAGCTTACAGAGTTTCAAGATCTACAGCAGGTGTTTTGTATGAGGCCCTGCACATCAAGTGTTCTCTATTGCTAAGCTCACAAGAATTGTGAACTTAGCTATAAAAAGTCACATTTTTAAAAGAAAAATACATTTGTACATGCCGAAAATGCTTTCAAAATAATGTGCCAAAGAGTATTGTGTGATTCTGTTGCCAGATGCTTATATTGGCAAGGTACACTATCAAAAAAATACAAATTTAGGAATGTAGTCACAAACAAAGCCAGAAGCTAGGAAAAAAACTTATGGGGAGCCCCTTAATATATTCTAAATACGAGAATTACCAGCTGTTGTTATTTCTGCTTTATGGAATATGATAATTTTAGGAAATCTTTAATCTCAAGGTCTTCTCTCAAATGTTACCCCGGCTCCCATCCATTAAAGCACTAGTCAAGCTCTTTGCTTGAGGAAGGAAGTTGGCAGGAGCAGAGTTAAGTTCAGTCTGAGAGCTTCATAGCTCACATGCAGAAGCCTGAACACACAGAGTATTTCTCAGAATAGATCATAAATGCAAAAGGAAAGAAAAATATTTTATGGTGGAAGCAAAGTAACTCTATCTCTCAATAGATAGAGAGAGCTTCCTAGGCTGACATGGGAGGAGAGTGATATAGGAGACATGAGAGATTTCCTGAGACCTGCATAAGACATGATAATCAACTTCGTAAAACACTGGGAAGAGGCTGCATGAGTTCATAAAGACATAATTAAGAGGATAGAGTCCAGGGAGATTTTTCTCTCCTTCTTGCAGTGGCAGACATGAGAGGATATTGAAGACAGAAGTAGGAAAACCTATGTGGAACTCGAAAAGGCAGAAAATTGAAGCTCAAATCCTCTCCCTGCTCACTGATTCCCATCTAGCTTTTCCTAAGTTAAAATCCTAGAAACATGAAACATTTATGTTGGCTTTCCAAAATTGAATAACATTCACTCCTTGCCAAACTAATGAAATGGGAGTCAAAGACCAAATCAGATAGCAAACTGGTGACTTCTTTTACTTAATTTCCACGTTCACAATTTTCAGGTCAGAAAGAGAACACCTCTTTCTGGTTTACTTCTCTGATATATAGGTAAAATTGAAATTAATGGGGGAAGGGGGCCTGAACTCCAGTGGATCCTAGGAAATATAACCACTGTGGGGTGAGGTTTCTACCACAAACGGTTAAGGAGTATGTGGACAGGGACCTGGAGAGGTTCAAGAACATGTTTAGCCAAAATTATTTAAGCAAAGACTTTCATCTAAGCATTGCTTGGAGGTGAGGAGCAGGGCAATGGGGCCAAGCTAGATACTGTGAGTCATACAAGGGATTAGTAGAACCAGTGATCTACTGTTGTCTGTAGGGGCTCATGGAAAGGTGGGTGCTATTGAGTGACAATAGTCTGGTAGAGAGTGGTTATTTGGTGAGAGCGGTCATTTCAGATGACTCATTTACTAAAAGAAGAAGTTGCCAGAATTAAGAGAAGTAACTCTCTCACTACTCTGCCTTCCCGTTACCTATCCATGTTTTCTATTGTCTGATTCTATCTAAAATGTAACTGCTTAATAAGCATGCTCGTTTGCTGTTATTGACCATGGGGATAATGAAGCAAGGCAGAGAAACTTGGAGAAGTGAATCTGGAATATAAACAAGGAATGATAAAGGCAAGTGCTAAAATATAAGGGAACAAGAAAAAACAGTTAAAGTCAAAGCTTCCGTATTCTTATGGAAATTAGGAAAAGGGAGGCAAGCTATGGGACCAAAATGGCACATCATAGAACAGGAAAGAAAGTGGATAAGTTTTTCTGAAAAACTTTTAGGATTTTAGGCTATATTCTTAGATTGATTTAAGGGACCATTACTGTTTTTGAAGTGATAGGTTAAACATTTAGTTTCTCTTACCTATTCTTTCATATAGGTGAGAGTATCCTGCCCACACGGAAGAGGCTGGCAAGCTATCCGTGTCATACTCGATATGCCAAAAACAGTAATAATGATGGTCCTCATTCCCCTGACTCTGAAAGAGCCCCCAATATGCCATTGGGTTACACTAGCACGTGACAGGGATGGATGGAGATGTTACTGGTGTCCGCTCAAGCAAATTGATGAACAATGGAGTGATAGTAATAGTGATGCTTTCATAGTTATTGCATTAAAATCAGCTGAACAAGTTACTCATGTAACATGGAGCCAGAATCTTACAACCTTGTCTTTGTCCTATGTTTAGGACAATTTGTCTTTTGTATCCCATAGCTCAGCTTTCCTTCTGGTTGTGAAAATACTGTTGTTTACTTCTAGAAAGTCCATAGATAAGTATATAAGACACTTGCCTTGTTTGCAGCCAAACTGGGTTTGATCTTAAGAACTGAGTCTTAAGGTGGTCTTCTGAGTCCCATCAGAAGTGATCCCTGAGCATAGAACCAGGGGTAAGCCCTGAGCACAAGTAGGTGTAAACTAAAACTTAAATAAATAAGCAAATAGTTCAATTTTTACCTTTGCTTAAAATATACAATATAAAAAATAAGAGTTCAGATTTAATTCAAGAATCATAAACAGAATTAGAATGACACGTTCTTAAATTACAGGTATTAAAGTTCCAGTTCTGGCTTTTCCTCTGAAGTATCAGGGAGACACACCTACATGTCTACTTGGAGTATAGTACAGCAAAAAGCACAGTTGTATGTTTTATGAACAGGAATTCTTCATACAGTACCCTAAACAAACTTCTGCAACCTGAGTGGATATCCAATGATAAATATACATGTCTATAATTACTAATTGTGTATCAAAAGACATTAATAAAATCCATGGGAGCTTAGAAATATGTTAACGGACTCATGTTGAGTTAAATTCAAACATTCTCAAGTAGACTCTCCCTTTTCCATCCCTAGTATCCGCACCACGAGTTCATCCACTCACAAGAATAAGATCAGTCAAATATTTGGGACCTTCAAAAATGTCGATTAACATCTTGGCAAAGTGAAGAGTGGGTTAAATAATTTACTTCCTTCAAGGAGAAACCCAGGATAATAGTCTAAGAAGAAATCATGGGGTGAGAATTGAAATCAGGAAGGAGTGTAGTGTATATGTGTGATTAACAGAGATTGAAATTTGCAAAATCAAAGTAGAAAAACTGTTGGGTCAGAGAGAAGAGCACCAATTAAGAGGCTGGGGGACTTATTGGCAGAAGCCTTACCTACAGGAAGGAGATTTTAAAAGTTTGTGAGCATTGTTAATTTTCTTCAAGATATTTCAGAAGGGTTTGCTTTCACTGTCTTTGGATTGTGAGAATTGTATGTATCTCACTAGCATTCCCTCCAATTTGCTCAGTGTAACACATTATTTAACACCTTGTTGCTGTTTCAGCCATCAAGTCATACTTTTTCTGACCCATTAAAATATTATCTGACCTAAACTTGCCAACTATAGCAGAGGATCTTTGAAAAGATCTCTAGGAAAAGAATGCGAGGGCTCGTAGGAGTAATGACTCCAGAAACCCATGGCCACAATTCTAGTCTATGATCATCTTAAGAGCTATTTGGCATGATACTTCTTGTTGCTATTTTATTCCTAAGAACCTTATCACAGGGAGGTCATCCTGCTAGGGGAAATCAAGATTTCAGATCCAAATAATAACATAAATCATTGTTCTGTTTACTGGAGCATCATAACAATCTATTCAAATTTAGTGACTTCCAGTGACTTAAAACACAAATGTCCTGTAGATTAGTAATTCAGGCAAGACTTGGGGGAGGGGGTGGTCTTCTATTTTATATGTCACCTACTAACTGGGCTGACTCAGTGATGTGGTATTTGTCTGGTTAAAATGGCCAGAAATGATTCCATTAAAATGCAGGGTGTTTTGATGGAAACTGCTGGGGAAAAAACACCTGGCTGACCTTTTCAACCACTTCATAGCCTTGGTGTCCTTCATATTGTTTTTACAGCAGAGTGTCTGGCCTTCATATTCCAGTACTTAGCGTTCCAAGAAATTCAGGTGGAATCTACAGTGTTTCTTAAGACTAAGACTTCAGAAGTCCCAGTACAGTATTGTTACCACATTTCACTGGCTAAGTAAGCTAGTGTGGTCAGCCCAGGTTTATTATTTTTTAAAATTTTTATTAGTGAAACACCATGAGGTACATTTATAGACTTACAAATTTGTGTGTGTGGGTTTCAGTTATACAATGATCGAATACCCACCCCTCCACCAATGCCCATTTTCCACCACCAATGATCCCAGTATCCCTCCAACTCCCCAACCCCCCATCCCACCCTGCCTCTGTTTCAGGGCATTCCATTTTGCTATCTCTCTCTCCTTTTGGACGCTGTGGTTTGCAAAAGAGGCAATCATGTTCGGTCTATAGTCTACTTTCAGCATACATCTCCCATCCTGGGAGGATCCTCCCAACACACTTTATTTGGTGCTTCCTTCTCTATCTGAGCTACCTTCTCCCCCATGATAACTTTATCATGGATATAAACTTCCTTCTCTATCTGAGCTACCTTCTCCCTCATGATAACTTTATCATGGATATAAACTATCACTCCAGAATTCCAAGATGTGGTTTAAATAAATATGTTTGAGTTCAACTTTAGAATCCTTCACTTGCCGTGGTTGAAGGAAAATGTGTACAATACACATATGATATTTTGTCACTGTTAAGGTCAGATAAAAGGATAGTGCACTCTCATTTGTGGAATATAAAGTAACAGAATGGGAGATTAACACCCAAGGATAGTAGAGATAAGAACCAGGAGGATTGCTCCAGGACTTGGAAGCAGGCTTCACATGCTGGGGAAAAGGCAGCTCAGATAGAGAAGGAACCACCAAGTAAAGGGTGCTTGGAGGACCCACTCGGGATGGGAGATGCGTACTTAAAGTAGACTATAGACTGAACATGGTAGTCATTTAATACCTGCAATGCAAACCACAACACCCTAAAGGAGAGAGAGAGAGAGAGAGAGAGAGAGAGAGAGAGAGAGAGAGAGAGTAAAAGGGATTGCACCTGCCACAGAGGTGGGGGTGGGGGGTGATGGGGAGAGGATGGGGTCGGGGGAGATATTAAGAACATTGGTGGTGGAGAATGGGCACTGGTGGAGAGATGAGTGCTTGATCATTGTATGACTGAAACGTAAGCACGAAAGTTTGTAAGTCTATAACTGCATCTCACAGTGATTCAATAAAGAAAATTTAAAAAAAAAGAAAAAAACCAAGGCAAATAAAGTGTTAAGAAATGATAGTGCACTTTGGAGAGTTATTGACAGTGCTTAGTGATTATTTAACTGCCTGAAGAGAAAGGCATTTGGTCAATTGGTTTATTGGTGTTCAAAGGGAGAAGGGAATGGTTGTCGTAATGTGCTCAAAGTGATCCAGTTATGATTGGGAACAGTACAATGCATATAACATACTGCATTCAATCCTGTCTCTACTGTTTACAAATGTCTTGATTACTTCATCATCAATGTTCTTATCCATAAAACATACAATGTGACACCGTTTTCTTCATGATAATGCTGCTAGGTTGTAAGTCATAAAGTCTATGCATTTTTGTTTATTAAACATAAAATTCATTATGGATTTTGTTCATTTGTGGATTCAGGGATCTTACTAGGTACTATTATTTGTATGAATTATCTCCAGTCCTCACAATAAAATTACAGTGATTTTCTTCTCCCTTGATGAATAAGGGAAATGAGAATCTGGGAAAATAGTTATTTTTACTAGTAAGCTCACATTGCTAGCAAAATTGTGACGCTGAATAGTTAAAGTCAGACTAAGATGGCAAGTGGAAATAAAGAAGACTGACTTAAGAATTCAAAATAGACTAAGAACATGTATGTAAAAGAAAGACAGGAGAGTTTGGAAAGGGGGGGAGAGGGAAGCAAGACAGTCTAGCAAAACGTTGGGGACAATATGAGAAAGAAATGCAGAATGAAAGATTTCTACAGAGTTCACACAGGTACACAAAAAAATGTAATAAACATGAAAGGTAAATGACAATATAGACAGAGATGAAGACAGGAAGGAAGAATGCTCAGTGTTACAAAATTCAGGTGGTAAATGGTTAAAAGAAAGACACAAATTTGAAGGTGTGCTTCTAATACAATGCCTTAATGCAAGTATCTGGCACTAACTCCTTGGGGAAGTATATGCAGTTGTAGCTTACAAATATTAAGTTATGGTTTATTCATTTATGAATGTTATCATTTTTGGAGGAATATAATTTATAGTAGAATTCAAGCACAAAAGATTTAGATCCTCCAAGAAGTAATTAGGACAATAATGAAAACTGTAAAAATGTCATGTCATAAAATTGACTTAAAATTAAAATGATTATGAGTAATCAGATGGCGCCATGGTTGGGATAATAGTTCAGTATCATTCTGTTTATCCATCTATGAAACCACTGTTTGGGCATGAGACTCTGAGCACAGGCGCTTTCCCAAGAAGTTCTAAACTAGTAGAAAGTGGTAATATGGCTCCAAGAGTTAGGAAAAGTCTTCACATCTCCCAAATATTGAAATACTTTTTTCTGAGACCTGTTTTTCTCTCTTTGTTTTTCTTTTTCACCATCCCTCACTAACTCCCTCCATCCCCCTTCTCCTTCCTTCCTCCCTCTCTTTCTGTCTTCCTGTTTTTCTTTCTCTATTTCTCTCTCTTCCTTCCTTCCTTCCTTCCTTCCTTCCTTCCTTCCTTCCTTCCTTCCTTCCTTCTTCCTCCTCCTCCACCTTGTATCTTGTGTTATAGTTTAAGATTTATATAAAGCTTCATCAAAACTAAAGCTTGTTAAGAGTTTTTTAAAACAAGGTTCAGAGAGGGAGGAAATACTTAGTAGCCACATACTTGACTGAGATCAGCAATCTTTACATGAAGCCCTTTCAAAACTCATCATTAAATAATTAGCAACCCATTTTGGAAAGGGCAAGTACACACAAACACAAAATTCACTGATGGCACGACATAGGTGTCAAACTAGCACAGGAAGATATGTTTAATGCCACTTACTATTAGGAAGAGCAAATTAAGAACACAGTGGCATGGTCTACACTACACAAATAGAAGAATACAAAGAAAAAGAATGAAACCTGATAATGTCAAAGCTTTTTTGTCTATAGAAAATCTGGATTTTTTAATATATTGCTGATAAAAATGTAAAGTGGAACAGACAATGTGGAAAACAGTAGGGTACATTCTTTTAAAAATAAAATGAACATAGTTTTCATGTAAACAATGAATTATACTCCTAAGGAATTTTTATATCACCACAAAAAATTTGCACATGATCACAGAGACTAAGGCATTTGCCTTGCCAACAACTGACCTGGGTTTGACTCCAGTCATACTGAGCAGTGCTAGAAGTGATTCTTGAGTGCAGAGCCAGGAGTTACCCCTGAGCATCACAGGATATGGCCCTCAAACTAACAAACAAAAAACAAAATCAGAATCTGTACAGGATCTTTATTTATGCATTCACCTTATTTATAATAGTCCAAAACTGAAAATAGATTAAATATATCTAAGAAATGATAGTTAAATAAACTGTGGCATAGTCATATCTTAGAATACAACTCATCAATAAAAGGGAGTAAATAATATGATTCATAAAATATCTCACCTTTATCTCCTGATGATTTTACTTGTAAAGTACACATCAATATCAAAAATTTACATGCTGTTTAATTCTATGTATATAACATTTTCAAAATGTTAAATTATAGATAATACTAAAATTGTAAATACAGGGACAAAAAATTACAGATTCTAAGAGTTAAGGACAGTAAAAGTTAGTATAGGTATGATAACAAAGAGAAAACATGCACCAAAAAGACACCAAAATCTTTGTGCTAATGGAAAAGTATATTGTCTTAGTTAGGTTGCATTTACACAAATTCACACAGTTGATAAAAAACATAAAACTAGTGCACTCATTGTATCCTTATAAATGTAGTCTTTATTTTGTACTAGAATTGAAGGCTTCTTGTGTGTCCTCTCTGTAACTTCCTTTAGACATATCATAATTCCAGAAAAAATGTTTTATAGGTAAATTTAAAACGAAAAAATAAAAACCTTATAAATAAAACAACTAAATACATAAACTAAAAAAAAGCTTAAAGGAAATCTGCTTCCTTAAAACAATTTAATGATGAATAAATGTTTTTTAAAACTTCCATATTAATTATAAGGTAATACCTATAAATCTATTCATAAATTTGTATTTTAGGGTATCTATCTAGAAAAACTGTAAAGTTGGAAAACTAGAAGTTGGAAGATACTGTTTATCAAACCTCTTATTTATTTTTTCTTTTTTATAATATTCATCATTTAAATATAATTTTTAAAAAATTTTATCGAATCACTGTGAGATAGCTACAAGCTTTCATGTTTGGGTTACAATCACACGATGATCAAAAACACATGCCTCCACCAGTGCATATTCCCCACCAACAATATCCCCGGTATATCCCCCCTTTCCCACCCTCCCCCTGCCTACAGGGCAGACAATATTCACCATACCAAACTTCTTATTTCTAACTCAACTTAAATAAAGAAGAAAACTGTGAAGGTCTATTATTCACTTTCTGAAAAAGGCCAACTAGAGTCTGAGCGGTGGCCAGCTGTAGATATGTGTCTTGCATGTGTGAGGCTCTGGGATCAATTTCAGGCACCATATGATTTTCAGAGAACAACTGGGAGCTACCAAGAAACAGGCTTGGAGTAAGCCCTGAGAACAGAGGGGTGTGGTTGCTTCTTGCAGTTTGTAAATGGCAAGATTAAAGCATAATTGTTTGCTTCATAGTTCCATTGTTCAAATATGCAAACAATCAGCTAAGTCCCTTTAACTGTTGACTCCCATATTCTCTGGAATTGGCATGTCTCAAACTCTCCTCAGCACTGAGAAACAACAAAAGAGAGTAATTTTTTAATGTATTTCAAAAAAATTCTAAAACGTTGGTTGAGAAGAAAAATAGTAACATTCTCATTTGTATTCTGGGTAACTTGTGTCTTAAGAATGCCTCTTTCTCAGCCCCAAAAGCACACAGACCTAATTCGGAGCACAGCAGCTTTCGGCAGAAATGTGAATGGACTATGCATTGAACTATGGTGCCTTGCCCTTCCACCCCACCCCCGGGAGGGAAAGGGTGTCTGTCTCTTCCACCTCACCTCAGCAGCACAGTGGCTGCCACCTCAGAGCTTATTGGACAGCCAGGTATGAGCCAGCAGTGACAGGGCAACCCTGTCCTCATGGGATGGGGGGCGGAACTGGCACGTCCTTCCCGCCCAGCCGAGGCCAAGAGTTGAGAGTTTCCCCCCAGTGAGCAGCTCTTGGGCATGGACATGGTTCCAGAGGCACACAGACCTAATTCGGAGCCCAGCCCAGCAGCTTTCAGCAGAAATGTGAATGGGCTATGCATTGAACTATGGAGCCGTGCCGCCCCCGGGAGGGATAAGGGTTTCTGTCTCCCCACCCCTGGCAGCACAGTAGCTGCCACCTCAGAGCTTATTGGACAGCCAGGTATGAGCTGGTGGTGATGGGGAAAATGTGACCTCATGGCAAGTGCATCAACAGCCTGATGGTGCCTTCAGACTTCCAGAAAACCCCAAATTGCTGTTGTGCCTTTGGCCAGACCCCCACAACTTGGGGCAAAGTTTACCAAGAAAGTAAATGGCCAAAAGTTAGGAATGTGGGAGACACACCCACAAACCACCTCCGGCTCAGCTATATAATTGGAGTCATGGCCTCTCTGGTTCCTGATGGAACTACTTAATGGCCGTGATCCCACAGACTCAGAAACAAATCTCAAAACTCAACGGCTTTTGTCAGAAATGTGTCCAGTCCCTGCAGTAGGTTACAGGCTCTGGGCCACCCCAGGTGGGAATAGGTTTTGTGCCTTGGCCTGTTCCCCCTGGCGGCCCCAGTGACCACCATCCTCCGGAGGCCACTAGACAGTCAGGTTTGGGCCCATAGTGACGAGACATGTGGGGCCAACAAGATGGGGGTGGAGCTGGCCCTCTCCTCCCTGTCCCAGTGAGACCCTGAGTTGCTGCCCACAAATGGCCTCTCTGGCTCCTGATCAAGCTGCTTAATGGCCATGATCCCAGAATCTCAGAAACAAATCTTGAAACCCAGCGGCTTTTGGCAGAAATGCATCCAGACCACGCAATAGGTTACTGTTGCCGGGCCACCCCAGTGGGGAAAGGGTGCTGTCCCACTGCCTGCTCCCTCCTAGCAACTCAGTGGCCACCATCCACCAGAGGAAATTGGACAGTAAGGTTTGGGCCCGCAGTGATGAGACATGCGGGGCTTCAAGGGATGGGTGTGGAGCCAGCCCTTTTCCCTCCACCCCAATGAGACCCCAAGTCACCACCCACAAATGGCCTCTCTGGCTCCTGATCAAGCCATTTAATGGCCATGATCCCAGTGACTCAGGAACAAGTCGCAGAACCCAGAGGCTTTTGGCAGAAATGTGTCCAGTCCTTGCAGTCGGTTACTGGCGCTGGGCCACCCCAGGGGGAATAGATTTTGTGCCTTGGCCTATTCCCCCTGGTGCCCTGGTGGCCACCATCCTCCAGATGCCATTGGGCAATCAGGTTTGGGCCCACAGTGACGAGACACACAGGGCCTCAAGGGATGGGGGTGGAGCTGACCCTTTCCTCTCTGTCCCAACAAAACCCCAAGTCGTCACTCACGGATGGCCTCTCTGGCTCCTCATTAAGCTGCTTAACAGCCATGATCCCAGAGACTCAAAAACAATTCTTGAAACCCAGTGGCTTTTGGCAGAAATGTGTCTGGACCTCGCAATAGGATACTATT
Source organism: Sorex fumeus (assembly GCF_029834395.1). Classification (NCBI taxonomy): domain Eukaryota; kingdom Metazoa; phylum Chordata; class Mammalia; order Eulipotyphla; family Soricidae; genus Sorex; species Sorex fumeus. Next base: position 4,663,435 of record NW_026606185.1, on the reverse strand, counting down.
GCCAGGCCACCCCAGGGAGAAAGGGTGCTGTCCCTCTGCCTGCTCCTGCTTGGCGGCCTGGTGGTCACCATCCTCCAGAGGCCACTGGACAGTCAGATTTGGTCCCACAGTAACAAGATACCCAGGACATCACGGGATGGGGGTGGAGCCGGCCCTTTCCCCCAACCCCAGTTAGACCCCGAGTCACCGCCAATGAATAGCCTCTCTGGCTCCTGATCAAGCTGCTTAACAGCCATGATCCAAGGGACTCAGAAACAAATATCAGAACCCAGTGGCTTTTGGCAGAAATGCATCCTGACCCCTCAGTATGTTATTGTTGCTGTGCCATTCTCGGGGGGAAAGGGTGCTTTCCCTCCGCCTGCTCCCCCTTGGCAGCTCAGTGGCCATCATCCTCCAGAGGCAATTGGACAGTCAGATTTGGGCCCTCAGTGATGAGACATGCAGGGCCTCACAGGATGGGGGTGGAGCTGGTCCTTTCTTCCCTGTCCCAGTGAGACCCCGAGTTGCCACCCACGAATGGCCTTTCTGGCTCCTGATCAAGCTGCTTAATGGCCACAATCCAAGAGACTCAGGAACAAATATTGGAACCCAGCAGGTTTGGGCAGAAATCCCTCCAAATTTAATTACTAAAATTTCATAATTTCAAAATTGCGCGGTCACTGCTGCAGCCAAGTGACATCATATGTTATTCATAGCCAGCAATAGAAAGCAAATTGTCTACTGTTGCCTTTTCAGCAGATCTGAGTGTTTGGGTAAAATCCCAAATAATAATGGTGAGTCTGGTGTCAAAATATTGAATATAATCAAAGTAGAGAGAGAGAGTAATGTGGAAATCACCTGCCCCACAGGTAGGCAGAGGGTGTGGATGGGGGCATACTGGGTTTTGGGGGGCAGAGAAGGTACAGGTGTTTCATTGTATGACTGAGACTTAAACCCGAAAGCTTTGTAGCTGCTCTCACAGTGATTCAATAAATAAAATTATAAAAAAATGAAAAAAAATAAATGTAGAAGTTAAGATCTTAATCTGATGAGTTCTATTAAGAAAAATCTTAAATATGTTAAAAGAATACAGTTGAACATAAGGCCAAAATAAATATGTCTGTGCAGAGGAATTATACACACATAAAGTTCCAGAAAATAGCTATTCCTTGTGTTTCTGGTGAAAAGTGTGGGGATCCAGGGAGTGGGGAGGTAATATTCACTATATATATTGAGAGAGAGAAAGGGAAAATGGGAGGGAGGGAGATGGAGATCTAGAAAATGGGGGAAGGAGAGAGAGAGGAGAAGGAGTAAATGGGCATAAAAAAAGAGCAAGAAAAAGTGGGGGAAAGTTAAGGGGAGAGACAGGGAGAAGGAGAGAGAACTAGAGAAGAGAGGGAATGAAAGAGAAAAAGGAGAGGGAGTGAGGGGGAGGGAGAGCAAGAAAAGAGAGGGAGAGAAAAGCAGAAGCAGGGAGACAGATGGAAAGAGGAGAGATAAATGGAGGGAGTGAGGTAGATAAAGCGGTAGATGGAGAGAGAAAAAAAGGGAGAGAGAGAAAGAGGGAGGAAGGGAGTGAAAGGAAGGAGAAAGGGTAAGGGAGAGAGAATGAGTTCTCTCTGATGTGACCCACCAGGAAGCCATTGGTGAAATGCCTGAGGGCAGAGTATGTAAAGCTCCTACAGTGTGAACACATAAGTCCTGACCTGGACCCAAGTTTCCCAACTTTATTGCCACAAAGAAAAGAACTACAGTAGAAGACAAGTAAGGAAGTAAAGAATGTTATATTAAAGAGGGAGGAAAAAAACTGTATGTTTCCAAGATAACATGAACTTCTCCAGGAGAAGGAAGAACTCCTTGAAGTAAAAGAAAAAAATGCATACCCCCAAGTTGACACATTTTACTCAGAATTGGAATATACACTCCCTATTTTTGCAAAATGTATTCTCTGCATATCTTTTAGTATATAACTTGAGAGTAATAAAAGTGTATTATGTTATAGCATGGAGGGTAAGGTGTTTGCCTTGCACATAGCAGACCTGGGTTCAATTCCTCCATCTCTCTAGGAGTGCCCGGCAAGCTACCAAGAGTACCTCGCCTGCACGGCAGAGCCTGCCAAGCTCCCCATGGCATATTCGATATGCCAAAAACAGTAAGAACAAGTCTCACGATGGAGACATTACTGGTGCCTGCTCAAGCAAATCGATGAACAACAGAACAACAGAGCGACAGTGCTATTTTCTCAAATGTCAATGGGTTACAGGATTTCTATTTATATTAGAAATTTAGAAATTCTATTTCTATTTAGATTAGTCTTTCTAAGCAAGACTTGGTGAAAGTAGAAAGTCTGAACTTTTTGAGGTTTTACAGTCATATCAGGGCCTTTTATCCACCTTGTTCTTCTTCTGAGGGAGTTCAACATTCTCCACTAGAACTGGTGTCATTAATAACAGTATGTTGGGTGTGTTTCTGTGAATCATCTCTGAAGGCCTTCATGCCGTTTGGGCTGACAAAAGACTGACAACAGAGTAAAACTATTTTTATATCACTCCTTGGTTTTCATCAGTTTCTAATGCTCATTCCAAGAAGGTCCTTCTATTGACAAATTTTCCAGGCTATTGGAAGTTTAGGAATCAGGGCTATCACATCTAGAGAACCCCAGCACTGTTTATACAATAGTTACACACAAGTGGCTCAGTAAGTTTCCCAAGGGGAAACGCAGGAAAAGGATTTGAATCATATTAAGGAGTTTTAATTCAAGCACCATCAAAAAAAAAATTTAAGAGTTCTTTGGTAGAATTTTTTAAAATGTTGGTAGTTATGAAGAGCAACAGGTTGAACTATAAGTCAGTTGATTTACCAGAAAGAATTGGAGAAAAACATGGTTTAAAATAATCTTCTTGTAGTATAAATGCACATAAAAATTTAGTATCAAGAGATACTGCAAATGCTCTAAAATTTAATCTTGCTGATAGAACAGCATTATAAAAAATCACTTGTAATCACTTTGTCATTCCATTGTTTGTCGAATTTGCTCAATTGGGCACCAATAACATCTCCATTTATCCCTGTCGCATGCTGATATAGCCCAATGGCATCTGTTTGCTCCAGAAACACAAAGAGCATCAAACCGTTCATTCAGGGTCTTAAGGAAGAATTCCGACCATCTCGTGGGTGGCGACTGGGTGTTCTTTTGACATCCCATGGAATTCAGTCGTTAACGGCTCTAGTCCATCGGTCATCTCCAAATCTCATTACGTGTTCAGACCATCTCATTTTTGACACCTTGGCAACGGAGGCAGCATCGCTGATCTTCGGTTGTTGACGAAGGTCGGAACTCCTGATTCCTTCTCTTACCTGAGTGAAGCATGATACTCCAAGTATAGCTCTTTTGATTCCTCTTTGGGTGACCTCAGTAGCGTACTCATCCTGTTTTTGTAGGGCCCAGGTCTCTGAGGCATATGTTCAGGAAAAATGGTGGAGTCAAAAAGATGTGCCTGGAGCCAGAGGTTTTCCATCCTCTTAACAACTTCTTCAATGCTCCTGGAGGCGTTCCATGCTGCTCTCTTTCTCCTACGCAGCTCAGGTGCCAGGTAGTTCATCATGTTGAGTTCTCGACCTAGGTACACATAACTGCTGCATTCAGAGATGTTCGTTTGGTTGAGAGCAAATGGAACATCAGGGACTAGTCCATTTCTCATGAACATTGTCTTCGTGAGATTCAGCTGCAGTCTTACCTTTCCACACTCAGGTCAAAGTCAGTCAGCATTTGTGCCACTTGGTTGATGTTTGGTGTTATTAGAGTGATGTCATCAGCTAACAGTGCAGAATCTCCTGCCCTTGTGCCTGGCTGTTCTCCTTGGGGCCCCTTGGATGGGTGCGAGTTGAGTTTCCCTCCCCACCCCGAGCAGTGCTCCTACAGTCAAAGACCTCCAGAACCAGCCACAACCGTGCTGAGACCACTCTCCACACGCATGAAGGTACCAGCAGAGGAACAAAGGCATGCGGGTCCCAGGGCTGAGATCTCCAAGCCTGCTTGGATCGGGGCTGAGTATCCTCCATCAGATCCTCCATCTTCCAGTAGTCAGGGGTCACACCCACCAACTTCCCCCCACCCCGGCGCCATATTATCCCATCAACGGCCAAGACCCAGAGACAATAAAACCCAGCTCCCAGAAGCACACGTACACATTTGCGGCCATGTGACATCTTATTAACTCATTCTTACTTTGGACAACTTGGCAGGCTACTGAACGTAACCTGCCCACACTTCAGAGTCTGGCAAACTCCAGTGGTGTACCAAATGTGCCAAATACCAGTAACAATGATAGGTCTCATTCTCCTAACCCTGAAAGAGCCTTGAATATGGCACTTTTTAAAATCTCAGGACTAGGGCGAAGGAGATGTTACTGGTGCCTGCTCGAGGCAATCGACAAACAACAGAATGATTGTGATTGTGATCATGATCGTCATCAGCAAAATGGAAGTGGTGTAGTTACCGACCGTCTATCTTCACTCCCATTTCTTCCCTTTCCAGCTGTCACATGATGTTCTCGAGGGTGGCACTGAAGAGTTTTGGTGAGATGGTATCACCTTGTCAAACCCCTCTCTTTACATCCGTGATCTCTTCCTTTTAGAATGGTGGTATGCTGGTGGTGAATCCGTAATACAGCTCATAGAGAATCCTGATGTACTGAGTTTCAACACCATGTTTGGCTAGAGCTTCGATGACTGCTTCAGTCTCAACAGAATCAAAGACCTTCTTTAAATCGATGAATGTTAGAGCAGCATCTTGAGCTCTCGTGAAACCTTAATGAGCTTGGTCCCCATGTGGATATCGTCAATCATGTTGAATCCTTTGTGGAACCCGGCTTGCTCACATGGTTGATCTTCATCTAATATTCTGCCTATTCTATTCAGGATGACTCGGTGAACAACTTGTAGATGAAAGACAACAGGCAGATTGGGCAATAGTTGCCTATATCATGGATGTCTCCCTTCTACAACAGAATAGTCCTACTGGTTTTTCATTGGTTGGAACCTTGCATTCAGACAGGTAGCATATGAAGAGCTGAGCCAGTGTATTGAGTTCTGGTGGCAGATTCTTCAGGTGTTCAGGTCTAACCTTGTCTGGACCAGGTGCTGTATGCTTCTTTACCGACAAAATGGTGTTTCAGATTTCAGAAGGGAGCATGTTGGGAACGACATATCCATCCTGCAGAATTTGGTATGTCAATACGTGGATGTGGCTATCAAAAAGATCTGAGTAGAAGTCATGGATAATCTCCTCCATTGCCCTTCTGGAAAATGTGATAGATCCATCAGGATGTTGTAGAGCAGTCATCTTGCTCTTATAGTTGGCAACGGACAGGCAGGTGTTGTGAATACTTTTCCCGGCTTCTGCTGCATCGGCCAACACTGCTGCTCTTCTCTCTTTGTGGTCTTCCCTTATTGCTTCTCTGCACAGCTTTGTGAGCTCTGATGTTAGCTTGTGATTGCCTAAGGCTCGCACCAAACCACAGTGGCAAACGAGCTTGAGAATTTCCGAAGACAGGCATCTGTTTGTGGCTTTCCCACTCTCTCCTTGCACAGTCATGGAGATGCTAAACCAGTCAATTGCATTCCTCATAGATGTTGTCAATGAAGGCATCCTCCCATATTGCTGCAATAGTGCCAAAGAGCTTCAAGTTGGTGGTCGTTCTGGTAGTTCTCTTCTTAAACTTTTCAGCCCTTTCTTCCCTCTCCATGAAGTAGAATTTTGCAGGAAGGATATGGTGGTCCAATTCCTGCTTGGAAGTTTCAATCAAGGGTTTCTAAAAAATAAATAAATTGATACAGAAATCAACACAATATAAGTGTAGTATAATTGTCTGAAAAAGAACAGAAACTTTTGAATAGAAAATAGGGTTTATTGGCAAGAAATCAGCTTAAGTATAAAAGAATGGCACCAGGACAGTGTGTAGGATGAACTGCAAAAAGAGGGAAGAAAGGTCTTGTTTTATGCCCAGCAGAGCTATGATGATGTAGCCATTTAAACATATTTATTAGCTTTTCAGGAAACCCATGTGTAAACAAGAGGTGGGATAGTGATCATATGCATTTGAGGCAATAAACATATGTTGCATGAATAGAAAATATCTGTGATGGTGAAGAAGCATCATCAAGGATGCATTTTCTAGTATAGTTATAGGGAGAAGGTGACTGGAAAAAAAGAGATCTTCATTATACAATTTCCACTGACTAGAACCATTCATGCATGGATTTGTGGTACTTAGTAGCACACAACTGTTAAGATTCCCTATTGACCTATTCAGAGCCAAGAGAATGTAAAAAGCTTTTCTCAGAATGAGGTGGTCACATTCTCCAACTACAGGCCTCAATTCAGTACAGTTTTCCTTTCCTTTCTTTTTTTTTTAAATCTCAGAGTCCTTCTATGTTTTTAGGGTCACTATCATGATCACGATCATCCTGTTGTTTGTTGATTGCTTCGAACAGGCACCAGTAACATCGCCTCCTTCCTAGCCCTGAGATTTTAAAAGAGCCATATTCAATACTCTTTCAGGGCTAGGAGAATGAGACCTATCATTGTTACTGGTATTTGGCATATTGAGTATGACATGGGAAGTTTTCCAGATTCTGCCGTATGGGCAGGATACTTTCAGTAGGCTGCCAGGTTCTCCGAAGTAAAAACGAGGTAATAAAATGTTACGTGGTAGCGAATGATGGGCTGGGTTTTATAGTCTCTGGGTGTTGGCCATTGATGGGACCACCTGGCGCCGCCAGCACCTGGTGAGTGTAATGCCTACCTACTGGAAGATGGGGGCTCTGGGTGGAGAAGGCCCAGTCCCGATCCAAGCTGGCTTGGAGATCTCAGCCCCAGGACCCACATGCCTGGGTTCCTAAGCCAGTTCCTTCATGCATGAGGCTTCTCCGGACATGTGGAGAGTGGTCTAAGCATGGCTGGTTCTGGAGGTCTTCGGCTGCCGGGGCTCTGCTTGGGGTGGGAAGGGAAACTCAACCCGCCCCCCTCTTAGGGGCCCTGGTGAGGATAGCTAGGCGCAGGGGCAAGAGACTCACATTCTCCAAACCAAAGGCCTCAATTTCGTACAGTTTTTCTTTCCTTTCTTTTTCTTTTTAAATCTCAGAGTCCTTCTATGTTTTTAGGGTAAAAATGAATAATTTTTTTAAAAACCTCCTTGTTAACACCAATAACATTCATAATGATAGACTATGTCTGTGCCTAAAACTGGGTCTTTTGAGGAGTTATTTAATAAAATTTATACTTTGGGAGAAATAAATGTCACTAGGATATTTGAATAAAATCAGTAAATATACAAGTTAGTCCTAATGGGATAAAGATCAATATATGTAGTTTATATTTTACATAAAATGTCAAAATTTCCTTACATATGTGTAGTGTTCCATTCTGCATATATGCAACATCTTCAAGGTCTACTACTACTGATATGTTGTTGGACATCTAGGTTGATTCCAAATCTTAGCTATTATAGTGAGTTCTGCAGTGAATGTCTTTCTGTGTACATGTCGTTTTGTGTGCATGTTTTTGAATAATGATTTTATGTCCTAGTTAAAAGAGAAGTGCCTTGTAGTTTTCTTTGTACAGATCCTTTACCTCCCTAGTTAAGCTGTTTCCAAGGTATTTGATTTTCTGAGGCATGATTGTGAATGGGGTTGCTTTTTTCATATTTCTTTCTTCTCTGTAATTATTCACATATAAAAAAGCCACAGACTTTTGGGTGTTGATTTTTGTAGCCTGCAACTTTACTATACAAGTCTATTGTTTCTGGGAGCTTCTTGGTAGAGTCTTTAGAGTTCTCTAAATATAGTATCATATCATCTACAAATAGTGACAGCTTAATTTCTTACTTTTCTATCTGTATACCCTTAATATCTATCTCTTGCCTAACCACTATTGCAAGTACTTCCAGTACTATATTAAACAGAAGTGGTGAGTGTGGGAATCCTTGTCTTGTGCCTGATCTTAGAGGGAAGGCTCTTAGTTTTCCCCACTGAGGTTAATGCTTGCCATAGGCTTATGGTAGATGACTTTGAATGAATTGAGGAAAGTTCCTTCAATACCCATTTTGGTGAGAGTTTTCATCATAAACGGGTGCTGGATCTTGTAAAGTGCTTCCTCTGCGTCTATTGATATGATCATATTGCTTTTATGTTTTCTTTTATTGATATGATGGATTATGTTGATTGACTTCCAAATTTTAAACCATTCTTGCATCCCTAGGATGAATCTCACTTGTTTGTGGTGTATGATCTTTTTGAGGAGTTGTTGTATTCTACTTGCTAATATTTTGTTGAATATCTTCACATCTGTGTTCATCAGGGATATCGACCTGTATCAAAACAACAATGACTGGTACATCTACACAATGGAATACTATGCAGCTGTTAGAAACGATGAAGTCATGAAATTTGCATATAAATGGTTCAACATGGTGAGTAACATGCTAAGTGAAATGAGTCAGAGAGAGAGGGACAGGTATAGAATGACTGCATTCATTTGCAGAATATAAAGTAACATAATGGGAGATGAAAACCTAAGGATAGTAGAGAGAAGGGCCAGGAGGATCTCTCCATGTCTTGGAAGCCAGTCTCACATGCTGGGGAAAAAGGCAGCTGAGATAGACAAGGGAACACCAAGTAAATGATGCTTGGAGGGCTTGCTCAGTATGGGATATGTGAGCTGAAAGTAGACTATGGATCGCACATGATGGCCACATAGCACCTGTATTACGAGCCATAACACCCAAAAGGAGAGACAGAGTAAAAGGTAATGTGCCTGACACAGACACAGGGGGTGGGGGGTGGGTGGCGGGAGGGATATTGGGGACATTGGTGGTGAAGAATGGGTACTGGTGGAGGAATGGGTACTCAATCATTGTATGACTGAAATCACGAAAGTTTGTAAGTATGTAACTGTATCTCATAATGATTCAGTAAAAAGATTTTTAAAACTGTGCCTATCAAGACAGCAGACTGGTGTTGGAGTGGATTGACAGGAGAGGGAATCTAGGCACTCCAGTGGAGGGAAATTGTCCCTGATGGTATGATTGGTGATGTTATATTGTATGTCAAAATTTTGACTAAAAATAAGTCTGTAATTCACAGTGCTTTAATAAAATAAAATTTTGAAAAAATGGAATTTCAAAATTTCTACAAGATGATGAGATATAGGAAAAACAGCAGAGTATAAATCACAACATAGTGGGAAAATTAGGAAAGGAACAGGAAACTATAGGCAAGATCTCTGAGTGACCCATTCTAGGAGTTGGGCAAAGATTCATAGGTCATAAATTATAAAGTAATGACCAGAACAGAGTTGAAGAGCCAGAGTGGTCAGGTTGCTTGAGAAGAAATGAAACCAGGTAACAGAAACAGTAAATGTGCATAATGGAACCTACAACAAAATGTACCAATCACTGATTTCACCAAGCACTAAGTATGTTGGCAACCACTGTGCATGTTAGATGAGAAAATAATCCTCATAGAATTGGTGTTTCCTGAATCTAACATGTATAATATCTGTGTGAATGCTGTTTGGAGCTTTCTCTATTTTGGCATTAGCCAGAATCAAGTCCATATGCATAAATCAAAACTGGCTTTCAGGGCTGAGCAATAGTATAGTGGGTAGGGCGTTTTCCTTGCATGCGGCTGGCCTGGGTTCGATCCCCAGCATCCCATATGGTCCCCCAAGCACCACCAAGAGTAATTCCTGAGTACAGATCCAGGAGCAACCCCTGGGCATCGCCACGTGTGACGTAGACTACTGGAATTGGAAGATGAAAGAAGGAAGTTAAAAACAAAGGAGCATACTTAAGATTCACAGTGGATTTATCAAATTACACGCAAAGAAAATGGTGGGATATAGTTAAAAAGACTCAGTGAAATGAGCACCTCATTAAAAATAATTTATCTAGTCATACTGTCATTACTTTGGACAAACTGGCAGGCTACTGAATGTAACCTGCTCACATGGCAGAGTCTGGCAAACTCCGCGTGGCATACCCAATATGCCATATACCAGTAACAATGATGGGTCTCATTCTCCTAACCCTGAAAGAGCCTCGAATATGGCACTTTTTAAAAAATCTCAGGGCTAGGATGAAGGAGACATTACTGGGGCCTGTTTGAGGCAATCAACGAACAACAGGATGGTCGTGATCGTCGTGATTGTGATACTGTCATTCAAATTTGAAGGAAAAACAGATTTTCACAGATAAAAAATTCAGGAGTGTTATAGGCTATAAACCAACTATACAAGAATTATAGGTGCTTCTTAAAGATAAGACAAATATTAGACACTCCAAACTTCTACAAAATCACTTAATCACTTAACTTCCCGTTAGTTGTCGATTTGCTCGAGCAGGCGCCAGTAACGTCTCCATTTGTCCCTGTCGCGTGCTAGAGTAGCCCAATGGCATCTGTTCGCTCCGGGAACATGAAGGGCCTCAAACCAATCGTTCATGATCTTGACGAAGAAGTCTGACCATCTGGTAGGTGGGCGGCCATGCGGTCTTTTGACATCCCGTGGAATCCAGTCGGTAACAGCTCTAGTCCAGCAGTTGTCTTTAAATCTCATTACGTGACCAGCCCATCTGATTTTCGACACCTTGGCAAATGAGACAGCGTCCCTGATTCTTGATCGTCGACGGATGTCAGAACTCCGGATTCTTTCTCTCATTTGAGTGAAACGTGATATTCCAAGCATAGCTCTTTCTATTCTTCTTTGAGAGACCTGAATAGCGTTCTCATCCTGTTTGCGTAGGGCCCAGGTCTCTGAGGCATATGTTAATGCAGGAAGAACAGTGGAATCAAAGAGATGTGCCCGGAGCCGGAGGTTCTTCATCCTCTTAGCTATTTCTTTGACGTTCTTGAAGGTGTTCCAAGCCACTCTCTTCCTCCTGCGCAGCTCGGGTGCCAGGTCATTTGTCATGTTGACTTCTCGACCTAGTACACATAGCTGTTGCATTCAGAGATGGTCGTTCTGTTGAGAGTGAATGGGGCGTCAGGAACAAGGCTGTTTCTCATAAACATTGTCTTCGTAAGATTCAGCTGTAGTCCTACCTTTCCACACTCACGGTCAAAGTCGGCCAGCATTTGTGCTGCTTGGCTGATGTTTGGTGTTATTAAAACAATGTCATCAGCAAAGTGGAGGTGGTGTAGTTGCCGACCATCTATCTTCACTCCCATTCCTTCCCATTCCAGTCGTCGCATGATGTTCTCGAGGGTGGCACTAAAGAGTTTCGGTGAAATGGTATCACCCTGCCGCATCCCTCTCTTGACACCAACGATCACTTCTTTGTAGAATGGTGAGATCCTGGTAGTGAATCCGCAATACAGCTCACGGAGGATCCTGATGTATTGGGCTTGAATGCCCTGATTGGCTAGGGCTTCAATGACCGCTTCGGTCTCAACAGAATCAAAGGCCTTCTTTAAATCAATGAACGTTAAACAGAGCGGCATCTTGAACTCCCGAGAAACCTCAATGAGCTTGGTTATCGTGTGGATATTGTCGATGGTGCTGAATCCTTTGCGGAACCCGGCTTGCTCGCATGGTTGTCCTTCATCTAGTGTTCTGCCAATCCTATTTAGGATGACTCGAGTGAACAACTTGTAGATGACAGACAATAGGCAGATCGGGCGATAGTTGCCAATGTCATGGATATCTCCCTTCTTGAACAGTAGTACGGTCCTGCTGGTTTTCCATTGGGACGGAACCTTGCATTCAGATAGGTAGCGAGTGAAGAGCCGAGCCAGTGCTTCTTAAAGATAAGACAAATATTAGACACTCCAAACTTATACAAAATATGGCCTAAAAATCTATGACAGTAAACTCACTCAATGTCAGTAGATAAAATGCAGCAATGAAGAGACATAGAGTGGCAAGATGGATTAGATTAGAAAACAATTCACGCTTCTGCTTTCTAATAGTGTAAACACATTTTAATAGGAAGGACAAACACAGACTCAAAATTGAAAGTTGGAAAACAACATTTCAACCAAATAACACCCTCAAAAAGTCAGGGGGAAAAGGCAGAGGAGGCAACACTTGTATCGGACAATACAGATTTCAGGCTTTAAAAACTTATCAGGGACAGATAAGTATTTTCTTAATCATAAAGGGATACATAATTCAGGAAGAACTCACACTCCTAAACATATGTACACCAAATGAGGTACCAGCAAAATAGTAAAACAACTGATAACAGGTTTGAAGGAATAATTATGAGAAGCACAATAATAGTTGGAAACTTCCACACCACCCTATTACCTCTCGAAAGATCAAGTATACTAAAATTCAGTAAAGAAATACTGGCTCTGAATCAAGAAATTGAAGATAGAGGCTTACTAATGCACCACCTCACCAAAAAATGGACAAGTACACATTGTTCTTTAATGGAACTGAGTCATTTATCAAGATCAAGCACATGCTGGACCATAAAACATGCCCATTTAGTCAAGCAAATAAAAATCATATCAATTGTTGTCTCAGAAAATGACACACTGAGTATAGAGATTAAACACAAACAGAAAAAAAGAAATAATTCGAGCACTGGAAATTAAATAGACACTACTGAACAGTCAATAGTTCAAAGATGAAATAAGGGGAAATAAAAAAGATTTCTGGAAATAAAAGAAAATGAGGACATGAGTTATCATAATTTACAGAAAAAATAACATTAAGAAGAAAGTTCATAGTAATGTAAGCATTCATCAGTATGAAAGGGCCCACATAAATAATTTACATTTTAATATACAAAAAATACCTCTTAAGAAACTGGAAAAAGGCCAACAAAGGGAGCCTAAACCAGGTAGAAAAAAATTAGTAATAAAACCTAAAGCAGAATTAAGTGAAGTTGAATTTAAACAAATGCAAAATATTAACAAAACTAAGAGTGGGGTTTTCAAAAAATAAACAAAATTTACAAATGCTAGTAATATTCATTTCTAACTCAGTTGATTCAATCTCGAGAGAGAGCTTTATTTGTGAAAAGATCAATGTCACAACAGATATCACAGAAAATTCAAAATTCTATAAAGTAAAGTAAAGTCAAGTAAAGTCAAGGCCCTCCCGTTGATCATCGATTTGCTCGAGCGGGCCCAGTAACGTCTCCATTGGAGACTTTGTTGTTACTGTGTCTGGCATATCGAATACATCACGGGGAGCTTGCCAGGCTCTGCCATGTGGGCGAGATACTCTTGGTAGCTTGCCGGGCTCTCCGAGAGGGGCGGAGGAATCGAACTCGTGTCGGCCATGTTGGCTGCGTGCAAGGCAAACGCCCTACCGCAAAATCAGACCACCTAGAAGAAATGGACAGATTCTTGGACTCCTATAATTTCCCAAGGCCAAACTGAGAAGATATAAAACACCTGAACATACAAATTACTAACAAGTAAGTAAAAATGGTAATCAAAACAAAAACCCAGGCCCAAATGAATTCATTAATAAGTTCTTCCTAATTTTTAAAGAAGAGTTACAGCCAATTCTTTTCAAGCTCTTTAAAGAAAAAGAAACATGAGATGAGTATTACCCAGATACCAAAAGCAGACACAGAGAGAAGCCACACACACACAAAAATATAGACCACTGTGCCTGATGAACTGGATGCAAAATTGTTCAACAAAGTATTTGCAATTCAAATCCAACAACTCATCAAAAAAGTACATTATGAGCAATTAGGATTCATTCAAATGATTTAATATAATAATCAATGTAATACACCGCATCAATTACATTAAAAATAAGAAGTATATGCTCACATAAATAGATGTAAAAGGTAAAGGTAAAGGCCCTCCCGTTGATCGTCGATTTGCTCGAGCGGGCCCAGTAACGTCTCCATTGGAGACTTTGTTGTTACTGTGTCTGGCATATCGAATACTCTCGGTAGCTTGCCGGGCTCTCCGAGAGGGGCGGAGGAATCGAACTCGGGTCGGCCATGTTGGCTGCGTGCAAGGCAGATGCCCTACCCGCTGTGCTATCGCTCCAGCCCGCATAAATAGATGTAGAGAAATCATTTGACAAGACCCAGAACCCATTCATAGTAAAAACTCCCAATAAAATGTGAGTTGAAGAACTTTCCTCAACGTAGTCAAAAACATATTCCACATCGAACATTATATTCTATGGGAGAAAACTGAAAGCTTCCCTCTAAGATTAGACATAAAATAAGGTTGCCCACTCTCACCACTTCTATTCAATATAGTGCTGGAAGTACTTTGCACAGCAGCTTGTTAAGAAAAAATATATTAAAGGAAACAAGATAAGAAAAGAAGTCAAGCTTTTTCTATTTGACTATTTACAGATGACATGATACTAAGAAAATGCTAAAAGCTCAACACAGAAAAACTAGAAACAATGAACTCATATAGCAAAGTGAAAAGCTACTTTACTATATCAGCACAAGAAAGTTCGTGACTTTTCTATACTCAAATAATGAGATAGAAGAGAGAGAATTTTAGTTTAAATCCCATTCACAATTGTGCCTCAGAAAAAATTAGATACATAGGAATCAGCTTTTAAAAAAAGGGCGAAAGACCTATACAAAGAAAACTACAAAGCACTACTTAAAGAAATGAAAGAGAAAATGAAGAAATGGAAACATATCCTCTGATTAGAGATTGGAAGGATTAATATAGTCAAAATGTAGTACTCCTCAAAACCTTGTACAAATCTAATGCAGTTCCTATTATGATATCCACAACATTTTCAAAGAAATATATCAAATTCTTCTGAAATTCATATGGAACAATAAACACCACCACCACCATGAACCCCTGCCCAGAATAAACAAAACAATCTTAAAAGGAAAAAGAAGGTAGGTGGCAGCATTTTTTCTAACTTCAAACTATAAGACAACAGCAATTAAAACATCATGGAATAATGACAGACTCTTTGAGCAGTGGAACAGAACCGAAAATTGAAACACAAATTCTCAGATATATTGACAGCTATAAAGAAGGGGCAGATATTAATTGGAGCAAAAAATGTCCTTCAACAAGTGATGTTGGGAAAACTTCGGTCACATACCAAAAAAAAAAAAAAACCCCAAAATTCAGACCAATTCCTAACACCTTCCATGGAGCAATTATACAGCAGGTAGGGCATTTGTCTTGTATAGGATCAACTTGAGTTTAACGCTTGGCACCCTGTATGGTTTCCCAAGCTCACTAGGAGTGATCCTTGAGCACAGAGTAAGCCCTGATCACAGAGTAAGCACTGAGATTACTGCTAGGTATAGATGATCCAACTTCACCCCAAATTAGGGATTTAAAACCTTGATATCAAACCTGAGTTCATCAGATACATAGAAGAAAACATAAGCAGAATTCTCCATAACAGTTAACCTAAAGGTAAAGGTAAAAAGGTAAAGGCCCTCCCATTGATCGTCGATTTGCTCGAGCAGGCCCAGTAACGTCTCCATTGGAGACTTTGTTGTTACTGTGTCTGGCATATCGAATACATCACGGGGAGCTTGCCAGGCTCTGCCGTGTGGGCGAGATACTCTCAGTAGCTTGCTGGGCTCTCCGAGAGGGGCGGAGGAATCGAACTTGGGTTGGCCATGTTGGCTGCGTGCAAGGCAAACACCCTACCGCTGTGCTATCGCTCCATCCTTAACTTTAAGGAAACTTTAAGGTCAGCAAGTGGAATCAAAGATGAACAAAGGGGACTACATTAAACTAAGAATCTTATGTACTGCAAAAGAAACAATGACTAGAGTACAAAGAGATATCAAAGACTTGAGAAACTATTTTCCCAGAACTCATCTGATAAGGGGTGAATATTCAAGATATGTAAAGCTCCAGTAAAAATTTACAAATAAACAACACCTAACCCCATGAAAAAATGGGAAGAAAAGGTAAACAGAAACTCCCTCAAAGACAAAATACAACTGGTCAAAGGGACATGAAAAGATCTCTATAACATAACCATCAGGGAGATGCAAATCAAAACAACAATGAATTATTACCTTACACCAGAGAAACTGACATCAAAAAAGAATAAGAGCAGCAGTGTTGGCATGGATGAGGGGAAAATGTGACCTGCATACACTGCTGGTAGAAATGTTAACTAGTTCATCACATGAATTGACCCGTTAACAAAAAAAAAATGCCTTTTTTAGAAAACAACATGAATATTCCTCAAAATCGAGGAATAGAGCTTCCATATGTCCTAGCAATGCCAGTCCTTGCTATATACTATCAAGAGACCAAAACCACAATGCAGCAATGGAATCTGCACTCTTGTGTTTGTTGCAGCACTATCCACATCGGCCAATACTGGAGACAACCCAAGTGCCCAAGAACAGGTTACTAGATGAAGAAACTATGAATATAAACACAATGAATTACACTTGGCCATAAAAACGAGGCTGTTGTACCATTTGTGGACACATAAAAGAATCTAAATGTATCATACTTAGTAAAGCTAGTCAAAGGGGGAGGGAAAGACAAAATGACCTCTCTGATATGTGGTATATAAGGAAAGATAGTAAGGAATAGCAAATACCCAAAGACATCAGAAACAAAGAGCATGAGAGCAGGTTTCTAATAGGAAGCTTGCCACTGGTTTGAGAGGTCAAAGAAGGGTACAATACTACATTGGTGTAGGAGAAAGTTCACTCTGGAGAATAGAATAATTTTATCCTGAACATATTTGTAATGTAATTGTTCATTAATTTCAAAATCCTTTTTTGAATTTTTTTTTATTTTTATTAGTGAGACACCATGAGGTACAGTTGTAGACTTACAAATTTTTGTGCTTGAGTTTCAATTATACAATGATCAAATACCCATCCCTCTACCAGTGCCCATTTCCCACCACCACGGATCCCAGTATCACTCCCACTCCCCATCCCCCCATCCCACCCTGCCTCTGAGGCAGGGCATACCCTTTTCTTCTCTCTCTCCTTTTGGTTGTTGTGGTTTGAAAAAGAGGGATTGAGTGGCAATTCAAAATCGAAAATAATAATGGGATATAACTAACATAATAAATTGATATATTTAATATGTAGAAACACTGTGTTTTGCCACATATACCCTCATGAAGGCATAATCACAATAAGAATAAAGATCTATATCAATGTCATGACCCTTGAAAAATCCCTTCTTTCTGCCAACTTTATTAAACACTGTTTTAACAGTTTCATCCCATTGTTCATCAATTTGCTCGAGCGGGCACCAGTAATGTCTCCATTGTGAGACTTGTTGTTACTGTTTTTGGCATATTGGATATATCATGGATAGCTTTCCAGGCTTTGCCATGCAGGCAGGATACTCTCCGTAGCTTGCCAGCCTCTCCGAGAGGAATGGAGGAATCGAACCCGGGTCAGCCTCATGCAAGGCAAATGCCGTACCCGCTGTGCTATTGCTCAAGCTTTTTAGCCTGAAAAATCATTCATTTGCTTTGTCACAATTAATTGTTTTGCATTTTCTAAAATTTTAAATAAATCATGTTATTACTCAAGATAACTACCAGAGATATACCCATATTCAAATGAGCATTCATAATTTGATTGGGTTCCTTGACCCAGTTTTAATGTGAAGGAGGGCAGAGTTTTGCTTGGACAATCGTGGATACATAAAAACTCAATTTTTTAAAATTTTATTTTAGGCACAATGATTTACACTACAGTTAGTGAGAAGGTTTCATATAAAACACGTTCCAGCATCACACTATTCACTAGAGTGTCTACTGCCCCTTCACTTTGGTCCTAGTGTCCAGTGTCTCCTTGCCCATCCTATTTCACCTTCTTATCATCTCCACTGTGGTAATTTTCCTGCTATGAATAGTTGTAAAATTCTATAGCCTCTTTAGGAATTTGTTATTTCATTGCTGTTTCTTTATATCTCACATATGAAATCAATTATTCTTATCTGACCCTCTCCTTTTGATTAACTTGACAGGTTTCCAGGTTTGGGCTATCACGAGTAGTGCTGTGATGAACATAGAAACTCAATCAATTCAATTCTCATAAACTCAAACTATATACCTAGATATAACAACAATTCCCACAGGAAACAGCCTCAATTTCCCAAGACTGTACTCCATTTTGATGTCAGTGTCACGTCCTAGTTGTTATCTATGTTTTTGAGCAACAAATCAGTAGTTTCCAAAACCTCTTTATTAGACTTCAGTTGTCAGTCACAAACCCAGGTGGTTGCCTGTGCTTCTAACCACTAATAAGAGGTTCCCAGTACAATCTCTATAAGGGTAAATAGTTTTCTAAAACAACCTAAAGAATTTAGAAATTTTTTATTTAATTACAAGATGAAAGAAATATATAGGACAGTGACATAAAAAAATATGAAACTCCCATGCCCTCCCCTGGTAAAGCATATGTCCTAAATTCCATGTATTTACCTACCAGGAAGGTTTCAAAGTTCCCTTGTCTTCGTTTTTATTTATTTTTTATGAAGACTTCATTACTAAAATGTGGTCATATTAACTAATTAGCAATTAAACTCAATCTCCAGCCCATATTTTTGGAAGTATAAAGGTGAAACTCTAAGTTCTGCCTCTATTCATGTTGGTTTCCTTGGCAACCAGGGGCCATCTTCAGGTTATCTTCATTAGTATAATAAGAAACCCTTTTAAACAATATCAAATTTAGGAAAATCCAAGACTTTAGGAAGCCAGGAATTATGGATGAAATGAAAAATATATTTCTAGTGAATTAATATCAGAATGCCTTCCTCTTGTTGCTGAATAGCATTCTTTTATAAAAACACACAAAATGTTTAATTCTAATATTTTATTTAATATCTTTAAACTCTGTACATATCCTTGTATGGATTTTTTAATTGGCAATCCTCCAAGAACTAAATATGCTCTAAACTCATGCTGATTTTGTTCTGAGGAGTTAGGAAAATTGGTCCTTAGAGAACCTTGGTCCATAGAATACCAATCTCCTGGTATTCCACCACCAGGTGCCTTTATAAAGAGCAAAGTTTATTATGATTTTAGTTAGATTATTATTCAGATATCGGGACTCAAACCACAGTATATTGGTAGGGGGTTGCTTTGCACATGGCCAAGCTGGCTTCAATCTCTAGCACCCCTTAGAGTCCCCTAAAGCCCCAGCAGGAGTGCTCCATGAGTACAGATGCAGGAATAAGCCCTGAGCACCACTAGGTGTTGCCTCAAAAATGTAAAATAAATAAATAAATGGAAACACAATGCATTAGTTATTTGCCAGAAGAAATATGACATGCTATGGAGGGTTAATGATTATTTTTATCACCATGTTGGGATGATTGATTGAGAGGGTCATAGGTTGGCTTAAATAAAGTTGTAGTGTGATAATAGTTTTCTGTACACTTTTTATATTGATCTGAGTTGTTGGGACTTTAAATTAAATAGATCAAGAGAACCTGTGAAAATATAATTAAACCACTATTATATTAACTGAAATAATATTTTGCTGTGTTTCCTAATTATTCCCAGGCTATCTTTATTGATTGTGGCAATTCGCTCTCAGCCAGGTTTCTAGCAGCACCAACACAGTGCTAAAGACTAGAGTGAACATTTTTGTTTTTCTGACTCAGAGTGATTGTGCATCTTTTAAACATTTTTTTCAGTTAAGATTTATTACTTTATTTTCCTTTGAGAAAATAAGGACATAGATCAGCTTTTGGGAGTTCTTTGGAAGTTCCAAATCTCTTTGCCTACAATGGTGCAATGCTGTGAAGCTAACCAGATAGGAGCAAACCAATGGAAGATCAAATTGGGACAACTCCAGGAAAATATCTCAAGAGGATCATTTCAAATCCTAGACAAAATTTCCAAGAGTATCATCACCATCACCTCTAAATTCTTCTTTGACCTTATCAAAAAACTGACTTCATATCAGAAAAGACAAAAAATATACCTATGGTCACCAATGATAAATTGGCCAGTAAGAGTCATTAATTCAAACATTTTAAAGTTCGTGAGAATAGTGCCACCAAGAGGAGGAATTAAGATTTCTGGTATCTGCTCTGGAAAGAAAGATGGCGGCCTCACGGGAGCCTTGTGGACAGCAGGTTTGAGCCAGGGGTCGGGGGCGGCAGGGACCTCATGGGAAGGGGGACATTCCGGTCCGTCCTTCACGCCCGACTGAGGTCACCAGCTACCCCCCACGAGCGGCTTTCCGGCATGGCCACGGCCCCAGAAGCACAAGGACTTAGCGCAGAAAACCAGTCGCTTGGAGCAGAAAAGCGAATGGACTATGTGTTAAACCCCGCCATCATGCCTGCCCGGAGGGGAAAGGGTGTTGCCCCATTGCCCTCTTCTCTCTGGAAAGAAAGATGGCAGCCGCACTGAGCCTTGTGGACAGCAGGTTTGAGCCGGGGGTCGTGGGCGGCAGGGACCTCATGGGAAGGGGGGCGTTCTGGTCCGTCCTTCACGCCTGACCGAGGTCACCAGCTGCCCCCCACGAGCGGCTCTTGGGCACGTCCAGGACTCCAGAGCACAGAAACCAATCTCTTAACTATCTAACTTTTAATAGAAATACTTCCAGGGTTAATAAGTAAAATAGCAGAAATCCAAAACCATCCAAAAACATCATTTAATTCTTAAACCCAGCTGTAGAAAGCAAATCATTTCACAACGCTTTTTCAGCATGTCTGATTTTGGGGGGGGGGGGGTCGTAAACTCTAAATAATAATGGTGCATCCTTTATTGAAACAATGAATCTAGTCAAAGTAGATAGAGTGTTAACTGGAACTCATCTGCCTCACAGGAATTGGGAGGGGTGGGAGGTGGGGTTCTATTGGGGTTCATGGTTAAAAATAAGTATTGGTAAAGGTTAAGTGTGTTTGATATTTACATGACTGAGACCTAAACCTGAAAGCTCTGTAACTTTTCCCACAGTGATTCAATAAATAAATAAATTTAAAAAAAAGATTTCTGGTATCTTTCCTCTTCAGAAGAAAGGAAGGTAATATATTCAAGAATAAGAAACCAATGAAAGACCCTAGAGCAAGGAGGTGGGAATAATGTATACTCCTGCATCAAAGAGATCAAAATGCACTGCATTAGGTTACTGCTCCAACATTTAGTGCTTGTCTTTGTCCCAGGCCAAAAAGTAGCACATTGATAAAAGGTGGAAATAATAATAATAATAATAATAATAAATATTTACCAATTTTGTTTTGTTTTGGTTTTTGGGTCACATATGGCAATGCTCAGTGGTTACTTCTGGCTCTCCACTCAGACCATTCTCCAGGTGATGATGGGGGGGTGGCCGTATGTTCTAATGTGCCAGGCAGAGAACAATTTATAATTTTCAGCCTGTCTGATGTGGTATCCTAATAAAAAAAGAGGTGGGACAATACATAACTCACTTCACTGCCCTACACATCGTTTCTTGTGGGTAGAATTTACAACCGTCGGTTTGTCCCCATCTGCAGATCAAAGATGGTGCCTTATGTGACTAGGGAATTTAGTCCTCTCTCTAGTCTGTTTCATGTCCAAAAAAAACTACATGGGTTCCAAGTCTTCATTGCTGCCCGCCAGGCCAGAGAAGCTAATTCTTAGCTCTTGTACTACAAATTATAGTATCTATTTTTGATCATCTTGGTAAGTATGGCCAGAAGCAACTGTGAAGGCCTCTTCCTATAGTCTAACTTTGAAAATGCAACAAAACTAGCAGTTTTTTAAATTAATTTTCATCAGTAGCATCCTCATGCCCAACCCTATCCTAAGTGCTCAAATCATAATCAGAAATGATCCTAAGTGCTCAAATCATAATCAGAAATGATTATCCGAGAATAATACCAACAGAGAACTCTGGATTCAATGGGACCTGGAACAGAGATCTTCTGCCCATAACCTCCCACCCCCACCCTGTCTCCAGCAACTCAACAGTCACACCCATAAACTACCCCAGATAATCTCATCATTGTCAGTAATCCAGATCACAGGTCTTTCTCTCCTGAGAAGGAGCAACTTGATGCTCATCATAGCCATGCCACCGGACCCCGTGCTAGGCTGTTTCACCTGGGACGTCCCAGTGTGTGTGTGGGGGGGGGGGGGGGCGGGTGGATGAGACCCCTCACCATTCCAAGGGACGCAACCCTGGTAGCTGAACACCTCCAGAACCCAAATACCTCCCTGCTAACGGCTGCTCTCCACATGCTCAGGCTGAGTCTCACCCACAAGTGAAACTTTTTCTGGACCACATGGCCACATTTGTGGCCACGTGACACTTCATAGAATGCACCCTACCCATAGTCCAAGAGTACCGCACCAAATTTGATGGGGTTCAATGTAGAGGCAGCAAACCTTAGAGGGAATTATTATATTATTTCTGTTCTGCTTTGGGACCAGGATTGGGGTTTGGGATGGAAACACCCGAAATATGGTGGTGGGAAGATATAATAGTAGTGGGATTGGTGTTTAAATATTAAATGTAATCAAATATCGTGAACTACTTTGTAAAATGAAAAAAAAATTTTAAAAAGAATACCAACAGAAAGGTCCAGAAACACAAATCGTATTGACTGATGAATAATTTTCCAGATAGATCTATATTGTGCTCAAATCATGAAATTACAAAATAGATGATCATTAAAAATTAAGTAAATACCCCACCAAGGGGAATTAATGAAGCACTCAAACTGACCCTTAGGAAATGGAGCTAGATCTTATGAACTGAAAAGGGTTCATAATAATCCTCTTACAAATGCTAAATAAACTACCAGGAAACACAAACATATAACTGAACAAATTATGAAAACATGGCATGAAAAAATAAGCTTAATGTAGTAATGACAATCATGAAAACAAACAAAATTAAAATCAGAAATTCCTAATACTAAAAAGTATAATCAGAAGATTTAGTAGATTCAAACTTCTAGAGAAAAAAATTAGCACAAAAATTTGTAAGTCTACAACTGTACCTCATGGTGTTTCACTAATAAAAATTTTTTAAAAATTAGCAATCTTCAGAATAGGGCATTTGAAATTACAAAGAGAAAAAACAGAAAAAAGGAACATGAAAAGGTGAAGAAAGACTATTTTAAGAGAACAATTTTTGTGAAAAAAAGTGGAGAAAAATAAATTACATATGAAATACGCCTATAAAACTGTGGGCAGTTTTCTTAGCAAAAACCTGAAAGAAAATAATTCTCGACAAAGAATTTTATATTCAAGGAGGCTCCTTCTTTCAGAAAGGCAGGAGGGATAAAGGAATTCATTCCCAAACAACCAAGAAAATTCATTGCCACCAGAGCTGCCTTTGAACAAATGCAAAAGACAGTTTCTATTTAGAAGGTCTTATGCTGACTTCCAGATGACAGGCTGTATTAGTATCAGTCCAAGGAAACCACTAGCATTTCTGGTGGGTTTTGAAATGGAGGGCTGGAGCAATAGCACAGCAGAAGGGCATTTTTCTTGTGTGCTGCCGACCAGAACGACACAAGTTCAACTCCTCCACCCCTCTCGGAGAGCCCATCAAGCTACTGAGAGTATCTCACTCACACGGCAAAGTCTGGCAAGCTCCCCGTGATGTATTCAATATGCCAAACACAGTAACAACAAGTCTCAAAATGGAGATATTACTGGGCCTGCTCAAGCAAATCGATGAACAACGGGAGGACAGTGACAGTGTGTTAATACAAACATTACTGGTTATGGTAAATATACAGGTTCTGCAATATGGAAAAAAGTTGCATAATTCACAGCTCTACACAAAGAACTATATAACGAAGGCAAAGTCTGATACCAGAAGACGTAAAAGTAAACAAAAAAAAAGAATAAAAAATAAGGAATAATGTATCTATAAATCAAGCACAAAAATCATGAATAAAAATTCCTCATCTATCAATAATTAATTAAATTCTTCAATGAAGAAACCTAAAATATTTGAATGGATAAAGTGATAAATTCCAACAATATTCTGCCTACCAGAGATTGACTTAATTTTAAAGGAACACATAGCATAAAAGTAAAGGAATGGGAAAAAAGATCTTTGAAGCTAATGATAGTGAAAGGAGAAAAGACTCTTAATATACAGAAGATATTTTAAATTCAGTTTATAAATGAAATACTAGCAAAAAGTTATGTTAAGTAAATGGTATGAAAATTATACCAAACAAGATATATTTTTAAATAATTAAATCAGGTAGATAAAATAATTTCCATCAACTAGATAAAATAATTTTATTTATGTGTCTCAAAATCAAGTGCCAAAATAAAGGAATATCAAACAACAGAGCTAAAAGAAGTATACAGTGATATAATAAAAACAGATTCTTAAAAATATTTAAACACTGGGTATATCATTAAGACAGAATTAATAAGAAAGCAATACATTTTTACAGGACAGACCAAATGTATTCATCATATATATACATTACAGCATATAAATAGCATTAAAATACAGTCTTCTCAAGAATATAAGGGAACATTTTTTAGAATTGATAGTATTTTGGTCACAGAATAAGTCTTAGAAAAATTAAGATTAGGAAATTTTAACAAGTATCTTTTCTGATCATAATAACATGAAACTCAAAATTAACAGTTGTAAACTTGATGAACACATGGAAATGTAACTAAACCCCCCTGAATAACCAATGTTAGTTTTTCAGAATAATTAAAAATAAAGTTAAAGAGTTAACTTTAAAGAGTTAACTTTGTTGTTAAAAATTATCAATAAACTTAGAGACACTTATATATAAAATATTTCACTGTATCACAGTCATCCTGTTGTTCACCAATTTCCTCAAGCAGGCACCAGTAACGTCTCTTTTGTCTTAGCCCCGAGATTTTACAAAGTGCCACATTCGAGGCTCTTTCAGGGTCTGGGGAATGAGACCCATCATTGTTACTGGTTTTTGGTATATTGAATACATCACGGGGAGTTAGCCAGACTCTGCCATGTAGCTACTGAAAGTATCCTGCCAGGTTCTCCAGAGGAAGAACTCCAGAGCAAATGCGGCCGTGCCCTTCCAGGAGCTGGGTTTTATAGTCTATGGGTCTTGGCTGTTGATGGGATTACACAGTGCCGGGGGCAGTTGGTGGGTGTAACGGGAAGATGGGGGATCTGGTGGAGAAGGCCCAGTCCCGATCTGAGTAGGCTTGGAGATCTAAGCCCCGGGCCCCACACACCTGGGTTCCTCTGCTGGTTCCTTCATGTGTGAGGCTCGTGGAGAACATGTGGAGAGTGGTCTTAAGCATGGCTGTGGCTGGAACCAGAGGTCTTCAGCTGCCGGGTCTCTGCTCAGGGCGGAGAGGGAAACTCAACCTGCCCTCCTCCAAGGGGCCCCGGTGAGGACAGCCAACCGTGGAGGCAGGAGACTGCCGTGTTCTCTTCTGGGACCTGGGTATTATATTCTCTGGGTCTTGGAAGTTGATGGAATTACACAGCACCGGGGGCAGTTGGTGGGTTTAACACCTACATACTGGAAGATGGGGATCTGGGTGGAGGAGGCCTAGTCCTGATCTGAGCAGGCTTGGAGATCTAAGCCCTGGATCCCACACAACTGGGTTCCTCTGCCGATTCCTTCATGCATGAGGCTTGTCTGAACGTGTAGAGAGTGGTTTTAAGCATGGCTGTGGCTGGAATTAAATATTTAAAATATTTAAATTTAATATTTAGAGACATTTAGAGATAAAAATTATGGGATCTAGCAAAAGCAACTCAAAGGAAATTTATATTATTAAATGCCCAAGAATGATCATAAAGAAACAATATTACTCTAAACATTAAGAAACTCTAAAATAATAATAAACTGAGTCCAAAGATAAGAAAGAAAAAATACTAGAGCAGAACTTACCAAGGCAGAGGACATATTGGGGTAGTAGGGCATTGTGGGAGAAAGGGAAGGTTTGGAGAAGAGAGTGGGTTATGGGGTAGACTGAGTCAAAGGTTAGTGGAAGCAGACACTCTGGTTGAGGATGTAGTGTTAAAACACAGCATACACAAAGCCCTACTCTTATTAGCAGTATTGTAAATCACAGTACCTATATTTTAAAAAGTAAAATGATACAAATTAATTCATGTGAAAATGAAAGAATATAGTAGTATTACCAAATATTAGGCTAGAAGTTATCTTAATATTTTGTTATTGTTATTCTGGGGCACACTTGGCTGTGTTCAGGTCTTACTCCTGTCTCTGTGCTTAGGGATCACCCCTGGTGGTGCTTAGGGGACCATATGTGGTACTGGGCAATGAATCAGTGTTAGTTGCATACTGTTGGAATACAAGAAATTTAGGTTTATCAGGTTACACCCATCACAGTGCTCCTGAGTCACTTCCATTCCTTTGTTTGTCTGTAACCACTTCTACGCTCTCTTCCCCAACCAGTGAATCAGCTTTTCCTCTAATCAGAATCTGTTAATTTGTAAGGTCTCATCCTTCTAGGACACTGAACTTGTATTGTAAGTTAATATTGCCTTTCTTCTGTTGGGATCGGGAGTTCCCTAGCCCTGGGAGGCGCGGAGAGACCAAATAGACACAATTCCTGCAGGAGTAAAAACGGGGTTTATTTAGACCAGCATGCTGGGGCTTCACAGCATACCCCAGAGTGGGCAGTGGCTGAGAGCCCTGAGCTTCTTCAAAGGGGATCTTATATAGGCCTTCACTGGCCGTTGCAGCAAGGTCCGCACATTTCATAGCCAATAAATTTGTAACAACATATACTTTCTTAACCAATCCATTTAAAAGTACCTCACTCCTTAGCCTATAGATTCAAAGATCAGCATTTACGTACATCAATTGTCAGCACAAGCAAGGTTATAGCCAGAACCATTAAGCCTTAGGTAATCTCCCTTGACCATCCACGTTTTGAGTTACCCAAGTCTGCAGGGTGCTTTAGTGAGACAATACATTCCAGGAAAGGGCAATTTCCCCCAACCACCGCAGCATCCTGAGTTATCCTTTACCCAAGTCTGCAGAGTGCTTTACTGAGACAATACATTTCAGGAACAGTAAATACACCTGAATCCTGTCACACTTGGTTTAGAAAGAAGTTATGCCCTGTTCACTTTCCAAGTCCCTTCTCCCCCAGGTGCAAACCAGCCAAGCAGTTTTACAGAAAGCAATGTTGCAAGTTAGCTGAAGCACGCAAAAATTTGATGCCCTAATATGGATTCTTTCACTTTTCTCCTTACATCTTTTGAATAATTTATTTTAATGCAATATTCTTTTTGTATAGATATAGAAAGACAATATTATGCTTTGTAATTTAGGACTTAATTGGCTTTGAATATTACTAACTCCTGGGCATCTGCTTTCTCAACTTAAGACTCAGTTGTCCTCACTTCCTAGCGCCCCCAAAAGCAGGGTCCCGACGTGGGACTGGATGGAACCAAGGCAAGCAGCTAAGCTATGTGCTACTCTGGCATCAAGATGGGTCAGGCCAAGGAGCCAAGATTCTTAACTATAGGTTAAGAGTTTGGTCATAGGCAATTGCTGTCATGATCCAAAAGTAACGACAAGACTAGAACCCTGCTAGGGATAGGAAAGACTATCTGGCCTGTGCACTGTAGTCTGAGGTCGAGATGACCCTAGGAGAGCAATTCTATAAGCTTAAGGTATTTCTTACTGTGTCCATACAACATGATTTATATTATGTATGCTTATATGTTTGTTGGACAAGGAGAGGAGAAACACACCCAGGGGATTCCGTTCTAGGGTGAGTATATCTGCTAAATGAGAATCTCCCCTAGAAGGTACTTTCCCATGTGTCTTGACTATTTTGGATGAGGCTGAACATTTCTCCTCTTCATACTGCCTTCAGTAAATAATTTCAGTATATTGTAAGAGGCAGTTTCCCTTTTCTCACAGAAACCTATCTGGTCTTAGATGTGCAGATCTCAGGTGCTAGCCAGGCCTGATCTTTGGGATGTAGATTCCTAGTCTTTGGGATACAAAGCTCAGATACTTGTCTTTGGGATATAGATTCCAAGCTCTAGCAGTCTGGTCTTTGAAATGCAAATCCAATACTTGTAGCTTGTGAAAGTACTTGTGAAAAGTTTCAGTCTTGGTTTTGTATCTTCCTTCAGGAGGCCAAAATTACTGGCCTGCAGATGTAAAAAAAAAAAAATGTATGTTTTGCCACCTCAATGTTTTTTCTGCAACTCCTTTTGATGACATCACTGTATTGTGCCCTTTAGAGGTACCATGATCTATATAAGATTTTCGGGGTTCTTTGAGGGAGCATGTGCTTGAGAGATCTTGGGCCCTCCATGACATAAATTTCTTTCATGTAATAAATTGCTACTAAGACCAATCAGCCTGGCCCTCGTTCCCTTCCTTCTCCTGACCATCGCCATCGACCTCCCTGGAGTGCGGAAACAGCCTAAGACTACCAAACGTGGGCGGCAGGAGAGATAGGCCGCTGCCATCCCTTTGTTGTCCCTTTTTTTGTGTTTACACACATACAAGGCAATCACCTAAAAGGCTATGTTTTTAAAAAGATACTCAAAATTGAAAAATAATATTAGCTAAAATAATCACAGAATAAAGAGAAAGGGCTTAAATAAAAATTATAGATGAAAAAGAAGACATCACATTGGTGGCAATAACGGTTAAAGGATTGTTTGGAGATTATAAATCACTACAAGTTCACAAAACACATTTTACATGAGAAATCTTAAAAGTGCTCTAGGAACAAACAGTTTGCTGGAATTGAATCAGGAAGAAATAGAATTTTGAAATTAATTGCTATTGAGTAAAGTAAGTCAGTTAAAAAAAAAGTCTCCCAAATGTGGGTAAGTAATAAGATTTGCAGAGGGAAAATAAACAGTATAAATAAAACTCTGTAATATGAGTCTTGATAATAAATTTTTAGACACCTAAGCTCATATAAAAATTAAGGCATATAAAATTAAGAAAATAGAACTGTACCAAACTGAAAATTTTATATACAACAAAATGGATAAAGAAGCTAACAGACGCACCTGGCAATGCTCAGGGGTTATTCCTGGCTCTGAAATCAGGAATCACTCCTGGCAGTGCTTGGGGAGCATTTGAGATGCTGGGGATCAAATCTAGGTTGGCAACATGCAAGGCAAACACCCTACCCTCTGTACTGTCGCTCTAGTTAAGGTTCTAATCTTTAGATTTCCCTGCAACTAATTTTCTGAGGGGTATTTAGGTAATGTCTTTTTTGTCTGTTTGAGGACAAAAGCCTGCTATGTCAGGGCTTGCTCCTGGCTCTACTCAAATATCACTCCTCATGGGGCTTGGAGGACAATATGGGGTGCTAGGAGCTAACCTGGGGTCTGCAGTGTGTAAGGCAAGCTCCTTAAGAGCTCTGCTCTCTCTCTCTCTATTGCTCCAACCCTAAATTGATTTATATGCCAAACCCAAGCCATCTAATTCAAGGCATAGCCTGGCTGGGCAGTTGAGCTTAGTTTTTCTCTTGTGAATGTGTGATAACCCCTACTTTGTAGGGTCCTTGAATTAGAACCACAATGTATCCCCAGTGCACACATCTAAAATAATCACAATTACTATGACAGCTACTGCAGAGGCAAGACTTACATAACTGTAACAAAGTCAAGCTACAGCCTGCTTCTCAAGGCCTTTCTTCTAATATCTGTAAGTATTCATCCCTAGAAATAAAGGGATCAGTTTCAGGATTAGCACAGATACCAAAATACATAATAACTAAAGCTCGTTCTAAAAATTGTTGTATATTTGCATGTATGCTATGCCTATTCTCTTATACACTTTAATCTTTAGATATTTTTTTTTGCTTTTTGGGTCACACCTGGCAAACCACAGGGGTTAGTCCTGGGTCTTCACTCAGAAATTGCTATTACTCCTGGAAGTGCTCAGGGGACCACATGGGATGTCGGGAATCGAACCCAGGTCAGATGCGTGCAAGGCAAATGCCCTACCTGCTGTGTTATCACTCCATCCCCTCTAGATATTTTTATTATACATAATCCAATGTATATTTTAGGCAAATACTTTCAAATTTTATAATGCATTTTCTAAGGAATAATAAAAAGAAAAAATCTGTAAATGTTAGGGAACTACTATAGTCTTATTTTTTTAAACTTTTATTAGTGAAACACCATGAGGTACACTTATAGAATTACAAATTTTTGTTCTTGGGTTTCATTTATACAATGATCAAGTACCCATCCCTCCAGCAGTGCCTATTCTCCACCAACAATGGTCCCAGAATCCCTCTCTTCCCATCTCCCCATTCCTCCCCCCACCCACTGTGGCAGGGCATTCCCTTTGGTTCTCTCTTTCCTTTTGGGTGCTGTGATTTGCAAAAGAGGCATTGAGTGGCAATCATGTTTGGTTTATAGTCTACTTTCAGCATGCATCTTTCATCCTGGGAGGATCCTCCCAACACCCTTTATTTGGTGCTCCCTTCTCTGTCTGAGCTGCCTTTTGTCCTAGCACGTGAGGCTGGCCTCCATTCCATTGAGTGAACCTCCTGGTACTTATCTCGGCTATTCTTGGGTGTTAGTCTCCTATTTTGTTACTTTATGTTCCGCTGATGAACGCAGGGGAACTATGTCTATCCCTCTTTTCTGACTCATTTCGCTTAGCATGATACTTTCCATGTAGTACCACTTGTATGTAAATTTCATGACTTCATCTTTTCTAACAGCTATGTAGTACTCCATTGTGTAGATGGACCAAAGTTTCTTTAACCAGTCATCTGTTCTCGGGCACTCAGGTTTTTTCCAGATTCTGGCTATTGTAAATAGTGCTGCAATGAACAAACAAGTGCAGATGTCACTTCAACTATACTTTTTTGCTTCTCTGGGATATATTCCCAGGAGTGGTATTGCTGGATCAAATGGGAGCTCAATTTCTAATTTTTTTGAGAATCGTCCATACTGTTTTCCAAAAGGGCTGAACCAGTTGGCATTCCAACCAGCAGTGGAGGAGGATCCCTTTCTCACCAAATCCGCACCAACACCAGTTGCTTTTGTTCTTTTGGATGTGGGCCTCTCTGTGATGTGAGATGATAGCTCATTGTTTTGATCTAAATCTCCCTAATGATTAATGATGTAGAGCATTTTCTCATGTGCCTTTTTGCCATTCGGATTTCTTCTTGGACAAAGTTTCTGTTCATTTCTTTGCCCCATTTTTTGATGGGGTTAGATGTTTTCTTCTTGTGGAGTTCAACCAGTACTTTGTATGTCCTTGATATCAACCCCTTATCGGATGTGTATTCGGCAAATATCTTTTCCCATTCTGTAGACTGTCTTTGTATTTTGGTCACTGTTTCTTTTGAGGTGCAGAAGCTTCTTAGTTTAAGATAGTCCCATTTGTCTATCTCTGTTTTCACTTTCTTGGCTAGTGGCATGACATCTTTGAAGGTACTATAAGCTTCAATGTCATGGGGGGTTTTGCCAACTTTGTTTTCAATGTACCTTATGGATTCCAGTCTGATGTTGTGGTCTTTTATCCATTTTGATCTTACTTTTGTACCTGGTGTTAGGCAGAGATCTAGGAACTACTATAGTCTTAAGGGCGTTGTAGGTATTATGCTTATATCTACAGATGTAGAGCTAATGGGTATGAAGGGTCATCTGTTCACAAACAAGAATTTCAATGCATTAATCTACTAACCTTTATCTGAAATTTTGTTATGGTGAATGGTGGCACCTGGAGGTGCCAATAAAAAGGCACCATCAAAGAGATTCCCCAAACCTGTGTCATGGAGGAATATATTAATGTGGCCATAAGATCTTAGATTCTTAGTTCCAATTATATATCTGATGCTTAACATAGATCTCAAAAGAGACAGTGATGTGGACTGATGATGATAGTTGCTTAAGGAGAATCAAAAGGATGCAGATCTCTGGGGAAATGAGAGGGATGGGGAACTCTGAGGGGGCGGAACTTAACACAGGTTTATCCTGTGTTTGAGTGCTCTTTTTTCTTTATCATTCTGTTAACTGCTTAATTTGCATGACAACCAATAATGAGGCCACAACATTCTCACAGTAGTTCATCCCTGTCACCGGAAGTGCCAAATGCTGAATATTTATCTAGACTTCAGACGTAGGCTAGATGATTAGCTACTGTCCCAATCACAGTGGGTCATAAAAAATGTTTAGCCCCACTCAGATCTCCTTGGCTTTCCCTTAATAGTTATGACTTCAAAATATGTTCTCAGTAGATTGAAGACTTTAAGAAGTTTAATTTTTTAGTTGATCAAATCTAATGCTTATGACTGTATCTTTATTCTGACCAATGAGTTTATTCATTTAATAAGTTTGTATATTATAAAATAAGCATAATAAAGTATATGCGTTAGTATTACTTAACTCATTCACAGCACTAATAAAACTCAAAATTTCAAAAAATTGAGTAATAAATGAAACTCAAAGAAGAGATAAAATTATAGAACCAGACTTAATGTGAATGAGAATAAAAGTAGTTTTAAAAAGTATAGGAACACTGCTAATCTTGGAGAACAAAAGTGAATATGTCAAAATATATAAAACAAAGCCATAATTCACAAATAAATAAATATAAGAAAACCTTCCAAATAGGAATGGTAGAGAGTCCTCAAACAGGTTAACAAGTTCAAAGACGAATGAGCCAGTACTTTGACACCTGACAAAGACTCAGGGAGCCTTGGTCTTTGTAGGTAATATAATAATTCCTTTGTCATAGTGAGTTGTAGGTGATGGGAGAGAAAGTGTAGGCCCATCTTTACTATAGAACGTATATAGAACTCCTACTCTCAGACAGCAGAGGGCGAGCTATGATTGCCCAGAGGCCAAAGATTCTGGGCAGAAAGACTATCTTCCATGTTTCAGGGGTTCTGTTCTCAACTTTCCTTCTAATGCTCTGAGTCACACTAGATGATAAATCTACGAAATGCACAATATTTCCTGGGGATTACTGAGCTCATAGAGAACAAAAGAAGCACTTTGGAAACTGCAACAGCACCAGGATTTATGCGGACATGTTTGTGTTTAGATCAAAATCCTGGATTTGGTTCCTCTACCCTAATTTTTCTCCGCAGGTCTAAAATGTAGGAGCAGCTAGAATTACTGCTGAGACGGGTGGAGCAGTTATATTGGCAGGAGAGAATGGGGGTGTTACTGCCTCTGTAGGAGCCGCAAAAGGATGAAATCTGTAAAAGAGATCATGCATGTTGAAAGTCTAGAGGAAGAACCAGAGAAGGCAGATTGCAGCACGTA
This sequence comes from Sorex fumeus, assembly GCF_029834395.1. NCBI lineage: Eukaryota > Metazoa > Chordata > Mammalia > Eulipotyphla > Soricidae > Sorex > Sorex fumeus. The sequence goes on along the minus strand of NW_026606185.1, from coordinate 4,630,301 downwards.
GGCAATTTCCATGAAGCATGCCAAACCTAAGTTCCATTGCCGGCTTCCATAAAGTCTCCAAAGCACTTTAAGGAGTGATTCTTGAATACAGAGCAAGGAGTAACCCCTGAACATTAATTGACAGGTGGGACCCCAAAAACAAGACACATCAGTCAAAAGTATGGTTCCATAAATAAAGAACATGCATATGCTGGAAACAAGATACCAGGCCTACAGATGATGCTTGTGTCTAAAACCAAGACATAATGAGTGTCAGCAATCCCAGAAGTGGAATCTCATACTCCCCAGTAGGATCATCTGACCAGCAGTCCAGCAACTTCCCTGCTGGACCCTTACCTTCCCCTGCTCTAAAGGAAAATGCCTTGAAATAACAAGCTAACTATTTTAGTCTAGTAAAACTGTCTTGCTCCTAACTCCTTTGCCTATAAAAATCTTCTGCTTTGTATAATTCACTAAAGCCCCTTTAATTTTGCAATTTTTGGTGCTGCCTGATTCCTCAATTTTTGAGTTAAGTCATTAAAATTCAGTCTGTTTAATTTTTTTCTTTTGTACTTTAAAAAAATTTTATTTGTGAAAAACCATGAGGTACAGTTGGAGAATTACAAAATTTTGTGCTTGGGTTTCAGTTATACAATGATTGAGTACCCATCCCTTCACCAGTGCCCATTCCCCACATGCAATGCTCCCAGCATCCCTCCAAATCCCCCATCCCACCCTGCCTCTGTTGCAGGGCATTCCCTTTTGTTCTCTCTCTCCTTTTGGGTGCAGTGGTTTGCAAAAGAGGCATTGAGTAGCAATCATGTTTGGTCTATAGTCTACTTTCAGCACACATTGCTCATCCTGGGAGGATCCTCCCAACACCCTTTACTTGGTGCTCCCGTCTATATCTGAGCTGCCTTCTTCCCCAGCATGAGCGGCTGGCCTCCAAACCATGGAGTGAACCTCCTGGTAGATAATTTGGCTATTCTTGGGTGTTAGTCTCCTATTTTGTTACTTTATATTCCCCAGATGAACGCAATCTTTCTGTTTGTCCCTCTCTTTCTGACTCATTTCACTTACTATGATACTTTCCATGTAGTACCTCTTGTAGGTAAATTTCATGACTTCACCTTTTCAAACAGGTGCATAGTACTCCATTGTGCAGATGTACCAAAGTTTCTTTAACCAGTCAACTGTTCTCAGGCACTCAGATTTTTTCTAGATTTTGGCTATTGTGAACAGTGCAGCAATGAACATACATGTGCAGATGTCACTTCGACAGTACTTTTTTGCCTCCACGGGATATATTCCCAGGAGTGGTATTACTGGGTCAAATGGGAGCTCAATTTCTAATTTTTGAAAATCGTCCATACTGTTTTCCAAATGGGCTGAACCAGTGGACATTACCACCAGCAGTGAAGGAGAGTCCCTCTCTCGCCACATCCACACCAACACAGGTTGCTTTTGTTCTTTTGGATGCGGGCCAGTCTCTGTGGTGTTAGATGATATCTCATTGTTCTTTTAATCTGCTTCTCCCTAATGATTAGTGGTGTAGAGCATTTTCTCATGTGCCCATTAGCCATTCGGATTTCTTCTTTGGGAAAGTTTCTGCTCATTTCATCACCCCATTTTTTGATGAGGTTAGATGTTTTCTTCTTGTAGAGTTCAATCAATGCTTTGTATATCCTTGATATCAACCATTTATCAATGGGTATTGGGTGAATATCCTTTCCCATTCTGAAGATTGTCTTTGTATTCTGGTTATTGTAGCTTTTGAGGTGCAGAAGCTTCTTAATTTAAGATAGTCCCATTTGTTTATCTCTGTTTCCACTTGGTTGGTCAGTGGAGTGTCGTCTTTGAAGATACCATTAGCCTCAATATCGTGAAGGATTTTGCTGACATTGTCTTCAATGTATCTTATGGATTTTGGCCTGATGTTGAGACCTTTAATCCATCTTGATCTGACTTTTGTGCATTGTGTTAAGTCGAGGTCTAAGCCCATTTTTTTTGCATGTGGCTGTCCAGTTATGCCAGCACCATTTGTTGAAGAGGCTTTCCATGTTCCAGTTCACATTTCTTGCTCTCTTATCAAAGATTAGAAATTCATACATTTTGGGTTTTGTGTACGGGTATTCCACCCTGTTCTATTGGTCTGCAACCCTGGCTTTGTTCCACTACCATGCTGTTTTAATTATTACCTCTTTGTAGTAGAGTTTGAGGTTGGGGAGGATAATGCCTTCCCAAGTCTTTTTCCCAAGAATTGTTTTAGCGATTCATGGACGTTTGTTGTTCCATATGAATTTCAGGAGTTCTTCATCTATTTCTTTGAAGAATTTCATGGGTATCCTTACAGATACCACGTTGAATGTGTATATTGCTTTTGGGAGTATTGCCATTTTGACGATGTTGATTCTTCCTATCCATGAGCAGGGGATATGTTTCTATTTCCTCGTGTCCTCTTTTATTTCATGGAGTAGCATTTTGTAATTTTCATTGTACAGATCCTTTACCTATTTAGTTAGACTGATTCCGAGGTATTTGACTTTCTGGGGCACAATTGTGAACGAGATTTTTTTTTTATGTCATTTTACTCTCTCTCATTATTTGCATATAGGAAGGCCATGGCTTTTTGGGTGTTGATTTTACAGCCTGAGACTTCACTGTACAAGACTATTGTTGCTAGCAGTTTCTTGGTAGAGTATTTAATATTATTGAGATATAGTATCATATCATTTGCGAATAGTGAGAGTTTGATTTCTTCCTTTCCCATCTGGATATATTTAAAGTCTTTTTCTTGCCTAATCGCTATTGCAAGTAGTTCCAGTATTATGCTAAACAGATGTGGTGATAGTGGCCATCCTTTTTTGTCCCTGATCTTAGAGGAAAGGCCCTTAGTTTTTCCCCATTAAGGATAATGCTTGCCATAGGTTTGTCGTAGGTGGCTTTGACTATCTTGAGGAAAGTTCCTTCAAAACCCATTTTGGTGAGAGTTTTCATCATAAACCGGTGCTGGATCTTGTCAAATGCTTTCTCTGCATCTATAAATATGATCATATGGTTTTTATCTTTACTTTTGTTGATATGATGGATTATTTTGATTGATTTCCGAATGTTAAATCATCCTTGCATCCCTGGGATGAATCCCACTTGGTTGTGGTGTATGGTCTTTTTATGAATTCTATTTGCGAATATTTTGTTGAGGATCTTCGGATCCGTGTTCATCAGGGATATTGACCTATAGTTTTCTTTGTTGGTCGTGTTTTATTTTTTTTTTTGCTTTAGGTATTAGGAGATATGTGCCTCATAGAAGCTATTTGGGAGAGTTACTGATTTTTCAATTTCCTGTAGAAGCTTGAGGAGAACTGGCAATAGGTCTTCTTTAAATGTTTGGAAGAATTCACTAGTGACCCCTTCTGGGCCTGGGGTTTTGTTTTTGGGAAGACTTTTGATTACTGCTTCAATTTCCTCAATATAATGGGTCTATTCAGGTATTCCAATTCTTCCTCGTTCAATATTGGAAGATTATAGGAATCCAGGAATTTATCTATTTCTTCTAGAGTCTCTTGTTTCGTGGCATACAGACTCTCCAAGCAGTCTCTGATGAAGTTTTGGATTTCAGTGGTTTCTGTTGTGATATCCCCTTTTTTACTTCTGATTCGGTTTATTAGGGTTTTCTTTCTTTCTTTCTTTCTTTCTTTCTTTCTTTCTTTCTTTCTTTCTTAGTCTAGCTAGTGGTTTATCAATCTTATTTATTTTCTCAAAGAACTAGCTCTTGGTTTCATTGACCTTTCAGATTTTTTTTTTTGGTTTCCATGTCATTCATTTCTGCTCTTAGTTTTATTATTTCTTTCCTTCAGCCAATTTTGGGTTCCTTTTGTTGGTCTTTGTGTAAAAACACACAAAAGGACAGGCAAGGGAGATGGCAGCGGACTATCTCTCCCGCCGCCTGCGTTTAGTAGTCTCAGGCCATTTCCCCACTTCAGGGAGGTTGATGGTGAAGGAAGGAAATGAGGGCCAGGCTGATTGATCTAGCAGCAGTTTATTACGTGGAAGAAGTGTATTTCATAGAGGCCCCAGGATCTCTCAAGCACGTGCTCTCAAGCACGTGCTCTCTGGTTCTCTCAGGCATGTGTTTCCAGGTTCTCTAAGGCACGTGTCCGCATGTGTTCTCCAGAGAGCCCTGAAATCTCCCATATATAGATCATGGTACCTCTAAAGGGCGCAATACAATGATGTCATCAAAAAGAGTTACAGAAAGAACAATGAGATGGCAGAACATACATTGTTTCTATACATCTGCAGGCCAGTAATCTTGGCCTCACCTTACACAAGCTGCAAGCACTTGGATAGCATATCAGAGACCAGCCTGCTAGAGCATGGAATCTAGATCTCAATGACTAGCCTGCTTCTTACAGTAAGGTTTCTGTGAGATAAGGGAGGTTACCTCTCCACAGTAAGGTCTCTGTGAGATAAGGGAGGCTGCCTGTTGCTTACTAAAGGCAGATGAAGGGGAGAAATGTTCAGTCTCATCCAAGCTAGTCAGGATACATGGGAAGGCTGCTTCTAGGATAGATTCTCATATATCAGATCAACTCACACTAGAACAGAATTCCCTGGATGTGTTTCTCTTCTCCTTGTCTGATCAACATATAAGCATATATAATATAAGTCATTTTATATGGATACAGTAAGAAATACCTTAAGCTTATAGAATTGCTCCCCTAGGGCCATCTCGATTTCAGATTGCAGTGCTCAGACCAGACACTTTTCCTATTCTTAGCAGCAGGGTCCTAGTCTCCTCGTTACCTTTGGATCATGACAGCATTTGCCTATGATCAAACTCTTAACCTAGAGTTAAGAATCGTGGCACCTTGGCCTGGCCCATCGCAATGCCAGGGTAGCACATAACTTACCGGCTTGCCCTGGTTCCATCCAGTCCCACATCGGGACCCTCCTTTTGAGGTGATAGGAAGTGAGGGCAACTGAGGCTTAAGTTGAGAAATCAGATGCCTAGGAGTGAATAATATGCAAAGCCAATCAACTCCTAAGTTACAAAGCATAATATTAATTGTCTTCCTGTATCTATACAAAAAGGGCCTGGCATTAAACTATTCAAGAGACACAAGGAGAGGAGAAAGGCAATATTAACTTACAGTACAAGTTCAGTGTCCTAGAAGGATGAGACCTTACAAATTGGTTGGGGAAGGGAGCACAGAAGTGGTTACAGATAAACAAAGTAATGGGAGAGACTTGGGGGAACTGTGATGGGTGCAACCTGATACACCTCAGCTCCTTGTACTCGAACAGTGGGGGAAGAGAGCATAGAAGTGGTTACAGATAAACAGAGTAATGGGAGTGATTTGGGGGAACTGTGATGGGTGCAACCTGATAATCCTAAGCTCCTTGTACTCCAACAGTAGGGGAAGAGAGCATAGAGGTGGTTACAGATAAACAAGTAATGGGAGTGACTTGGGGGAACTGTGATGGGTGCAACCTGATAAACCTAAGCTCCTTGTACTCCAACAGTCTTTTGCTAAGATCTTGAGCTGTGTGGCTAGGTTACCTATGTAACCTATTTTGACCAATTAGAGAGATTATTGTCATGGGGTTGTGTCCCATCTTTCAGTCTGTTTAATTTTTAACCAATACAATATGCATAAGTATTTAAAACAGTTTTTTAAATTCTATAACCAAGCCCTTTCTTCATTCCTTAGGAATACCTGCAACACTATAAATTTTCCTCCAGCATGGCTTTAGCTGCATCTCACATGTTCTGGTAGCTCGTGTCTTTATTCTCATTTGTTTCCAGGTATCTTTCAATTTCTTCTTTGACTTCCTTCCTGACCCACTCTTTGTTCAACATTGAGTTGTTTAATTTCCAGGTGTTTGATTTGTTTTTCGATGTCTTTGTGTGATTCGCTTCTATCTTCAATGCATCGTGGTCTGAAAATATTGTTGATACTAATTCTATCTTCCTGATACTATTGAGGTATGTTTTGTGGCCAAGCACGTGGATATTTTGAAGAATGTTCCATGTGCACTGGAGAAGAATGTGTATTCTTTCTTTTGGGGGTGTAAAGCCCTGTATAGGTCTATTAGCCTCTCTCTTCTATTTCTTCCTTCAAAGCCAATGTTTCCTTGTTGAGTTTTGTTCTTGTTGATCTGATATCCAAAAGTGACAAGGCAATGTTGAAATCAGCTATTATTGTGTTGCTAGCAATGTCCTCCTTACAATCTGTTAGCAGTTGTTTTAAGTATTTAGCTGGTCCCTCATTAGGTGTGTATATATTTAATAGTTTGATTTCTTCCTGTTGTATGTATCACTTGACAAATAGAAAATGACCTTGGCTGTTCCTTCTAATCTTTTTCAACCTGAAATTTATGTGTTTTTTTTTTGAGGGAGCTGTTTGCTTGCAGGATTGTTTTCTGTCCTCTAACTTTGAATCTATGTTTGCCCTGATTGTTCAGATGGGTTTCTTGTAGACAGCAGAATGTTGGTTTCAGTTTCTGGATCCATTTTGCCACTGTATTTTTTGATTGGTGCATTTAGACAAATTAAGAGTGATTATTGTTATGGGTGAAGCCTTCAGGGTCAGGTGAATGAGACCAGTTGTAGTTACTGTTTTTGGCATATCGAATACACAACGGATAGCTTGCCAGGCTCTTCCGTGCAGGTGGAATACTCTCGGTAGCTTGCCAGTCTTTCTGAGAGGGATAGAGGCTTTTGGGGCGACCTCTAATCACCCTTGTAAGTGTTACCATATTTGAACCCTATCAAATATGGTATGACAATTCCGGAAGATGTGTATTTAGTGTCCTATGATGTGTGCGGCCACGCGAGTCAGGAAAGCGTCCTTGAGTGCGGCGGTGGCTGGGTAGTGGAGGTAGTGTTGATAGTGGAAGTCTGCCAGTGGGGTATTTATCTGGGTAGGGTGGGTCTTCTGTGCGCAATCCGATCCCTGGGTGGTTGGTGGAAGCAGACAGGGCAGGGTAGGGTGGGGCTCCTGATTAGAATCCCTTTGTCACCTGTGGTTGGTGGGAGCAAGCAGAGAATCTCTGTCCCTGGGTCCGCGGAGCCTGGAGTCCAAGGTCTCAGAGAGTTCCGCTTATCTTGTTCTGTGGATCGAGAAGTCAACATGACAAACGACCTGGCACTCGAGCTGCGCAGGAGGAAGAGAGCGGCTTGGAACGCCTTCAAGAACGTCGAAGAAATAGCTAAGAGGATGAAGAACCTCCGGCTCCGGGCACATCTCTTTGATTCCACTGTTCTTCCTGCATTAACATATGCCTCAGAGACCTGGACCCTACGCAAACAGGATGAGAACGCTATTCAGGTCTCCCAAAGAAGAATAGAAAGAGCTATGCTTGGAATATCACATTTGACTCAATATAGAGAAAGAATCCGGAGTTCCGACATCCGTCGACGATCAAGAATCAGGGACGCTGTCTCATTTTCCAAGGTGTCAAAAATCAGATGGGCTGGTCACGTAATGAGATTTAAAGATGACCGCTGGACTAGAGTTGTTACCGACTGGATTCCATTGGATGTCAAAAGACTGCGTGGCCGCCCACCTACAAGATGGTCAGACTTCTTCATCAAGATCATGAACGATCAGTTTGAGGCTCTTCATGTTCCCAGAGCGAACAGATGCCATTGGGCTACACTAGCACACGACAGGGCCAAATGGAGACGTTACTGGTGCCCGCTCGAGCAAATCGACGACTAACGGGAATTTAAGTGATTAAGTGATTGTTATGGGTTTGTGTCCCATCTTTCAGTCTGTTTAATTTTTAACCAATACAATATGCATCAGTATTTAAAACAGTTTTTAAATTCTAAAACCAAGTAGGATACAAGTCTAAAATAGGAAACCAAAAGGATAATAATAAAACAGGAATTCTAATATTATTGTTAATACTTTGGATATTGAAATCTTAGAGTTGACATTATTCCAGGCCCCTTTTTTGGCCGAGTAGGTGTGAACATTCAGGCTGTAAGTACATAACCTCTTATTGTATTTATTTATTTATTTATTTTTTGGGGATCACATCTCGCAATGCACAGGGGTTACTACTGGCTCATGCACTCAAGAATTACTCCTGGCGATACTCAGAGGACCATAAGTGATGCTGGGAATCGAACCTGAGTTGGCTACATGCAAGGCAAACACCCTCTCTGCTGTGCTACAACTCCAGACCCATAACCTCTTTTTTTAAATACCTAATCATTAAGATAATTTCTTTTTTTACAGTCCTTCAGTCTCCAGTGTCTTCTAAGAACTTATTCAATTGGGCTAAGGACAGTGTGTGAGGAAGTGAATAAAGGAGGAAGGGAGAGTGTCAGAGGCCAAGGTCCCATCATCTCATATGCACAAGTTTGGAGTTTGAGCATTCAGTGTTTATTTAGGCTAGTTTGCTGGTCATTCTTAATAAACGACACTATTGGTCTCTGGATAACATCCGCACTTCACATGAATTCAGTGAGAAATTTTGATCATTGTCATAATTTTTATAGTCTCTAGACTATAAAACCCAGTTCCCGGAAGAGAACAGCTCTGAGTCTCCTGCCGCCGCACCTGGCTGTCCTCGCGGGGGCGCCTTGGAGGGGGCTGGGTTGAGTTTCCTTCCCCGCCCCGAAGAGCCCTGGCAGCCGAAGACCTCCAGAACCAACCACAACCATGCTAAGACCACTCTCCACATGCATGAAGGAACCGGCAGAGGAACACAGGCATGTGGGTCCCGGGGCTGAGATCTCCAAGCCTGCTCAGATCGGGGCTGAGCATCTTCCACCCAGATCCTCCATCTTTCAGTAGACAGGGTCACACCCACCAACTGCCTCTGGTGCCAGGTAATCCCATCAACGGCTAAGACCCACAGACTATAAAACCCAGCTCCCGAAAGCATAATAGACATCTTATTATCTACTTCTTACTCTGGAGAACCTAGAAGGCTACTAAAAGTATCCTGCCCACACGGCAGAGTCTGACAAACTTCCTGTGGCGTTTTGCCAAATATCAGTAACAATGATGGGTCTCATTCTCCTAACCCTGAAAGAACCTTGACTATGGCACTTTTAAAAATCTCAGGAATAGGACGAAGGGGACATTGCTGGTGCCTGCTCGAGGCAATTGATGAACAACAGGATGACCGTGGTCATGATCATTATAATTTTGGACAATTTCCATAAATACGTCAATGAAAGTGTATGATGAGGTTTTATTCCTATTGGATATTAAACCCAACTGTTTTGGGCTTCATCAATGAATTGCTGCTTTTCCTCCCCCCAGTGCTCATATGAGTATCCCTAATCCCCTGAGTTTATCTTTAACATTGCCTTTGTACTTTACCTCTCATTTTTGTAGCTACAAGTTTCTCCACATCAGGCTTAGTTACTTAGAAAGTCAAATATTCTGGTGATTCTGGACTTTGTATCTGTAGTGAATTATTTGCTTTTCTCTTTCCCTATAGCCTTTTCATATTTTACTATGGAGCAATTTTCTTTGCTTAATCACTAAAAGACTGTTAATCCTAGGCTTCAATATTTGAGAGTTAATTGACTCTAAAATATATCTACTTATGGACATACCATCATAAAACTTGACTCAGGCTTCCATCACCATAATTTCTTACACCCCCCAAAATCTGGGTACCACCAAGGGATCTCTGGATGCATCCAGGTAAAGCATTAAAGCTACCTTAGTTTCAATATAGGATAGTCTAGAAATCAAAAAGCATGGTTTTGATACAAGCTGTAATGATATAAAAGACAGGACCCCATTGGGTAGAAAAATCTAAACTGGCCTGAAGACTTAGTCTGGGATTTATGGTAAAAGCCTGGCTTGCTTTAAACCTTAGCTCCCAGAACCCAGAAAACTAAGTTTTGGAATCTATATTTTTACTGTGTTTATCCAAGTAACTGCAAATATTAAAGTCAACTTAATTACTTAATTCTTTAATATATACTAGCAACAAGAGAAAGGAAAAAAGCAATATAGATGTATTTCTCAGTAAAGTCTTAGCATCTCCTCAAGTTAATCTCCCCAAAAGAACTACCTCTGTGAAAATGTTTTATCCCTGTAAATGATCAATAAGACCTATGTGCAACTCTGTGCAGTTCTCAAATCCCCTCAGATTTTCTATAATGGGCTATTCAGTTCTGAATTAAATTGGCCATTGACCATGAGTTTGTGGTCTCCACTCTACATTCCTCCACGAGGGGAGCCTGAGAGGTGGCTCTTGGCCACCACATACATACCAAGGGACCCCCCAACTCACTTTCTTTACATCTGGCAGTCCTAGGTGGGCCTGACAACTAACACACTTTCTTCACACCTATCAGTTTTCCTTATTACAGTTCAACATAGTCTTGCAAAGTGCACCATGTTTTATTTTGCTTTTCCATCCCTTTGTTGTTTCTGGGATTGTTGTAATGTTTAGGCTTTGCCCACTTGTATGCTGTGTATCAGAAATTGCTCACTTGGATTCATGGATCTCAAAAATGGTGTTTGTAGGACCCCACTTGGCTGGAGCGATAGCACAGTGGTAGGGCGTTTGCCTTACAAGCGGCCAACATGGCCGACTCGAGTTCGATTCCTCCGCCCCTCTCGGAGAGCCCGGCAAGCTACCGAGAGTATTCGATATGCCAAACACAGTAACAACAAAGTCTCCAATGGAGACTTTACTGGGCCCGCTCGAGCAAATCGACGATCAACGGGAGGGCCTTTACCTTTACCTTACCTTACTTGGCTATGTAAGGTGGTGCTGGGGATTGAATTTGAGGGCTATGCTCCTCTACTGAGCCACATTTACAGTCCATCTTTTTATTTTTAAAGGTTTTATCAAAAAGAAATTCTCAAGGATGTCTCTAGTGTGTGTGTGTGTGTGTATATATATATATGTGTGTGTGTGTGTGTGTGTGAGTGTATGTATTTATTATGGAAAATGAAGTCAAATCGGACTTTGTGTTCTTGCTCATGTGGTGTTCATACTTCCTAATTCTGGTTGTGGTGAATCTCATTTCCCTGAGTATGATGTCTATGATCAGACTCATTTGTCATCAACACTGTGTATCCAGTGATCTCCTCAAGATTCATATTTATCCTGAATGGTCACTTAGTCCTAGAATAGCATTGACATGCTTCTCCATGCACTTCTGATTTATTATACTACTGTGTAGCCTAGATAAACTTATACTGAAAGAATATGACTAAATTTCCTATCTCTGTGTACAATTTAAAATTACAGTTCAGGTAAAATGGCTATAAAACTTTTAAGATTTATGATATTGACATACACAGTTACCACACCTCACCATGACTATATTTCCCAGTAACCACCAATGTTCTTTTGTTATTTGTTTATATAATAAGGCCTTTGTAAACATGATGCAAACATAGAAATTAATGACTTCTACTGCATTGATATTAAATATCTGATTATCCAAAGAACCAATGAATAAAGTTTCTGACCTCAGGAACCTTGGATTTTATGTAATAGGAGGAAAACACATACACATACAGACAGACAGACAGACCTACAAAAACACTTCTGTTTTTGTTCTAGTCAGAAAGTCATCTGTCATAAAACACGAATAACAGTATTTTCGTAAAGGGAAGGGTTGTGTGTTTAAAACAGCAATAATCTGCTATTACATCCCAGGTTATCTCTTCTTCTTGAATCAATCTGGGTCTCAGAGTTCATTGGAAAACTGATATTAAGTCAGAAAATATCTTTGGCTATTCTTAGTTGGTAATCACTTCATTGTAGCCTAGAGCAATTGCTATATCAGTATCTTTTAGGAATATTATCTTTGTTGTCTCTCCAAGGCAGCTTCCTTTTTGATTTTCTCAGTCTCTAGGTGAAAATGGAAAGTAAACAACTTACCAGTTAGGAACCATACTTTCTCCACCCATAAAATTAACAAATATTCTGACTTCCATCGCTATATGTGTTTGTAAATATTTTTTCAAATGGCATCATGTGATATGTGTTCATTAAATCTCTGAAATAGATCTCGTTGTATAGAGCAGAAGCATATTCTTTATGGCTGTATAAGCATTTCCTTGTATGAATAAACCATATTATAAATTATAAAAAACTACATAATAAACATACTAATATTTATTCTTGGCTATTTGTATGTATTTTTAAATAATTTCTTGCAATTATTAACAATGTGACTATGAAAATTATTGCACATATTATAAGTATTTGGGAGAAAAAGTCTTAGTGTCAAAAGGTATATGTGTGCTTATATTAAGTGACTGCTAAATAGTTTGTCAAATTGTTTGCCAGTTTACAGAATAATTAACATGAGAGATAATCATTCTTTACCTTGTCAGACATTGGTATTCTCAGAACTCCAGTTTCTTTTGTTTGAACTAGCTTTGTTCATCTAGTGACATCTTTTCTGTTCGGTATTCATTTTTATGAAAGATAACAGGATTAACTATATTACTTAAGCTACTGCACACTGGAGAACCTCACACTGGAGAACCATCAAAGACATTTACAAGTCTTTAATCTATTTTTCTATTAGGTTATTTCACCGATTTTTAAAAGTTATTATTTTCTGCAAAAGAAAATGATAGTATAATTTGTCTTTCTTTTTATTACAAGCATGTGTTTTTCTCATGTTTAAGAAAATATTTCCTTAATAAAATTTTACATCTTGCAAATGCTTTCTTGTTCGAAGAATTTTTTAAGTATGAGTGATGTTTTTCTTTCTCTAACTATATATGCTTATCTTTACATAAGTAGAAGAATGAAATAAAAATTTTTATGGTCTATATACCACATACACCTGAAAACCAAGAACTAAGATTACAACTCAACTGAATCTATTGCATAAACTATTGTGCAGACATATTTAAATAAAAAAAAGTGGAAATATATTAAGAAGTATAGAGTTATCAATATTCTACAAAAAGAAAGTGGTACAAATTCCTTTAGAAATAGAAAAACAGTCAGTATATTACAAAGATTTTCTCTAGGCAACCAAAATTGTGTCAAGTTAACTCTTCTTTTATGCTAGAAAAGCTGAGAGCCTTGCTTATCAAAATTGAACAGAGTCCTGACAAGTATGTCTGGCATTTGTAGAGGAAAACCTCTCTCTCTTTCTCTTTCTCTCTTTCTCTCTCTCTCTCTCTCTCTCTCTCTCTCTCTCTCTCTCTCTCTCTCTCTCACACACACACACACATACACACACACCACTTTGCTGTAGTATGAGAGATTTTACTATCACACAGCAGAATCTCAATGATTCTGCAGCATTGTTGTTTTCTAAGTTTTCCTTGTAATTACACAAAACAAAAGGTAGACAAGATGATCACTTAATCACTTAACTTCCCGTTAGTCGTCGATTTGCTCGAGCGGGCGCCAGTAACGTCTCCATTTGTCCCTGTCATGTGCTAGTGTAGCCCAATGGCATCTGTTTGCTCCGGGAACATGAAGGGCCTCAAACCGATCATTCATGATCTTGACGAAGAAGTCTGACCATCTGGTAGGTGGGCGGCCACGCGGTCTTTTGACATCCCGTGGAATCCAGTCAGTAACAGCTCTAGTCCAACGGTCGTCTTTAAATCTCATTATGTGACCAGCCCATCTGATTTTCGACACCTTGGCAAATGAGACAGCATCCCTGATCCTTGATCGTCGACGGATGTCAGAACTCCTGATTCTTTCTCTCATTTGAGTGAAACGTGATATTCCAAGCATAGCTCTTTCTATTCTTCTTTGGGAGACCTGAATAGCCGTTCTCATCTTGTTTGCGTAGGGCCCAGGTCTCTGAGGCATATGTTAATGCAGGAAGAACAGTGGAATCAAAGAGATGTGCCCAGAGCCGGAGGTTCTTCATCCTCTTAGCTATTTCTTCGACGTTCTTGAAGGCGTTCCAAGCCGCTCTCTTCCTCCTGCGCAGCTCGGGTGCCAGGTCAATTGTAATGTTGACCTCTCGACCTAGGTACACATAGCTGTTACATTCGGAGATGGTCGTTCCATTGAGAGCGAATGGGGCGTCAGGAACAAGGCTGTTTCTCATAAACATTGTCTTTGTAAGATTCAGCTGTAGTCTTACCTTTCCACACTCACGGTCAAAGACGGCCAGCATTTGTGCCGCTTGGCTGATGTTTGGTGTTATTAAAACAATGTCATCAGCAAAGCGGAGGTGGTGTAGTTGCCGACCATCTATCTTCACTCCCATTCCTTCCCATTCCAGTCGTCGCATGATGTTCTTGAGGGTGGCACTGAAGAGTTTCGGTGAAGTGGTATCACCCTGCCGCACCCCTCTCTTGACATCAACGATCACTTCTTTGTAGAATGGTGAGATCCTGGTAGTGAATCCGCAATACAGCTCACGGAGGATCCTGATGTATTGGGCTTGAATGCCCTGATTGGCTAGAACTTCAATGACTGCTTCCGTCTCAACAGAATCAAAGGCCTTCTTTAAATCAATGAACATTAAACAGAGAGGCATCTTGAACTCCCGAGAAACCTCAATGAGCTTGGTTATTGTGTGGATATTGTCGATGGTGCTGAATCCTTTGCGGAACCCTGCTTGCTCGCATGGTTGTCCTTCATCTAGTGTTCTGCCAATCCTATTTAGGATGACTCGAGTGAGTAACTTGTAGATGACAGACAATAGGCAGATCGGGCGATAGTTGCCAATGTCATGGATGCCTCCCTTCTTGAACAGTAGTACGGTCCTGCTGGTTTTCCATTGGGACGGAACCTTGCATTCAGACAGGTAGCGAGTGAAGAGCCGAGCCAGTGTATTGATGAGTACTGACGGCAGGTTCTTCAGGTGTTCAGGTCTGACCTTGTCTGGGCTGGGTGCTGTTTGTTTCTTTACTGACGAAATGGCGTGTCGGATTTCGGAAGGGAGAACGTTGGGAACGACATATCCATCCTGTGGAATTTGGTATGTCGGCAAGTGGACATGGCTATCGAAGAGATTTGAGTAGAAGTCATGGATAATCTTCTTCATTGCCGTTCTGGAGGATGTGATGGATCCATCAGGACATCGGAGGGTAGTCATCTTGGTCTTATAGTTGGCGAAGGACAGGCGGGCGTTACGAATACTTTTCCGGCTTCTGCCGCATCTACCAGTACTTCTGCTCTTCTCTCTTTGAGGTCTTCCTTGATCGCATCTCTGCACTGCTTTGCGAGCTCGGACGTTAGCTTGTGGTTGCCTGAGGCATGCGCCAAACCACGCTGGCGAATTAGCCCAAGAGTTCTCGAAGATAGGCGATTTTTTGTGGCTATCTCTCTCTTGGCGTTCCTCAGACATTCATGGAGGTGCTGAACCAGTCGATCGTATTCCTCGTCAATGTTGTCAACAATGGCATCTTCCCATGTTGCCGCAATAGTACCAAAGAGTTCCCAGTTGGTGGTCATTCTGGGAGTTCTCTTTTTGAACGTTGCAGCCCTTTCTCCCCGCTCTGTGAAATAGAATTTTGAGTGAAGGAGACGGTGGTCCGATCCCGTTCGAAATTTTGGGACAACAGCGACATCAGTCAGGCAAAACTGTCGATTGAATATGATGTGGTCTATTTCGTTGTGGTATTGTCCACCGGGAGACTCCCATGTCCATCGTTTAGATTCTGCCTTCTGGAACTGTGAGTTACCATGAATGGTCTTGGTCGACATGATGAACTCAGACAGTCTCTCACCCTGTTCATTCCATTCTAGGCCATGGGTCCCAATGTGAAGTTCTTCAGCTGATCTTCTCGGTCCTATCTTGGCATTAAAATCACCCACAATGATCTTGTAGAAGGTGTGGTCTTCTTTATGGAACTTCTCTAGCTCCATGTAGAACTTCTCGATTTCTCTTTCATCATAATGAGATGTTGGTGCGTAGACAACGAAGATAGAAACTGCAGGCAGTGAGCAACATCTATTCAAATGTAAACGTCCGATTTGGGTTGTTAGGCATTCGAACGAATCAATGCTCTTGGCCAAGTTTGTGTTGACAAGGACACCGATGCCTCCAACACCTCTTTTATTGCACTACTTCCACTACCCAGCCGTCGCCACACTCCAGGATTCTTTCCGAACCCGCGTGGCAGCTCCGGCCGAGACCCACGCACGACTGAAGACCCACAGAACAAGATAAGAGGAACTCTCTGAGACCTTGGACTCCAGGCTCGGCGGACCCAGGGACAGAGCTTCTCTTCTTGCTCCCACCACCACAGGTGACAAAGGGATTCTAATCAGGAGCCCCACCCTACCCTTCCCTGTCTGCTTCCATCAACCACCCAGGGATCGAATTGTGCACAGGAGACCCACCCTACCCAGATAAATACCCCACTGGCAGACTTCCACTCTCGACACTACTTCCACTACCCAGCTGTCACCACACTTCAGGACGATTTCTGGACCCGCGCGGCCCGCGCGCGGCCGCGCAACACATCATAAGACACTAAATACCCATCTTCCGAAATTGTCGTACCATATTTGATAGGGTTCAAATATGGTAACACCTACAAGAGTGATTAGAGGTCCCCCCAAAAGCCTCTATCCCTCTCGGAAAGACTGGCAAGCTACCGAGAGTATTCCGCCTTCACGGAAGAGCCTGGCAAGCTATCCGCTGTGTATTCGATATGCCAAAACCAGTAACTACAACTGGTCTCATTCACCTGACCCTGAAGGCTTCACCGACATGGCAGCACTGAGAAGGATGAGAAAGGAGAGGCCGACAAAATCTCAGGGCCGACCTAGGCTGCCACAACGAAGGAAGATAAAAATGATCGTCTGTACTTTCAATGCACATACGCTAGCATCAGATGCATCCATCAAGGACCTGATGGTACAAGCGCGAATGATCAAGTACGACATCATTGGTCTGACCGAGACAGGAAGGCACGAATCTCACCATGCCATTTTCGACACTGGAGAAGAATTGTTCCTCAGAACATGCGATAAAAGACAAGATGATAAAATTAAGAAATAAACCTACTTTCCTGTTTCAGTATTTCTATCCATATTCCACATTCAGATTCTTAACATCAGAATACCTGACATTCATTGTCTAAAGGAATCAAAGTTTGGTTTTCTCACTCAGTTGATCCTAGAAAATGGTTTGGATTCAAATAGATCACTTGGTAGGATAATCCAAAAAAGATCTTATATGGGGAGAGGAAATGATTCAGGAAAAGACAAAAGTCCAATAAAGCAGTGCTACCCAGAAAGTTACCATCATGGGTCAGTGGAGCTCCTGCTGAGAAACTTAGTGATTAGTATAACATAGTTATCTCTTGTGGGAAGGCAAAGGAAGGGGCATTTATTCAGTAAGTCAATCAGCCGTTATTGCGAAGTTGCTAGGAGGTGACGTTGGTTCTATAGCACTTTCATTTGCTATGGAAAGAGGTGACCTTAACACTGAAGAGTATGACAGTCAAAATTACTGTTATCAGATGATTTTTTTGGTAGTCAAAGTCTGCCTTTGCTTGTGAGAAAGGGCTGAAGGCCTGTGGACACCTGGATAGTTCTTGGGAGAAGTGTGAACTAACTAAATCCTTCTGCAGTTATCCTTTACAAATATAGTTCATAAACCTGAAACAGACAGGGGGGCATGCCTACTATGCTTTACAGAAATTCTTGCTAAGTTGTGACCTCTTTTTGTGGTGGAAAGGGGTAATTGGAGCTACGTCTAGTGGTCTTCGGGTCTTACTCTGGGCTCTGTACTCACTGTTACTCCTGGTAGTGCTTGAGCATGTAGGATTGAACTAAGGCCAGCTGCATGCAAAAACAACACATTTACACCTACATTGTCACTGACCACTGAGCTACAACTTTTTTCAGTGTTCAGGTAACAACGTTCCCCCTCAAGGTCAGCAGACTGTCCTGTGATTACAGCAGGATGTTGTTTCTTAAATTCAGGCATTCACAAATTAGGCACAAAAGTGCACTCTCTAAAGATAAGTAAAAGACATTCTTTTTAACATGGAGTCAGCAGAGCTGAAGAGAAAGGTTGCAAATATTACGACCGGTTGCCATCTGTAGACCCCAAATAAGAAGTGACTTGTGAAAATTCCAATAGCAGAAAGGAAGATATCCACTTTCTCCTATGACACACATAATTTGTTTATTACTAGTTTGTTTCTAGTTTGTTCTTGGTGCACTCCCAAATAGAACTATTCCATTCCCAGCACTGTCCTTCCAACCTTTGTAGTAAATTCATTCCTAATTTTGCCTCTGAAAAATAATGACTTATAGATTTTCTCTTTACTAAACTTCCCCTTGTCCCAGATTTTCAGCTGCCACTCGCTCCAGAGACTCCCAAGTCAACTGTTGGAGAGATAAGGCTCTTTTATAATTACTCTTCATCAGACCTGAGAGAAGGGAGATGAATGAACTAAAATCCACGGTGAAGGGTGGAGCCCTCATTTTAGTCATCTAGTGCTTCTCTAGGACCAGATTCTGTTAACCATTATAACCCCCAGTATATATCTATAGCAGATACTGACTACATATTAAATTAAAAGTAAATTCTAAGGATCAAAGTGATAGTAGTGTGGGAGAGCCACTTGCATTGCAAGTGACTACCTCGGTTTCATCTCTGGAACCCCATATAGTCTCCCAAGCCCACCATGAATAATCCCTGAGCACAAAGCCAAGAGTAAACCCTGTACACCACTAGGTGAGGCCCCCCTTTCATAAAAAAGAAAATGAAAAGTAAATATATACCAATGAAAACACATAGAAGAATTTTCTTGCATATATTTATATAAATAGAAAGATAATTTAAATTTTTTATTAACTATACTAAATAATTCTCTATAATCTGATTATTTCTCTCAATGAAGCTACGTTTATGCTGTTCTGTGTGTTTGGAATGTTTTTTGCTTGTTCAAATACTTGTGTGTAAACTCACACAAGAGGGGGCACGGCACCCACAGAGGCGGTGGCTCTATCTCTCCCGCCACCCACGTTCGGTAGTCTCACCCTTCTCCCACCCCGGAGAGGTCGATGGCGATGGTCAGGCAGAGGAAGGAACGAGGGCCAGGCTGGTAGGTATTAGTCGTAGTTTATTCTGATTCTCTCCTCATCTCCCCTTCTGTCTCTGCCCCCCCCCCCCCCTGCCCAATCTACAGTCTCCTTATATCTCTCTCCAAGAGAATGGGGGAAACAATTACATATAGGTGTGGTCACAATCAATAGGGGTGGAGATCAACAGAGGTAGAAATCTTGGCCTCAGGGAAGACCGCTCCTAGGACAGATCCTTCCTCAGCAGGAGGACCCACCCTAGAGTATAATCCCATGGGAGTGCCTCTCCTCTCCTTGTCTGACGAGCATATAAGAATATAATATAAATCATTTTGCATGGATACAGTAAGAAATATCTTAAACTTATAGAATTGCTCTCCTAGGGCCATCTCGATCTCAGACTATGGTGCTCAGGCCAGATAGTCTTTCCCACCCCTAGCAGGATCCTAGTCTTGTCGTTACCTTTGGATCATGACAGCATTTGTCCATGATCAAACTCTTAACTTATAGTTAAGAATCGTGGCACTTTGGCCTGGCCCATTTCGCTGCCAGGGTAGCTCACCGCTTGCCCTGGGTCCATTCAGTCCCTCGTCGGGACCCTGCTTTTGGGGTGTTAGGAACTAAGGGCAACTGAGGCTAAGTTGAGAAAGCAGATGCCAGGGAGTGAATAATATTCAAGGCCAATCAAATCCTAAGTTACAAAGCATAATGTTAATGGTCTTCCTGTATCTATAAAAAAAGGATATTACTTTAAGGTAAACTATTCATAAGGCATAAGGAGAGGAGAAAGGCAATATTTCACTCATATATATAAAATCGTAGATTTCTGGGAAACTGATCTTACAAATTAACAAAGTCTGATTAAGGGGAAAGCTGATTAACTGGGTGGGAAGGAGAGCATAGGGAAGACTGTTTACATGTTTACATGTAAACACAATGGAAGTGGAAGTGCCTCTGGAGCACTGTGGTGGGTGTAACCAGATTGATGGGTGTAACCAGATTAATGGGTTTAACCAGATAAAACCTAAGCTTCTGTAGAGGGACAAAGCAATGTTACCCAACATCTTGTATGTATAAAAACTTGCCAAGCTTATAACTAGGCTTTAAATGTTCTTTTCTCACAAAGTTGCTTCTAGTTTTCTACATAGAAGCTATTTAGTGGCTCTAAATTTCCCCAAGTTTTGTAGTTGTATGGTTTCAAATTACCAATAGATATACATTTCCATATTGAAACTGTTCATTGATTAATTAATTTGTTCACTCATTAAACATGCATTTAGTAGGGTTTGAACTTCATCAGGTACTTCCTTTTAAAGGCCTCAGGGATCACTTCTGAAGGGTTCTAGGGGATCATATGAGTTGCTGGGAATGGAACCCAGGTTAAACATGTGCAAAGCAAGTCCCTGCCCAGCTGTACTTTCTAGCCCCAAAGCATTATATTTTTAAAAAATCAAGTAAAATCAGAGGGCACTTTCAGTTATCTATGTTTCAGATTAACTATCTCAAACCTAATGGAATTCTAGAGATACTAGGATTTGTGGGCAGAGCAGGAGGCCAGATGCCCCAGTTATTCTAGATCCTCATTTAATCTTAACAGCAGTCCTTTGAGATATTTCCAGACTAGAATCTGAGATGCAATGGTGAAGCATTTCACTTTCATATCAAGAGATTGCTTGTATCTAAATTTCTTGTCTGTCTGTACTTTCCAATCGGGAAGCAGTGGCGCAATACAGACTGCAGAGTGGACTCTTATCTGAAGGTGCCTTCTACCGACTGATGGAACAATCTGTAAGGAACCGTGAAGTCAAAAATTACAAAGGGAACTTCGAAAATGGAGTCAGGAGGAAATTAGGGGCTGATAATTTATATATATTCACTAAACATGACTATCTTTATAGTAACCTGGTTTATAGCTGCATACACAACCCACATTAAACAAGCATCTTGACATCTGTAACTTGGGGAGTTTGAAGAAATATTATCGTTCTACTTAGAGAAAAACAAATTGTTAGACCTGCTTCAAAGAGGACAATCTATCTCTGTATTGGCATGCAGGCAGGAATACCTTCATTTTGCATGTTTTTTTTTCCTCGTTTAAACAATGATATTGGTGTTCCCTTAGGAAGCAGTTTTGTCTGAATAACTATATTTCTTTCCTTACTTCCCTGACTCCCTTAGAACAATGGATCACTTGCCATTGTTTGCTGGAATTTTACTCAGGAATTGTAGTTCTAAAGATATCAAACAAAAGCTTTATTTTTACTTGCAGAAAAAATGGCTTAATGTTGAATTGCAGTTGACTCTTATTTTAAACTAACCTTCAGTTTCCTAAGAAAGAATGTCCCTGAAGAACAGACACTGTTACATGCGAAGTTAGTCTTCCCTGGTGTGCTTCAAAAAAGCCACTCTGCACTGACACCTGGGATCCATGTAGGTTCATATTGATGACAGGAGGAAAGGACCTTGTGAATAACACCTTTTGGGATAAGCTAGATCCCAAGTAAATGGAATTTAAAAGAGAACAAATGATTAAAATTGGTTAGTGAGGGCATTAAGTACAATGAAATCTTGCAAGTTAAGATGAGATCAGTCACTTCTTGCTTGTAGTTTGGATATGATCTCTCCTGGGGATGTGTTTTATGACAACTTTATGGTGGCCTGGGACAGAGAGATGAGATGGAGAGAGGAGTCTATCCACATTCAGCAAGAAATGGCTGGCCTCTGGACCGAGGGGCAGCTTTTGCTAAAATGGTGCAAGTCAGAGCAGAGGCAAACTCTCCAAAATATATGTATTGTTTGAATCTATAATAACTATCACATGTCTTATACATGAAAATTAATTTTATTAAAATTAATTTAAAATATTAAGATTAATTTTATCATTCAGTTTTAGAAGCCCCATCAAACTGTTTAGGATGTTGTTTGCCTCCAGGAAGAGTTGAGGGACACATACTTTGGGTTACCCCATGTTCTATTATCAGATATGCAGGACAGCATGCTTTAACATTTTAACAGTTTTTTTTAACATTTAGCTCAAGTTATATGTAAAAGTTTAAAATAAAAATAAACTTCTTGTTATAAGGAAATAGTTTATTCCCTAAGAAACAAAGGTGGAGGCAAAGCAATTACAAAGCCTACATGGTCTGCTGGAAATACAGTTTAAAAACACTGAGAAACAAATCAACAAACAAAATGATGTGTTTACACAATTCAAAGGCATCCTTCTTTTTTCTTCCCTATGTTTTATTTTTAGGGTGTGGCTTACAATTCAACTGGCCTGTCCACTTTGGGGAGGAGGTCTTTCTTCTGCCCACTTTGGGGAGGAGGTCTTTCTGCTTAACTGTCCCTTTGAAAAGCTTTATGTAATCATTGAAAGTGAACCTAGAAAATGAGAAAGTGAATTAATACCAAATACAGTGGAGTGTTTTTTTACCTTCCCCTTCTCCAGCAGCTTCCTTTCCCCCTCCCTTCTTCCTTTCTCTCCCCTTCCAGCAGAATATTGAAAATCATGTATTCCATAAAAACATTTTGAAAGATTTGTTTTATTAAAAGGAAAAGCAGAAATTAAATTCTGGCTAAGATGCTTAAAATTTAATTTTTGTTCCTTTTGGAGTGCATGTTCATGTTCTAGGTTTGGGCAGGCTACAGCAATTATCCCGCAAGTTTCCCCCATAGACTTATTTGTGATGATGGGATAATTCTGCTCTGCTTGGCATCACATTCCCTCAGCAGAACAGGCCCTGGCCCTCACTCAGATTTTACAACCTATCCAGAAAAGGAGAATGTAAATAGAGAGGAGCTAAAGGAGAGACTAGAGGGAGGAAGAGCAAAGAGGCCACCATGCTCACTCTGTGGGGTTTCAAGGTTGAAAAATGCCAATAGGGACTTAGAGGCTGTGGCAGTGGTGGTGGTGGTGGTGGTGGTTTTAATCAAAGTATATACTGCATTTATACCCAGCAGCACATGAATAAAATGTATTATATAGAATTTAAATGATAGAGGTCTATTCAGTTCAACATCTCAATATAAAATTATGGAATGTGGGCACAGGACCAAGTGTGCAGAGCTGGCTCAGTGAACCATGTGCTTAAATTTGACTCTAATGAACCAGGTGTTCAGAGACTCAGAGGCAAGTTTCATAGAAGACAGAGTTTCCAGCTGACTTAGGAATGCTCACTGTGGGATAAGGACACTGGATGGTCATGGTGGGATCAGGAACCATTTCAAGAACCCTCTGCTCACCTCACCAAGGTATCCACCCAGTGACAGGGCTCCTTCCCAGAGCGGTGAGTCTAGCTAGTCTCCAGGGCTGCGGATTTTTATCCTTGATCTGTGGGGGATGGTAATTAAAGCACACTGCGCACAACCAAAGCGGAACCATTCAGGGAACCCTCTGCTCATCTCACCCAGGTACCCGCCCAGTGGCAGGGCTCCTTCCCAGAATTATTCTCTCCCTTCATTTCCCATAAGAACCACAAGTTACCCTCTTAGTTGGAACTTTCACTAGGTTAACTTAACCAACAGAAACACATTAGCCAACAATTCATTAAGCCTACCTAAATTAATACTGCATCATAAGCAGAATAGTAACAGTGAGCGTAAAGGGCTAAACTACACAGGTCACAATGGTAAAACAACGCAGAAGCCCGCCAAGCTTACTTATTGAAGAGGCTAGCCCAGAAGATCCCAAGAGTAATGAAGTGCTAGACAACCTCTCTGACATGGAATTTAGAAGGGAGCTACTGAGGATGCTTAGGGAGCTAAAAGAATCAGTGGAAAACAATACCAATAAAAAAACAAGAGGATTTAAAGGTAGAAATGTGGAAATTGCAAACAAAATTACAAATGGAAATGTCAGACCTGAAAAACCTGGTAGGTGAATTGAAAAACTCAGTGGAAGGCCTCAGCAGCAGAGTAATAGCTGCTGAAGACATAATCAGAGAGCTCAAAGATGAAGTCCAGAGACTCTCCAGAAAAGAGCAGAAAATGGAAAAGAGACTCACAATCTGGGAACAGATGGCAAGAAAAGATTGTGATGAAGTCAAAAATTATTGAAGTCCCAGAGGGACAGGAAGAAAACCCTGATGAAGAAAAAACTGTCAAAGATATAATTGCTACGACGTTCCCAGAGCTGAAGAAAACATGTGACCACATTCAGGAGGCCCAAAGGGTACCAACTAAAAGAAACCCAAATAAAAAGACCCCAAGACACATCCTGATCAAAATGACCAAAACTTTAGATAGAGAAAAAATTCTGAAAGCAGCAAAGAAGGAAAGAAATTGGCTATAAAGGAGCATCCTTAAGAGTCACAGCCGATTTGTCTGATGAAACCCTCATGACCTAAAAATAGTGGTAGGATATAGAGAAAAAAATCAATGAAATAAATTACTCACCAAAAATACTTTACCAAGCTAGACTCTCATTCATAACATTAGGAACAACACACAGTTTCACAGAAAAACAACAGCTCAGGAACTTCATAGTCTGGAAACCATGGTTACAATAACAACTAAATGGGCTACTTTAAGACAAGACAGGCCCCTCAAATACACCAAATTTAGGCAGAACAATGGGAAAAGAAGCCATAACAATAATCTCTCTCAAGAACAATGGGCTAAAAGCTCCAATTAAAAGACACAGAGTGGCAGGGTGGATTAGAAAAATGAACTCAAATTTATGCTGCCCGCAAGAAACATATCTCAACAGTCAGAGCAAACAAAGGGTCAAGGTCAAAGGCTGGAAAACAATCCTATAGGCAAACAAAACTCAAACGAAACACAAAACTGTCCTCCCGTTGTTCATCGATTTGCTCGAGCAGGCCCAGTAATGTCTCCATTTTGAGACTTGTTGTTACTGTGTTTGGCATATTGAATATACTCTCAGTAGTTTGCCGGGCTTTCTGAGAGGGGCGGAGGAATTGAACCCGGCTTGGCCGGGCTGGCTGCAAACAAGGCAAATGCTCTATCGCTGTGCTGTAGCCATCCTAGTATCAGACCACATTGATTACAGACTGAAGAAGGTCACAAGAGATAGTGAAGGTCATTTCTTATTGATCAAGGGATCTGTACAACAGGAAGAACTTACAATACTAAATGTATATGCACCCAATGAGGGACCAGCAAAGTACTTAAAACAACTACTCAGAGACTCAAAGAAAGACATCGATAGCAACACAATACTAGTGGGAGACTTCAACACCGCTTTATCACTTCTTGAGAGATCAACTAGATTCAAGCTTAGCAAGGACGTACTTCATCTGAGGGAAGAAATGGAAGAAAGGGGCTTCATATATATATATATATATATATATATATATATATATATATATAACACTTTAACCTCAAAAAGCTGAATATACATTGGTCTCTATTGTGCATGGAACATTTTCCAATAGAGATCACATGCTGAGACACAAAACATACCTCCATAAAATTTAGAAGATAGAGATTGTATTGCTGGAGCGATGGCACAGCAGTAGGGCATTTGCCTTGTGCATAGCCAGCCCGGCTGAGCCCGGCCAAGCTGGGTTTGATTCCTCTACCCCTCTCGGAGAGCCCGGCAAGCTACCGAGAGTACCTCGCCCGCACGGCAAAGCCTGGCAAGCTACCTGTGACATATTCACTATGCCAAACACAGTAACAACAAGTCTCAAAAGATGAAGACTTACTAGGCCCACTTGAGCAAATTGATAAACAAATGGGGGACAGTGACAGAGATTGTATCAAAAATCTTCTCAGAACATGATGAGTTGAATTTAGACATAAATCACACGCACAAACAGAAAACTAAATCAAACACCTGGAAATTAAACAGCTCACTATTGAACAATGAATGGCTTATAAAGTTAATCAAAGAGGAAATCAAAATATTCCTGGAAATGAATGAAAATGAGAACATGAGTAACCAAAAGTTATGGGACATGGCTAAAGCTATGCTAAAAGGAAAATTTATAGCTCTACAAGGATTCCTCAGGAAGGAGGAGCGAGCCCACATAAGTAACCTAAACTCACAGCTTAAGAGCTTGGAAAATGACCAATAAAAGGAGCCCAGTCTGAACAGGAGGAAGGAAATAATAGAAGTCAGAGCAGAAATTAACGAGATGGAAACCCAAAAAACAATCCAAAAGATCAATGAAACTAAGAGCTGGTTCTTTGAGTAAATAATCAAGATCGATAAGCCTTTAGCAAGACTCACAAAGAAAGGGAGAGAGAAAACACTAATAAACCAAATCAGGATCGAAAAGGGGTACATTACAACAGAAACTACAGAAATTCAAAGGGTCCTCGTGGAGTACTTTGAGAAGCTTTATGCCACAAAACACAAAAACCTCGAGAAAATGGATAAATTTCTAGATTCCTATAGCCTCCCAAGGCTGAACCAAGAAGATCTGGAATATCTGAACAGACCTATAACCATCAAGGAAATTGAAATGGTAATAAAAAGTTTCTTCAAGCACAAAAATCCTGCCCCATATGAATTCATTAGTGAATTCTCCTAAATCTTTAAAGAAGACTTAATGCCAATCCTCTTTAAGCTTTTCCATGAAATTGAAGTATCAAAAATATTAAAAAACACTTCCGAACAGTTTCTATGAAGCAGATATCACTCTGATACCAAAAGCAGACAGAGATACCACAAAGAAAGAGAATTACAGGCTGATATCCTTGATAAACACAGACACAAAGATCCTCAACAAACTATTAGCAAATAGAATCCAACGACTCATCAGAAAGATCATACAACATGACCAAGTAGTATTCATCTCAGGGATACAAGGATAAAAGGAAAGATAAAAAAACATATGATCATATCAAAAGATGCAGAGAAAGTATTTGACAAGATCCAGACCCTTTATGATGAAAACTCTCAGAAAATAGGCATCGAAGGAACTTTCCTCGACACATTCAAAGCCATCTACCACAAGCCCTCGGCAAGTATTCTCAATGGGGAAAAACTAAAAGCCTTCCCTCTAAGATTGGGCACAAGACAAGGTTTCCCACTTTTGTCACTCCTTTTCAATATAGTAGTGGGAGTCCTGGTCATTGCTGTTAGTCAAGAGAAAGGTATCAAGGGCGTACAGATAAGAGGTCAAGCTATCACTATTTGCAGACAATGTGATACTATACTTAGAAAACCTTAAAGACTCTACAGAAAAGCTCCTAGAAACAATAGGTTCGTTTAGTAAATTGTCAGGCTACAAAATCAACACCCAAAATTCCATGGCTTTCTTATATACAAATAA
Organism: Sorex fumeus; assembly: GCF_029834395.1. Lineage (NCBI taxonomy): Eukaryota > Metazoa > Chordata > Mammalia > Eulipotyphla > Soricidae > Sorex > Sorex fumeus. Next base: position 4,603,095 of record NW_026606185.1, on the reverse strand, counting down.
AAAAAGAGAAGAAAGAAACATTTAAAAAAAATCCCTTTCACAATAATGCCTCAGAAAATCAAGTACCTCGGAATCAGCTTATCCAAAGAGGTGAAGGACCTATATAAGGAAAATTACAAAACACTACTTCAAGAAATAAAAGAGGACACTAGGAAATGGAGACACATCCCCTGCTCATGGATAGGGAGGATTAACATTATCAAAATGGCAATACTGCCCAAAGAATTATACAAATTTAATGCAGTCCCTATCAGTATACTCATGACAATTTTCAAAAAAATAGATAAAACACTCCTTAAATTCATATGGAACAATAACCGCCCCCCCCCCACGAATAGCTAAAGCAATCCTTGGGAAAAAGAAGATGAGTGGCATCACCCTCTCCAACTTTAAATGTACTACAAAGCAGTAGTAATTAAAACAGCATGGTACTTGGCTTGAAACAGACCAATGGAACAGAGATGAATATTCTGTCATAGACCTCCAAAGATATGACCAGTTAATCTTTGACAAAGGAGCAAGAAATATGAAATGGAACAAGGAAAGCCTCTTCAACAAGTGATGCTGCGAAAACTGGGTAGCTACCTGCAAAAAAAATGAACTCTGACCTCTGTCTAATACCAGGAACAAAAGTCAGATCAAAGTGGATTAAATACCTAAATATCAGACATGAATCCATAAGGTACATAGAGGAAAATATAGATAGAACTCTCCATGACATTGAAGCTAAAAGTATCTTTAAGGATGAAACAGCACTGACCACACAAGTGGAAGCAAACACAAACAAATGGGACTACATCAAACTTAGAAGTTTCTGCACTTCAAAAGAAACAGTGACCAAAATACAGAAAGAGCCCACAGAATGAGAAAGAATATTTACCCAATACCCATCTGATAAGGGATTAATGTCCAGGATATACAAGATAATTGTTCAAGATTAAAAACTTCCAACCACATCAGAGAATGGGGAGAAGAAATGAACAAAACTTTCCTAAAAAAAGAAATACAAATGGCCAAAAGGCATACGGAAAATGCTCCACATCACTAGCCATCAGGGAGATGCAAATCAAAACAACAATGAGATATCATCTCATACCACAGAGACTGGCACAGATTCAAAATAACAAAAGCAAGCAGTGCTGGCGTGGATTTGGGAAAAAGGGACACTCTTTCACTGTTGGTGGGAATGCCCACCAGTCCAGTCTTTCTGGAAAACAATGCAAACAGTCCTTCAAAATCTAGAAATTGAGCTTCCATATGACCCCAAAATACCACTTCTGGTAATATATCCTGAGGATGCAAAAAAGCACAGTAGAAATGACATCGGTACCTATATGTTCATTGCAGCACTGTTCACAATAGCCAAAATCTGGAAACAACCCATGTGTCCTAGAACAGATGACTGGTTAAAGAAACTTTGGTACATCTACACAATGAAGTACTATGCAGCTGTTAGGAGAGATGAAGTCATGAACTTTGCTTATAAATGGATAGACATGGAGAGTATCATGATAATTGAAATGAGTCAGAAAGGGAGGAATAGACATAGAAGGAATGCACTCATAAAACATCATAACAGTATAAAACAACATAACATGAAACACTCTCGTAAGGATAGTAGATACACAGTACAGGAGGATTGCTCCATAGCTGGAAGCTGTCTCATGACCAAAGGGGAGAAGGCAGCTGTAATAGAGAAGGCATCACTAAGAAAATGATGGCTTGAGGAATCAGTCGGGGAGATGTGTGCTGATAGTAGATAAAGGACCAAAAATGATAACCTCCGATTGTCTACTGCAAACCATAATTCCCAAAAGTAGAGAGAGAATATGGGAAAAAATTGTCTGCCATGGATGCAGGGGGAGGGTTTGAAAGGGGATGTAGGGTGTTATTCCGGGCATATTGGTGGTGGGGAACGTGAACTGCTAGAGGGACGTGTGTTTGATCATTGTGTGTTTGTGACCAAAACATGAAAGCTTGCAAGTATCTCACAGTGATTCAACAAAATTTAAAAAAAAGAATAAGTGGAGATCAGGTGCCCAGAGTTGGCTTATGAGATGGATGAAGACCTTCCACAATCTGCCTCTCTTTCCATCCACCATGATGAGCAGGGCTCACGTACAAACCTGGTTGCACTGCTTTATTAATTGGCAATTTGCACACTTTGTGGTACTTGCAAGGTATCTTACACTTTATTCATAGTGCTTACACGTGTTTCTGCTGGGAATTGCACTCTTAATAGTGATTTTGTCCATGCTGCAACCAGTATACATGTGCTTACCAGAATCACACAATTTAGTTCTGTCTCAACACATCAAACTGAGATTGCTGCAACAACACTTATTCCAAACAGCTGAAATGACAAGACCTTCCAGAGGCAAGGAACTTATGCCCTTTGAGTTTTAAGGTAAGCACTTTCAATCACTGAACTATTCCCAGGGACCCTGCATCACTTTTTGGACAGACTTAAAGAAAAGTATAATGAGGTGTAGGCCTAGGGAACGGAAATTTGTTAAGATGCTGTCTGTCTATATGAGCAATCCCCCTACTTCAGAGAAGACTGGCAGGGTAAGCAGAAAGAAGGATATCATAAAGCTGCTATCTTCAAGTAACTGTAAGACCACTTATCCATGTGGATAATACTGACCTACAAATAAATAACCATAATCTGATCATTACAGGGCTGGAGCAATAGCACAGTGGGTAGGGAGTTGGCCTTGCATGCAGCCAAACCAGGTTTGATCTCTCTCAGAGAGCCTGGCAAGCTACTGAGAGTATGCCATGGAGCTTGTCATGGCAGAGCCTCGCGTATTTGGTATGCCAAAAACAGTAACAAGTCTCAGAATGTAGATGTTACTGGTGCCCAGAAGTTACTGGTTTACTCGAGCAAACCGATGAACAACAGGCAGGACAGTGCTACAGTGCTACAGTGCTACTGAGCAAAAAGTTGTAAAGGTACACTTGATAAAACTTTCAAATTTGCTTAATATATCTCTGGAAGTAAATACAAGGAAATTTATCTAGTGCATTGAAGGTAATTTCTTCTTGCTGAAAGCTTGCCTCAGATTGGGACAGAATACTTTATCGTTCCATTGAGAGATGACCCACACATCCAGCAAGTTTCATGAAAATACAGATCATCTCTCATAGTGTATGTGTGCTCGAAATGCTTCTATGCATGGAAATTATTCATCTTTGAATTTTAATGTAATTATAGTTACCTTGTCTAAAAGTTACTATTCTAACAGCAATCTAAAACTATTTTATTAATTTAGGTAAATTTTAGATCAAATTATCATATAACAATTAGTTTTATGGATAAAAGATAATGATTAAATATTTGTTCATATTGAAAAATATTCACCACAGTATATAAAATTAAGATCAACATTATATAGAGAGCAGAGAGAGTGTACCATGGGTAGGGAAATTGCCTTGAGTGCAGCCCACTCAGCTTTGATTCCCAGTACCACATACGCATTGCCAGGAGTGATTCTAGAATGAAGAGTCAGGAGTAAGCCCTGATACCACTGGAAAAAAAGCAAGCAAGAGAAACAAAAGTCCACAATATATACTCATAATTTATTTCCTTGTAATGAAAACTTTTAAGACAATTATTTTTCAACTGCAGGTAAGGTGATTTTCATTTCATTTCATTTCATTTCATTTCATTTCATTTCATCATCCTGTTATTCGTCGATTGCCTCGAGCAGGCCCCAGTAATGTCTCTTTCATCCTAGCCCTGAGATTATATTCAAGGCTCTTTAGGAGAATGAGACCCATCATTGTTACTGGTATTTGGCATATTTGGTACACCATGGAGAGTTTACCAGACTCTGACCTGTGGGCAGGCTACATTCGATAGCCTGCAAGTTTGTCCAAAGTAGGAATGAGATAATAAGATGTCATAAAAAGATGTCCTGATAAGATGTCGCGCGGTCGCAAGTGCGGCTGCGCGGTTCCAGGAGCTGGATTTTATAGTCTCTGAGTCTTGGCCGTTGATGGGATTACACGGAGCCAGGGGGCAAGGTGGTGGGTGTGACCCCAGCCTACTGGAATTTGGAGGATCTGGGTGGAGGATGCTCGACTCCAATCTGAGTAGGCTTGGAGATCTCGGCCCCGGAACCCGCGTGGATTTGTAAGGTGATAAAACATTGAAAATCATTGTATAAGAACACTCAGAAACTTCTTTATGTGATAGAATGTTAACTATAGTCACTGTGCTACACATTTATATGATTATCTGTCTCATTTAAATTGCAAGCTTTTCTCAATGGCTATAGCTACTCTATAAATGTAGACCTTAGAAACCAGGAAAGGTGACTGTACAGCTGCCGTCCACTCAGACTCAGTGCCATGGAAAGAGACCCAAGAGGGAGGCTCAGATGACATCAACTGAGACTGACTCATGGGGAGAAGACTCTTCCCTGAGAAGAATCCAGTGTGATGGCTTCTACTGTCGGGGGTGGTGAACTCAACCTTTAAAGTGATTATTTAAGAAGATGTTGAAGTTATTTTAAAAGCAAGATAAACAAGTTAATTTGCTTATTAAATGCCTGGATCCTTCCTGTTTGAGTTGCACATTCCACATCTAATGGGACATCTTGGTGTGACTACATGGTTTTCTTATTTTCAACCTTCTCTGTATTCTTCCAGAGTCATCATAGTAATGCTATGAATATGACCTTCCTGATTTTTTCCTGATCTGTCTCAGTTAGTGTCATGCAAAAGCCATTTTACCATTAATAGAATATAGCCATCATCAACGCTTGGGACATTGGTGGATTTATATAGTACAACAGTCAGTGTTAAATTACTCTACATGATACACACACACAAACACACGCACGCGCATGCACACACACCCACACTCCAAAATGGACCTAAATTTCTACCTTTATTGTCTGGGTTTTTCAGTGAAATTATATCAGAAGGATAGTGATATCGGGATGATTTCCTCATACCATTTTCTATTAAATATAAAATGACATTTAATTACTGTTTCACATTTAGAGAACAGTGATAATATCAATGTATGTAAAGATTTTGATTTCAAAATGAAATGCCAAAAATCAAATCACCATATGGTAACAGGAGAAGAGAATTCAAAACCAAAATCACTATGGGAAACAGTAGGTTTGAGTTTTCAGAACAAAGTCTAAACTTTTAAGACACGTAAAGATTTTATAAAATTATAAAACTTTTATAAAGTAAAAGACTATAAAAGTATAAGTTTTTATAAAATCATAAATTATAACCTATTATATTTATCAACATTTACCCCATTAAATTCATGAAAAATGTTTCTAGAAAAGCAGCAAGAAGAACACTAGTGAAAACACAAATTGCTTCTTAAGTAAATGAAATAAAAACAACTTTCTCCCTAAATCTAGAGGACTAGAAGGATAACTATAGGGACTGGAGCGATAGCACAGCTGGTAGGGCATTTGCCTTGCACGCGGCCAACCCGGGTTTGATTCCCAGCATCCCATATGGCTCCCTGAGCACCACCAGGAGTAATTCCTGAGTGAAGAGCCAAGAGTAACCCCTGTGCAATTGCTGGGTGTGACCCAAAAAGAATAAAAGAAGGGTAACTATAGTGTTGTGTATAATATAGAGCCCAGTCACAGCTGAAGAGATAGTATTATAGTGTGCAGACAGTCGGGGTTCAAAATAAGTAATTCTTGAGATCAGAGCCAGGAATAAGTCCTGAGCACCATTGAGTTTGGCCCCACAACTAACAACAATAACAAAACAAAGCAATAAAATAATATAGAGCCCAGTGAGAGAATAGAGACTGTGCTGAGTGGAAGGTGTCAAAATCAGAGTGTATATTTTTTTAAATAAGAGAGGCATAGATTGTATTCCTAATTTCAAAGTTTTATGACCCTTACTAGTTTTCTCCTGCTTTGGATGGGGGTGTTTATTTGAGGAACTTAAGATGCTGGTAAGATGTCTTCTGACTCTACATTAGGCAACAGTCTGTGCATTGTGGTTTAGCTACCCACACAGAATCTCTTGTGAGAAATAAGTTAAGAAGTTCATACAAAATCTTTGGCTATAAGAAAAACTACAACTGCTTTAAGAATTAGTTCTAATTCTTTCTATATTTAAATATCTTTCCAATAAATGGTCCTTAAATAAAACTGGTTCAAAATAATTAATTATAAAAAAATTAGAGCATCTATCACTTGATCGCTTGACATCCCTATACTCATCGATTGGCTCGAGCGGGTGCCAGTAACATCTCCATTCATCACTGTCATGTGCTAGTGTAGCCCAATGGTGTCTGCTCATTCTAGGAACACGAAGAGCCTCAAACCGATAGTTCAGGGTCTTGACAAAGAAGTCTGACCATCTCGTAGGTGGGTGGCAACATGATCTTTTGACGTCCCATGGAATCCAGTCAGTAACAGCTCTAGTCCAGCGGTCATCTCCAAATATCATTACGTGTCCAGCCCATCTGATTTTCAATGCCTTGGCCAACAAGACAGTGTCCCTGATTCTTGACCATTGACAAAGGTCAGAACTCTGGATTCTTTCTCTCATTTGAATGAAGTGTGATACTTCAAGCATAGCTCTATCAATTCCTCTTTGTGAGACCCAAATAGCATTCTCATTCGGTTTTTGTAGGTCCCAGGCCTCTGAGGTTTAATGCAGGGAGAACAGTGGAATCAAAGAGATGTGCCCGGAGCCTGAGGTTATTTGTCCTCTTAGTTATTTCTTCAACACTCTTGAAGGCATTCCAAGCCACTCTCTCCTGCACAACTCAGGTGCCAGGTCATTTGTCATGTTGACTTCTCAATGTAGGTACATGTAACTGTTGAATTCAGAGATATTCACTCCATTGAGAGCGAATGGAACATCAGGAACGAGACCGTTACTCATAAACATTGTCTCCGAGAGATTCAACTGTAGTCTGACCTTTCCACACTCACGGTTGAAGTTGGCGAGCATTTGTGCCGCTTGGCTAATGTTTGGTGTTATTAGAATGATGTCATCAGCACAGTGGAGGTGGTATAGTTGCCGGCCGTTTATCTTCACTCCCATTCCTTCCCATTCCAGTCATTGCATGTTGTTCTCGAGGGTGGCACTGAAGAGTTTCGGTGAAATGGTATCACCCTGCCGAACCCCTCTCTTGACATGGACGATTGCTTCTTGGTAGAATGGTGAGATCCTGGTAGTGAGACCATAATACAGCCCACGGAGGATCCTGATGTATTGAGTTTGAACACCCTATTTGGCTGGGGCTTCAATGACTGCTTCAATGTCAACAGAATCAAAGGCCTTCTTTAAATCAATGAACCTTAGACAAAATGGCATCTTGAACTCCTGAGACACCTCCATGAGCTTGGTTATTTTGTGGATATGGTCTATCATACTGAATTGTTTGCGGAAATTGGCTTTCTCACATAGTTGTCCTTCATCTAGTGTTCTGCCAATCCTATTCAGGATGACTCAAGTGAACAGCTTGTAGATGATAGACAATAGGCAGATCGGGCAAAAGTTGCCAATGTCATGGATGTCTCCATGACATCAATAACTAATACAAAAGAATAAAGACAGAGATAAGTAATAAAGAAAAACAAATATCAGGTGTAGAAAATTTTAGCAATGAAATTCTATGAGGCAGAAATATTTTTCCCCTCACCCCACCCCTCTCCATGCCTGTGAGGCAGATGATTTCCACTTAACTTTCTCTCTATTTTGATCACATTCATTATTTTTTTTAGATTTACAATTTTTTGTGTTTGGATTTCGATTATACAATGATCAATTACCCATCCCTCCATCAGTGCCCATTTTCCACAACCATGGATAATATCCCTCCCACAACCCCCCCATCTCACCCTGCCTCTGTGGCAGGGCATTCCCTTCTCTTCTCTCTGTCCCCCTGGATGCTGTGGTCTGAAAAAGAGGCATTGAGTGGCAAACATGTTCAGTCCATAGTCTACTTTCAAAAGAGGCAGAAATATTTTAAATCAATGATATATTTATATATAAATCATGTTGAAGATGGCCTGTATATTTATATGTATGTGATAATTTTATATACTTACATAAATATAAAATAACAAAACAAGCGTTAGTGATGTGTTCCTTTATATGGAATACAGAAACAAAGCATAAATACAAGAAATAATAAAGGCATGATATGTCACTGAAAATACGGGATATAAGGCAGTAGAGCACAGCAAGAAATTGTACAATACAGTACTATCTATCACTAAAGAAAAATAAAATTAGAAAAAACCATCAGGAAGAAAGTAAACTGAGACATTGCTGAGAATACAGGAAATTACAAAGATAAACATAACGTAAGTAAAATGAAATAAATTTTAAATATTTTTAATTAGTAATGAAATGAGATGTGGAGGATGCTCTGGAGTTTCAACATAAACACATTTGAAACTTGAGAGGAATAAATCCAAAATAATAAAACTTGTGTTGGGGGAGTGAAAACATTGTTCAAGAAAACTTTCCTGAAATATTCTCAGTCCCTTTAATATGAAATGAGCCTCGATGAGAATAGATTTAGAACATTTAGACTGATCATGTAATTTAGTAAAGTTATACAAATGGAGGATAACACTTTGGAAATACTAGAAGGTCATGCTAAATCATCAGGAGTAAAATATAAGTAATTTACACAGGAGGATACTCCAGCAGTCCTCCAGGAGCACAGTAACACTCCCAGTGATGCTCAGTCTTGCTTTGAGAGTCTGACGATCCAGTACTAGGACATACTGGGTTTCCCAGATCTAGAGATGTTAGGAGTCCCCTATAGACACCAATACTGGGGAAGAGGCATAGCAGTGCTGAAGAAAGAATCTGAAGTCAGCACACACTCACTTGTGTTCCAGACTTTGAGCTACTTACACAGGTAAATTACTTAGAGAATGGTAATCAGAAAAATTATAAATACATATTTTTTATCTCAAAATAAGTTCAGAATTGAGGAATTTCATAAATGTAAAAGCAAACTTATCAAAAAAATTAGAAGCTTCATGGGATACTACATATATATGCATATACACGATCACGATCACAATCATTCTGTTGTTCGTCGATTGCTTCAATCAGGCACCAGTAACGTCTCCTTCTTCCTATCCCTGAGATTTTAAAAGAGCCGTATTCAATGCTCTTTCAGGGTTAGGAGAATGAGATCCATCATTGTTACTGATATTTGGCATATTGAGTATAACACGGGAAGTTTGCCAGACTCTGCCGTGCGGGCAGGATACTTTTGGTAGCCTGCCAGGTTCTCCAAAGGAAAGGTGAGATAATAAGATGTCACATGGCCACAAATGCGGCCACGCGCTTCTGGGAGCTGGGTTTTATAGTCTCTGCATCTTGGCCATTGATGGGACCAACCTGGTGCTGGCAGCAGCTGGTGGGTGTTGACGCCTAATGGAAGATGGGGGATCTGGTTGGAGAAGGCCCATTCCCAATCTGAGCAGACTTGGAGATCTCAGCCCAAGGACCAGCATGCCTGGGTTCCTCTGCCAGTTCCTTCATGCCTGAGGCTTGTCCAGACGTATGGAGAATGGTATCAGCATGGCTGTGGTTGGTTCTGGAGGTCTTCGGCTTGTGAGGCTCTTCTGAAAGTGGGGAGGGAAACTCAACCCGCCTCCCTCCAAGGGGCCCTGGTGAGGACAGCCAGGCGCGGGGGCAGGAGACTCTGTGTTGCTCTCTTTTGGGAGCTCCAGGACCAGCATGCCTGGGTTCCTCTGCCAGTTCTTTCATGCATGAGGCTTGCCCGGACGTGTGGAGAATGGTCTCAGCAAGGCTGTGGTTGGTTCTGGAGGTCTTCGGCTTGTGGGGCTCTTCTGGGGGTGGGAAGGGAAACGCAACCCGCCTCCCTCCAAGGGGCCCCGGTGAGGACAGCCAGGCAAGGGGGCAGGAGACTCTGTGCTGTTCTCTACTGGGAGGTGGGTTTTATAGTCTCTGCATCTTGGCCATTGATGGGACCAACCTGGCGCTGACAGCAGCTGATGGATGTGATGCCTACCTACTGGAAGATGGGGGATCTGGGTGGAGAAGGCCCAGTCCCAATCAGAGCAGGCTTGGAGATCTCAGCCCCAGGACCCGCATGCCTGGGTTCCTCTGCCAGGTCCTTCATGCATGAGGCTTGTACAGACATGTAGAGAGTGGTCTCAGTATGGCTGTGGTTGGTTCTGGAGGTCTTCGGCTTGTGCGGCTCTGCTGGGGGTGGGGAGGGAAACTCAACCCGTCTCCCTTCAATAGGCCCTGGTGAGGACAGCCAGGCACGGAGGCAGAACACTCTGCCGTACACACACACACACACACACACACACACACACACACACACACACACATATATAAATGTGTATGCACGTACACACATATATGTGTGCATATATAATGAGAGATAAAGAAAGGAAACTATAGAAAGAAAAAAGATTAATACATATACCTATGTAGAATTAAAAATTTGGCATTATACATATTGTGTGGTATTCTCTTCCAGGAGCTTAGTTTTATAGTCTCTGGGTCTTGGCCATTGAAGGGATTACACGGCACCAGAGGCAGTTGATGGGTGTAACACATACTTACTGGAAGATGGGGCATCTGGGTGGAGGAGAACAACTCTGAGTCTCCTGCCCCTGCACCTGGCTGTCCTCACCAGGGCCCCTTGGAGGGGGCGGGTTGAGTTTCCTTCCCCGCCCCGAGCAGAGCCCTGGCAGCTGAAGACTACCAGAACCAGCCACAGTCATGCTTAAGATCACTCTCCACACGCTTGGATGAGCCTTACACATGAAGGAATGGGCAGAGGAACCCAGGTGTGTGGGACCCAGATCTGAGATCTCCAAGGCTGCTTGGATTGTGAATAGGCCTCCTCCACCCAGATGCCCCATCTTCCAGTAGCTAGACGCTACACCCACCAACTGCCCCCAGAACTGTGTAATCCCATCAATGGCCAAGATCCAGAGACTATAAAACCAAGCTCTCAGAAGCACCCAGCCGCATTTGTGGCCACATGACCTCATATTGTCTAATTCTCACTCTTGGAGAACCCAGCAGGCTACCAAGAGTATCTTGCCCCCACAGCAGAGTTTGGCAAGCTCTCTGTGGTGTATTCGATATGCTAAAACCCAGTAACAATGATGGGTCTCATTCCCCTGACCCTGAAAGTGCCTCCAATGAGGCACTTGCTAAAATCTCAGGGCTAGGGCGAATGGGATGACAGTGATACAGTGATACATATCATGAAGTTGAAAGGTAAATAATACTGAAGATATACTATCAATAACACAGAACAGTTCATTATCCAGCATAGCAAGTGTTCTTTAAAAATGAGTAACAACAAAAGAATCCACCCACAATTAATATTCTGACAGAAAAATGAAGACAGCCCTCAGAGACAGAAATGTAAGAGGGTACAGTGTCAGCAAAGGGTATACTCTCTCAGAGAAGAATATATCAGAGTGCCCAGGTTCACTGAGTTATAAGGTAACAACCAGAACAACCGACCTTGTTTATGATGCTCAAAACCATACTCCCACAAACCTCACTGGACGGTTATATTAACAAAGATTCTATGGAGAACAATTTGAAAATAAAATTTAAAATTTAAAAAAAAATGTGTCTTTTGATTTGGAAGTTACATCTCCAGAACTGAAACAAAATATTGGAAATAAATGTGATGTCTCTCTAATACTTTTGTTAAATTATTATACATACCATCAGAGAAATGTTCTATAATATAAAAAATGAGCTCTTTCTGTATTGATGTAGAGTGTTTAACAGGCTATGCTTTTAGACAAATAGATCAAGATACAGAATAATTATTTTCTTTAATTTTAATGAAGCAGGAGAGTTTTTATTGAAAGGAATTTACAAAGACATGATAGGAGAGAAAACAGAAGTCAGAGAACACAGATCTACATATATATTGAGAGGAAAACTCAGAGCGGGGGAGATCAACTGATAGATACAGAGAGAGAGAGCGAGAGAGAGAGATGCTCAAGAGAGAAGAAATAACACAGGTTGAAAAACAAGCCAGAATTATTTTTCCCAATTTTATTTATTAAAGTGCCGTAAATTCCAAAGTTATTCCTAGCTGGGCATTTGACACACAATGCTCAATCTCTGATTCCAACACCAGGGTCAGCTTCCCTCCACCAGTGCTTCCAGTGCCCGCCTACCCCCTGCCCAACCCCAGTTTGCAATCTCTACAGGCACCTGCTATATTTGGGTTCAGTGATTTCAGTGTTGTTGACTCTGTGATCTAGATATTTAGTTCCATCATTCCTTAGCATCACTGATAACAATTAAATGTCATCTAGTGAGAATGACACATATCGAAAATAATAGGAACAATCTCTGTTGTCAGGAATGTGGTGAAAAACAAATTCATCTACTTCTAGTGACAATGTTTTCTGGTTAAACCCCTATGTAAAATAGTATGGAGAGTTATTAGTAAATTTAAAATTGAGTTACCTTGCAACTCAGCAATTCCATTTTTTGATATCTAGTTTGAGGTATCTACCACCAGGACATAAACACATTCATTCAAAACCACGCAGCACTCAGTACAAAAAAGAAGATCTAAAATCAACTTAGATTTCCAATAACAGACCAGCGAATCATGAAGATGTAGTATATATACACAATGGAATATTATGCAGCTGTAAGGAATGATGAAATCATGCAGTTTGCTGCAATGTAAATGGAACAGGAAGATATGAGGAAGATATGTCAAATTAAGTAAGGATGAAGAAGGACAAACACAGGATATGTGTTTCTTAGAGTATCTGGATGAGTAATTGCAATGGTTTAAAGGGGTGATATCTCGGTCACCCATGGCCCCAAAGACTAGGGATGGGAAGGAAAGATATAATGAATGGGGAAAGGGAGAAGAAATAGATAAGAAGAATTAATTTTAATTGTCTTTACGATGCTTTTAATGATGGTTTCATACATACATACATACATACATACATACATACATACATTGTTCTAACACCACATCCACCACTGCAGCACCTGTTTCTCCCCACTGAGGTCACAAACAATCCTACCATTAAAAACCTCTCTCTCCCTACCACATTAGTTAAGTTCTGTAAACTGACTATCTAGTTCTGTCTCCATTTTTTAAATTTTTATTAGTGAAACATTATGAGGTACAGTTGTAGACTTACAAATTTTTGTTCTCGGGTTTCAGTTATGCAATGATAGAGTACCCATCCCTCCACCAGTGCCTATTCTCCACCACCAATGATCCCAGTACCCCTCCCACCCCTCCATCCCCCATCCCTCCCTGCCTCTGTGGCAGGGCATTCTCTTTTGTTCTCTCTCTCCTTTTGGGTGCAGTGGTTTTCAAAAGAGGCATTGAGTGGCAATCATGTTCAGTCAATAGTCTACTTTCAGCATGCATCTCCCATCCTGGGAGGATCCTCCCAAAACCCTTTATTTGGTGCTCCCTTCTCTATCTGAGCTGCCTTTCCCCCTAGCATGTGCGGCTGACCTCCAAGCCACGGAGTGAACCTCCTTGTACTTACCTTGGCTATTCTTGGGTGTTAGTCTCCTATTTTGTTACTTTATATTCTCCAGATGAATGTAATCTTTCTATATCTATCCCTCTCTTTCTGACTCATTTCACTTAGCATGATACTTTCCATGTAGTACTACTTGTATGTAGATTTCATGACTTCATCTTTTCTGACAGCTACATAGTAGTCCATTGTGTAGATGGACCAAAGTTTCTTTAACCAGCCATCTGTTCTTGGGAACTCAGGTTTTTTCCATATTCTGGCCATTATAAACAGTGCTGCAATGAACAAATGAGTGCAGATGTCACTTCAACTATACTTTTTTGATTTGGGGGATATATTCCCAAGAGTGGTATTGCTGGGTCAAATGGGTGCTCAATTTCTAATTTTTTGAGAATCGTCCATATTGTTTTCCAAAAGGGCTGAACCAGTTGGCATTCCCACCAGCAGTGAAGGAGGGTCCCTTTCTCACATCTGCACCAACAGTGGTTGCTTTTGTTCTTTTGGTTGTGGGCCAGTCTCTGTGATGTGAGATATCTCATTGTTGTTTTGATCTGCATTTCCCTAATGATTAACGATATAAAGCATTTTCTCATGTGCCTTTTTGCCATTTGGATTTCTTCTTTGAGAAAGTTTCTGTTCATTTGATTGCCACAATTTTTTTGAATCCACGGTGCCAGCATCTTCACAAGGGATGGGAATCACAAAGCCAAAAATAGGAAGCAGCAAACATGGGAGAGTCAAAGGTGGCCAAGATACCAAAACCCAGTCTAGGAGGAAAAAGCAAGAGCCAGAAGCGCCATCAGAGTCAGCTCTGGTGGGCAAAATAGAAGGTTCCCATTCAGATGAGACTGCTCATTTCTGGGATCACCAGGTCCAAGTAGACCAGTATTCACAGGAGTAAGTCATGGTAAGTAGGGCTATACCTTTCTTCAAAAAGTTCTTCTGTAAAGGTTCTTCTGAACACTTTTCCCCAGAGCTGAGCTGTGCTCCTCTTCAGGGTATGTCTCTGAACATCTTAAAGGAACAGTCCTCAGAATTTATCACCTTCCCCCCCTTATATTTTTTTCAATTGTCCCTTAATCTGATTGTTCTTTCTTTTTCCCCAAATGAAAGAGTAAAATTTAGCTTTGCCTTGCCTGCTAATCCTTTTCATCTTTGGAGATAATTTTCAAGTCCTGTTTTCCATAGTATTGTCAACCTTGGGGACTCCCTTGTGATGGTGTTCAGAGTAAGGGTGGGAAGGGAAGGGCAAGAATTGCTCTCCCTTCCCCCCATTGCATTTTAGTAAAGTATTTGCCTCTCTCAACCCTTTCTGCCTCTTCTTGACCTCTCCCATCCTGTTGTCCTAGGCATATTACTCCTGATCCACCTGCCAGCCCAAGGACAATACTGAAGTAAAAAATTAGCACTCAGCTTCGAGAATGTTCCCCAGGCCAATGAAATCAGGAAGCTGGCAACTTCCAAGTTTGTTTGCAGACATTGCTGAAAGTTGAGATTAGTCTAGCTGCAGGATTGTATACAGCCCTTGGGTTGCCTTGCCAAAAATGGGGTAAAATGACTTTGGCTTCTGTAAACTCCAACTTCAATGGACACAGAAGAAACATCTCCTTATCTCATCTTTTCTGAGTTCCTGGGGCCTAACAGTCAGTGTTTGGCTTATAAAGGGATTCCGTATCTTTTTATTATAGTTTTGATGTCAACCCCAATGCCACATGTGAAGGCCTTCTTATGTTCAAGGGGCAGCCTCAAGCAGAGAACAGCAGTTTCTGTGTTTTTCTCTTTCTTTTGTCCATAAGATAATTTTGAAGGAGTTAATGTTTCTCTTCTCAACTTAACCTCTCCACTTTTCAATTTTTGTATCCCTCTATAAGTGCCCATATATTATTCCCATAGTCATGTGTTTCAGTTTTCTTTCTCTTTAGAGCAATAAAGAAAGAAATCCGATAATCAAATCTTCATTAAGTATTCAGAACCAAGGTTGTTGTTTCCTTAAAGGCTATTTCGATTTTTAAAGAGGTTACAGGAAGAGGGCAATACTTAATTATATTCGTTTTACATACAAAAACACTCCTTGACCCAAACAGAACCTAAGTGTCAAGTTCCATAAACCAAGAAACTTTTACAGACTTCTATAAAAGTTTTGCCCTCCTTTAGCGAACACCCAACACCCCCAACACACACACTTCTTTCTCTAATGTCAATGTAGTCTTCAGCAATGGTTTCTGTAGATTTTTTAAGACTTTTTTTGGAAAGGGCAGATGATCATAAAATTTTTGTGGGAAGTTGGAATGGGAACAGGAAGAGTATGTAAAAAAATAAATCAAATATTCGGAACCACAGAAAATGAGCATGCATTGTTTATGTGGTCATTTTAATCATTCTTGATTGGTGTCAACATTCAGTCAACTTTGATCTTCTCACCACCCTGAAATCCAAATGCTTTTTGGACAAGTATGTTGTTTAAAAGTGTAGCTTAGGATTTTTAGTCACAGCTACCAATGACTCCCTATCCAGTATACTCATTTAATGAAATGTTATAATTAGTGTGGGCATCTTTGGTAATAGTAGCTAGAGAAGATTTAGCTGTTTTTGTCACAATAAATTTGGTGTGTCACAGGACCCCAGATGGAATATATCACTTAATCACTTAATCCCCGTTATTCATAGATTTATTCGAGCGGGTGCCAGTAACGTCTCCATTCATCCCGGTTGCGTGCTAGCATAGCCCAATGGTATCTGTTCGTTTTAGGAACATGTAGAGCCTCAAACCGATCATTTAGGGTCTTGACGAAGAAGTCTGACCATCTTATAGGTGGGCGTCCACGTGATCTTTTGATGTCTCGTGGAATCCAATCAGTAATGGCTCTAGTCCAGCGGTTGTCTGTAAACCTCATTACGTGTCCAGCCCATCTGATTTTTGATGTCTTGGCAAATGAGACAGCGTCCCTGATTCTTGAGCGTTGATGAAGATCAGAACTCCGGATTCTATCTCTCATTTGAGTGAATCGTGATATTCCAAGCATAGTTCTTTCGTTTCCTCTTTGAAAGACCCGAATAGTGTTCTCATCCTGTTTTCGTAGGGTCCAGGTCTCTGAGGCATATGTTAATGCAGGAAGAATAGTGGAATCAAAGAGATGTGCTCGTAGCTGGAGGTTCTTTGTCCTTTTAGTTATTTCTTCAATGCTCTTGAAGGCATTCCAAGCCGCTCTCTTCCTCCTGCGCAACTCAGGTGCCAGGTCATTCATCATGTTGATTTCTCGACCTAGGTATATATAACTGTTGCATTCGGAGATGGTGGTTCCGTTGAGAGCGAATGGAGCGTCAGGAACAAGGCTGTTTCTCATAAACATTGTCTTCGCAAGATTCAGCTGTAGTCCGACCTTTCCACATTCACGGTCAAAGTCGTTCAGCATTTGTTCCGCTTGGTTGATGTTTGGTGTTATTAGAACGATGTCATCAGCAAAGCGGAGGTGGTGTAGTTGCCGACTATCTATCTTCACTCCTATGTTCAATTTTAAAAAGCAAAAATGCTTTGCTGCAAATGTTTATTCCTGGCACAGAAAAGTCTGTTGAAAAGATCTTTTCTGTCAATAACCCATATCATAACGGTGGTTGACATTTTGAGCTGGAAGACAGAACCCCAGTGATGTGTGTGGCATGGGAGATAAACACATGAATACTAAGAATGCTGTATTCCCCCACCCCTCAATTGGCATGGGAAAAACTTGATTCATACATCTACAAATATTTGGACTTTAGGTGATCATGTGCTAAAGTAGCAAAGTTGTAATAGTATCTTGTGTTAAAATAAAATGACTTATTAAAAAAGTGTGAATTTACTAATTTAACAACCAGTGCTCTTTTTCTGAACAGCATGTGTATGTTTAGCTCTAGAATATAGAGTGACTGTTAATAATGTAAACTGTCCTCAGTGATAAGTTCTAGACATAATCATTCATTTTAGCCAGTTAGTAATTGTAGAACTTATTTTGACCTTAATTTAAATTCCCTTGATGATTTCTAAAAGAACATAAACACCTTTTCATAAGCTATTTTTCGATTTGGGCATTTGGATTTTAAGAAGGTTCTTTTCAGATCTTTGCCTCATTTTCCTATTATCTCTTATTAGTACAAAGAAGTTCTTTACATATACTGGCCATGCCCCATGTCTTCTTTGGATTCATGTTTCACACATCTTTTTACTAATTATTTTGTGGCTGTTAATTCTTATTGATTTTTATTCATAATTATTTTTCCCCGGTGGGCCAGAGTGATGGTACAAGGTGCTTTCCTTTCACATGTCCTACCCTGGTTCAATCCCTGGCACCCCATATGGTCCCCTAAGCCAGCCCAGAAGTGCGTGTTCCTGATCAGAGAGACAAGAGTAAGTCCTGAGCACAGTCCTATGTGGTCCAAGTTCCCCTACCAAAAAGAAGACCCCCCCGAACATCTAAGATTTCATAATTTTCTATGTATCATCAGCAGCCTCATTTTCAGCTATTTTGTATCATGTTTAAGCAATCCTTACCTTCAAAGTAGCTTCCTATGATTTTTCTCTAAACCATAGGGTTTCTGTTCATGGTTAGATATATAGTCCACCTAGATGAATATTTAATACATATGCATGTATATACATGTATTATATCTACGTGGTCCTTAAATGCGATCTTTGTTCTTTTGGGGCTATACCCAATGATGCTCAAGCCTTACTCCTGGCTCTGTATTCAGGGATCATTCCATTCCTGGCAGTGCATTGGAACCATATATAGTGCCAGGAATTGAATCCAGATCAGCTGCATGCAAGACAAGGGTCCTGCCTGGTGTACTACTTCTACAACCTCCTTAAAGTACTTTTTGATGAGAAATTTACCTTTTCCCCAAGATTCTATAACGTTAAATGAAAAGACCTCCTAGACACAGGTCAATTTCTCACTCCACATTCTCTTTTACTCCCTACTGTTTTTCTACCCTTTTGACAGTTACACTTTTTTTTGAGGGGTGACTTCTAACTAGTTCTCAGGGACCCAGGGGACACTCCTGGAAATACTTGGCTAATTAAGGCCGATATTTCAATGTTAGGGCTTGAGAGTATGGAGCTGCCAGACCATGTGGTGATGATGACCACCAAGGCCCAATTGCACATGGGTTTCCAGAGCCAAACTCAGAGGTGTTTAATAGGGGCATTCAGGGTTACAATTGGCAGTGCTCTGAGGGATCATGAAATGCCAGGATTTGAACTTGGGTCTACACAAGCAAAGTATTTGCCCCTGACCTCGGAACTATCTCCTTAGTCCTCCAAAATATACTTTCTCAAGTATAATGACATTATAATAAGTTTTGCCATCTGGAAGTATAAATCCTTCAACTGAAGGCCAAGGAGAGGATTTACACTTATTCAAGAGGCCAGAACTATTCTTAGCCCTTTCCAAAACCATACAAAATTAAAACAAACTTGTCAATGTACACTCACAATTTATGCTCACACAAAAGCGAGATTTTAATTTATGTTGTGATGGATTGGTATCTCTAGGCAATTTGGGAAAATTAACGTGCCAACAGTACTGAGTCTTCCAACTCATGGATATATTCTTAATCCATTTCTTTCCTTTTATTTCTTCCAACAATACAGTTTTTACTGTTCATATCCACATGTACTTTGTTGGATTTATTAGTAGACATTAGGTGTTTTTGATGTCACCGCAGATTTTGAATGCTCTATAATCAAAGTTTTTGCTTGCTTCTAGATTGTTATCTTATTGGTATTTTGACTTACTCTCAGTTCTTACTTTCAGATATTTTGTTTTCAGTCCCAGTTTTTTATTGTCTTTTGCAAATACCAGTGGAATTTTCTTTTAATCTATTTTATCTCTATTTAAAAAAAAAACATATGTATCATTTGAATGTCATTAAAAAGGTCACACCCACCAAATGACCCCCAGCACCAAGTAATTCGATCAACGGTCAAGACCCAGAGACTACAAAACCCAGCTCCCAGAAGAAAACAGTGCAGTCTCCTGCATCCACTCCTGGCAGTCCTCGCCGGGGCCCCATGGAGGGGGACGGGTTGAGTTTCCCTCCCCACCCCAAGCAGAGCTCCGGCAAACAACGACCTCCAGAATCAGCCACAACAATGCTGAGACCACTCTCCACACACAATGAAGGTACCGGCAGAGGAACAAAGGTATGCGGGTGCTAGGGCTGAGATCTCTAAGCCTGCTTGGATCGGGGCTGAGCATCCTCCACCCAGATCCTCCATCTTCCAGTAGGCAGGGGTCACACCCACCAACTGATCACCAGCGCCATGTAATCTTATCAATGGCCAAGACCCAGAGACTACAAAACCCAGCTCCTGGAAGCGGGCGGCTGCATTTTGTCCGTGCGACATCTTATTATCTTATTCTTACTTTGGATAACCTGGCAGGCTACTGAATGTAACCTACCCACACAGCAGAGTCTGGTAAACTCCTCTTGGCTTACCCAATATGACAAATACCAGTAACAATGATGGGTCTCATTCTCCTAACCCTGAAAGAGCCTTGAATATGGTACTTTAAAATCTCAGGGCGGAGCGTCTGCCCTCTTCTCTTCACTCTTCACGCAGCACCCATCTCATCCCAAACCCAGGTCAGATCAGCCGCTGGGTTGCGACCCTGGGACCTCCATCTCTCCCTGCAAGACCCCAGATGTCTCCTGAGATACCTGGAGAGAAGCAGTTTTGAGCGTCTGCCCTCCCCTCTTCACTCCTCATGCAGCGCCCATCTCATCCCAAACCCAGGTTTCCGTTGAGGCGTGGCCTCTACACAAGTGGGCGTGGCTTCAAAAGTGGGCGTGGCTTATTTTCCAATGGGCAGCCGCTAATATGGCCTCAGGTTGTTTACCCATACTAAGGAACCTAATCCCCAAGGAATCTAGTCCCCACCCTACTCAGCAATATGAAGAAACAAAGAAAATCCCCACCACAAGGGGAGGACAATGAAAACAATTGAGAAGATTCTGTCCATACCACTCACCTAAGGGACCTCTCTGACATAGAATTCAGATGCAAAGTCATGAAGATGTTCAATCAACTCAATGAAACAGTCAGACAGACAGCCAGTAACACCACAGAAAAAATCGACAAATTACACGAAGAAATGAGAGCAGAAATGTCACGACTAAAAGATTCTGTAGATGAAATCAGAAACTCAGTATCTTCTCTTAACAATAGAATGACCGCAGCTGAAGAGAGAATCAGTGAGCTGGAAGATCAGCTGCACCAAGCCAACATGCAACAACAAACAGTGGCAAGGGACCTCAAAATAACTCTACAGAGAATCAGAGTCCTAGCAGATGATTCCAAGAGGAACAACATTAGAATCATGGGACTACCTGAACCTCAGGGAAACAATCCCAATGAAAAAAATACCGTCAAACAAATCATTGCTGAAAAATTCCCAGAGCTCCACAATGCAGCCATTCAGGTCCAAGGAGCCTGAAGGGTGCCAGCTAAAAGAGACCCGAACAAAACCACTCCAAGACATATCATAGTTAGAATGATCGATGCTGCTGATAGAGGCACAGTACTTCAAGCAGCAAGGGCAAAGAAGGAAATCACATACAAAGGAGCACCCCTTAGATTCACAGAAGACCTATCAGAGGAAACCCTCAAAGCCCGAAGGCAGTGGCGAGATATAGTA
Organism: Sorex fumeus; assembly: GCF_029834395.1. Classification (NCBI taxonomy): domain Eukaryota; kingdom Metazoa; phylum Chordata; class Mammalia; order Eulipotyphla; family Soricidae; genus Sorex; species Sorex fumeus. The sequence continues at coordinate 4,581,899 of NW_026606185.1, read as the reverse complement.
AAAAAACTCACGAAAATGAATGTTTCACCAAGAATACTCTATCCGGCTAAACTCTCACTCAAAATCGAAGGAACGGTACACTGTTTTCTAGATAAACAGCAGCTCAGGAACTTCATAGACTCAAAACCAAACCTAAAACAAGGCCTAAAGGGGCTACTAAAAGTCAAGACAAATCCTACAACCACAACAGACCCTTACAGAAAGATGACACAAAACCCCATCACCATACTCTCTCTCAATATCAACGGTCTAAATTCATGATTTAAGAGACACAGAGTGGCAAAATGGTTACAGAGACAGAACCCAACACTCTGCTGCCTACAAGAAACTCATCTCAACAGCCAGAGCAAACACAGACTCAGAGTCAAAGGATGGAAAACAATCCTGCAAGCACACATCTCCTTCAAAAAAACTGGGGTGGTCTTACTAATATCCGACAACATTAATTTCACGTTGAAAAAGATTAGAGGGGACAGTGAAGGCTATTTTCTCTTCATCAAGGGATACGTACAACAGGAAGAAATCACATTCTTAAATGTATATGCACCTAATGAGGGAACAGCTAAATATTTAAAACAACTGCTATCAGATTTTAAGGAGGACATCATTACCAACACAATAGTACTTGGAGACTTCAACATCGCCTTATCACCTCTGGATAGATCAACAAGAACAAAACTCAGCAAGGAATTATTGTCTTTGAAAGAAGAAATAGAAGAGAAAGGGCTTATGGACCTATACAGGGCTTTACACCCCAAAAAGAAAGAATACACATTCTTCTCCAGTGCGCACGGAACATTTTCCAAAATAGACCATGTGCTAGGACACAAAACATACCTCAAGAGAATCAGGAAGATAGAAACAGTATCAGCCATCTTTTCAGACCATGATGCACTGAGGATAGAAGTGAATCACACACTGACACGGAGAACAAAATCAAACACCTGGAAATTAAACAACTCGATGCTGAACAATGAGTGTGTCAGGAACGAAGTCAAGGACAAAATCAAAAGATACCTGGAAACAAATAAGAATGAAGACACAAACTACCAGAACTTATGGGATGTAGCGAAAGCTGTATTAAGGGGAAAATTTTTAGCTCTGCAAGCATATCTTAGGTCAGTAGAAACGATGCACATAAACAACTTGACCTCACAGCTCAAGACCTTAGAAAAGGATCAACAGAAAGAGCCTAAATCAGGCAGAAGGAAAGAGATCATAAAACTTAGAGCAGAAATAAACCATATGGAAAACAAAGAAACAATCCAAAAGATCAATGAAACCAAGAGCTGATTCTTAGAGAAAATAAATAGGATAGATAAACCACTAGCAACACTCACAAAGAAACAGAGAGAGAGAGAGCCCTAATAAATCGAATCAGAAATAAGAATGGGGATATCACAACAGAAACTAAAGAAATTCAAGAGATCATCAGAGCCTACTTTGAAAGTCTGTATGCCACGAAACAAGAGAACCTAGAAGAAATGGATAAATTCCTGGATTCCTATCATCTCCCAAAAGTGAATCAAGAAGATTTAGAGTACCTGAATAGACCTATTCACATCAAGGGAATAGAAACTGTAATCAAAAGTCTTCCCAAAAACAAAAGCCCAGGTCCAGATGGATTTACGAGCGAATTTTTCCAAACATTTAAAGAGGACCTATTGCCAATTCTTCTCGAGCTTTTCTAGGAAATTGAAAAAACAGAAACTCTCCCAAACAGTTTCTAAGAAGCCCATATCTCTCTAATAACAAAAGGAAACAAAGACACCACAAGAAAAGAAAACTACAGGCCGATATCCCTGATGAACACGGATGTGAAGATTCTCAACAAAATACTAGCCAATAGAATTCAACAACTCATCAAAAAGATCATACACCATGACCAAGAGGGATTCATCCCAGGGATGCAAGGATGGTTCACCATTCAGAAATCAATCAACATAATCCATCATATCAATAAAAGAAAAGATAAAAATCATATGATCATATCAATAGATGCAGAGAAAGCATTTGACAAGATCCAGCACCCATTCATGATGAAACCCCTTGCCAAAATGGGGATAGAGGGGACTTTCTTCAATATAGTTAAAGCCATCTACCACAAACCTACAGCAAACATCATCCTCAATGGGGAAAAACTGAGACCCTTCCCCCTAAGGTCAGGGACGAGACAAGGATGCCCATTCTCTCTACTACTTTTCAGTATAGTACTGGAAATACTTGCAATAGCGATTAGGCAAGAAAAAGATATTAAGGGTATCCAGATAGGGATAGAAGAAATTAAGCTCTCACTATTCGCAGATGATAGGATACTGTACTTAGAAAACCCTAAAACCTCTACCAAGAAACTCCTAGAAACAATAAGCTTGTATAGTAAAGTTGCAGGCTATAAAATCAATACCCAAAAATCCATGGCTTTCCTATATGCAAATAGTGAAAGAGAAGAAAGTGACATGATGAAAACAATCCCATTTACAATTGTGCCCCAGAAAATCAAGTACCTAGGAATCAGCTTAACTAAGGAAGTAAAGGACCTGTACAAAGAAAATTACAAAACGCCACTTCAGGAAATAAAAGAGGACATGAGGAAATGGAAAAATATCCCCTGTTCATGGATAGGGAGAATCAACATTGTCAAAATGGCAATACTTCCTAAAGCACTGTACAAATTCAATGCAATCCCTATGAGGACACCCATTCTTCATAGAAATGGAGCAAATACTCCTGAAATTTATATGGAACAATAAGCCCCCACGAATAGCTAAAGAAATTCTTGGGAAAAAGAAAATGGGAGGAATCAACCTCCCTACCTTTAAACTCTACTACAATGAAGTAATAAATAAAAAAGCATGGTACTGGAACAAAGGCAGAGTTGCAGACCAATGGAACAGAGTTAAATATACTGACACTTCCTCGCAAACACATAATCATCTAATCTTTGATAAGGGGGTAAGAAAAGTGAAATGGAGCAGGGAAAGACTCTTTAATAAATTGTACTGGCAAAACTGAACGGCTACATGCAACAAAGTGGGCTCAGATCTCTGCCTAACGTCATGCACAAAAGTAAGATCGAAATGGATTTATGACCTTAACATCAGACCGGAATCCATAATGTTTATTGAAGACAAAGTTGGTCAAACTCTCCATGATATTGAAGCTAATGGTATCTTCAAATATGTCACGCCACTAGCCGAGCAAGTGAAAATAGAGATAGACAAATGGGACTATTTTAAACTAAGAAGCTTCTGCACCTCAAAAGAAACAGTGACCAAAATACAAAGACAGCCTATAGAATGGGAAATGATATTCACCAAATACACATCTGAGAAGGGGTTGATATCAAGGATATACAAGGTACTGGTTGAACTCCACAAGAAGAATTCACCCAACCCCATCAAAAAATGGGGCGAGGAAATGAACAGAAACTTTTGCAAAGAAGAAATCCAAATGGCAAAAAGGCACATGCGAAAATGCTCTACATCACTAATCATCAGAGAGATGCAGATCAAAACAACAAAGAGATATCATTTCACACCACAGAGACTGGCCCACATCCACAAGAACAAAAGCAACCGTTGCTGGCTCAGATTTGGCGAGAAAGGGACCCTCCTTCACTGATGGTGGGAATGCCGGCTGGACCAACACTTTTGGAAAACAGTATGGACGATTCTCAAAAAATTAGAATTTGATCTGCCATTTGACCCAGCTATAGAACTCTTGAGAATATATCCCAGAGAGGCAAAAAGGTATAGTCGAAGTGACATCTGCAATTGTTTGTTCATTGCAGCACTCTTTACAATAGCCAGAATCTGGAAAAAACCTGAGTGCCCGAGAACAGATGACTGGTTAAAGAAACTTTGGTACATTTACACAATGGAGTACTATTTTGCTGTTAGAAAAGATGAAGTTATGAAATTTACATACAAGTGGTACTACATGGAAAGTATCATGTTAAGTGAAATGAGTCAGAAGGAGCGGGATAGACACAGAAAGATTGCATTCATCTGGGAGAACATAAAGCAACAAAACGGGAGACTAACAGCCAGGAATGGCTGAGATTAGTACCAGGAATTTTGCTCCATGACTTGAAGGCCAGCCACACGTGCTATGTGAAAAGGAAGCTCAGATAGAGAAGAGAGCACCAAATAACGGTGTTGTGAGGACCCTCCCAGGGTGGGAGAAGCATGCTAAAAGTAGTCTATAGACCAAAAATGATTGCCACTCAATGCCTCTCTTGCAAAACACAGTACCCAAAAGAAGATAGAGAGAACAAGGGGGAATTCCCTGCCACAGAGGCAGGGTGGGACAGGGGAATGGGGGGTAGGGGGGATGCTGGGACCCGTGATGGTGAGGATGGGCACTGGTGGAGGGATGGGTACTTGATCATTGTATAACTGAAACCCAAGCACAAAAAATTATGTGTATAACTGTACCTCATGGTGTTTCTCTAATAAAAAAAGTTTAAAAAAATAAAAAATAAAATCTCAGGGCTAGGATGAAGGAGACGTTACTGGTGCCTGTTCGAGGCAATCGATGAACAACAGGAAGATCGTGATTGTGATTGTAAATAAAATATTAAATGTAATTATTTCCAAAGGTATTCACTAATACTACCAAGGTCATTTTTTTCGTATTTTTATTGTTTTTCCTCATTGTAATCATAGCATTGTTTTACTTTGTTTTTGGGCCACACTCAGTTGTGCTAAGGGATCATTCCTTGGGGAATAATTTGGGATACTTGTTGGCCACATGCAAAGCAAATGCCTTACCTGATGTCTTACCTTTCCAGCTCCAGCATTCTGTTATTTTTTCCCTTTAAATCTATGGTGATTCATTATTAAAAATCTGGCATTGTTTATTAATATCAGATAAATGCTCTCTTAGTAATTTTAAATAACATGCTCTTTCTGAGAGGATTCACCATTTCCTCTGCTTGATTGATCATCTGTATTCAAATCAGGGACTATGCAATTGCCACTGGAGTTCCCAGACTGAACTTTTGGAGGTTCAGTCTGCCCTGTAGGACTCCTCTCTATGGTGTGTCTTTGGAAAACTTTCACTTACGCATGACTCCTGTGATCTAATCTTTTTGTCCTTTGGACTATCTTACTACCAATGTTCTACTCCACTTTTCAGAAGTTTCTGATAATCTTTTATTTTCCATCTTGCATAGCATCAGAATTTGGCTCTTACCTTAAGGGAGAAGTCAGATCTGCAAGGAAATTCTTGCCTCTATTATGATCTTTTCACTTAAGACACCAACAAATGTGCCAATGGCCTAATTCCTTATCATGGGCAACTTTTCTTATTTCCCTAATGATCTAAGACTCATAGAAACAGTGCCTGCAATTCATCTGCTCAATTCTGTGATGACTTCTCTGTAATCTTGATTCACTAATTATCATTGCATCAGAAAATTTTGGATGGTCTTATTTGTTTTGGTTTTGTTTATAGTCCATCCTCATGGTTTACTCCTGCCTATGCACTCAGGAAACACTCCTGGTATGCTTAGCGGACCATATGGGATGCTGAGGATTGAACTTGGGCCTGCCGTGTGCAAGGCAAATGCCCTACTCACGGTACTATTAGCCCTTTTGATGGTTTTAAATACATGCTTCTAATATTTAAAGGCTTTTTAAATTATTCTATTGAATAACTGAGAAATTACTCAAACTACTTTATCCTGGTAAAAAGCACCTCTGTTTGTGCTTAATGGAATAATTTTGCTTATGTTGTTTAGTCAGCAAATATTATCATCTTACCTTCTTTCATTCCTTACCTTTCTCTTCTATTGGCACCTAACTCATGCTTTAAGATTTCTCAATTAAGATCTGTTCCTGATTTTCCTTGAGTATTTGAATAGTCAGTCTAAATAACATTCTCAGAATCCTTTTCTGATCTTTGTTTATACACATAATAGACGTAGTCTTACTCTAGATTTTGTTTTCTTTTGTTTTAGAGCCACATCCAGTGGTGCTCAGGGATAACTCCAGTCTTTGTGTTCAGGGATAATTCCTGTGGGCTCAGGGGATAATATGGGGTGCTGGAGATCAAACTTGGATTAGCGGTATGCAAGGAAAGCTCACTACTTGGTGTACTATTTCTTTGATCCCTTTCAGATTTTCTTGATCTATTCTTTAATTTCGTTGTGGAGGAGATTGAACTTGGGCCACACTGAAACACTCAGGATTGCTCAGAGACTATTTTTGGCTCTGTGCTCAGAAATGACTCCTAGAAGTACTCAGGTAACCAAAGATGCTATAGGCAATTCCCACCAAAATTGTAGCCACCACAGTACATGCAAGGCAGTTCCCTTACCTCTTATATTATCATTCTGGCCCAGTGAACTATTTTAAAAATATAAATTCATTTACATAAATAAAGGTCTAAAAACTGAAAATATTCTTGAAGAATTTGGGGTACATTTTTAATATGTTGCAATAATTAACGTGCTTTGATAAGCAGTGATTTCTTGACTTATAAGAGATAAAAAGGAAATTTGTAGTTGTATAATCTTACAGACCTGATAGTTTGTCCTTCATTTGAAAGTGGAAAAGTGAGTGGTGACCATAATATTTCTTACTTTGTGAAATTAGAACAAAAAATAGGAATAATGCAAGAGAATCTAAAATGTGTTTGTGTAGGAGGCTTCTAAAACTCTGCATGGAAAATAAGTTATTAATTATAAGTAAATGAATAAGTACTGCCAGAGTGATAACAGTAGGTAGAAGTGAAGAGAAACTGTCAATGACTATGTTTTTATTTTTTTTATTTTTTTTTTTTGCTTTTTGGGTAACACCTGGCGATGCACAGGGGTTACTCCTGGCTCTGCACTCAGGAATTATCCCTGGCGGTGCTCAGGGGACTATATGGGGTGCTGGGAATCAAACCCAGGTCGGCTGTGTGCCTGGCAGACGCCCTACCCGCTGTGCTATTGCTCCAGCCCCATGACTGTGTTTTTAAGAGTAGTGAATTTAAATACACTTAAGAGTGGAATGTGAATTCATTAGCTATTCAGATGGTATAATCTGAAACACTCAATCATAGTTTGCAGTATATTAAAGAAAAATTAAGTGCTATTCTTATAGTCTAAAATTTGGGACTGTCACTGTCAAATTCCTTTTGATTGTAGATCATCCTTTACTTACTATCTTTTGTTGTTATTCTGGATGTATGTTTCCCTCCAATGATTGCAGGGTCACTGAGAAAGATCAGACTTTGTACTATTGAAGTCCCCTTATTTCAGTACGAAGCTCAAGTTCAAATTAGAACATTTGTTAATCTTTGCCAGCTGAGGAAATTCTTTAAGATATTCACGTTATGTCTGTCTATTTTACTCTTGGCCTTGGTGGTACATGGGGAAATTAAACTTAATAGGATTCCAATGATGTAGTGGAGATATGTGACTAAATCTGACTAATAAGTTTTGAGTGGAATTGCGTATTACTTCCTAACCAGAGCATTTAATCCTTAATGAAAACTTCCAGTTAGGGACCAAGTGAGTACAGCAGGTACATTTGCCTTTCAACTCAGTTTCCATCCGCAGCATCCCAAATGGTCCTCTGATCCTGCTAGTAATGATTCCTGAGTGCAGAACTCAGAGTAACTCCAGAGCACTTTAGGGTGTAGCTCCTAAACAAAAATAACAAAGCGAAACCCGCCCAAACTCCAGGTAATGTCTGGTATGTAATCCTGGGTCATAAAGAGAGTATCTTAGAGAAGCAAAGCTTTTAGCCCCTTAAATGAATTTGTATTTTAAAAGAAAGGAACCACTGTTGCTCTCAGATTCCAAGACTTTTTGGAAGTTTGTCATCAGAGCATTGCTAATCTACTCTGACAGATACGCTGATGATTAATTTTGAGATTTCAGTTGCCAAATTATCCCAGGAAAAACTTAAGTGGGAAAACCACCTACTGCTTTATTTCTCTCACTGGCTAATCAGACAGTGTGTACATTTAACACCTTACTCAAGTACAGAGAGAACGTGGTTCTAGCAGGAGGGGCACTTGTATCCAGAAGATGTGGTGTGTCATGAACACAGAGAATGTGAGTACTTTGTTGATGTCTGTGTGACTCAGGAGACCACTACTGATCTAGTGGAATGCATTGTTTGCAGTCTAACAGCTTTTGCCCATTCTTAAGTATTCCATACAGGCAAATATTTTAGTAGCTTTCCACAGGTATCATGTACAATTTCTACAGGCTGTCTATGATAACACACTTCTTCTATGTGCAGTCTAAAATTACCCTCTCTAACTCCCCTCCAGGTTCTCATAGCTCATGAAATCAGTACATCTTCAAGGAAAGAAACAACTACTTTTCAGGTAGCATTTGCAACTGAATATCTTAGTCATATCCTCTCTTGCAGTTTCTTCTTATATTTAACATGCCTTCAGTTTTTCAGTTACTCTCAGCTTGGTATCCCAGGGACTCTAGGATTTTGCTTAAGGCAGAACATTTTCCAGATTATTCTCTCTCTTTGGATTGAGATCAATACATTAGAAGTACCCCGCATGGAAATGCTGCTGATATGTCTTTGTGGGTCTAGAAAATCTAGAGTCATTCCTGGAAGTTCCTTGATGAGTAACCATATATTGGAGAAATAGAGGCAGCTTCACAGGGAAGAAAGATAACAAGAACTTCTAAAACTGGCCTAAAAGAGGAGAGAAAGAAATATGTCATTTTCAGATTTCTCTTAACCGTTGTCTTTTTTCTTGCTTCAAATCATGAGAGTTTGAGGCCGACCAAGAAAAATTATGCACTCCCTACTTGTCAGACTCTCTTTTGTTGTGTTTATTCTACATTTGGAAGCAAATAAATAAAAGAAAATAGAGTCAGGAGTGGCTGTGTTTACTCCTGACTCTTTGCTCAGGGATCACTTCAAGAGGAATTTGGGACTATACGAGGTGCTGGGGATTGAGCCTGAGTCTGCTGCATGCAAAGCAAATTACCTATCTTCTACACAATTATCTTGGGTCCCAGGAAACATCTTTGTCACTGTCACTATCCTTCAGTTGTTCATCAATTTGTTCGAGCAGGCCCAGTAACATCTCCATTGTGAGACTTGTTTTTACTGTGTTTGGCATATCGAATACGTCATGGGGAGCTTACCTAGCTTTGCCGTGCAAACGAGATACTCTCAATAGCTTGCCAGGCTTTCCGAGAGGGGGGGAGGAATTGAACCCAGGTAGACCGAGTTGGCTGCGTGCAAGGCAAATGCCCTACCCACTGTGCTATCACTCCATGTTGAGAAACTTATCTATGTTTAAGGAAAGAATTCCACACTTCCTATACTGTGAGAATAAAATAAAGTGTATTATTATTCATTCATATGTCTGAGTTTTTACATTACTTTGCAAATTTAGAGAACAAAAGAGTGTTTAAAGTTTTTGAAAAATAGAAAAATGGTAAAAATAATTATTAGAATTAAAATTTATTCAGCATTTTTCTAAATTCTGTTCCAAGTTCCAAGTTCCAAGTTCTTAAGAATTGGGCATTGAATTCTCCGTCCCTTTCCTTTTCTACTTTTCTTACTTTCAATAACTACTTTTTTTAACCAAAAGGATTTTTGATCAAGAAGGTTTAGTAGATTGTCTGGTCAATAGAGAAGGTAGAATTGTTACCTGAATCTAAACTATATGAGTCCAAGTTTTATATCGCCAATTTTACACTATAATATTTCCATTTATTTTCTTGGGTTGTATTATTGAGAAGATGTGAAGAATTATGTAGTTTACTCTTATCAGAAAAGAGTTTGGGACTTGGGCATATGTTGATGGAAGAACTAAGAGTCAGGTTTCTTCTAAAGGTTCAATTTTGTGTGTATCTTGGCTACTATCATATGAAGCTGGGATCTTTCTCCCTAATCTTTGAATCCTTGAAACTTAACAGGAAAAAACGTCTCACCATTTCCCTTTGAGTTCATAGTAATTAAAAAGTATTTGAAAGTCCACGATATCTTGAAATGTTGAGAGAGGAAATAGAAAGATAGACAATGTCCTAAGCTAGAGTACTTGTTAGAGAAGGAGAATTTATTGGTAAGAAAATAATGGATACTGGATTTTTGATGAAATAAATAGTAGGACTAATCATTGGAAACAAGATCTATTTCTTCGCTTTTCTGATTGTATTTGACCATGCATAACTTGTTTTGGGATGATGTCTACAAAATAAAGATGTTCACTCAGTATGGGCAGTATAAAAAATATTGTAGCATTCCAAACTTGACAGATCTTTCTTTCTTTCTTTCTTTCTTTCTTTCTTTCTTTCTTTCTTTCTTTCTTTCTCTTTCTTTCTCTTTCCTTCTTTCTTTCTTTCTCTTCCTCCTCTTCTTCTTCCTCCTCCTCCTCCTCCTCCTCCCCCCAGGGAAGCAGTCTCCAAATTAAACTCCACCTAGATATTTCTTCTTATTCACTTGATCTAAGTCACTTGATCGCTTGACATCCCATTAATCAATGATTTACTTGAGTGGGAACCAGTAACATTTCCATTCATCCCTGTCACGTGCTAGTGTAGCCCAATGGTGTTTGCTCATTCTAGGAACATGAAAAACCTCAAAACGATCGATCAGGGTCTTGATGAAGAAGTCTGACCATCTCATAGGTGAGTGGCCACAGGATCTTTTCACATCTCGTGGAATCCAGTCTGTAACTACTCTAGTCTAGGGGATGTCTCCAAATCTCATCACATCTCCAGCCCATCTGATTTTTGACGCTTTGTCAAATGAGACACCATCCCTGATTCTTGACTGTTTATGGAGGTCGAAACTCATTTGATTGAAGCAGGTTACTCCAAGCATAGCTCTTTCAATAACTCTTGGAAGACCCGAATAGCGTTCTCATCCTGTTTTTGTAGAGCCCAGGTAAACAGGCGCATGTTAATGCAGGAAGAATAGTGCAATCAAGGTCTTCTCCCCCACCCAGTTCAGTTTATCCGCCAGTACTCGAACCCGGGACTTAGATTTCTCCCTGCAAGCTCCCCAGATGTCTTCTCAGGCCTTGGAAGATAAAGCAGTCCTGAGCCTCTGCCTCTTCCTCTTCGTCCACCAAGCTGTGTTGGTCTTCTCCCCCACCCAGGTCAGTTTATCTGCCTGTACTAGAACCAGGGAGTTGAATTTCTCCCTGCAAGCGCCCCAGGCATCCTCTCTTACCTTGAGAGACAAAGCAGCCCTGAGCCTATGCCTCTTTCTCTTAGTCCCCCAAGTTGTGCTGGTCTTCTCCCCTACAGTCTTTACCAGGTTTCCATGGGGGTGTGGCCTCTTTAGAAGTGGGAATGTCTTCTTTAGAAGGGGCATGGCCTAATTTTCAGCAGGCCAATGTTTACGTGGTCGCAGGTAGTTTAGTAATACCAAGAAATCTAGTCCCCACACCTACACACCAACATGAAGAAACAACGCAAATCCCCACCACATGGGGAGTTCGAGGAAAAGAGTCCAGAAGCCTCTGTAGGTGCTACTCATCTAAGGGACCTCTCTGACAAAGAATTCAGATATGAAGTCATGAAGATGTTCGGTCAACTCAATGAAACAGTCAGACAGATATCCAGTAACATGACAGAAAAATTTGACAAATTACGGGAAGAAATAAGAGCAGAAACTGGAAAGCTACACACAGAAATGTCACTAATTAAAGATTCCATAGATGAACTAAAAAACCCAGTATGTGCCCTCAAAAGTTGAATGACCACAGCTGAGGAAAGAATCGGTGAGCTGGAAAATTAGCTGCACCAAGCCAAAAGGCAACAACAAACAATGGCAAGGGACCTCAAAATAGTTCTAGAGCAAATCAGAGTCCTAGGAGACGATCCAAGAGGAACGACATTAGAATCATTGAACTACCAGAAGCTCAGGGAAACAATCCCAATGAAAAAGCCACGGTTAATCAAATCATTGCTGAAAAATTCCCAGAGCTCGACAATGCAGCCAATTCAGATTCAAGGGGCCTGAAGGGTGCCAGCTAAAAGAGACCCTAACAAAAACACTCCAAGACATATCATAGTTAGAATGATTGATGCAGCCAATAGAGAAACAATATTGCAAGAAGCAAGGTCAAAAAAGGAAATCACATACAAAGGAGCACCTCTTAGATTCACAGCAGATCTATCAGAGAAAACCCTCCAAGCCTGAAGGCAGTGGCGAGATATAGTCAAAAAACTCACGGAAATGAATGCTTCACCAAGAATACTCTATCCGGCTAAACTCTGACTCATAATTGAAGGAACAGTACACTATTTTCTAGATAAACAGCAGCTCAGAAACTTCATAGACTCAAAACCAAACCTAAAAAAAGGGCTAAAGGGGCTACTATAAGACAAGAGAAACACTACAACCACAACAGAACCTTACAAAAAGATGACACGAAACCCCATAACAATAATCTCTCTCATTGTCAACAGTCTAAATTCATCAATTAAGAGACACAGAGTGGCAAAATAGATTCAGAGACAGAACCCAAGTTTCCACTGCCTATAAGAAACTCATCTCATCGGTCAGAGCAAACACAGGCTCTAAGATAAATGATGTAAAACAATCCCGCAAGCAAACAGCTCCCTCAAAAGAGCTGGGGTGGCCATACTAGTATCCGACAACATTAATTTCAGGTTGAAAAAAATTAGAAGGGACAGCGAAGGATATTTTCTCTTCATCAAGGGATATGTACAACAGGAAGAAATCACACTCTAAAATATATAAGCACCTAATGAGGTAGCAGCTAAATATTTAAAACAACTGCTAACAGATTTTAAGGAGGATATTACTATCAACACAACAGTAGGTGGAGACTTCAACATCACCTTATTACCTCTGGATAGATCAACAAGAACAAAACTCACCAAGGAATCATTGGCTTTGAAAGAAAAAATAGAAGAGAAAGGGCTTATAGACTATACAGGGCTTTACACCCCAAAAAGAAAGAATACACAGTCTTCTCAAGTTTGCACAGAACATTTTCCAAAATAGACCATATTTTAGGCAACAAAACATACCTAAATAGAATCAGGAAGATAGAAATAGTATTAACCATCTTTTCAGATCACAATGCACTGAGGATAGAAATGAATCACACATGGACACAGAGAACCAAATCAAACACCTGGAAACTAAACAACTCAATGCTGAACAACGAGTGGGTTAGGAAGGAAGTCAAGGACGAAATCAAAAAATACCTGGAAACAAAGGGGAATGAAGACACGAGCTACCAGAAATTATGTGATGCAGCAAAAGCCCTATTAAGGGGAAAATTTATAGCTCTGCAAGCATTTCTCAGGACGGAAGAAAGGATGCACATAAACAACTTGATTTCACAGCTCAAGACCTTAGAATAGGATCAACAGAAAGAGCCCAAATTAGGGAGAAGGAAAGAGATTGTAAAACTTAGAGCAGAAATCAATGACATGGAGACTGAAGAAACAATCCGAAAGATCAATGAAACCAAGAGCCGGTTCTTCGAGAAAATAAACAAGATAGATAAAGCACTAGCAACACTCACAAAGAAACAGAGAGAGAGAACCCTAATAAACTGAATAAAAAATGAGAAGGGGTATATCACAACAGAAAACAAGGAAATTCAAAAGATCATCAGAGACTACTTTGAAAGTCTGTATGCCACGAAACAAGAGAACTTAGAATAAATAGATAAATTCCTGGAGTCCTATCATCGCCCAAAGCTGAATCAAGAACATATAGAGTACCTGAATAGACCTATATGCATCAAGTAAATTGAAACTGCAATCAAAAGTCTTCCCAAAAACAAAAGCCCAGGTCCAAATGGATTCACTAGAGAATTTTTCCAAACATTTAAAGAGGACCTACACCAGTTATTCTCAAGCCTTCCAGGAAATTGAAAAAAATAGAAATTCTCCCAAACAGTTTCTATGAAGCCCATATCTCTCTAATACCACATGGAAACAAAGACACCACAAGAAAAAAAACTACTGGCTGATATTCCTGATGAACACGGATGTGAAGATTCTCAAGAAATTACTAGAAAATAGAATTCAACAACTTATCAAAAAAGATCATACACCATGACGAAGTGGGATTCATCCCTGGGATGCAATGATGGTTTAACATTTGGAAATCAATCAACATAATCCATCATATCAACAAAAGAAAAGATAAAAATCATATGATCATATACATAGACGCAGAGAAAGCATTTGACAACATCCAGCACCCATTTATGATGAGAACCTTCGCCAAAATGGGGATAGAGGGGAATTTCCTCAATATAGTTAAAGCCATCTACCACAAGCCTACAGCAAGCATCACCCTAAATGGGGAAAAACTGAGAGCCTTCCCCCTAAGACCAGGGACGAGACAAGGATGCCCACACTCTCCAAAACTGTTCGATATAGTACTGGAAGTACTTGCCATAGAGATTAGGCAAGAAAAATATATTAAGGAAATCCAGGTAGGAAAGGAAGAAATCAAGCTCTCACTATTCGTAGATGATATGTTACTATATTTAGAGAACCCTACAACCTCTACCAAGAGACTCTTATAAAAAATAGACACGTATAGTAAAGTTGCAGGCTATAAAATCAATACCCAAAAGTCAATGGCTTTCCTATATGCAAATAGTAAAAGAGAAGAAAGAGACATGAAGAAAACAATCCCATTCACAATTATGCCAACAGAAAATCAAGTACTAAGGGATCAACTTAGCTAAGGAAGTAAAGACCTGTACAAAGAAAACTACAAAACGCTACTTCAGGAAATAAAATAGGACATGAGGAAATGGGAAAATATTCCCTGTTCATGGATGGGGAGAATTAACATTGTTAAAATGGCAATACTTACCAAAGCACTGTACAAATTCAATGCGATCCCTACCATGATACCCATCACATTCTTCAAAGAAATGGAGCAAACACTCCTGAAATTCATATGGAACAATAAGCCCCCACGAATAGACAAAGCAATTCTAGGGAAAAAGAAAATGGGAGGAGTCAACCTCCCTAACTTCAAACTCTACTACAAAGCAGTAATAATTAAAACATCATGGTACTGGAACAAAGGCAGAGCTGTGGACCAATGGAACAGGGTTGAATATACTGAATCTTCTCCCAAGCATATGATCATCTAATCTTTAATAAGGGGGCAAGAAAAGTGAAGTGGATCAAGGAAAGCCTCTTTAACAAATTGTGCTGGCAAAACTAGACGGCTACATGCAAAACGCTGGGCTCACATCTCTGCCTAACGCCATGTACAAATGTAAGATCAAAGTGGTTTAAAGACATCAATATCAGACCAGAATCCATAAGGTACATTGAAGAAAAAGTTTGCAAAACCCTCCATGACATTGAAGCTAATGGTATCTTCGAAGATGTCATGCCGCTGGCCAAGCAAGTGAAAATAGAGATAGACAAATGGTACTAACTTAAACTAAGAAGCTTCTGCACCTCAAAAGAGACAGTAACCAAAATACAAAGACAGTCTACAGAATTTAGAAAGGATATTTAATACTCAATACCCATCAAACAAGGGGTTGATATCAAGGATATACAAAGTACTGGTTGAACTCCACAAAAAGAAAATATCCAACCCCATCAAAAAATGGGAGATGAAATGAACAGAAACTTTCTCAAAGAAGAAATCCGAACGGCTAACAGGCACATGAGAAAATGCTCCACATCATTAATCATCAGGGAGATGCAGATCAAAACCACAATGAGATATCATTTCACACCACAAAGATTGTCCCACATTCACAAGAACAATAGCAACCGTTGCTGGCACAGATATGGCAAGAAAGGGACCCTCCTTCACTGCTGGTGGGAATGCCGACTGGTTCAGCCCTTCTGGAAAACAGTATGGACGATTCTCAAAAAATTAGAAATTGAGCTCCCACTTGACCCAGCAATACCACTCCTGAGAATATATCTCAGATGCAAAAATGTATAGTCAAAGTGACATCTGCACCTGTTTGGTCATTGCTTCACTCTTTACAATAGCCAGAATTGGGACAAAACTTGAGTGCGTGAGAACAGATGACTGGTTAAATTTACACAATGGAGTACTATGTAGCTGTTAGAAAAGATGAAGCCATGAAATTTATATACAAGTGGTACTACATGACAAGTATGTTAAGCAAAATGAATCAGAAAGAGAGGGATAGACATAGAAAGATTGCATTCATCTGGGGAAAATAAAGTAACAAATTAGGAGACTAACACCCAAGAGTGGCCGGGATGAGTACCAGGAGGTTTGCTCCATGGCTTGGAAGCCCACCACATATGCTAAGGGAAAAGGGCAGCTCCAATAGTGAAGGGAGCACCAAATAAAGGGTGTTTGGAGGATCCTCCCAGGATTGGAGAAGCATACTGAAAGTAGACTATAGACCAAACATGATTTCCATTCAATGTGTCTTTTGCAAACCACAACATCCAAGAGGAGAGAGAGAACAAAAGGGAATGCCCTGATACAGAAGCATGGTGGGATGGGGGAAATGGGGAATGGGAGGGATACTGGGATCCATGGTAGTGGGAAATGGGCACTGATGGAGGGATGGATGTTTGATCATTGTATAATTGAAACCCAAGCACAAAAATTTGTAAGTCTACAACTGTACCTCATGGTGTCTCACTAATAAAAAGTTTAAAAAATATAGTGCAATTGAAAAGATGTTCCTGGAGCCAGAGATTCTTCATTCTTTTACCTATTTCTTCGACGCTCTTGAAGGAGTTCTAAGCCACTCTCTTCAGCCTGCACAAATCAGGTGCCAGGTCAATCATCATGTTGACTTCTCGACCTAGGTACACGTAACTGTTGCATTCAGATATGTTCCGTTGAGAGCGAATGGAATATCAGGAATGAGACCATTTCTCATAAACATTATCTTCGTGAGATTCAGCTGTAGTCCAACATTTCCACACTCACGGTTGAAGTCGGCCAGCATGTGTGCTGCTTGGCTAATATTTGGAGTTATTAGAATAATGTCATCAGCAAAGCGGAGGTGGTTTACTAGCGGACCGTCTATCTTCACTCCCATTCTTTCCCATTCCAGTCGTCGCATGACGTTCTCCAGCGTGGCACTGAAGAGTTTCTGTGAAATAATATCACTCTGCTGAATCCCCCTCTTGACATGGATGATCACTTCTTTGTATAATGGTGAGATCCTGGTAGTGAATTCATAGTACAGCTCATGGAGGATCATGATGCACTGAGTTTGAACGCCCTGTTTGGCTAGGGCTTTGATGACCATTTTCATCTCAACAGAATCAAAGGCCTTCTTTAAATCAATGAACATTAGACAGAGCAGCATCTTGAACTCCTGAGAAACTTCAATGAGCTTGGTTGCCATGTGGATATGATCAGTCATGCTGATTCCTTTTCGTAACCCTGCTTGCTCTCATGGTTGTCCTCCATCAAGTGTTCTGCCAGTCCTATTCAGGATGACTTGAGTGAACAGCTTGTAGACGACGGACAACAGTCAGATTAGATGATAGCTGCCAATGTCATGGATGTCTCCCTTCTTGTACAGTAGAGCTGTCCTGCTGGTTTTCCGTTGGGACAGTATCTTGCATTCAGACAGTTAGTGTGCAAAGAGCTGAACCAGTCTATCTATGAGTACTGACAGCAGATTCTTCAGGTGTTCAGGTCTGACCTTGCCTGGGCCAGATGCTGTTCACGTCCTCATGGACAAAATGGTGTGTCAGAATTCAGAAGGGAGAACTTTGGGAACCACATATCCATCCTGCAGAATTTGGTATGTGGGCAGGTGGACGTGGCTCTTGAACAGATCCGAGCAGAAGTCATGGATTATCTTCTCCATTGCCCTTCTGTAAGATGTGATAGATGCATCAGGATGTTGGAGGGCAGTCATCTTGGTCTTGTAGTTGGCGAAGGACAGGTGGGCATTGGGAATATTTTTCCTGGTTTCTGCCGCATATGCCAGCACCGCTGGTCTTCTCTCTTTGCTCTTCTCTCTTCTCTAATTTGATTGCTTCTCTGCACTGCTTTGCAAGTTTGGACATTCACTTGTGGTTGCCTGAGGCTTGCGCCAAGCCATGTTGGCGAATAAGCTTGAGAGTTTTCAAAGGCATTCTTTTGCTGCTATTTCTCTCGGTATTACATGTACAATTTTGGAGGTGCTGAACCAGTCGGTTGTATTCCTTGTCAATGTTGTCAATGACGGAATCTTCTCATGTTGCTGCAATAGTGCCAAAGAGCTCCCAGTTGGTGGTAGTTCTTGGAGTTCTCTTCTTAAACTTTGCGTCCCTTTCTTCCCACTCCATGAAGTAGAATTTTGCATGCAGGAGACAGTGATCAGAGCCTGTTTGGAATTTTGGGACAACAGCAACATCGGTCAGGCAAGACCGTCTATTGAATATTATGTGGTCAATTTCATTGTGGAACGTCCACCGGGAGACTCCCATGTCCAACCTTTAGATTCAGCCTTCTGGAACTATGAGTTACCATGGATGGTCTTGGTCGACATGATGAACTCAGACAATCTCTCACCCTGTTCGTTCCATTCTAGGCCATGGGTCCCAACATGGAGTTCTTTGGCTGATCTTCTCAGTCCTATCTTGGCATTAAAATCACTGACAATGATCTTGTAGAAGGTGTGGTCTTCTTTATAGAACTTCCCCAGCTCCATGTAGAACTTCTCAATTTCTCCTTCATCATAATTGGATGTTGATGTGTGGTGGCAGATGGGTATTGGAGGTAGAGGAGCTAGTGGAGGTCTGCTGGTGAGGTATTTATCTGGTACAGGTAGGGTGAGTCTTTCATGTGTAATCCCTGGGTTTCCGGCTCCTGGCTTCAATCCCTTGGCCGTGGCTTAACTGGTTCTGTGGGGTTTCACTCATAAAGCTCCACTACCTCCACTACCCAGCCGCTGCCACACTCCAGAATGCTTTTCGGATGCTCAGGCTGAGACTCACGCATGAATGAAGCCCTACAGGACCAGGAAAACAGAACTCTGTGACCTTAGACTCCAGGTCCAATGGACCCAGGAACAGATATTCTCTGCCTGCTCCCACCAATCTCCAGCGACCAAGGGATTAAAAGCAGGAATTTCACCCTACCCTGCCCTGTCTGCTTCCACCAACCGCCATTGACCTGAGGATTACACACAGAAGACTCACCCTACAGTTACCAGATAAGTACCTCACTAGCAGACCTCCACTACCTCCGCTACCCAGCAGCCACCACTCACCAGGATGCTTTCTGGACACTCGGGCTGAGACTCATGCACTTGTTCACAGTACACTTTAATTTGAAAACTTTTATTAGCTTCATATTTTAACTCAGTTTGCTTTATTGAGGAGGTAATGCAGTTAACAAAAGGCAGCATTACCACAAGTACACTTAATTTGGTACAAATGAACTGCAACACTTGGACTTAACTCAGACAGCAAATAGAAGAAAGAATTTCCCACAACTCACCCTTTGGCTTTGAAAAGAATTTACTCTTTTTAAAGGGTTCTTATGTGTTACATGGGCATAAAAACTTTTCACACAAGATCCAATGCAGAGATTTTAAAAATTAAATATCTATAAAATTAGTTTTCAGGTATATTTACATAGAAGTGCAAATGCTTCCTTTCTACCTGCCATGAGACCATCTTGCACAACTTGCTGTGGAGACAGTTCCCCTAGAGTCCTTTTTCATGTGTGAAAAAGAAGCGAGTATATTACAGAAAATACATTTTTTGTTTTGTTTTTGGGCCTCACACTCTGGTTTTTAGGGTTTACTCCTGGCTCTCTTCTCAGAAATCATTCATGGCGGGCTCTGGAGATCAGATGTGGTTCCAGGGGTTGAACCCAGGTTGTTCTACCTGTTGAACTTTTCACTCTGGACCCAGAGTAAAAATTGCATTTCTGTTGGAATCACACAGAATTTTGATGTTAGATGCCTGAATAAACATTAGAATTGTGGGAGGTTTCTGAAGTAGTAAGGAAATCTTTAGATACTGAGATCATGAATTTGCTCAGGAAAGATGTAATTCAAGTCAGTGAAAAAAAGAAAAACTCTTCAGAGAAATGCAGAAATTCCAGAAGAGAGATTTGGAGAGAGCAAAGCAAATACTATTAGGGGATGCTAGGAAGCAATGTTTAGAGGACATAGTCATATATTTAGTCTTATATAAAACTAATTTGCTTCACTGGTTATATATTCAGGCAACAATATATCCCAAACAGATGATTATTTAGGGCTGGTATTTTGGAGCAGTTGTGGGGATAGAAACGTTGGTTTAAGAATCATCTTTCTAAGAATATTTTCTAATTCCATGGAAGTGACTCATCAAGAGAAAGTGGTAAGAACATAAGGACTGCTTTTGTACATAATGAATATATTTAATTCCCCTTGGAAAGCATTTTTCATCTACTTTTTGGGTTTCCTTCCTTTTCTTAAAAGCTAACATTATTCAAAGAGTGACTACTAAGTTGGCGGTCTTTGACATAAAACAAAATGCATGCAAATTCTAGAGCTAGATGTGAATATTCAGTCATTCCCCATCTCATTGAGAAGAATAGATTGGTGACATGGGTGGTAGAGTAAAAACCAGATTGGAACTCGAATTTGAGAAAAAGTGTTGAATGATGAGTAATTAAAGCTATGCAATCATGAAAGGAATGGCTTATGTATTAATATCAAAGCATGAGATCAAGAGGCCATGCCTTGAAAAAGCATCTTCATCTTCACACGAAGATCCTCCTATATGCACTGACAACCTCTCAATTTCCTAAGACTACAAGACATCAAGCATATATGCTACTATTCGGATGGAAACGTGCTAAATAACGTCATTGAATATTTCAATTTATGTGCATCTTTTCTTATATGCATTTTTAAAAATTTTTTTCATTAAACTAAATATTGTTTCTAGTGAGAATAGCCTTTCAGGTAAGGTTGGAGGTTGGTATTATTATTCCTTACAAGTTTCATCTTGATCCATAAACATTTTATGCCAGGAATAATGCTGTTTTAAAGAAAATAAGTGTCTGTTTTTGTCTGGGGCCCCTGGAAACCATGCAAAAGAAATAGAAGGAATTAAAGGCCTTTAATCATTTTTCCCATTTATAACTGTTAATTTTTACACTCTTGAGCCATGTATCTCCTCTTGCTGGACCCTACTGAGGCCCATACATCTTAATTAAAGATGCAATTTTTTTCCTTATGAAATTTGAGCTGAGAGAAACCATTCTTATTTTTTATTTTTAAGACTAGCTCCATGTGTCGGCTCATAAAACAAGTAAGACTTTTACACTCAAAGGATTTTGAAAGCTGTTATTGCTTCTGTCATGCAGTGCAGGTCCCATAATTATTATTATACATATATATTAATACACAAGCTTCCAATTTTCTTATATGGAGCATGATGAAAAAAACCTTGCAACAAAATGTCCTTGGTTTTTAGAAAGTCGAGATTATGGTTTATAAAATATAAAAGAAACATAAGTACAAGGTCCAAAAGAACAAAAGACTCTGGGAGAGCCACAGAGTAGGGAATTTTTCTGATGGGTTCCCTTCAAAAAACAATGACCTACTTATTGAATTATTTGTGGAATAAATAAATTAATTTAAAATATTTAAATTTAAAAAATTAAAGTAATATATTTTATAGAGAGAGTTCTTTTAAAGTAAATAACAAAATAATCCACATTATAGACATGATAAAATAAATGAAATCTTGGAATAGCAAAATTTATAACAAAGAAAATGGCAATAGTGGTTATATTTGATTGGTTGATGCTAATGTGGTTATTCTATTCATTTGTTGCTCCATATTAATCTTTCTATAAATGGCCTTTATAATAAAAATTGAAAGAAACAACCTGAGGTTCTATGATTTGTTCACTTGGACATCAAAAAGCAGCAACACCTCTCCCCATCATGACTTTCTTCTTTGTGTGCGTGTGTGTGATTTTTATATTTATTTATTTATTTATTTTTACTTACTCACTGTGAGATAGACCCTTATAAAGCTGTTCATGATTAGGCTTCAGTCATACAGTGTTCCAGTACGCATCCCTCTACCAGTCTACATTTCCGATCATTAGTGTCCTCAGTTTCCCTCCTATCAATCCCCCTAGGATCTACCCCCCAGCCTGCCTCTTTGACAGATGATTTTTCTCTCTCTCTCTTTCTCTCTCTATCTCTGTGGCATTCCCATCATGGCTTTCTTTAGCCCTCCTTCCCTGTCTGACTCTTAATGACTTCCTGTGGGAATCACACTTGATTTGTATTTCATGTCTTCACGTACTGTCTCTTCCTGTTACTGAGCACTGGTGCTAGGGAGAGAGTCTGGGTATTATAATTGGGGTCTCAAGAATTTATTGGTGCAGGGGCTGGAGTGATATCACAGCAGGTAGGAAGTTTGCCTTGCACAGTGCCAACCTGGGTTCGATTCTCAGCATCCCTTATGGTCCCCCGAGCACTGCCAGGAGTAATTCCTGACTACATGACCAGGAGTAACCCCTGTGCATTGCCAGGTGTGACCCAAAAAGCAAAAAGAAAAAAAGAAAAGAAAAAAAGAATTCATACAGAATAATTGATCCTATTTGTGAGTTGAGTTCTTCTCTTTATGCTACCTGAATATTAAAAGGTATTCTCACACAAAATAAAGCAACCTCTGTTGATGGTGGAAGATTCTGAAAAGAATTGAAGTTGGTCATAATATTGTAGCTTATATGCATTGCAGCAGGAAATATGATTTATGGGAGAGTGAACTGATGATCTTTTACACTGAATGGACATGTATAAAGAAGTGTTATGGGATTTTACTTTTAGCAAACAAGGTTACTATACTACTACCACAACCTTAAACTTTCCACCTCTATCTTTACATCTTTTCTGAACTTTCTTTATCTTCCTTTCCCCTTATTCCACCCCAGTTTGATCACTTGATCACTTCCCGTTAGTCGGCAATTTGCTCGAGTGGGCGCCAGTAACGCCTCCATTCATCCCTGTCGCGTGCTAGTGTAGCCCAATGGCGTCTGTTCGCTCTAGGAACAGGAAGAGCCTCAAACCGATCATTCATGATCTTGATGAAGAAGTCTGACCATCTGGTAGGTGGGAGGCAATGCGGTCTTTTGACATCCCGTGGAATCCAGTCGGTAACAGCTCTAGTCCAGCGGTAGTCTTTAAATCTCATTAAGTGACCAGTTCATATGATTTTTGACACCTGGGCAAATGAGACAGCGTCCCTGATTCTTGATCGTCGACAGATATCGGAACTTTGGATTCTTTCTCTCATTTAAATGAAACGTGATATTCCAAGCATAGCTCTTTCAATTCCTCTTTGGGAGACCCGAATATCATTCTCATCCTGTTTGTGTAGGGTCCAGGTCTCTGAGGCATATGTTAATGAAGGAAGAACAGTGGAATCAAAGAGATGTGCCAAGAGCCGGAGGTTCTTCATCCTTTTAGCTATTTCCTCGATGCTCTTGAAGGTGTACCAAGCCGCTCTCTTCCTCCTGCACAGCTCGGGTGCCAGGTCATTTGTCATGTTGATTTCTCGATCCTAGGTACACATAGCTGTTGCATTTGGAGATGGTCATTCGGTTGAGAGCAAATGGGGCGTCAGGAATGAGGCTGTTTCTCATAAACATTGTCCTCGTAAGATTCAGCTGCAGTCCTACCTTTCCACACTCATGGTTGAAGTCGGCCAGCATTTGTGCCGCTTGGCTGATGTTTGGTGTTATTAAAACAATTTCATCAGCAAAGCGGAGGTGGTGTAGTTGCCGACCATCTATCTTCACCCCAATCCTTCCCATTCCAGTCATCGCATGATGTTCTCGAGGGTGGCACTGAAGAGTTTTGGTGAAATGATATCACCTTACCAAACCCCTCTCTTGATATCAATGATTACTTCTTTGTAGAATGGTGAGATAGTGGTAGTGAATCTGTAATACAGCTTGAGGATCTTGATGTATTGAGCTTGAATGCCCTAATTGGCTAGGGCTTCAATGACCACTTCCTTCTCAACAGAATCAAAGGACTTCTTTAAATCAATGTACATTAGACAGAGCGGCATCTTGAGCTCACGAGAAACCTCAATGAGCTTGGTTATCGTGAGGATATGGTCAATGGTGCTGAATCCTTTGCAGAATGCAGCTTGCTTGCATGGTTGTGCTTCATCTACTGTTCTGCCAATCCTATTTAGGATGACTCAAGTGAACAACTTGTAGATGACAGACAATAGGCACATTGGGCGATAGTTGCCGATATTGTGGATATCTCCCTTCTTGTACAGTAGTACAGTACTGCTGGTTTTCCATTGGGACGGAACCTTGCATTCAGACAGGTAGCATGTGAAGAGCCAAGCCAGCCTGTTGATGAGTACTGACGGCAGGTTCTTCAGGTGTTCAGGTCTGACCTTGTCTGGGCCTGGTGCTGTTCGTTTCTTTACTGACAAAATGGTGTGTCGGATTTCGGAAGGGAGAACATTGGGAATGACATATCCATCCTGTGGAATTTGGTATGTCGGCAAGTGGACATGGCTATCGAAGAGATTTGAGTAGAAGTCATGGTTAATCTTCTCCATTGCCGTTCTGGAAGATGTGATCGATCCATCAGGACATCTGAAGGCAGTCATCTTGGTCTTGTAGTTGGTGAAGGACAGGCGGGCGTTATGAATACTTTTCCCAGCTTCTGCCGCATCTACCAGTACTTCTGCTCTTCTCTCTTTGAGGTCTTCCTTGATTGCATCTCTGCACTGCTTTGCAAGCTTGGACATTCGCTTGCGGTTGCCTGAAGCATGCCAAACCACGTTGGCGAATAAGCTCTAGAGTTTTCAAAGACAGGCGGTTTTTTGTGGCTCTCTCTCTCTTGGCATTCCTTGCACAATCATGGAGGTGCTGAACCAATCGATCATATTCCTCGTCAATGTTTTCAACAATGGCATCTTGCCATGTTGCAGCAATAGTGCCAAAGAGCTCCCAGTTGGTGGTCGTTCTGGGAGTTCTCTTTTTAAGCTTGGCAGCCCTTTCTCCCCCATCTGTGAAGTAGAATTTTGCACTAAGAGGCGGCGGTCCGATCCTGTTTGGAATTTTGGGACAATAGCGACATCGCTCAGGCAAAACCGTTGATTGAATATGATGTGGTCTATTTCGTTGTGGAATCATCCACCAGGAGACTCCCATGTCCAATGTTTAGATTCCGCCTTCTGGAACTGTGAGCTACCATGGTTGGTCTCGGTCGACATGATGAACTCAGACAGTCTCTCACCTTGTTCATTACATTCTAGGCCATGGGACCCGATGTGAAGTTCTTCGACTGATCTTCTTGGTTCTATCTTGGCATTAAAATCACCCACAGTGATCTTGTAGAAGGCGTGGTCTTCTTTATAGAACTTCTCCAGCTCCATGTAGAACTTCTCAATTTCTCCTTCATCATAATGAGGTGTTGGTGCGTAGACAATGAAGATAGAAACTGCAGGCAGTGAGCCACATCTATTCTAATGTAAATGTCTGATTCAGGTTGTTAGGCATTCAAATGAATCAATGCTCATGGCCAAGTTTGTGTTGACAAGGACACCGAAGCCTACAACACCTCTTTTATCGCATGTTAGGAGAAACAATTCTCCAGTATCAAAAACGGCATGATGAGATTGGTGCCTTCTTGTCTCTGTCAGACCAATGTTGTTGTACTTGATCTTTCACGCTTGTACCATCAGGTCTATGATGGATGCATCTGATGCTAGCGTACGTGCATTGAAAGTACAGATGATCATTTTTATATTCCTTCGTTGTGGCAGCCTAGTTCGGCCTTAAGATTTTTTTCAGCTTCTCCTTTCTTATCCTTCTCAATGCTGCCATATTATTGAAGCTTTCAGGGTAAGGGGAATGAGACCCATTGCAATTACTGGTTTTGGCATATCAAATACACAACGGATAGCTTGCGAGGCTCTGCCTTGCAGGTGGAATACTCTCTCGGTAGTTTGCTAGGCTTTCTGAGAGGGATAGAGGCTTTTGGGGCGACCTCTAATCGCCCTTGTAGGTGTTACCATATTTGAACTCTATCAAATATGGTACATCAATTCCGGAGGATGGGTATTTAATGTCTTATAATGTCGTGCAGCCGCTTTGTGGCTGCGCAGGTACAGGAAGTGTACTTGAGTGTGGTGGCCGCTGGGTAGTAGAGGTAGTGTCTTTAACCGACACCCAGTTTAGTAACCTCAATTTTATGGTCAAGTTCAAGGATTTGTTTTAAATGCTTGTTGTCTATTCTCTTGCTTTGCTTCTTTATATACCAACAATGAGTGTAATTGTTCAGCATTAATACTTCCTTCCTCTGATTTTTTTGCTTAACATGACACCCTCTAATTTCACCCAACTTGTATCACAGGATTTTATATTTCTAAAACAGAGTAGTATTCCATTATACATGTTTATATATATAATGGAATATATATACTGGTTTTTATAGGCAAGACAACTCAAGTGTCTTCAAGTTTATTCACTCCTCACCCTGGGGATGAGTTGTCTGGGGGATGAGTTTGACACCTCTAGACCTCTGGCCCTAAAAATCCTGATGACATATCCTTAAGGAGTTTAATTACAGACAACAGAGGTAGCCTGGCAAAACCTAGACCTGTTTTAGATGATGAGATTTCTCAAGGATAAGAAATGATTCTGATAATATTATGTAAACACCTAAGGAGGCATGAGGCAATGATGGGCACGATGCCCAGAGACAAGAAACTGTCAGCTTGTCGGTGTTCTGCCATCTTTTCCTAACTTCAGTGATCTCCATTTGGCCACTACAGAACAATATTCTCAAGACCACGTCTCTTTGGGTTTTAACCTATTTCTTGAACCACAACTTTGTTGCATCCCACCCAACTTCATTTCTTCTTTACGTAGAGGAAATGCTTAGACATCTTCCATATAGATCTAACTATTTTGCAACTGTATGGCTTTGCATGTGTTGAGAGATACAATGGGAAACAACTGCTTAATTCTCTGCGTGGCAGTTTAAAAGTTATGATGACCAAATATTAGCTGAGTTATCGCAGGCAAAGTCCTCAGCCTACTGAGCCTCTTCCTTCTCATCTGTAAAGTGGGAACAATAATCATCAGTAAAGTGGTGTAAGGTTTATAAGGCATGCATGTAATGCACCTAGCAAGCCATCTGTAACAAAAGGGGTATTTCATAAAACAGATGCTTTCTGTTTTTCCTTTGCTACAGTTCAAGGATCTCACCCTGCCTGAATTCCTGTTTCTTGGGAGAAAGGAGGAACGTAGAAAAATCAAGCCGACTAACATATTTCTCCATGTTTCCAAAGCCCATTTATCTGCATAAGTGGATTTCTGGTCCCTTGCCTTGTTCTGTATCTTCAGCCAATTCTCAACTTTCTTTTAAGATGTGCTTCCTTGTCATCTACCTCTTACACCCTGCTCCAATCAACTTAGAGCATCTAAGAATTTATCTAATGGTCTTGTTCTTTCAGCTCCTAATTTAAACTTTGACAGGAGACCATTGCAATTCATTATTTTGCCATGCACTTCTCCTATGCCATTTGTTTTGTTGTTCTCTAATATTTTGGGGGTCCAAATTGCAAAGTTTATTTTTATTAGCTAATTACAGCTCTGCCCCGCAAGCCTTTGCACTTCTGATTCTCCTCCCCTATACCTATAGCACTGCTTTTATGCATCCAATTCTCTCCACAGGAACCATACTGCAATACACTCTACCTCAGCATTGCCTAAAAGAAATAGATTCCAACCACATAGATATAAATGTGATGGATGCATATTGGCCCGTAAGTAAATGCTGGTTGAAATAATTTAACAATAGAGTCTATTTATTCCATGCAAAATACCACCCCAACAGGTAACCAATATTGGGAGTGTGTACTCACAGGAGTGTCTGCTCATGGGAGTGGTGATCACGGGAGTGTGTGCTCACAGGATTGTGTACTTACAGGAGTGTGTATTCATGGGAGTGTCTGCTCACGGGAGAGTGTACTCACGGGAGAGTCTCCTCACGGAAATGTGTGTTCACGGGAGTGTGTGCTCATGGGAGAGTCTGCTCCCGGGAGTGTGTGTTCACGGCAGTGTGCACTCCCGGGAGTGTGTGCTCACGGGACTGTGTGTTCACGGGATTGTGTACTCACCTGAGTATATACTCACTGGAGAGTGTACTCATCGGAGTATGTACTCATGTGAGAGTGTACTCACAGGACTGTGAACTCACAGGAGTGTGTGCTCATGGGAGTGTGTACTCATGTGAGTGTGTGCTCACAGGAGTGTCAGCTCAAAGGAGGGTGTACAAAGGAGAGTGTGTACTCCTGGGAGAGTGTGCTCACAGGAGTGTGTGAACACTGGAGTGTGTATACACGGGAGCGTGGAATCCTGGGAGTGTGTACTCAGGGAAGTGTGTGCTCAAAGAAGTGTGTGCTCATGGGAGTGTCTGCTCACAGGACGGTGTACTCACGGGAATTTATGTTCCGGGTAATGTGAGCTCCCAGAAATGTGTGCTCCCAGGAATATGTACTCACGGAGGTGATTGCTCACAGGAGGGTATACTCACGGCAGTGTCTGCTCCCAGGAGTGTGTACTTGTGGGAGTGTGCACTCCCAGGAGTGTGTACTCCCATGAACGTGTGCACACAGGAGTGTGTGCTCACAGGAGTGTGCCCTCTCGGGAGTGTGTACTCCCGGGAGAGTGTGCTTACGGGAGTGTGTGCTCACGGGAGCGTGTAACCATGGGGGTCTGTACTCATGGAGTGTATGCTCCCGGGAATGTGTACTCATCTGAGTGTGTACTCATGGGAGTGTGTGCTTACGGGAGTGTATGCTCATAAGAATGTGTGCTCACGGGAGTGTGTATTTTTGGGAGTGTATGCTAACGGGAGTGTATACTCACGGCAATGTGTACACACGGGGGTTTGTGCTCACGGGAGTGTGCACTCAACTGAGTGTGTTCTAATGGGAGTGTATACTCATGGGAGTGTATGCTCACGGGAGTGTGTGCTCACAGGACTGTGTACTCACCTGAGTGAAAACACACGGGAGTGTGTACTCACCTGAGTGTGTACTCACAGGAGTGTATACTCATGGGACTGTGTACTCACAGGAGGGTGTACTCATGGGAGTATATACTCACGAGAGGGTGTACTCACAGGAGTGTGAACACATGGCACTGTGAAATCCCGAGAGTGTGTGCTCACGGGAATGTGTGCTCACTGGATTGTGTACTCAAGGAAGTGTGTACTCACCTGAGTGTGAACTCACGGGAATTGTGGTCATGGAAGTGTGTGTTCACGGGAGTGTGTACTCACCTGAATGTGTACTCACATAAGTGTGTACTCATTGGAGTGTTTGCTCACAGGATTGTGTACTCACCTGAATGTGTACTTATGTAAGTGTGTACTTACGGGAGTGTGTGCTCACGGGGATGTGAACTCACCTCAGTGTGTACCCACAGGAGTGTGTGCTCACGGAAGTGTATACTCACCTTAGTATGTACACATAGAGTGTGTATTCACAGGAGTGAGTGCTCATGGGAGTGAATGCTCACGGGAATATCAACTCAAAGGAGGGAATACTCACGAGAGTATGTAGTCCTGGGAAAGTGTGCTCATGGAACTGTGTGATTATAGGAGTGTGTACTCAACTGAGTATGTGCAAACAGGAGTGTGTACTCACAGGAGTGTGTGCTCAGGGGAGTCAATGCTCGCAGGAATGTATACTCATGGGAGTGTGTGCTCAAGGGAATGTGTACTCACGGGAGTGTGTGCACCCAGGAGTTTCTACTAACCAGAGTGTGTACTCACGGGAGTTTGTGCCATGAAGTGAATGCTCACCTGACTGTGGGGTCACAGGAGTGTGTACTCACAGGAGTGTGCTCACAGGAGTTTATGCTACTGGAAGTGGGTGCTCACGGGAGTTTATGCTACCGGGAGTGGGTGCTCACAGGAGTGTGTACTCATGGGAGTGTGTGCACCCGAGAGTTTCTACTCACCTGAGTCTGTACTCACAAGAGTGTGTACTCATGGGAATTTGTGCTGCTCACGGAGTGAATGCTCACCTGACTGTGGGCTCACGGGAGTGTGTACTCACGGGAGTGTGCTCACGGGAGTTTTTGCTACCGGGAGTGAGTGCTCACGGGAGTGTGTACTCACGGGAGTGTGTGCACCTAGGAGTTTCTACTAATCTGAGTCTGTAATCACAAGAGTGTGTACTCACGGGAGTTTGTGCTCACGGAGTGAATGCTCACCTGACTGTGGGCTCATAGGAGTTTATGCTACCGGGAGTGGGTGCTCACGGGAGTGTGTACTTACAAGAGTGTGTACTCACGGGAGTGTGTGATCACGGGAGTGTGTGATCACGGGAGTGTGTGCTCACGGGAGTGTGTGCTCACTGGAGTGTGTACTCACGGGAGTGTTTACTCCCGTGTGTTTGTACTCACAAAAAAGTGTACTCACAGGAGTGTGTTCATGGGTGTGTATTCAAGGGAGAGTCAGCTCAAAGTAGGTTGTACTCATGAGAGTGTTTACTCCTGTGAAAGTGTGCTCACTGGAGTGTGTCCTCACGGGATTGTGTATACACCAGAGTGTGGACTGATGGGAATGTATGATAGGGGAGTGTGTGCTCAAAGGATTGTATACTCCTTGGAGAGTATGCTCACTGGAGTGAGTACTCAAGGGATTGTCTACTCATGGGATTCTGTATTCATGGAGTATATGTTAATGAGAGGGTGTACTATACTTAGTGTGTACTCACAGGAGTGTGTACACACAGGACTATAATCACGGGAGTGTGCACTCACCTGAGTGTGTAGTCATGGGAGTGAGGACTCATTGGAGTGTGTGCTCACGGAGGGTGTACTCACGGGATTGTGTACTCACCTGAGTGTGTACTAATGGGAGTGTGAACTCACGGGACTGAGTACTCACACGAGTATGTACTCAGGGGAGTTTACTCATGGGTGTGTGCACTCACGGGAGTGTGCCACACCTGAGTGTGTAATCACGGGAGTGTGCACTCATAGAAGTGGGCACTCACCTGAGTGTTACTACGGGAGTGTGCACTGACTTGAGTGTGTACTCACGGGAGTATGCACTACCTGAGTTGTCCTCACGAGTGTGTGTACTCAGCTGAGTGTGTATTCACAGGAGTGTGCATTTACCTGAGTGTGTACTCACGGGAGTGTGCACACACCTGTGTCTTACTCACGGGAGTGTATACTCACCTGAGTATGTACTAATGGGAGTGTGCACTGACCTGAGTGTGTACTCACGAGAGTGTGTACTCACCTGAGTGTGTACTCACGAGACTGTGCACTCACCTGAGTGCATACTCACGGGAGTGTGCACTCACCTGTGTCTTACTCACGGGAGTACATACTTACCTGAGTGTGTACTAAAGGGAGTGTGCACTCAGCTGAGTGTGTATTCACAGGAGTGTGCACTCACCTGAGTGTGTACTCACGGGAGTGTGCACACACCTGTGTCTTACTCACGGGAGTGTATACTCACCTGAGTGTGTACTAATGGGAGTGTGCACTGACCTGAGTGTGTACTCACGAGAGTGTGTACTCGCCTGAGTGTGTACTCACGAGACTGTGCACTCACCTGAGTGCATACTCACGGGAGTGTGCACTTACCTGTGTCTTACTCACGGGAGTGCATACTTACCTGAGTGTGTACTAACGGGAGTGTGCACTCACCTGAGTGTGTACTCATGAGTGTGCATTCAACTGTGTCTGGACTCACGGGAGTGTGTACTCACCCGAGTGTGTACTCACGGGAGTGTGCACTCACCTGAGTGTGTACTCACAGAAGTGTGTACTCACGGGAGTTTGCACTCAACTGTGTCTAACGGGAGCGTGTACTCATCTGTGTACTCACCCAAGTGTGTACTCACCTGAGTGTGTACTCAAGGGGGTTTGCGCTCGCCTGAGTGTGTACGCACGGGAGTGTGTAATCAACGGTTTCTGTACTCACGGGATTATGTACCCATCTGAGTGTGAACTCACGAGAATGTATACTCACGGAAGTGTGCACTCAACTGTGTCTGTACTCATCTGAGTGTGCACTCACGGGGCTGTGCACTCGCCAGAGTGTGTGCTCACCTGAGTGTGCACTCAACTGTGTCTTACTCACGGGAGTGTGTACTCACCTAGGTATATACTCACCCGAGTGTGTACTCACCTGAGTGTGTACTCACGGGATTGTGTACTCGTCTGAGTGTCTACTCATGGGATTGTGCAGTCAACTGTGTCTGAACTCATTGGAGTGTGTACTCACCTGAGTGAGTACTCACAAGAGTGTGATTTCACCTGAGTGTGTACTCATTAAAAAGTGTGCTCATAGGAGTGTGTGCTCATGGGTGTGTACTCATGGGAGAGTCAGCTCAAAGTAGTGTATACACACGGGAGTGTGTACTCCAGGGAAATTGTGCTCACTGGAGTTTGTGCTCACAAGATTGTGTATACACCGGAGTGTGGACTCATGGGAGTGATACAGGAGTGTGTGCTCAAGGGAGTGTGTACTCATGGGTTCTGTACTCACGAAGTGTGTGCTCACTGGAGTGTGTACTCTCCTGAGTGTGTACTCACTGGAATGTGTACTCCCGGTAGAGTGTGCTCACAGGAGTGTGTGCTCAAGGGATTGTGTACTCATGGGAGTCTCTACTCATGGAGTGCATGCTCACGGGAGGGTGTACTCTACTTAGTGTGTACTCATGGGAGTGTGTACTTATGGTAGTATGTACTCACGGGAGTGTGATCACGGAAGTTTGCACTCACCTAAGTGTGTACTCACGGGAGTGTGCACTTGCCTGAGTGTGTGCTCATGGAGGGTGTGCTCACGGGAGTGTGTACTCATAGGATGTGTACTCACAGAGTGTGTACTACCGGGAGTGTGTGCTCGCGGGAGTCTGTGATCACGGCAGTTTGTGCTCCCAGGTATGTATGCTCATGGAAGACGTGCTCACAGGAGTGTTTAGTCATGGGAATGTCAGCTCACAGGAAGGTTTGCTCACGGGAGTTGTACTCACGGAGTTAGTATTCCATAGGAGTGTATGCTTACGAGCGTGTGCTCATGGAAGTGTGTACTCGCGGGAGTGTGTGCTCATGGGTGAGTTTGCTAATGGTATTGTGTGCTCACAGTAGGGTGTACTCACCTGAGTATGTGCTCATGGAATGTGTGTTTACGGGAATGTGTACTTCGGGAATGCGTACTCAAGGGAGTGTGTGCTCGTGGTAGTGTGTACACATGAGAGTGTGTACTCACCTGAGTGTTTACTCACAGTAGTGTGTGCTCACGTTAGTGTGTATTCACCTGAGTGTGTACTCACTGAGTGTTTGCTCACGGGAGTGTCTGCTTACCAGTGTGTGTGCTCACGGGAGTGTGTGATCACAGGAGAGTGTGCTCACTGGAATGTGTACACAAGGCATTGTGTACTCACAGGAGAATGTACTCATGCGAGCGTCTCCTCACGAAAGTGTGAGCTCATTCGAGTGTGTGCTCACAGGTATCTGTGCTCACCTAAGTGTGTACTCATGGAAGTGTATACTCCCTGTAGTGTTTGCTCTCTGTACTGTGTACTAACGGGATTGTGTGCTCATGGTATTGTGTGCTCATGGTATTGTGTGCTCACCTGAGTGTTTACTCACGGGAATGTTTGCTCACGGGAGTGTGTGCTCACAGAAGTATGTACTTGCTGGAGCATGTGCTCATGGGAGTGTTTGCTGATGTGAGTATTTGTTGACTGGATTGTGTGCTCAAGAGAGTGTGTATTTACGGGAGTGTCTGCTGAAGGGATTGTGTACACAAGGGAGTGTCTCCTCAAGAAATTGTCTTCTCATGAGTGTGTGCTCATCAGAGTGTCTGCTCCCTGGGTAGTGCTCAGAGAAGTATGTAAACCCGGGAGTTGTGCTCACAGGAGTGTGTACTCACAGGAGTGTGTGCTCACTTGAGTGTCTGGTGACAGGTGTGTGTTCTCACGCAAGTTTTGCTCATGAGAGTGTATACTCATGGGAGTGTGCTCACAGAAGTGTGTACTCACGGGAGTACGGGAATGCATACTCAAGGGAGTGTGTGCTCGTGGTAGTGTGTACACACGAGAGTGTGTACTCACCTGAGTGTTTACTCACAGTAATGTGTGCTCACGTTAGTGTGTATTCACCTGAGTGTGTACTCACTGAGTGTTTACTCACGGGAGTGTCTGCTTACCAGTATGTGTGCTCACGTGAGTGTGTGATCACAGGAGAGTGTGATCATGGGAGTGTCTCCTCTCAGAAGTGTGTGCTCATTCATGTGTGCTCACAGGTTTCTGTGCTCACCTACTCTATACTCACAGGAGTGTTTGAGCATGGTTGTGTGTGCTCATGGGATGTGTGCTAACGGGAGTGTGTACTGCAGGAGAGTGTGCTAAAGGGAGTGTTTGCTCACGTGAGTGTGTGCTCACGGGTATGTGTGCTCAAGGGAGTGTGTGTTCATGGAGTGTCTGCTCGAGTGTGTGTGTAATCAAGGGAATGTTCTCTCATGGAAGTGTTTTCTTCCGGGTATGTATGCTCATGGGAGTGTTTGCTCACGGGAGTGTTGCTCACGGGAATGTGTCGTCATGAGAGTGTGTACACACCTGAGTGTATACTCACAAGACTATGTACTTAGCGCAGTGTTTACTCAGGGGAGTGTCTCCTCCCATGAGTGTGTGCTCAAGGGAATGTGTACTTACAGGGGTGTCTGTTCACAGGTGGGTGTACTGATAGGGTCTATGCTCCCGTGAGTGTTGTTCACGGTTGTGTGTACTCCCAGGAGTTTGTGCTAAAGGAATGTGTGCTCAGGGGAGTGTGTGAATACGGGTGTGTGTGCTTACGGGAGTGTGTACTCTGGGAGTGTGTGCTCACGGGAGTGTATGCTAACTGGAGTGTGTACTCACTTGAGTGTGTACTCACAGGAGTGTGTACTCACGGTATTGTCTGATCATGGGAATGTGTGCTCATGGTTGCATACACATTCATGGGAATTTCTGCTCAAGGGAGGGTATACTAATGGTAGTATTGCTTCCTTGAATGTGTGCTCATGGGACTCTTTTTCCCCACGAGTGTGTGCTCACAGGAGAATACACTGAGAGGACTGTATACTCACGGGAGTGTGTGTTCACTGGAGTGAGTACTCATGGGAATGTCTCCTCACCGAAGTATATGCTCATACAAGTGTGTTCTCAAAGGTGTCTGTACTCACCTAAATGAGTACTCATGGGAGTGTGTGTGTACTCTGGGCAGTGTGTGCTCATGGTAGTGTTTACTCATGGGAGTGTCTGTTCATGGGAGTGTCTACTCACTATAGTGTTGCTCATGAAAGTGTGTATTCATGGGAGTGTGTGCTCACGGGAGTGTGTATTCATAGGAGTGTCTCCTCACGGAAGTGTGTGCACATGCGAGTGTGTGCTCTCAGGTGTTTGTGCTCACCTAAGAGTGTACTCACGGGAGTTTTTGCTCACAGGATTGTGTGCTCAGGGGAGTGTGTGCTCATGGGAGTGTAGATCATGGGAGTGTGCACTCTCGGGAGTGTGTACTCACGGAAGTGTTACCTCCCGGGTGTGTGATCACTGGAGTTTGTACTCACAGGATTTTGCGGTCAAGCAAGTGTGTGTTCATGGAAATGAGTGCTTACGGGAGCGTGTACTCTCATGAGTTTGTGCTCAAGTGCATCTGTACTTGCAGGAGTGTCTGCTCACAGGTGGGTGTACTCGTGGAAGTGTCTACTCCCGTGATGTGTGTTCACAGTTGTGTGTACTCCTGGGATTGTGTGCTCATGAGAGAGTGTGCTCAAGGGTGTGTGTACACATGAGAAAATATGCTGATGGGAGACTTTACTCATGAGAGTGTGTGCTCACAGGTATCTGTGCGCCCCTAAGTGTGTATTCATGGGAGTGTTTACTCCCATTAGTGTGTGCTCATGGCAGTGTGTACTCATGGGAGTGTGTGTTCATGGGAGTGTGTACTCATCTGAATATATACTCATGGATATGTCTCCTCAAGGAAGTGTGTGCACTTGAGAGTGTGTGCTCAAGGGAGTGTGTGCTCACCCGAGTATGTACTCATATTAGTGTATACTGATTGGAATGTCTGCTCCCGGGAGTGTGTGCTCATGGGAGTGTGCCAAT
Organism: Sorex fumeus; assembly: GCF_029834395.1. Lineage (NCBI taxonomy): Eukaryota > Metazoa > Chordata > Mammalia > Eulipotyphla > Soricidae > Sorex > Sorex fumeus. Next base: position 4,545,823 of record NW_026606185.1, on the reverse strand, counting down.
CCAGAGTTTGTGCTCACAGAAGTATTTGCTCATGAGTCTGTACTCAGGGGAGTACGTGCTCACGGGCATGTGTGCAGATGCCGGTTTGTACTCACGGGAGTGTCTGCTCACAGGAGGGTGTACTCATGGTGTTGCTACTCCCGGGAGTGTGTTCAAATGGCTGTGTGTACTCCCCGGAATGTGTACTCACTGGAGTGTGTCTCACAGGAGTGTGTTCAGAGAGTGTGTACTCCGGGAATGTGTACTCAAGGGAGTGTATGCACAAGGGATTGTATACTCACCTGAGGGTTTACTCACAGAAGTGTGTGCTCACGTTAGTGTGTACTCACCTGAGTATGTACTCACTGATTGTGTACTCACAGATGTGTCTGCTCACGGGAATGTGTGCTCATGGGAGTTTCTGCTTAAGGGAGTGTGTATTCACAGGAGTGTCTCCTCACAGAAGTGTCTGATCTCTGGTCTGTGTGCTCACCAGAGTGTCTGCTCCCAGAAATAGTGCTTATGGGAGTATGGAATCCCGGGAGTGTGTACTCACAGGAGTTTGTTCTCACAGGAGTGTTTGCTACAGGGGGTGTGCGCAACTGGAAGTGTTGCTCACATGAGTGTGTACTTATGGGAGTGTGTCCTCACAGTAGTGTACTCATGGGAGTCTCTCTTCACAGAAGTATGTGCCCATGCTCGTCTGTGCTCTCAGGTGTCTGTGCTCACTTAAGTGTGTATTCACTGGAGTGTGTGAACATAGGAGTGTGTACTCATGTAATTGTGTACTTGCGGGAGAGTGTCCTCACTGGAACGTTTGCTCAAGGGATTGTGTGCTCAAGGGATTGTGTGCTCAAGGGAGTGTGTATTCACGGGAGTGTGTGCTCTAGGGAGTGTGGACTCAGGGGAATGTCTCCTCACGGAAGTGTCTGATCACGGGTGTGTGTGCTCATAGGAGTGTCTGTTCCCGGTAGTAGGGCTCACGGGTTTTGTATTGCCGGGAGTGTCTGCTCATGGGATAGTGTGATCACGGGAGTGTGTACTTATCTGAGTGTATACTCATGGGAGTTCTGTTCACAGGAGTGTGTGCTCATGGGAATGTGTACACATGGGAGTGTGTATTCACTGGAGTGTGTACTCACCTGAATTTCTACTCATGGGAGTGTGTGCATATGGGAATCTCAGCTCACAGGAGTGTGTGCTCACTGGAGTGTGTATTCACCTGAGTCTGTGCTCAACTGACTGTTTACTCACAGGAGTGAGTACTCATGGGAGTGTGTGCTCACAGGAGTGTGTGCTCAAGAAAGTGTGTACTCATGGGAGTGTGTGATCATGGGAGTGTGTACACACCTGGGTGTGTACTCAGGGGAGTGTGTACAAGGCAGTGTATGATCATGGGAGTATGTGATCACTGAGTGTGTGCTCAAGAGAGTGTGTACTTATGAGAGCGTGTGCTCACAGGAGTGTATACAAACGCAATTGTGTGGTCATGGGAGTGTATATTCACCTGAGTATGTACTCACAGGAGTGTGTACTCACCTGTGTACTAACAGGACTGGTCACTCAGTGGCGTGTATAGTCCTGGAAGTGTGTTCACCGAAGTGGGTGCTCACGGGATTGTGTACTCACGGGAGTGTGTACTCAACTGAATGTGTACTCAAGGGAGTGTGTATTCCTGGGAGTGTGTGCATACGGGAGTGTGTACTCACCGGAGAGTATGCTCAGAGGAGTGTGTGCTCAACTGAGTGTGTACTCACAGGAGTGTATGATCAAAGGAGTGTGTGCTCATGGGATTGTGTACTCACGGGAGTGTGTAGTCATGGGAATGTCAGCTCAAAGGAGTGTGTGCTCACGGGAGTGTGTGCTCATGGGAATGTGTACTTACCTGAGTTTTACTCATGGGAGTGTGTACTCACGGAAGTGTGTGCTCACAGGATTGTGTATTTACAGGAGTGTCTGCTCATGGGAGTGTGTGCTCACGGTAGTATGTCAAGGGAGTGTGTTCTCACGGTGGTGTCTGCTCCTGGGAGTGTGTGCTCACAGGAGTGTATACTCATGGGTGTGGCTGCTCATGGGAGTGTCTACTCAAGGAATTGTCTGCTCACGGGAGTTTGTGCTCATGAGTGTGTGTGTTCAGGGGATTGTTTGCTCTCTGGAGTGTGTGCTCACGGGAGTATGTGCTGGTGGGAAAGTGTGCTCACAAGAGTGTTGGCTCACATGAGTGTTTGCTCATGGGATTGTGTGCTCAAGGGAGTGTGCATTCATGGGAGTGTCTGCTAAAGGAGTGTGTACTCACGGGTTGTCTCCTCATGGAAGTGTCTACTCACGGGTGTGTGTGCTCATAGGAGTGTCTGCTCCCAGAAATAGTGCTCACAGGAGTGTGTACTCCCGGGAGCGTGTGTTCCCAGGAGTGTGTACTCACAGGAATGTGTGTTCACAGGAGTGTTTAATCACGGGAGTGTGTGCTCACGGCAGTATTGCTTATGAAAGAGTGTACTCATGGGAGTGTGTGCTCCTGCAAGTGTGTACTCTCAGGTGTCCGTGATCTCCTAAGTGTGTACTCACGGGAGTGTTTTCTCACGGGAGTGTGTGCTCACATGAGTGTGTGCTCACGGGATTGTGTGCCCAAGGGAGTGTGTATTCACACAAGTGTCCACTCAAGGGAGTGTGTACACACGGGAGTGTCTCCTCAAAGAAGTGTCTGCTCACGGGAGTGTGTGCTCCCGTGAGTAGGGCTCACAGGATTGTGTATTTCCAGGAGTGTGTGCTCACGGGAGAGTGTACTCAGGGGAGTTTGTGCTTACGGGAATTTCTGCTCAGGGGAGTGTTTGCTTATGGGAGTCTTGCTCACGGAGTGTGTGCTCACATTAGTGTGTACTCACCTGAGAGTGTACTCATTGAGTATGTACCACAGGAGTGTCTTCTCAAGAGTGTGTGTGTTCACGGGAGTCTGTCTGCTCAACGGTGCTTGTTCTCACGGTAGTGATTGCTCCTCGGAGTATGTTCTTTTGAGAGTGTGTTCTGCGGCGGTGTGGTCACGAAAGTGTGTGCTCATGGGAGTGTGCTCACTGGAGTGTGTACACTCGATATTTTGTAGTCACGGGAGACTGTATTCATGTGAGTGTCTCCTCACAAAAGTTTGAGCTCATACGAGTGTGTGCTCACAGGTATCTGTGCTCACCTAAGTGTGTACTCACAGGAGTGTGTACTCCCGGCAGTGTGTACTCACTGTAGTGTGTACTCATGGGAGTGTGTGCTCAGGGGAGTCTGTGTTCATGGTAGTGTGTACTCACAGGAGTGTTTGCTCACCAGGTGCGTGTGCTCACAGGAGTGCGTACTTGCTGGAGACTCCGCTCACGGGAGTGTTTGCTGACGTGGATGTGTGCAGGTGGGATTGTGTGCTCAAGGGAGTGCGTATTTACGGGTGTGTCTGCTGAAGGGAGTGTGTACACATGGGAGTGTCTCTTCATGAAATTGTCTGCTCACGAGTGTGTGCTCATCGGAGTGTCTGCTTCCGGGAGTAGTGCTCATGGGAGGGCAGTGTGCAATCCTGGGAATTGTGCTCACGGGAGTGTGTACTCACAGGATTGTGTGCTCACTTGAGTGTCTGGTGATGGGAATATGTGCTCACACAAGTGTTGCTCATGAGAGTGTGTACTCATGGGAGTGTGTGCTCACAGGAGTGTACACTCATGGTAGTCTCTCCTCACAGAAGTGTCTGCTCATGCATGTGTGTGCTCACAAGTGTCTGTGTTCCCCTTAATTGTATACTCACGGTAGTGTTTGGGCATGGGAGTTTGTGCTCATGGGATGTGTGCTCATGGGAGAGTGTACTGCAGGAGAGTGCTAACGGGAGTTTCTGCTCAAGTGAGTGTGTGCTCACGGGTATGTGTGCCCAAGGGAGTGTGTATTCATGGGAGTGTCTGCTCGAGTGAGTGTGTAATCACGGGAGTGTCCCCTCTTGGAAGTGTCTGCTTGTCTGCTTCTTGGTCTGTGTGTTCATGGGAGTTCTGCTCCCAGGAGTAGAGCTCTACGGAATGTGTGCTCATGGGAGTGTATGCCAACAGGACTTTGTACTCACTTGAGTGTGTACTCATGGGAGTGTGTGCTTACGGGAGCGTGTTCTCACAAGAATGTCTGCTCAAGGGAGGGTGTACTCACGGTAATATCTGTTTCCTTGAGTGTGTGCTCATGAGAGTGTGTTCCCCCACGAGTTTTTGCTCAAAGGAGTGTGTGCTCATGGGAGTGTACTGAGAGGAGTGTATACTCATGGAAATGTGTGTTCACAGGGAGGGAGTACTCATGGGAGTATCTCCTCACGGATGTAAGTGCTCATGCGAGTGTGTTCGCACAGGTGTCTGTGCTCAGCTAAATGAATACTCACTGGAGTTTGTACTCTCAGCAATGTGTGCTCACGGCAGTGTTTACTCACGGGAGTGTCTGCTCATGGCAGTGTTGCTCACGAAAGTGTGTACTCATCCGAGTGTGTGCTCAAGGAAGTGTGTTCTCATAGGTATATCTCCTCACATAAATGTGTGCTCATGCGAGTGTGTGCTCTCAGGTATCTGTGCTCACCTAAGCATGTACAAACGGGAGTGTTTGCTCACGGGAGTGTGTGCTCATGGGACTATCTGCTCAGGGGAGTGTGTACTCATGGGAGTGTAGTTCACAGGAGTGTGTACTCATGGGATTTGAACTCCTGGGAATTGTTCTCGCGGGAGTGTGCACTCACGGGTCTGTGTGCTCATAGGAGTGTCTGCTCCGAGAAATAGGGCTCACGGGAGTGTTGAATGCCAGGAGTGTGTACTCACAGGAGTGTGTACTCAAGAGAGTGTGTGCTCATGGGAGTGTGTACTCATGGGAGTCTCTCTTCACCAAAGTGTATGCTCATGAGAGTGTGTACTCACCAAAGTGTGTACTCACCAGATTCTTTGCTCATGGGAGTGTATACTTGCGGCAGAGTGTCCTCACTGGAGTGTTTGCTCACATGAGTGTGTGCTCAGGGAGTGTGTACTCATGGGAGTCGCTCCTCACGGAAGTGTCTGCTCACGGGAGTGTGTGTTCATGGGAGTGTCTGCTCCCAGTAGTAGGACTCATGGGAGTGTGCATTCCCTGGAGTGTGTGCTCACAGGAGTGTGTACTCACGGGAGTGTGTGTTCATAAAAGTGTCTGCTCAGGGGAGTGTGTGCTCATGGGAGTGTGTACTCACCTGAGTGTGTACTCCTGAGAGTGTGTACTCACGGGAGTGTGTACTCACTGGAGTGTCAGCACACGGAAGTGTGTGCTCATGTGAGTGTGTGTTCACGGTTATGTGTTCTCACCTGAGTATTTACTCACGGGAGTGTGTTATCCCCGGTGTGTATGCTCATGGGAGTGTTTGCTCATGGATGTGTGTGTTCACTGGAATGTGTACTCATGGAAGTGTGTGCTGACGGGAAGTGCATTCACAGGAGTGTGTACTCACCTGAGTGTGTACTCACAGGAGCCTGTGCTCACTGGAGTGTGTACTCACATGAGTGTGTACTCACGGGAGTGTGTGCTCATGTGCTCACGGAAGTGTTTAATCTCAGGAGTGTATTATTCTGGGATGTGTTCTCACGAGAGTGTCTGCTCCTGGGAGTGTGTGCACACAGGAATGTGTGCTTAGGGGAGTGTGTACTCACTGGAGTGTGTACTCACATGAGTGTGCATTCACGGGAGTGTGAACAACCAGGAGAGTGTTTTCATGGGAGTGCGTACTCATGGGAGTGTGTATTCTGATAGTGTGAGCTGCCAGATGTGTGTGCCCACGGGAGTGTGTACTCACTGGAATGTGTGCTCGGGTTTGTGTACTCCCAGGTGTGTATGTTCACTGGAGTGTGTGTTTACCGGAGAGTGTGCTCACGTAGGTGTGTACTCACAGGAGTTTTCTGCTCAAGGGTGTATTAATGGGAGTATCTGCTCAAGGGAGTGTGTGCTCACGGACGTGTGTACTTCCAGGAGTGGTTGCCTACCGAAGTGTTTACTCTCGGGAGTGTCTGTTCAAGGGTGTGCCTGCTCATGAAAATGTCTGCTCACGGGAGTTTGTGCTCACTGGAGTTTGTATTCACGGGAGTGTCAGCTCCCGGAAGTCTGTGGTGATGGGAGTGTGTGCTCACTGGAGAGTGTGCTCATCGGAATTTGTACTCAAGGGAGTGTCTACTCAAGGCAGTGTGTGCTCACTGGAGTGTGTGCTCACTGACGTGTGTACTCCTGGGAGAGTTTTACCACAGAAGTATGTACTCCCAGGTTTGTCTGCTCACGGAGGTGCCTGCTTACGGAAATGTCTGCTCACGGGAGTGTGTACTCATGGGAGATTCAGCTCCCGGGAGTGGGTGCTCACGGGAGTGTGCACTCCTGGGATTTTTGCTCACAGGTGTGTGTGCTCCCAGGAGTGACTGCTCACTGGAGTGTGTGCTCAGGGGAGTGTGTACCCATGGAGTGTGTACACACCTGAGAGTGTACTCACAGGAGTGTGCATGCACTAGAGTGTCAGCTCCCAGGAGTTTGTGCTCAGGGGAGTATGTACTCCCGGGAGTGTGTGCTCATGGGTTTGTGTGCTCATGGGATTGTGTACTCACCTGATTGTATACTCATGGGAGTGTGTACTCGTGGGAGTGACTGCTCACAGGAGTGACTGCTAAAGGGAGTGTGTGCTCACAGATGTGTGTACTTCCGGGAGTGTTTGTCCACAAAAATTGTGTACTCCTGGGAGTGTCTGCTCAACAGTGTTCCTGCTGACAGAAATGTTTGCTCACGAAAGTGTGTGCTCATGGGTGTGTGTAGTCGTGGGAGTGTGTACACACCTGAGTGTTTACTCACACAAGTGTGTGCTCATGGGAGTGTGTATACCTTGGATTTTTGCTCACAAGAGTGTGTAATCACAAGATTCTGTACACACAGGACTTTGTGATTCTGGCAGTGTGTACTCACCTGATTGTGTACTCACGGGAGTGTGTACTCTTAGGAGTCACGCTCATGGGAGTGTGTGCTTACGGGAGTCTCTGCTCAAGGAAGTGTGTGCTCACGGATGTGTGTACTCCTGGGAGTATTTGTCCACAAAAGTGTGTATGCCCGGGAGTGTTTGCTCAAGGAAATGTCTACTCATGAAAGTATGTGCTCATGTATGTGTGTACTCATGGGAGTGTGTACACACCTGAGTTTTTACTCACGCAAGTGTTTGATCTAGGGACTGTGAACTGGGATTTTTGCTCACGAGAATGTGTACTCACAGAAGCGTCTGCTCACAGCTGGGTGTACTCACGAGTGTGTCTGCTCCATGGTGTGTATGCTCACAGTTGAGCACACTCCCGGAAGTGTGTGCTCACGGGAGTGTGTGCTCACAGCAGTGTGTACTCCGGCAATGTGTGCTCAAGGGAGTGGGTACACACAGGAGTGTGTACTCTCCTGAGTGTGTACTCACAGGAGTGTGGACTCACGGAAGTGTTTGTTCAAGGCTTGTTTGCTCACGGGAGTGTGTACTAATGGAAGTATTTGCCCACTGGAGTGTCTGATCACGGAAATGTCTGCTGAAGAGAGTGTTCTCATGGGAATGAATACTCATGGGAGAGTTTGCTCATGGGAGTGTCTGCTCCAGGGAGTGTGTGCTCACGGGAGTCTCTGCTCAAGGGAGTGTGTGCTCAAAGACGTTTGTGTTCCCTGGAGTGTTTGTCCACAGAAGTGTGTACTCCTGGGAGTGTCTGCTCACAGGAGTGCCTGCTCACGGAAATGTCTGCTCACGGGAGTTTGTGCTCAAGGTGTGTGTACTCATGGAAGTGTGTACACAACTGAGTGTTTACTCACTAAAATGTGTGCTCACGAGAGTGTGTACTCAGGGAGTTTCAGCTCTTGGGAGTGTGTGCTCAGGAGTGTGTACTCCTGGGATTTTTGCTTTCGTGAGTGTGTGCTCACAGAAGTCTGTACTCACGGAAGCGTCTTCTCACAGCTGGGTGTACTCACGGGTATGTCTTCTCCCAGGTGTGTGTGCTCACGGTTGAGCACACTCCCAGAAGTGTGTGCTCACAGGATTGTGTTGATGACGGAAGTGTATACTCCGGGAATTTGTGCTCACTGGAGTGTGATTTTGGGGGAGTGTGTACTCACAGGAACTTGTACTCACAGGAGTGTGTACTCACCTGAGGTTGCACTCACAGGAGTGTGTGCTCATGGGAGTGTTTACTCACGGGAGTGTCTGCTCACTGGGTTGTGTTCTCATTGGAGCGTGTACTAACGGGAGTGTCTGCTCATGGGAGTGCCTTCTCACGGAAATGTGTGCTCAAGGAGGTGTGTGCTCATGAGAGTTTGTGCTTACAGGATTGTGTACTCCCGGGAGTTTGTGCATTCGGAATGATGTTCTTCCTGAAGGGTGTGCCCTCGAAAGTGAGTCTCACGGGGGTGTGTACTCACGGGAGTGCATACTCACCTGTGTGTGTACTCACAGGAGTGAGTACTCAGGAAGTGTGTACTCACAGGAGTATGTGCTCACAGTACTGTGTGCTCACAGGACTGTGTACTCGTGAGAGTGTGTTCATGGGAGTGTGTGCTCACGGGAGTGTGCTCATGGGAGTTTGTGCTCACGGGATTGTGTAGTCCCAGGAGTTTGTGCATTCGGAATGGTGTTCTCTCAGGAAGGTGTGCTCTCAGGTGTGTGTGCTCATGAGAGTGTGTGCTCATGGGAGTGTGTTCATGGGAATGTGTACTCACAGGAATTTTGCTCACAGCATGTGTACTCACGGGAGTGTCTGATCACAGGACTGTGTACTCTTGGGAGTGTGTAATCACGGGAGTGTTTGCTCAACGTTCTGTTGACTCCTGGGAGTGTGTGCTCACGGCAGTGTGTACTTATGGGAGTGTCTTCTCATAGGAAGTTGCACTCATGGCAGTTTCTGCTCCTGTTTGTGTTCTCAAGGGAGAATGTATTCCCGGGAGTGTGTTCTCATGGAAGTGTGTGCTCCCGGGAGTCTGTGCTCCCAGTAGTGTGAGCTCACGGGAGTGTGTGCTCAAGGAACTGTGTTCTCACAAGAGAATGTGCTCATGGGAGTGTGTGTTCATGGGAGTGTATACTCACCTCAGTGTGTACTTATGGTGGTGTGTACTCACGGGATTTTCTGCTTCAGGGATTGTGTTCTCATGGGATTTGTACTCTGGGAGTTTGTGCTCTCATGTGGGTGTGCTCCTGAGAGGGTGTGCTCACAAGAGAAAGTGCTTATGGGAGTGTGTACTCACGGGAGTGTCTACTTACGGGAGTCTTTGATCACAGGGGTGTCTGCTCCTGGGAATGTGTGCTCTCGGGAGTGTGCACTCACAAGTGTGTACTCACGGAAATGTGTATTCATCTGAGTGTATACTCACAGGAGTGTGTGCTCACTGGCGTGTGTATTCACGAAGTGTTTATAACGGGACTGTGTGCTCATGGCAGTGCGTGCTCACGAATTATGTACTCATGGGAGTGTGTGCTCACAGCACTGTTTGCTCAGGGTAATGTGTACTCACGGGAATTTTTGCTGTCAGGAGTGTGTACTCACATGAGTGTGTGCTCCCAGGAGGAGAGTGTTTACTCCCGGGAGTGTCTGCTCCTGGAAGTGTGTGCTCTTGGGAGTTTGTATTCCCAGTATTGTCTGCTCACAGGAGTTTGTACGCAGGAGGATGTGTGCTCACTGGAGTTTGTGCTCATGCGAGTGTGTGTTCAAGTGAGTGGTCCTTACGGGAGTTTGTGCTCCCAGGAGTGTGTGCTCTCAAATTGTGTTCTCAAAGTAGTGTGTACTCACCTGAGTGTGTACTTTCAGGAGTGTCTGCTCATGGGAGTGTGTGCTTACTAGAGTGTTTACTTACAGGAGTGTCTCCTCAAGGTATGGTGTACTCACAGGGGTGTCTGCTCCCGGGAGTATGTGCTCATGGCTGTGTGTACTCTTGGGAGCCTGTGCTCACGGGAGTATCTGCTCACGGAAATGTCTGCTCATGGCAGTTTGTGCTCATGGGACTGTGCTCATAGGAGTGTTTGCTGAAGGGAGTGTGCTCGTGAAATTGTTCTCACAGGATTGTGTACTTACGGGAGTTTGTTCTCACAGGAGTTTGTACTCATCTGAGTGTGTATTCACAGGAGTGTTGCTTACTGGTGTGTGTACTCACCTCAGTGTGGACTCACAAATTGTGTACTCATGGGAGTGTATTCTAACGGCAGTGTTGTGCTCACTGCACTGTTTGCTCATGGGAGTGTGTGCTCAAGGGAGTGTGTACTCATGGGACTTTTTGCTGTCTAGATTGTGTACTTATGGGAGTTGCTCTCCCAAGAGGGGTGTGTTTGCTCCCGGGAGTGTCTTCTCCTGGAAGTGTGTGTTTAAGCGAGTTTGTACTCCCTGGATTGTCTGCTCATGGGAGTTTGTACTCACGAGGATGTGTGCTCATGGCAATGTGTATTCACAGGAGTATCTGCTCACAGGAGGGTGTACTTATCAGAATGTCTGCTCCCGGGAGAGTGTGCTCTGTGGAGTGTGTGCTCTGGGATTTTGTGCCCCCCGAGTGTGTATTCCCGGGACTTTGTTCTCTCAGGAGTGTACCCACAGGAGTGTGCACACATCTGAGTGTGTTCTCACAGGAGTGTGTGCACTCACATGAGTGTGTGCTCACGTATGTGTGTGCTCATGGGAGTGTCTGCTCACAGGAGTGTGTGCTCCCTAGAGTGCTTACTCACGGCGTGTTTACTCATGGGAGTGTCTCCTCTGGGAGTGGGTACTCACGGGAGTGTTTGTTCACGGGACTGTGCTCATTGCAGTGTGTACTGATGTGTGTACTCACTGGAGTGTGTTCTCCTGGGAGTTTGTGTTCATGGGTGTGTATACTCACCTGAGTGTGCTCACGGGAGAGTGTAATTACGAGAGTGTGTGCTCACGGAAGTTTGTTTTCATGGGAGTGTGTACTCACCTGAGTGTGTACTCAGGAGTGTGTGCGTATTGGAGTGTGCACTCACGGGAGTGTTTGCTCCCAGTAGTTTGCTCTCACGGGAGTGTGTACTCCCAGGAGTTTGTGCTCATGGGAGTATGGGATCACAGGAGTGCATGCCCACGAGAGTGTGTACTAACGGGGTTGTTTGCTCACGGGAGTGTGCCAACGGGCGTGTGTACTCACGGAAGTGTTTGCTCACAGGTGTGTGCTCACAGGATTGTGTCCTCAGAAGGGTGTGTACTCACGGGAGTGTCTGATCATGAGTGCGTATACTCACCTGAGTGTGTACTCACAGGAGTGTTTGCTCACGGGAGTGTCTGCTTACTGAAGTGTGTACTCACGGCAGTGTCTTCTCCTGGGAGTGTGTTCCCACGGGGTTGTGTAGTCCAGGCTGTATGTTTTCACATGAGTGTGTGCTCTAGGGAGTGTGTACTCATGGGAGTGTATACTCACTGGAATGTGTACTCATCTGAGTGTGTGCTCACGGGAGTGTTAACTTACCTGCATTTGTAGAACTGATTTGAAGAATATAATTTGCTATTTGTGTTAACTTCAAAAAGTCCCTTGAGTCCAGCTTTAATTCCCCCCTTTTCTTTTAAAATCACAAATTAATTCTTCTTTATTTTCTTATGTGCATGTTATAAAGACATATAAAAACAATGGAGTTAACATACTTTGACAGTTATTAAGTGTCATCGGAGAGCCCGGCAAGCTACCGAGAGTATTCGATATGCCAGACACAGTAACAACAAAGTCTCCAATGGAGATGTTACTGGGCCCGCTCGAGCAAATCGACGATCAACGGGAGGGCCTTTACCTTTACCTTTATTAAGTGTCATATAATTAAAAGTCATTAGTATCATTTCTTTGCAAAGTGAATATTAAATAGAGAAATAAAATATAAGCATATACAAATTTCTCATTTGTATTTCAAATTATTTTGGAAACTAACCAAAACTTAGATCACTTAGTGTTTCTATGCCACTTAGTAGATTAAATTTTCCATTAACTGTTCTAAATTTAGGAATTAAAATTATGTTACTAAAATGAAAACTATAATTCACAGTATTTATAATAATCTGATTCTTTTTATTATAATTTTAATGATTTGTATGAGGTAAATGAATTCTCACATTCATTTTTATACTACAGTAATAGTTATTGACATTTTCGTATTGTGTTCAAATCTTGTCCTTCAAAGAGTGAAAAATAATGTGAATAATATCAGTTCAGAAGTTGGTAATTTATGTGGAAAGAAAAACTGTCGTAGGTTACAATTCCAGAATCACTTGATCACTTGATACCCCGTTATTCATCGATTTACTCGAGCGGGTGCTAGTAACATCTCCATTCATCCCTGTTGCATGCTAGCGTGGTCCAATGGCATCTGCTCATTCTAGGAACATGCAGAGCCTCAAACCGATCATTCAGGGTCTTGAGAAGAAGTCTGACCATCTTGTAGGTGGGCGTCCACGTGATCTTTTGACATCCCATGGAATCTAGTCAGTAATGGCTCTAGTCATCTGTAAGCCTCATTACATGTCCAGCCCATCTGATTTTTGATGCCTTGGCAAATGAGACAGTGTCCCTGATTCTTGAGTGTTGATGGAGATCGGAACTCCGGATTCTATCTCTCATTTGAGTGAAGCGTGATACTCCAAGCATAACTCTTTCAATTTCTCTTTGAGAGACCTGAATTGCGTTCTCATCCTGTTTGTGTAGGGCCCAGGTCTCTGAGGTGTATATTAATGCAGGAAGAACAGTGGAATCGAAGACATGTGCTCAGAGCTGGAGGGTCTTTGTCCTCTTAGTTATTTCTTCAACGCTCTTGAAGGCATTCCAAGCCGCTCTCTTCCTCCTGCGCAACTCAGGTGCCAGGTCATCCATCATGTTGATTTCTTGACCTAGGCATATATAACTGTTGCATTCGGAGATGGTGCTTCTGTTGAGAGTGAATGGAGCATCAGGAACAAGACTGTTTCTCATGAACTTTGTATTTGTGAGATTCAGCTGTAATCCAAACTTCCCACACTCAGGGTCGAAGTTGGTCAGCATTTGTGCCGCTTGGCTGATGTTTGGTGTTATTAGAACGATGTCATGAGCAAAGCGGAGGTGGTGTAGTTGCCGACCATCTACCTTCACTCCCATTCCTTCCCATTCCAGTCGTCACATCATGTTCTCAAGGGTGGCTCTGAAGAGTTTTAATGAAATGGTTTCACCCTGTCGAACCCCTCTCTTGACATGGATGATACTTCTTCGTAAAACGGTGAGATCCTGGTAGTGAATCCGTAATAGAGCTCAAGGAGGATCCTGATGTATTGAGTTTGTACACCCTGTTTGACTAGGCTTCAATGACCACTTCCATCTCAACATAATCAAAAGCCTTCTTTAAAACAGTGAATGTTAGACAGAGCGGCATCTTGAACTCCTGAGAAACCTCAATGAGCTTAGTTATCATGTGAATATGGTCGATGGTACTGAATCCTTTTCGGAACCTGGCTTGTTCACGTGGCTGTCCTTCATCTAGTGTTCTGCCAATCCTATGCAGGATGACTCGAGTTAACAGTTTGTAGATGATAGACAATAGGCAGATTGGGTGATTGTTGCCAATGTCGTGGATGTCTCCTTTCTTGTATAGTAGTACAGTCCTACTGGTTTTCCATTGGAATGGAACCTTGCATTCAGACAGGTAGCATGTGAAGAGCCGAGCCAGTGTATTGATGAGTACTGATGGTAAGTTATTCAAGTGTCCAGGTCTGACCTTTTCTGGGCCGGGTGCTTTTTGTTTCTTTACCGATGAGATGGCGTGTTGAATAATGGAAGGAAGAACATTGGGAACGACATATCCATCGTGTGAAATTTGGTATGTGGGCAAGTGGACGTGGCTATAAAAGAGATCTGAGTAGAAGTCATGAATAATCACCATTGTCCTTCTGGAAGATGTGATAGATCCATCAGGATGTCGGAGGGCAGTCATCTTGGTCTTGTAGTTGGTGAAGGACAAGGCGGGCATTACGAATGCTTTTCCTGGCTTCTGCCTCATCTACTAGCACTGCTGCTCTCCTGTCTTTGAGGTCATCCTCGATCGCTTCTCTGCACTGTTTTGCCAGCTTGGACCTTCACTTGCGGTTGCCTGAGGCATGTGCCAAGCCATGTTGGAGAATAAGTTCAAGAGTGTTCGAAGAAAGGTGGTTTTTTTGTGGTTATCTCTCTCTTGGCATTCCTCACACAATCATGGAGTTGCTGAATCATTTGATTGTATTCCTCATCAATGTTGTCAATGACAGCATCTTCCCATATTGCTGCAACAGAGCCAAAGAGCTCCCAGTTAGTGGTCGTTCTGGGAGTTCTCTTCTTAAACTTTGCATTATTTTCTCCTCGTTCTGTGAGGTAGAATTTTGCATGAAGGAGACGGTGGTCCGATCCAGTTTGGAATTTTGGGACAACAGCAACATCGGTTAGGCAAAACCGCTCATTGAATATGATGTGGTCTATTTCATTGTGGAACCGTCCACCTGGAGACTCCCATGTCCAACATTTAGATTCAGCCTTTTGGAACTGTGAGTTACCATGGATGGTCTTGGTTGACATGATGAACTCAGACAGTCTGTCACCCTGTTCATTCCATTCTAAGCCATGGGTCCCGATGTGGAGCTCATTGGCTAATCTTCTTGGTCCTATCTTGGCATTAAAATCACCGACTATGATCTTGTAGAAGGTGTGGTCTTCTTTATAGAACTTCTCCAGCTCCATGTAGAACTTCTCAATTTCTCTTTTACCATAATTGGATGTTGGTGCATAGACAACAAAGATAGAAACTGCCAGCAGTGAGCCACATCTATTCGAATGTAATCATCCGATTCAGGTTGTTAGGCATTCAAATGAATCAATGCTCATGGCTAAGTTCGTGTTGACAAGGATACCGACACCACCGACTCCTCTTTTGTCACATGTTCTAAGGAACAGTTCTTCTCCAGTGTCGGAAATGGCATGATGTGATTGATGTCTTCTCATTTCGGTCAGACCGATGATGTCGTACTTGATTTTTCGCGCTTTTACCATCAGATTCACGATGGATGCATTGGTTGCCAGCATACGTGCATTAAATGTACAGACAATCATTTTTGTCTTTCTTCATTTTGGCAGCCTAGTTCTGCCTTGAGATTTTATCAGCCTCTCCTTCCACATCCTTCTTGATTCTGCTGTATTCAGGGTCAGGGGAATGAGTTCCATTTTTTTTTTACTGGATTTGGCATATTGAATATACCACGGATAGCTTGCCAGGCTCTGCCGTGTGGGTGGGATATTTAAGGTACACTGAAAAATTAAATAAATATAAACAAAGTGTTGTGCAGTCGCGAATGCCGCGCTCCCGGGTGCTTGGTGTGATAATCTCTGGATCCTGGCCATTGTTGGGGTTACACGGCAGTTGGTGGGTGTAACTGTCTAGCTACTGGCAGGTCCAGTCCTAAACCGTCCAGACTTGGAGATCTCAGCCCCGGGTCCCGCACACCTGGGTTCCTCTGCCAGTTCTTTTATGTGTGAGGCTCATCCAAGAGTGTGGAGAATGGTCTCAGAGTGCACTTTGGCTGGGTCCCGGAGGTCTTCAGCTGTCAGGCTCTGGTGAGGACAGTCAGGCACACAGTAGGAGACTGCCTTGCTCTCTCCCGGGAGCTTGAAATTTTGTAATTCTAGAATATTGCAGATAAAAGCAATTTTTGGTTTATCAATGCAGAGGCACAAACAACATAGTTTTAATAATTGAACACATTTGGAATTAAAGTTTTCCTTTCTGACTTGTTTCTACTTGAATAATGACTTCTTTTATACATACAGGCCACGAATTATTAAGCATAGTTATAAACATAGATCAGTAAGAATTCTTCTTGAGAATAAAAATGGCTATTTAAAAATAAAAGCAATTTTCCACAGGAAGTTTGAGGAACGCCTCATTATTGCCCATCCAATCAGTGTTTATTATTGGTTGTTTTGTAAGTGTACAAGGGAACGCTTAGCAAACGAGTTACCTCAGCTGTACCCTGCTGGGGCTTAGGTGAGCCAAGATAATGAGAACAGAGTCTTGT
Organism: Sorex fumeus; assembly: GCF_029834395.1. Classification (NCBI taxonomy): domain Eukaryota; kingdom Metazoa; phylum Chordata; class Mammalia; order Eulipotyphla; family Soricidae; genus Sorex; species Sorex fumeus. Next base: position 4,529,801 of record NW_026606185.1, on the reverse strand, counting down.
ATTTTATTGACCAAAGTTTGATATCCTGACCCTCATAGGGTCCACCAAGTCCTACTAGAAAGAAAACACTGAACACAGAGTCAAATGTAAGCCGTGAGAACACCTGAATGTGGCCCCCAAACAAACAAATTAGTAAAACAGAGAACAAAGTGACCCTTCTGTCTTGTGGGTTATTGCCTTGGACATTGAGATTGAGAAACTTCCCATGGAAAGAGGTGGGGAGTGGAGATTCTGAAATAAGCTGAAATTGGGATTTGTCCAGATCCAGCTCTTCTGGGGCTAAGGTAACTGTGTTTGTGTCTGAGTTGTGTTACTGAAAGTTTTACACGTGTGCGTCTGACTCACTTTTTAAACTCCTTCTCCTTGCCCTCATCCCTCAAGGGCTTTACAGTACAGAGGGTTGTCCCACAGGACTACTGGTCCAGATATTCAGGGCTCGGGCATGTTCTCATCTCCACTAGCATCCGATATGGAAGGCTAAGGAAGCTCGAGAGACCACTCTTGGGGAACTCGTGGGGCCTTGAAACTGTGATCTTGACTGACTGAGTTTTGTTATAAACTAAACCTCTTTGGTGATTCCAGCAACTGCTCGTAGGAGAGGAAATCTGGGTAATCCTGTGATTCTGGTCCTTAATATATAGTTATAATTATCAGTTGAGATATATTGTACTTGCTGGTTATGAAAATGACTCAGATTACTACTAACTTATTAAATAATTTATAACCAAGCAGAAATATAAATAAGCACACTAGAAATCATTTCAATAAAATTATATATTGGAAAATTTAAAAACTGCATCCTACCTATTTCAGAGAGTGGAAAATAAAATGAATTTCTTTAAAAATCCAGCCAAAGGGATACTGGAGAGATGGTACAGTGGTTACGGCATTTGTCTTGCACACAGCCTATCCAGCTTCAGTTCCCAGCATTCCATGTGGTGCCCTGAGCACTGCCAAGAGTAATTACTGAGTGAAGAGCCAGGAGTAACCCCTGGGCATTGCTGGGTGTAGCACTTCAAACCTTAATAAATAATAAAATCCAGGAAAACTACAGAATTGATCCACATACTGAGTTTTACCAGCCACTATTCATTGACTTGGGGGTAGCATAGGGAATAAGAGATGTAGTGAGGTGATGACCATAGAAGATAGTGGAGTGGAGGGGGGAGGGTGAAGTTAGGTGTGTTCTAAGTTAAGTTCCACTATCTAGGTTACATGTTAGTGTGCATATAGGTAAAGGTAAAGGCCCTCCCGTTGATCGTCGATTTGCTCGAGCGGGCCCAGTAACGTCTCCATTGGAGACTTTGTTGTTACTGTGTCTGGCATATCGAATACTCTCGGTAGCTTGCCGGGCTCTCCGAGAGGGGCAGAGGAATCGAACTCGGGTCGGCCATGTTGGCCGCTTGTAAGGCGAACGCCCTACCCGCTGTGCTATCGCTCCAGCCCGTGTGCATATAAATATCTATCTATTTATCAATCAATCAATCTATCTATTTATATATATGTTATGTATATATGTGTAAATTTAAATAAAGAACCATGATTTATAAAGTTATCAATAGCTATGTTTTTAACATACAATGCTGTAGAAGCAATCCCACTACCAATGTTAACATCTCTCCACCAGTGTTCCTAAATTCTTGCTCCCACTCCTTAGCTGTCTCCTTGATGCGCAAATTATGAAGTTGGTTCTTGTAGTTTGGATCTATGTTTTCAGTGGTTGACTCTGGTTTGAATGCTTAGCGGCACCACTCCTCCACATTATTGATGGACTTGTGACCCATGATCCTGCTCCCTCATTACTTCCCTTCCTGATCTTCTGAGTTCCTCCCTTGATTTCTTTCCTTCCCTCTCCTTCTACTCCTATACTCTGGGGTCAAGAGTGATTGAGGCATTCCATTTATTAATTAATACTGGAGTGTAGTACCTTCTTAATATCAGATACAACTTGGGGAATCTACCCATGCCTGGAAGCATAAATGTGGGGCAGAAGAACCATATTGAAAATGATGTGGGTTTTTCTTTTATTTTGGTGGGAGATCGAGAATATTTACTCAAATGTTCTCAGGGAACATGGTAGTACTCCCAGTGCTTCTTGACTAAGTGGGCCTTTTGATTGAAAGTTCAGTTCTAAGGATGTGGTACGGAGGGCCTATCAGGACCATCCCAGTGATACTTGAGGACCTCCAGGGCTATACCTAGTCATACAGAGAGAACAATGTGGTGTCTTGGGTCAAACGGGGTTTGGTACATGCATCCTAAGCACTGTAATGGCATAGTTGGCATTAGAAAATGTGCTCTATTAAATTTCATAGATGATGCTTATTCTTGCTTTTGGTGAGCCACTAAAACACAAAGTCTTTATCAGTTTCTTAATGAGAGGAGAATGTTTCTGCTTTGCTGGACTTCAGGGACACCCCCAACTAGCTGTCATGCTTCACTCACTTGTCCTGAAAATTATAGACTAAGGGAGGATATGGATGTAAAATTATTTGTACTATGGTAAAAGGAAAACTACCAAGTCAATTGATCCCCGAATTAAAAAGAAAAAACTACCAAATCAATCGATTCCCCAAATTAAAAAAACACCCTCAAAATAAAATGTGTGATTGAGAAAGGATTTCAAAGCACCACTGGGTTAGGTAAGAAGGATGCCCATGGCATTGTTTAAAGAACTATTAAGCACTTCTGAAATTCATTCATGGAAAAATAAGTTCTCATGAATTGCTAAAACAATCCTTGGGAAAAAGAAGGGACTCACATTCAGTTGTAGGTGGAAATGCCGACTAATCCAGCCTTTTTTGGAAAACAATATGGACATTCCTCAAAAAATTATAAATTGAGTTTCCAAGAGCCTCAGCAATGCCACGTCTGGGAATATACCCCAGGGGCTAAAAACACATTGGCAAAATGCCATTTGCACTTCTATATTCATTTCAGCATTATTCACAATAGAAAGAATTTGGAAACAATCCAAGAAGAGACTAATAGATAAAGAAACTATGGTACATGTACACAATGGAATATTACATAGCCACCAGGAAAAATGAAGTCATGAAATTTGCTTATAAATGGATGGACCTATAGAGTATCATGCTGAGTGAAATGAGTCAGAAGCAGAGGGATAGACATAGAATGATTGGACTCATTTCTCGATTCTTCTGCCCCTCTCTGAGAGCCCGGCAAGCTTTTGCATGGCAAAGCCTACCAGGTACCCGTGACATATTCGATATGCCAAACACAGTAACAATTGTCACAATGGAGACGTTACTGGGCCCACTCGAGCAATTGATGAACAATGGGAAGACAGTGACAGTCATAGTTAACACTTTAAAGGTATGAAGCATTGCCTTATATTTCTTTTAATTTGCATTTTTTGGTTGTTGAATAATGTTGAGGGTCATGCCCCCTTTTTGGTTGGATTGTTTCACCTCATATCGGTTTTTGATAAGCATTTTTTTATATTTTGCAAATAATTGCCCCATGTTTGTGGCTGATCTCTTTATTTTCTGTTGATTGTTATAGAGCAAAAGTTTTAGTTTAGTTGTTTTGGGGTCATATCTGAATATGCTTGTGGCTTACTCCTGGTTCTGTGCTCAGGGATTACTCGTGGTTGTGCTTAGGAGATCTTATGCAGTGCTGGAGGTTGAGTCAGGGTCAGCTGCATACAAATCAAGTACCTGAACCCCTGTACCGTCTCTCCAGCCAAAATGTAGATTTTATTATATTTATTTATTTTTTGCATACAGATGTTGATTTTATTTATTTATTTATTTATTTAAAATTTTTATTAGTGAAACACCATGAGGTACAGTTGTGGACTTCCAAGCTTTTGTGCTTGGGTTTCAGTTATGCAATGATCGAGTACCCATTCCTCCACCAGGGCCCAATCTCCACCATCAATTTTCCCAGTATCCCTCCGACCCCTCCATCCCCCCATCCTACGCTGCCTCTGTGGCAGGGCATTCCCTTTTGTTCTCTTTCTCCTTTTGGGTGCTGTGGTTTGCAAAAGATGCATTGAGTGGCAATCATGATCGGTGTATAGTTTATTTTCAGCATGCATCTCCCATCCGGGGAGGATCCTCCCAACACCCTTTACTTGGTGCTCTGTCTGAGCTGCATTTTCCCCTAGCATATGCGGTTGGCCTCCAAGCCATGGAGTGAACCTCCTGGTAGATAATTTCGCTATTCTTGAGTGTTAGTCTCCTATTTTGTTACTTTATATTCCCCAGATGAATGCAATCTTTCTTTGCCTGTGCCTCTCTTTCTGACTCATTTCACTTAGTATGATACTTTCCATGTACTACCACGTATGTAAATTTCATGACTTCATCTTTTCTAACAGCTACATAGTACTTCATTGTGTAGATGTACCGAAGATTCTTTAACCAGTCATCTGTTCTCGGGCACTCAGGTTTTTTTCCAGATTTTGACTACTGTGAACAGTGCATCAATGAACATAGAAGTGCAGATGTCACTTTGACTGTACTTTTTTGCCTCTCTGGGATATATTCCCAGGAGTGGTATTGCTGGGTCAAATGGGAGCTCAATTTCTAATTTTTTGAGAATCTTCCATACTGTTTTCCAAAAGGGCTGAACCAGTCAGCATTCCTACCAGCAGTGAAGGAGGGTCCCTTTCTCGCCACAACCATGCCAACACCGGTTGCTTTTGTTCATTGGGATGTGGGCCACTCTCTGTGGTATGAGATGATATCTATTTGTTGTTTTGATCTGCATCTCTCCGATGATAAGTGATGTAGAGCATTTTCCCATGTGCATTTTTGTCATTCAGATTTCTTCTTTGAGGAAGTTTCTGTGAATTTTGTAGCCCCATTTTTTGATGGGGTTGGGTGTTTTCTTCTTGTGGAGTTCAACCAGCATTTTGCATATCCTTGATATCAACCCCTTGTCGGATAGGTATTGGGCAAATATCCTTTCCCATTCTGTAGATTGTTTTCATATTTTGGTCACTGTATATTTTGAAGTGCATAAGCTTCCTAGTTTAAGATAGTCCCATTTGTCTATCTCTGTTTTCACTTGCTGGGGCAATGGCATGAAATCTTTGAAGATACCTTTAGCTTCAATGTCATGGAGGATTTTGCCAACCTTGTCTTCAATGTACCTTATGGATTCCGGTCTGATGTTGAGGTCATTAATCCATTTTTATCTTACTTTTGTACATGGTATTAGGCAGAGATCTGAGCCCATTTTGTTGCATGTAGCTGTCCAGTTTTGCCAGCACAATTTGTTAAACAGTCTTTTCTCTCTCCACGTTTCTTGCTCCCTTATCAAAGATTAGATGATCATATGTTTGGTGGGATATGTCAGTATATTCAACCCTATTCCATTGGTCTGCAGCTCTGCCTTTGTTCCAGTACCATGCTGTTTTAATTATTACTGCTTTGTAGTAGAGTTTGTAGTTAGGGAGTTTGATTTCCCCCATTTTCTTTTTTCCAATAATTGCTTTAGCTATTCGTGGGGGCTTATTTTTCCATATAAACTTCAGCAGTGCTTGCTCCATTTCTTTGAAGAATGTCAGGGGTATCATAATAGGGATCGCATTGAATTTGTACAATGCTTTGGGAAGCATTGCCATTTTGACAATGTTAATTCTCCCGATCCATGAGCAGGAGATATCTTTCCATTTTCTCGTGTCCTCTTTTATTCCATGAAGTAGCGTTTTGTAATTTTCTTTGTACAGGTCTTTTATTTCCTTAATTAAGCTGATTCCTAGGTACTTTATTTTCTGAGGCACAATTGTGAACGGAATTGTTTTTTTCCTGTCACTTTCTTCTCTCTCAATATTTGCATATAGGAAACCCATGGACTTTTGGGTATGATTTTATAGCCTGCCACTTTACTATACAAGTCTATTTTTCTAGGAGTTTCTTGGTGGAGGTTATAGGGTTCTCTAAGTATAGTATCATATCATCTGAGAATAGTGAGAGCTTAATTTCTTCCTTTCCTACCTGAATGCCCTTAATATCTTTTTATTGCCTAAACACTATTGCAACTACTTCCAGTACTATGTTAACAGCAGTGGAGAGAGTGAGCATCCTTGTCTCGTCCCTGATCTAGGAAGGAAGGCTCTCAGTTTTTCCCCATGAGGATGAAGTTTGCTTTAGGCTTGTGGTAAATGGCTTTAACTATATTGAGGAAAGTCCCTTCCATACTCATTTTGGCAAGGGTTTTCATCATAAATGGGTGCTGGATCTTGTCAAATACTCTCTCTGCATCTATTGATATGACCATGTGGTTTTTATCTTTTTTCTGTTGATATGATGGATTATGTTGATTGATTTATCAATGTTAAACCATCCTTGCATCCCCAGGATGAATCCCACTTGGTCATGGTTTATGATCTTCTTTGATAAGTTGTTGAATTCTATTTGCTAGTATTTTGTTGAGAATCTTTGTATCCGTGTTCATCAGGGATATTGGCCTGTAGTTTTCTTTTCTGGTGGTATCTTTGTTTCCTTTTCGTATTAAAGAGATATGGGCTTCATAGAAACTGTTTGGGAGAGTTTCTGTTTCTTCAAGTTCCTGTAAAAGCTTGAGAAGAACTGGCAATATATCTTCTTTAAATGTTTGGAAAAATTCGCTAGTGAATCCATCTGGATCTGGGCTTTGGTTTTGGGGAAGACTTTTGATTACAGTTTCAATTTCCTTGATGTTAATCGGTGTATTCATGTACTCTAGATTTTCTTCATTCAACCTTGGGAGATTATTGGAATCCAGAAATTTATCCATTTCTTTTAGGTTCTCTTGTTTTGTGGCATAAAAACTTTCAAGTAGTCTCTGATGATCTTTTGAATTTCTTTGGTTTCTGTTGTGATATACCCCTTCTCATTTTTGATTCGGTTTATTAGGGTCCTCTCTCTCTTTGTGAGTCTTGATAGTGGTTTATCTATCTTGTTTATTTATTTTCTCCAAGAACCAGCTCTTGGTTTCATTGATCTTTTGGATTGTTTTTTTTTTTTTTTTTTGGTTTCCATGTCGTTGATTTCTGCTGTAAGTTTTATGATTTCTTTCTTCTGCCTGATTTGGGCTCCTTTTGTTGATCTTTTCTAAGATCTTGAGCTGTGAAGTCAAGTGTATGTGGGCTCTTTTTTTTCTTCCTGAGAAATGCTTGCCGAGCTATAAATTTTTACCTTAACACGGCTTTAGCTGCATCCCATACGTTCTGGTTTCTAGTGTCTTCATTCTCATTTGTTTCCAGGTATCTTTTGATTTCATCCTTGACATCCTTCCTGACCCACTCGTTGTTCAACAGTTGAATTCTATTTGCTAGTATTTTGTTGGTAATCTTCGAATCTGTGTTCATCAGGGATATTGGCCTGTAGTTTTCTTTTCTTGTGGTATCTTTGTTTCCTTTTGGTATTAGAGAGATATGGGCTTCATAGAAACTGTTTGGGAGAGTTTCTTTTTTTTTCAATTTCCTGGAAAAGCTTGAGAGGAACAGGCAACATTGAGTGGTTTAATATCCAGGTGTTTTTTCTGGTTGTCTGTGTGTGTTTGTGATTCACTTCTATTCTCAGTGCATCACGGTCTGAAAAGATTGTTGATACTATTTCTATTTTCCTGATTTTATTGAGATATGCTTTGTGGATCAGCACATGCTCTATTTTGGAATATGTTTCATGTGCACTGGATAAGAATGTGTATTCTTTCTTTTTGGGGTGTAAAGCTCTGAAAGGTCTACAAGCGCTCTCTCTTCTATTTCTTCCTTCAAAGCCAATGTTCCCTTGTTGATTTTTGTTGTTGTTGATCTATCCAGAGGTGATAAGGCGAAGTTGATCCAGCTACTATTGTGTTGCTAGCAATGTCCTCCTTAAAATCTGTTTGCAGTTGTTTTAGATATTTAGCTGTTCCCTCATTAGGTGCGTATACATTTAAGAGTGTGATTTCTTCCTGATGTATGTATCCCTTGATGAATAGAAAATAGCCTTTGCTGTCCCTTCTAATCTTTTTCAGCCTGAAAGTGATGTTGTCGGATACTAGTATGACCATCCCAGCTTTCTTGCTGGATCTGTTTTCTTGCATGATTGTTTTCCATCCTTTATTTTATTTTATATTATTTTTATTTTTTAGCTTAAATTTTTTTATTAAAAAATTTTTAATAGTGAGACATCATGTGGTACAGTTGCAGACTTACACATTTTTGTGCTTCTGTTTCAATTATACAATGATCAAATACCCATCCCTCCACCAGTGCCCATTTCCCACCACCACGGATCCCAGTATTCCTCCCACCCCCGATCCCTCCCATCCCACCCTGCCTCTGTGGCAGGGCATTCCCTTTTATTCTCTCTCTCTTATTGGGTGTTGTGGATTGCAAAAGAGGCAATGGGTGACAATCATGTTTAGTCTATAGTCTAATTTCTGCATGCTTGTCCCATCCTGGGAGGATCCTTCCAACACCTTTATTTGGTGTTCCCTTCTCTATATGAGCTCCCTTTTCCCCTAGTATGTGTGGTTGGCCTCCAAGCCATGGAGTAAAATTCCTGGTACTTTGAGTCTGTGTTTTCTCTTACCGTTAAGATGATTTTCTTTTAGGAAGCAGAATGTTGGGTTCTCTGAATCCATTTTGCCACTCCATGTCTCTTAATTGGTGGATCTAGACCAGTGATGTTGAGAGAGATTATTGTTCTGGGGTTTTGTGTCATCTTTCTGTAAAGATCTGTTGTGCTTATAGGGTTTGTCTTGTCTTCTAGTAGCCCCTTTAGCTTTTCTTTTAGGTCTGGTTTTGAGTCTATAAAGTTCTCTAGCTGCTGTTTTTCCAGAAAATAGTGTACCTTAAAGTTTGAGTGACAGTTTAGAGTATTCTTAGTGAAGCGTTCATTTTAGTGAGTTTTTTCACTATATCCCACAATTGCCTTGGGGCTTGGAGGTTTTCTTCTGATAGGTCTGCTGTGAATCTAGGGGTGCTCCTTTGTATGTGATTTCCTTCTTTGACCTTTCTGCCTGCAGTATTGTGTCTATACCACAGCATCTAGCATTCTAACTAAGATATGTCGTGGAGTTTTTTTGTTAGGGTCTCTTTTAGCTGGCACCCTTTGGGATCCTTGAATCTGAAAGGCTCCATTGTCAAGCTCTGGGAATTTTTCAGTAATGATTTGTTTAACTGCAGATTTTTTATTGGGATTGTTTCCCTGAGCTTCTGGTACTCCAATGATTCTAATTCCTAGTTGTTCCTCTTGGAATCATCTCCTAGGACTCTCATTCACTCTAGAGCTATTTTGAGGTCTCTTGCCATTGTTTGTTGTTGCCTGTTGGCTTCGTGCACCTGATATTCCAGCTCACTGATTTTGTCTTCAGCTGTGGTCATTCTACTGTTGAGGGCTCAGCCTGAGTTTTTTTTATTTTATCTATGGAATCTTTTATTCGTGGCATTTCTGTGCATAGCTTACCAATTTCTGCTTTTATTTCTTCCTGTAATTTCTCGATTATTTCTTTCATGTCTTCCTTTAATTTACTGGTTTCTTTCATGTCTTCCTTTAATCTCACTGTTTCATTGAGTTCATTGAACATCTTCATTACTTCATATCTAAATTCTTTCTCAGACAGGTCCGTTAGGTGCATAGCACTTACTGAGGCTTCTGAACTGTTCATCATCCTCCCCATGTCATGGTGATCTGCCTTGTTTCTTCATGTTGGTGTGGAGTTATGGAGACTGAGATGTTCCTTGAGATTATACTGGGTATGAGTAGATTACTTGCAGCTGCCTGAGCGTTGGCCAGCCCAAATTAGGCCACGCCCACTTCTACAAAAGCCACGCCCATTTTGAAGAGGCCACGCCCCTACGGGTACCTGGTTGTGGGGGGGGTACAACCTGGGGGAGGAAGAAGATCGGCACAGTGTTGGGCATGAACAGGAAGAGGTCAGGGATGGTGAGTGTCCCAGGGTCCTAGAGGACACCTGGGGCATGTATGCAGAGAAAGCCAAGTCCAGGGTTTGAATACTGAAGGACAATCTGACCTGGCAGAAGAAGACGACTGTCAAGGCATTGAGGATTAACAGGAAGAGCCAGTTCTGTCTCCTTTTACCACTTATTGCTCCCTTACTCTGTAAATTCATATCCCACATATGAAGAGATCATTGTGGAATATACCCCTTTTCTTTTGACTCACTTCACTCAGCATGATACCCTGTAGTTCCCTCTATTTGTGGGGAAATTTCATTTTTTTGTTTTTTCTTATAGCTCCATAGCATTCCATAAAGAAGCTGCAGCTTCTTTACCCAGTAATCTGTTCTTTGATATTTGGGTTGTTTTTAGATTTTGACTATTGTGAGTAGGGTTGCAATGAATATAGGAGTGCTGGTGTCTTTTCTAAATAGAGATTTTGGCATTGAAATGGGCCCGGCCAGAGAGCCACAATACTTAACTATAAATTAAGAGCATGGTCATGGACAAATTCTGTCATGATCCAAAAAGTAACAACAGAATTAGAACCCTGCTAGGGTTAGGAAAGACTAATCTGGCCTGAGCACTGTAGTCTGGGATCTATAGTGAAATGGCCCCAGGAGAGCAATTCTATAAGCTTAATATATCTCTTACTATGTCCATACAAAATGACTAATATTATTAATGTTCATATGTTTGTTGGACTAAGGAAAGGAGAAACACACCCATAGGTGAAAATTTTACCTTTGGGTGGGTTGTCTTACTGAATGAGAGTTTGTCCTAGAAGAAGCTTCTCCTGAGGGAAGGACTTCACCTCTGTTGATTGTTTGGCCACACCTATGTGTAATTATTACCCCAAACTCTTATGATCTTGGATTTTACTAAAGCTGTAAAAGTAGGCTGAGGGAGGCAGAAGCAGGAAGGAGAAGGATGAAGGAACAGTATCCAAGAGGAGAATGAGGGGGACCGGTGAAGGGAGGTCATGAGGAGAAAGAGAATTTGGATTGAAATAGAATAAATTGCAACTGGCACCAATCAGCCTTGCCCTTGTTCCCTCCTAATGCCATGGGCCGCCCCGGGGTAGGAGAAGTGGCCCAAGACCACCAAACACAAGCAGCAGGGAGAGAGAGACCACCAGGGCCTTTCATAATTTATTTTTTGATTACACAGTTTGGTGTAAGAAAGTTCTTTTCTCTGATTTGGCCCATTCAATGCATTCAACTGGACTTCCTATCCTGTAGCTGCTTCCATAACAAGAAATAGATCAAGAAGATATTGACCAAACAAGCAGCTTCAAGCCTTGCACATAGAATTCGAGAAGGATCTCACATAGTTCAGAGTCTTCCAAGCTCCACAGCTTGTCCAATCTTCGCCAGGAGATACTCCAATTCCAGGATGCTCTGCTCCTTGACCTGTGCTGCCTCCTCTCGTTCTCCTGAATATCACTTTTCACGATGGAGGATCTCGATGGAGGCCTCCTGGCTGGTGCTGAGTAAAGACGGGGCTTTCTGGAACTCCATCCCACCACCGCCTTCTCACTGCTCTCTTTGTGTAGTGCTTTTAAACAGGATTGTCGTGAATCAGTTCTATGTTTCCATTACATGTCTTCTTTAGTTCTCTTACTAGTGATTTATAGGTTTTCCATTTTTCTTACTAATTACATAAGTCTTTAATCTCTCTTTTAGCTGAATCTTAGATATTTGACTTTTGTGACACAATTGTGAATGGGATTATTTTTAAATGTTTCTCTCTTAATGCAAATAGGACTCTAGCATTGTTTCAATTCCTGGCAAGTGAATGATCAAATGAATCCCACCAGGAGTATGCCTGAGTACAGAGCCAGAAATAAGTCCCTAGAATTGCTGGTATGGCTCCCCACTGTCCCAACCTCTCAATCTCTCTCTTCTGATTCACTATTTGCATATAGAAATGCCATGGTTTTCTGCATGCTGATTTTGTAGCCCTGTTATATTGGTGTATAAGTTTATTATTTCTAGAAGTTTTTTTGTAAAGTTTTTAGGATTTTCTAATTATAATATCATGTCACTTTCAACTAATGATATTTTGATTTCTTTTCCACATTAATCACTTTTGCCTAATTGTTATGGGATGGGTTTCCAATACTATATTGAATAATAGTGGTGAGAGTGGGAAAACTTTAATTAAGATCATGCATAAGAAAATGCTTTTGCCACGAACCTACAGAAAATTTCCAACTCAACACTTCCTTTTTTTCTACCATTTTCTCTCATCTTTTTGAAGATAAAAACAGGTTTTATTTGGAAATTTTAAAGAAGGGTGGGGAGAAAGAGAACATCTGAATGGAGAATGTGGGCTTCTGCAGAGTGGAGAGGTTACCTACTACACATTCCAGCATTATATCTGAAAGTACATATGGCAAGAGAAAAAATGCAATGACATATGTGTAGGGTACCCTATACACTCAGCAGCAATAGCACATGGGCTCAGCAGTCCTCTTTTCTCTATTTTGAGGAACAATATTTCTAACCCTGTTGTATTGGGAGTTTTTATTATGACTTGGTCTTGGGTTTGTCAAATGTTTTCTAGTGTTTTTATTGATGTGATGATATTATTTTTATTTGTCCTAAGATAGCACAGTGGTAGGGCGTTTGCCTTGTGCACAGCTAGCCCAGCTGAGCCAGATTCGATTCCTCCACCCCTCTCAGAGAGCCTGGCAAGCTACAGAGAGTATCTCGACCGCACGGCAAAGCCTGACAAGCTACCTGTGATGTATTCAATATGCCAAACACAGTAACAACAAGTCTCAAAATGGAGATCTTACTGGGCCCGCTCAAGAAAATCAATGAACAACAGGAGAACAGCCTGACGGTATGATATATTGACTAACTTATATATGTTAAGTCACCCTTTCTGAGGTGAACTTACTTGATCATGATGTATTTATCTTTTAGATGTTTTTCTATTTGGTTTGCTAATACTTTTCTCATGATCTTTGAATCTATATTCATCAGATATATAGGTCCACAAGTTTCTAGTGATGTGTCATTTAGGTATCAGGTACTGCTTGCTTTATAGAAACCAGGATAATTCCTGTTAGCCTTTTAGGGAGACGGCGAGAAGGATTAGGAGTAGCTCTCCTTTAAAGATTTGGAAACCCTTGCTGTTAAACCCATCTGGGCCTGGGTTTTTGAATTACTGATTCAATTTCTTTGACGGTAATTGGTCTGTTCATGTGCTCAATTTTCCTCTTGATTTAAATTTGAAAGGTTATGGGAGACTGCAATCTGTCTATTTTCTATAACTTTTCCAAGTTTCAGGGCATAAAGATTTTCATAATAATCCCTTATGATCCATTGTATTTCTTTATATCTGTTTGACATCTCCCCTTTCATTTCTGATTTGGTAATTGTTTTTTCTCTTTGTGCATCTTACTAGTGGTTTATAATTCTTATGTATTCTTTAATAAATAGCTTTTGGTTTTCTTGATTTTTTTTTTTAGTTTCCAGTTCATTGATCTCTGTTCTAAGTTTGTATATATGTGAATGTGTACATGTGTGTATCTTAAATTTCTTTTCATCATCTTTCTTTGAGTTTCCTTTGTCAGTCCTATTTTAGCCTATTGAGTTCTTCTGTTATGATATTTATTTGGGAACTTTCTTGTTTCATAATTTTAGACAGCTTAACATTAACACATCCTTGGACCGACATCTTGCTTCATAATGAATTCTTGCATTGCTAGGAACTTCTCTTAACACTGTTTTTCTGTGGTCTAAATGTTCTGGGACATAAAAAGAAACTCACGTCTTCATTCTTGTTTTTGCCCAGTAATTTTTTAATTTCATCTAGAATTCCTCTTTGACTCACAGATAATTTAGCAGTGAATTGTTTAATCCCAAAAAATGAAAGAAACTTAAAGTACTTAGAAATTCACTTCCATTTTCAAGGCCTTGTCGTCTAAAAGGATAGTTGAAATGAATTTTATATTTTTAATTTTATAGAAATGCGTTTTTTGACACAGAATGTGTTCTTAGATACCGTTTAGATGTGCACTACAGAAGAATTTGTGCTCAAATTTTGGGGGCTAGAGAGCCTGTACATGTCTCTAGACTCATCTGTCCCATTTCTAGTTTCTAAGACCTGTGTTTCCTCACTGGGTGTTTGCCTAGCTGACCTAGCCATCAGTGAGAGGTGGTGTTGACATCTCATACTACTGTTATGTTACCGTCAATGTTTTCCTTCATGTCTCATAGCAATTGAGACATGTTTCATAGCAATTTTAAATATTTTGAAAAGACACCATCAGGTGCATATATATTTAAAAGAGTGAGTTCTTTTGGATATATTATCCCTTGATTATTTATTTGTCTTCCCTAACCCATACAGCCATTTAAAAATTTGAAGTCTATGTTGTCTTATATAATTATTGCTACCCCAACCCTTTATTTTTTTTAAATTTATATATTGAATCACTGTGGGAAAAGTTACAAAGCTTTCAGGTTTAAGTCTCAGTCATGCAATGATCAAACACATTTCCCTTCACCAGTACTTAATTTTCACCAACAAGAACCTTAATATACCCCCCTCCTCTCCTTCCCAATGCCTGTGATGCAGCTGAATTCTACTTAAACTCTATCTACGTTGATTACATTCATTATTTAAACAAAAGAGCACTATTATTGTTTAGAGTTTACACCCAACAATCAGAACTGCTGAAAAGGCATTATGAAATAATTTGTTTTCTATAGTTAGTTATGAGAACCATATGATGTCACGCAACCGCAATAGCAGCCACGCAATTTTGGATTTCTGATATTTTGCTTATTAAGCCTGGAGGTAATTCTACCAAGAGCTAGATAATTACGAGATTCGGTTCTGTGGCTCTGGACCCATGGCCATGCCGGAGAACCGCTTGTGGGGGGGCAACTCATGACCTGGGTAGGGCATGAAGGACGAGCCAGGAATGCCCCCCTTCCCATGAGGTTTCAGTTGCCCTGTCACCACCGGCTCATCCTGGCTTTCCAAAAAGCTCCGAGGAGGCTGCCATCTTGCTGCCCAGGGTGAAAAAGGCGGAAGGGAACGACACCCTTTCCCTCTGGGGCAGGCATGCTAATATGGATTAACGCATAGTCCATTCACTTTTCTGCTGCAGGCTGCCGGGCTCTGCATTGAATCTTTGTGCTTCTGGAGCCATGGCCATGGCGGAGAGTCACTCATGGGGGGCAACTTGTGACCTTGGTAGGGCATGAAGGACAAGCCGGGAATGCACCCCTTCCCATGAGGTTTCAGTTTTCCCATCACCGCCCGCTTATACCTGGCTTTCCCTACCCCAATCCTTTAAAGGTAATTACTTCATCGTAAGATTGTTCTCTGACCTTTGAACATGTGTTTGCCCTTATAGGGAATAAAAACTTTGGTTTAATTTTTCATACTTTCTGTCATTATTTCTTAATTGGTGATTTCAGGCCATTAACATTAAGTGAGATCACTGAGGTTTAGGAATTTATTACTGCCACTTTTAGAACTATGGTGTTTTGTGGATTATTTTAGAGGAGCCCCTGCATCTTGCAAGTTTCTTTTTCAAGCTATGAATTTCCTAAGCTGATGCTTGTCCTTGAAGTTCTGTATCATTCCTTCAAATATAAATGTGAATGTCACTGGTAGAGTATTCTTGGTGAGGTGCTCATTTTATTCAGTTTTTCTACAGTGAATTTACAGAACATTCTTTATTTGTATTTTCCTTCTTTAATCTTGCTGCTTCTAATATTCTGCTTGCCTTTAGCCTTTGTAATTATGATTATAATGCATTGGTACATTTCTCTTTAGGTTTATTTTGACTCCTTGGACCTCTTGAGTCTGGATGGATGGATGTGTTCCTCAACTCTTGTAATTTTGCTCCAAATTTTCTGAGTATCAATATTAGACTCATCAAAGTCAACAAAACATAAGAAGGTAAGATTGAATAAAAATACACAGCTCCTCCTGAACCCTCCCATAGTTCTCTGGTGCTATGTGCACTTATTTCAAAGCCTTTTCTGTGTTCTATTATTTTAGAAGGTTTTTCTGCATTTCATAGTGGAGCTCACTGATCTCCATTTCTGTTACTCTGCTGCTGAAGTCTTTGTTGAGTTTTTAATTTCCCCTACCATACTCTTCAATTTCAAAGTCATTCAATTTTTCTTCAATTTTGTCACTTTTTTAGATTTTGAGCCACACTCAGTGGTACTTAGGGTTTTATACTGATACTATGCTCAGAGATAACTTGTGGTGAGCTCATGGAACCATATGGGAATGCTGGGATTGAACCTGTGTTGACCACGTGCAAGGCAAATATTCTACCTTCTGTACTATCACTCTGACACCAATTCTACCACTTTTAATTATAATTCTTCCTTATTTATGGTTTATATTTTTGTTACTTTTAATTGTACATAATTACTTTTAATTATACATCATTATTTCCTTGAGATCATCAAGCTGTCTCTGAAGTTATCTGAAGAGTTATAGAGCTGTTTGTTCCTCATATTTTCTTTTGGACTACTATCTTCACGTGCTTAGCTTGGTGGACTTTTACATTGATTTCCCATTTTGTGTTCTGTGCTCTGGGGGACTCTGTATTTCATCTCATAGTATCTCAAGACTGAAGTCTTCTACTAGGTATCCCTGGTGTCCACAGTGTAGGTTTAGGGAAATAGAGGTCTATTGCAGCTGTGTATCTAGCTATGTAGTTCAGTGTTCTATCAGCGGAGAGTGGATTCAGTGATCAAGAGACTCTGGGAAAGTGCAAAGACAGCTGAATAAGGGAATGGCCTGGGATACAGACCTGGAGAAGCCTGTGGTAGGAGATGGTGGAATTACAGATATGTGCTGATCCACCGAAGATCTCTGGGGGAAGTGCAGGGGTGCAGAATGCTTCTTAAGTTATCTATTATTTGCATCTAAGATGAAATAAAAGACTGTATATATGTATGCTAATGAATTATTTATAAGACCCTTTTCAGTTGTGACTTATGATGCTTATGATTCTGTTACTGTTGTTTTTTAATTTTATGCATGTTTTCAAATTAATTCACACAGAGACAACAGTTTAATTCTCAGTACAATAAAATGATAAGAAAGGCAACATAGAGATGTGTAAAAGCAGTGAATAAGAATTTTCACATATCTGTCAATAAAGCTTAATGAGTATGAAAATAAAATAAGTCTTCTTATTATTGAAGAGTCATACAGAGTTGAGAAAGATACCAACTGGACAGGGGTGGCACTGAGACGGAATCATCCCTACCGCGGAAGAGGATGAGGGCATGGGGCACTCTGCCCACTGAGTGAGTCAGGATGCCAGCACAATGTAAAACCAAATCCAAAATGTGAGATCTGGCATCACTACCCCAGGGCCCCGCATTTGAATTGATTATCTTCCTCTATTATATGCCAACTTTCCCGAATCTGGCATTCCTTTATAATTTTTTGTTTTCATTTTCTTTTAATTTACTAATTTGCCAGATTCAGGTTTGGATTGTAAACATTTCCTCCAGATTTTCCCAAATTTGACATACTAACATAGCTAAAAGATACCAAAAATGTCTTAAAACCAGGTAAAACCCAAGACAAATTATTCAGCCTTGGGAAGGTGGTAATTAGATGTATTCTTGGCAGCCATTTGTCTGATCTCATGGCAACAAAACAAACTAGTTCCATTTGTTGTTCAGAGGGCAATTGAAGAGCATTTTCTTCAGTAGGAGATATGTAGCTGTGCCTCCCTTTTCCGTGATCTCTCATATCAAATATCTTGCCTCCAATAGTAGTAGAACTAGAACCTAGAACCACTGTTGCTACCGAATAGAAAAATAAATGGAAGCATAGTTAGAAAAATAATAAATGCAGGACATTCCTGAGGAGTGGGAAGCATTTGTTCTAGTGGTTGTTATTGCTTTGGGCATTTGGTTTTGTTGTGTTTTGTCTTTTCATTTAGGAGGAACTTATGAATCAACTCTGCTCTACTTTTATCTTACAGAAGGACATCTAATTCATACTAATGATAGAATTTCAAGAATATTTTATATCTCCCAATATATGACCTATCCTGAATAAATTTTCTTTATGAAGAAGTCATCATCTTTGTACATTATGTTTGGATAAAAAAAAGTCTATGAGGAGCTGGGATGAGAGTCAAAGAAAACAGTTTGCTTGGGTAATAGTTTCATCAGTTAATAATATTGGGGACAAGTCAGGCTCTGTGAGGTCATGTCCAATAGATTAGGCTGCTCTTTTAATCAATAATTCTGACATTAATGCCACTTCCTTCCATCACCTTGGAAATAGAACTAGTTTCATCCCTTGTCCTTATGAACCTGTATGTGAAAGATGTGGCTGCTTGGCCAGGATGTTAAATCACTCAGTGACCAAGATGCAGACCTTCAGGCTGAGTTTTTGGAAAGAAAGTTTTAAAATTCACTTCCTTTGATTTGAAGACTCCACTGACTCATAAATTCCTTGTTCCTCGTCTTTAATTTGTTCTCTTTTTGAATCAGAATTTGAGATTGCTTAAACTCTTTTTATCTAGGTATCTGTTAACTGTGGTTATTTATTTTCAGCATAACATCCTGGGCTGGAGCGATAGTACAGCCGGTAGGGCATTTGCCTTGCATGCGGCAGACCCAGAGAGCCCGACAAGCTACTGAGAGTATCCTGCCCATACAGCAGAGCCTGGCAAGCTACCTGGCAAGCTATTTGATACGCCAAAACAGTAAGAACAAATCTCACAATGGAGACATTACTTGTGCCAGCTTGAGCAAATTGATGAACAAAGGGAGGACAGTGTTTCAGTAAAGTGCACAAAAAGCATTCTTGGTTTTTGACAAGAGAGAAGATATATGATGAGTGGAAAGAAAAATGATATCAGTAAAAGTGAGTCTAGAGAAACAGTAGGCACATTCCAGTTAATTTTATATTTCACTTTGTTATAGTGCCACAGAAGTCGTTTACAATGATTCTAGTGAGTGAATTCCATACTTTTTGTTTGAATACATGTGTTTTTATAGTGTTTATTTTACATACACATTAAATAGATATCTGGCTTCCTCATAGGGTTTAGAATAGGAATTTTCTGCATAACAGCTTGTTACTACACCTGCCTTGGTGTGGAGAAGCCTTACTACAGACTCAAGCTGACTCAATGGGCTTACCATATAGAACAGTCCCAGGGAAAGGGCCTGATGTCTTAATGGTTTCCTAGTTAATGTAAATTTTCTTAAGCTATCTCAGTCTCAGGGTCCACTGTACTCAACCCATCCAAAGCCCACATTTGATCTAAAGATCATTTACAATGGATTCAACTGGGTTTTTGCTCCAAGTACTTTTAGCAAAAGTGTTACAAACACTTGTGTTACTGAATCAACTTCCGCAGTGAGCACCAACCCAATTAGTCGCCGCCCCTCCCCAACAGGTATACCCACCTGGCGCCCCCTCCCCACCCAAACTCAGGACCCTGAAAGCCAGTCCCTGCCACCGGGACCCTGACCTGGGGCACCAACATCCACTTCCGCAGCAAGCGCCAGCCCAACTAGTCGCTGCCCCTCCGCAACAGTCTGTGGACTAGCATCTGGACTGGCTGGCGGCATGGCCACCATTGTAGGTTGTGTAACCTCCTTAAAAGCGGGCATGGTCTCTTTGAAAGTGGGCGTGGCCTTCTCCAGGGGAAGCAGATGCTCACATGGCCACAGTTATATTTCCTATTTCCAGCACTCTTGACTCATCCCAGCCTTCATCACCTAATTCTGTGGAAAAGTTCCTGGCCACCTCAACCAACTACAATACAACAATAACCCACTGGCCTACTCCAATTCTAACAAAAGTCCAGTACACAAAAAGCTGTACAAGCCCAATATTAAAGAGCAACTCCTCCAAAGCTTCACTAGATGCCTGTCATAAGCCAAAGAATAATGCCTGAGAGGAAGGTCAAACCCTAGAAAGGCAGAAGATTGACCATCATCAACCGACATTATCCAGAATCCTTTCCCATGATAAGAGGGAACAGTGCTAGTCAATTCCAGGTTTTGACCACTAGACAACCAAAACAACATGAAAAAACAGTGCAAATCTCCACTACAAGGAGAGGACGAAGAAAAGAGTCCCAAATCCTCTACCGGGGTTATCCACAAATATGCTCTCTTTGATAAAGAATTTTGAGACAAAATGCACAGAATGGTGAAGAACTACACAAAGAATCAATGGAGGAGATATCAAGAAAACTAAAGGAAGAAATGAAAGAACGGATAGCAGAAAAACTAGAGGAAGAAATAAGAGCAGAAATAAAAAAGCTACAAAAAAGAAGTGTCACAAATAGAGGAGTCGGTAGACAAAATTAAAAACTCAGTAGATGCCCTCAGCAGTAGGATGAATAAAGCTGAAGACAGGATCAGTGAACTTGAATATGAGCAACAGAAATGGCATGGGGAACAACAAGCAATCGGTAAAGACATCAAAATAGCTCTAAGGAGAATTAGAGACCTAGAGGATGACGCCAAGAGGAACAGCATTAGAATCATGGGTGTACCAGAAGGAAAGGAAGGCAACACCAATGAAAAATCCACAGTCTAAGAAATCATTGTTGAAAAGTTCCCAGAGTTAAATTATGTAGACATTCAGATCCAAGGAGCCAGAAGGGTGCCAGCTAAAAGGGACCTGAATAAAAACACTCCAAGGCATATCATAGTCAGAATGATGGATGCTGTGGATAGAAACACAATACTGCAAGCAGCAAGGTCAAAGAAGGAAATCACATACAAAGGAGCACCCCTTAGGTTTACAGCAGACCTATCAGAGGAAACCCTCCAAGCATGAAGACAATGGTGGTATATAGTGAAAAAAACTCACTGAAATGAACGCCTCACCAAGAATATTTTATCCAGGTAAACTCTCACTCAAACTCGATGGAACTATACACCATTTTGTAGATAAACAACAGTTCAGGAACTTCATAGACTCAAGAGAAAATCTAAAAGAAGGATTAATTGAAAATAAGGAGCTAAAAATATGTCTGTTCCTGGGAGATACTTTAAAATTATTCATGGGTTGTTCACCCAATACCCATCAGATAAGGGGTTGATATCAAGGATATACAAAGCACTGGTTGAACTCCACAAGAAGAAAAAATCCAACCCCATCAAAAAATGGGGTGATGAAATGAACAGAAACTTTCCCAAAGAAGAATTCCAAATGGCTAAAAGGCACATGAGAAAATGCTCCACATCACTAATCATCAGGGAGATGCAGATCAAACCAACAATGAGATATCATCTCACACCACAGAGCCTGGCACACATCCTAAAGAAGAAAAGCAACCGGTGTTGGCGTGGTTGTAGCAAGAAAGGGACCCTCCTTCACTACTGTTGGGAATGTCGACTGATTCAGCCCTATTGGAAAACAGTATGGACGATTCTCAAAAAATTAGAAATTGATTTCCCATTTGGTCCAGCAATACCATTCCTGGGAATATATTCCGGAGAGACAAAAAAGTACAGTCAAAATGGCATCTGTACTTCTATGTTCATTCCTGCACTGTTCACAATAGCCAAAATCTGGAAGAAAACCAAGGCCCGAAAACAGATGACTGGTTAAAGAAACTTTGGTACATCCACACAATACAGCTGTTAGAAAAGCATGTAACAGCTTGTCATTTTAATTTCATGACTTCATCTAGTCATGAAATTTACATACAAGTGGTACTACATGGAAAGTATCATGCTAAGTGAAATGAATCAGAAAGATAGGGGCAGACATAGAAAGATTGCATTCATCTTGGGTATATAAAGTAACAAAATAGGAGACCAACACCCAAGAATAGCCGAGATAAGTACCAGGAGGTTCACTACATGACTTGGTTGCCAGCCACACATGCTGGAGGAAAAGGCAGCTCAGATAGAGAAGGGAGTACCAAGTAAAGGGTGTTGAAAGGATCCTCCCCGGATGGGAGATGCATGCTGAAAGTATACTATAGACCGAACAGGATTGCCAACTCAATGCCTCTTTTGCAAACCACAGCAAACAAAAGGAGAGAGAAAACAAAAGGGAATGCCCTGCCACAGGGATGGAGTGGAATAGGGAGAATGGGGGTGGGTGGGAGGGATACTGGGAGCATTGGAGGTGGAGGATGGGCACTGGTGGAGAGATGGATACTCAATCATTGTATAAC
The DNA here is from genome assembly GCF_029834395.1 of Sorex fumeus. NCBI lineage: Eukaryota > Metazoa > Chordata > Mammalia > Eulipotyphla > Soricidae > Sorex > Sorex fumeus. The sequence goes on along the minus strand of NW_026606185.1, from coordinate 4,507,725 downwards.
TGAAACCCAAGCACAAAAATTTGTGTCTACAGCTGTACCTCATGGTGTTTCACTAATAAAAATTCTGAAAAATGTGTACTGAATCTTACTGAATCTGAAGCTCAAAACTGAAACCTCAAAAATCTACATTTTAGCAGTACTTGTCACATTTACAGTTTTAAGAATTTCTGTCGCATATGCCCAAAAACCAGATAAAGAAAGTATGGATAAAGAAAGACTGGATAAAGAACATATGGCACATATATACAAGGAAATATTTCTTGGGAATTTGTAAGACATTTCTTGCTTAGTAAGAATAGATGAACTAATACAATTTCCTGCTAAATGGATGGATCTGTAGAATATCACCCTTAGTGAAATTGGTCCAAAATAATATCTCTTATATGAGGGATATAAAGAAATAGTCAGGATATAACAAATACCCAGGGGCAATGAAAACAAAGAACTTGAGAACTGGTCCTCAGTAGGAAGTGTGTGTCCTTGGGAATGGGCAGTGGGTAGGATGAGAAAGGGAACACTAAAGCTCATGATACCCTACCAATAACGGTATTGAAAACCATTGAGCCTAAAAGAAAAGAAAAAAGGTGCCTGCCACAGAGACAGGAAAAGGGATCTGGAGGAAAACTGAGAATATTGGCAAAGGGACTAGTGTTAGATGGAGGACATGTTGCCCAGACCACAATTTGGGAAATTTTGAAGAAAGATCCTAGTAAGATTATTATATCTCATATGTATCATTCATTGGACGCATCAGAAGAATTATTTAGAAATTCAGATATCAAATATGCAATTATCTTCAATTATCATAGCTGAGACTAGGGCTGATGATGGAAGTTGTGACTAAGTTAATGAAGATTTTTCAGTAGGACCTGAATTTAGAACTGCAATGAAGAAATAGTTATGCTCTTAGTCACAAACTGCACAATTTTTTCCATCTGCATATTTTTTAATTATCTTCTCATTGTAATATATTTTGTTCCTTATTGTAGATGCAGAATCTCCTGTCCCCTTGCCAGGCTGTCTTCACCAGGGTACCTCAGAGTGGGGCTGGTTGAGTTTCCCTCCTTGCCCCAAGCAGAACCCCGGCAGTCAAAAACCTCCAGTACCCAACCACCACCATGCTCAAGGCCACTCTCCACAATTCGGATGAGCCTCACCAAGAAGAGACGAGCTTCACCCAAGACAGGATGAACCTCACCCGAGAGAGGACCAGCAGGAAAACCCAGGTAAGTGGGAACCCGTGACTGAGATCTCCAAACCTGCTTGGATCGGGACTAAGCCTCTTCTCCCCAGATCCCCAGTTTTCCAATAGCTTGGCACTTACACCCCCAAACCACCCTTGGCACCATGTAATCTCATCAATGGCCAAGATCCCAGAGAATATAAACTAAAGCTCCAGGAAGAGAACGCTGCAGAATTTCCAGAACGTGTGGCTGCCTTATACTCTTCCTCACTTATCAAAAAATCACACACTTATTTGGTTTCTGACATAGTTGCTTTTACTCTCTTATATTCAGCTTATGTGGCTCCAGAATGAAATACAACGACCCTCCCACACTTACCTTTTATTGTGGTGGGAAGGTGCTTGGTGGTGGGATTGGTGTTTGAATATTATCTGTAATGAATTATTGTGAACTACTTTTATGAAAATAAAATATATATTTAAAAATAAGAAAAATTTATAGAACTGAAAGAAAGAATGAATTTTCTGTGTATAAGTTTCCCTAACTAGAGACAAAATATAGAATCATTTGTTTATCTGGAAAACTTCCCTGATGCCTTTATAGCATCCTAAACCTAATCCCTAAACCCTAGAATCAGGCAATATATTTCGTTTTTATACATACTTTTCCTATATATATTGTGTATTATGCTGTGCTTTATATAAATGTAAGATGTTGGCTTCAGTAGTGAATTTTACATTTAAAGCAAGTAATCAAATATTCATTTTAATATATACCTATCCTACAGTCCTTAATAAGTTCTTTTACATAAGATATCACCACAAAATTCCCAAAAGCATTGTATAAAGGTTCTAATTGCTCTGTTTATAGATTTGTTAACTTTGTTTTGATATTTAACAAGTTTAGTGAGTATCTACATTTATTTTTCCATTTTATAATCAGATATTTATTTAGTTTTTGTATTAATTGACATAAAGAATTGCATAAATTTAAATTACTTAACATAATGATCACTTATGTTATCATTATAGAAATATTTATGTATACACACATATATTTATATATATACATATATATGAGAACCTCACAAGCTACCGAGAGTATCCTACCCACATGGCAGAGTGCAGCAAGCTCCCCGTGGTGTACTTGATATGCCAAAAACAGTAACAATAACGGTTCTCATTCCCCTGACCCTGAAAGAGCCTCCAGTCGTTGGGAAAGACAAGTAAGCAGAGGCTGCTAAAATCTCAGGGCTGGGACGAATGGAGACGTTACTGGCACCTGCTCGAGTAAATTGACGAACAAAGGGATGACAGTGACAGTGACAGTGACAATGATCATTTACATATTTTTAAAAATGTTTACTATCATTAACTATTTCTATCATGTTTTTCTTTTCCTTTACTTTACCTCATATAAAGGAAGGAAGGAAGGAAGGAAGGAAGGAAGGAACTAAGGAAGGAAGGAAGGAAGGAAGGAAGGAAGAGAAGGGGGAGGGAGGGAGGGAGGGAGGGAGGGAGGAAGGAAGGAAGGAAGGATGGAAAAAATAATTTTCTCCCCTTATTATGAAAACTTTTAAGATCTTGGCCTCTTCGCAATTGCAAATATATTATTCAACATTGTTACCCATAGTCACCAGCTCATTCTCTCTTCAGAATTTATTTACATTTTAAATATTAGTTTTACACTTTAAATATTCTTTCCCAAAATACTTAAAGAATTCCAAAATTTCTGTCCCTCTCTTTCTGACTCATTTCACTTAACATGACCTTGTCTACCCATTTATAAGCAAATTTCATGACTTTATCTCTCCTAACAGCTGCATAGTATTACTGCACTCATTTGTGGAGTAAAAAACAACATAACATGAGGCTGACACCTAAGGATAGTAGATACATGGGACAGGAAGATTGCTCCAAAGCTTTTCAGTATAATTTAAAGTGGGGAAATGGAATGCCTCCTAGCTCATTTTTCCGCCTCCTCTTATAAGCTTTGCCTTTATACTAAAATTTTCACGGGACCTTAACTCTTTCCTAAATAAGCAGAGTGGTAGTACAGTGAGGTAGGCACTGGCTTTGCATATTGCCAACTAGATTCAATCCCTGGCACCACACATGTTGCACCATGAGTGAGTGATACCTGAGCACAGACTAAGGCCTGAGACTACCTGGTGTGGCCCCAAAACTAAACCAAATAAGCAAACTAAATATTTTAGTAGTATATTTTTCCATCACTTGACGTCCCGTTAATCGTCTATTTGCTCGAGCGGGCACCAGTAACGTCTCCATTTGTCCCTGTTGCGTGCTACTGTAGCCCAATGGCGTCTGTTCGCTCTAGGAACACGAAGAGCCCCAAACTGATCATTCATGATCTTAATGAAAAAGTCTGACCATGTAGTAGGTGGGCGGCCACGCAGTCTTTTACATCCCGTGGAATCCAGTTGGTAACAGCTCTAGTCCAGCAGTCGTCTTTAAATCTCATTACGTGACCAGCCCATCTGATTTTTGACACCTTGGCAAATGAGACAGCGTCCCTGATTCTTGATCGTCAACGGATGTCAGAACTCCGGATTCTTTCTCTCATTTAAGTGAAACATGATATTCCAAGCATAGCTCTTTCTATTCTTCTTTGGGAGAACTGAATAGCGTTCTCATCTTGTTTACATAGGGTGCAGGTCTCTGAGGCATATGTTAATGCAGGAAGAACAGTGGAATCAAAGAGATGTGCCCGGAGCCGGAGGTTCTTCATCCTCTTAGCTATTTCTTCGATGCTCTTGAAGGCGTTGCAAGCCTCTATCTTTCTCCTGCGCAGCTCAGGTGCCAGGTCATTTGTCATGTTGAATTCTCAACCTAGGTACACATAGCTGTTGCATTCGGAGATTTTCATTCCATTGAGAGTGAATGGGGCATAAAGAACGAGGCTGTTTCTCATAAACATTGTCTTCGTAAGATTCAGCTGTAGTCAGACCTTTCTACACTCACAGTCGAAGTCGGCCAGCATTTTTGCCACTTGGCTGATGTTTGGTGTTATTAAAACAATGTCATCAGCAAAGTGGAGGTGGTGTAGTTGCCAACCATCTATCTTCACTCCCATTCCTTCCCATTCCAGTCATCGCATGATGTTCTCGAGGGTGGCACTGAAGAATTTTGGTGAAATGGTATTACCCTGCCAAACCCCTCTCTTGACATCAATAATTACTTCTTTGTAGAATGGTGAGATCCTGGTAGTGAATCCGTAATACAGCTCACGGAGGATCTTGATGTATTGAGCTTGAATGCCCTGATTGACTAAGGCTTCAATGACTGCTTCCGTCTCAACAGAATCAAAGGTCTTCTTTTAATCAATGAACGTTAGACAGAGTGGCATCTTGAACTCCCAAGAAACCTCAATGAGCTTGGTTATTGTGTGGATATGGTCGATGGTGCTGAATCCTTTGAGGAACTCGGCTTGCTCGCATGGTTGTCCGTCATCTAGTGTTCTGCCAATCCTATTTAGGATGACTCGAGTGAACAACTTGTAGATGACAGACAATAGGCAGATTGGGCGACAGTTGCCAATGTCATGGATGTCTCCATTCTTGAACAGTAGTACAGTTCTGCTGGTTTTCCATTGGGACGGAACCTTGCATTCAGACAGGTAGCGTGTGAAGTGCCAAGCCAGTGTATTGATGAGTACTGACCGCAGGTTCTTCAGGTGTTCAGGTCTGACCTTGTCTGGGCTGGCTGCTTGCTGTTCGTTTTTTTACTGACGAAATGGTGTGTCAGATTTCGGAAGGGAGAACATTGGAAACGACATATCCATCCTTTGGAATTTGGTATGTCAGCAAGTGGACATGGGTGTTGAAGAGATTTGAGTAGAAGTCATGGATAATCTGATAATCTTCTCCATTGTCGTTCTGGAAGATGTGATAGATCCATCAGGACATCGGAGGGCAGTCATCTTGGTCTTGTAGTTGGCAACGGACAGGCGGGCATTACAAATACTTTTCCCAGCTTCTGCCGCATCTACCAGCACTTCTACTCTTCTCTCTTTGAGGTTTGCCTTGATCGCATCTCTGCACTGCTTTGCGAACTCAGACGTTCACTTGCGGTTGCCAGAGGCATGCGCCAAACCATGCTGGCGAATAAGCTCAAGAGTTTTCGAAGACAGGTGTTTTTTTGTGGCTATCTCTCTCTTGGCGTTCCTCGCACAATCATGGAGGTGCTGAACCAGTCGATCATATTCCTCGTCAATGTTGTCAACAATGGCATCTTCCCATGTTGCCGCAATAGTGCCAAAGAGCTCCCAGTTGGTGGTCATTCTGGGAGTTCTCTTTTTAAACTTTGCAGCCCTTTATCCCCACTCTGTGAAGTAGAATTTTGCATGAAGGAGACGGTGGTCCGATCCCATTCGGAATTTTGGGACAACAGCGACATCAGTCAGGCAAAACCGTCGATTGAATATGATGTGGTCTATTTCATTGTGGAATCATCCACCGGGAGACTCCCATGTCCACCGTTTAGATTTGGCCTTCTGGAACTGTGAGTTACCATGGATGGTCTTGGTTGACATGATGAACTCAGACAGTCTCTCACCCTGTTCGTTTCATTCTAGGCCATGGGCCCCAATGTGAAGTTCTTCAGCTGATCTTCTTGGTCCTATCTTGGCATTAACATCACCCACAGTGATCTTGTAGAAGGTGTGATCTTCTTTATAGAACTTCTCCAGCTCCATGTAGAACTTCTCAATTTCTCCTTCATCATAATTAGATGTTGGTGCGTAGACAATGAAGATAGAAACTGCAGGCAGTGAGCCACATCTATTCAAATGTAAATGTCCGATTTGGGTTGTTAGGCATTCGAATGAATCAATGTTCATGGCCAAGTTTGTGTTAACAAGGATACTGACGCCTCCGAGCAGTAATTACAATGGGTCTCATATTTTTCCATGTCTTTGAAAAAAAGTCACAAAATTTTAATGACATTGAATTTAATCTGTATATTCTTTAGGAATTATGTTCCATTTAAACAATGTTGATTTTTTCCAATCCATGAGCAAGAAATATCTTTCCATTTCCTGATGTCTTCTTTTTCTCTTAGCAGTGTGTTCTATTTTTTACTGTTACCTTTTCTTAAGTTGATTCCTAGATATTTGACGTTTTTGAGCACTATATTAAAGGATACGATATTTCAAAATACTTATATTCTAGTTCATTATTTTTTACTGAATGCCACATATTTTTGCATTTTGTAAACTGCTGTATTGATTTATTATTTCTAAGAGTATTCTTGTGGACTATCACTGTTTTCAGGATACATGATACTACATATTGAAAGCACTAGTTTACTATGTTGAATTAAGTCAGTGACAGAGAACATTCTAGCCATGTGCGTCATCTCAGTCATGAATAAGGCTTTCAGTTTTCAGCAATGTGTACGTTCTTAGCTGTGGGTTTGTTGTGATGGCTGCTATTATCCTATTTTTTTAGGGTTTGGAAAAATCGCTAGTGAATTCATCTGGACCTGGGCTTTAGTTTTTAGGAAGACTTTTGATTACAGTTTCAATTTCCTTGATATTAATAGGACTATTCAGTATTCTAGTTCTTCTTGATTCAGCCTTGGGACATTATAGGAATCCAGGAATTTATCCATCTCTTCTAGGTTCTCTTGTTTCATGGCATCCAGACTTTCAAAGCAGTCTCTGATGATCTTTTGAATTTCTTTGGTTTCTGTTGTGATATCCCCCTTCTCATTTCTGATTTGGTTTATTAGGATTCTTTCTCTCTCTCTCTTACTTTGGGAGTCTTGATAGTAGTTTATCTATCTTCTTTATTTTCTCAAAGAACAAACTCTTGCTTTTATTGATCTTTGGATTGTTTTTTGGGTTTCCATGTTGTTGATTTCTGCTTTAAGTTTTATGATCTCTTTCTCTCTGCCTAGTTTCGGCTCCTTTTGCTCATCCTTTTCTAAGATCTTGAGATGTGAAGTCAAGATGTTTATGTGGACCCTTTCTTCCTTCTTGAGAAATGCTTGCAGAACTATAAATTTCCCACTTAACACATCTTTAGCTGCTTCCAACAGGTTCTGGTAGCTCGTGTCTTCATTCTCATTTGTTTCCAGGTGTCTTTTGATTTATTCCTTGATTTCTTTCCTGACATACTCATTGTTCAACATTGAGTTGTTTAATTTCCAGGTATTTGATTTAGTTTTCTGCATCTGTACATGAGTAACTTCTATTCTTAGTGCATCTGTGGTCTGAAAAGTTTGTTTATACAATGTCTATCTTCCTGATTCTGTTGAGGTATGCTTTGTGGCTCAGCACATGATCTTATCTGGAAAATGTTCCATGTGCACTGGAAGAGAATGTGTATTATTTTTTTTGGGGGGGGATGTGAAGTTCTGTATAGATCTATTTATTATCTCTCTCTCTTCTATTTCTTCCTTCAGAGTCATTATTTCTTTTTTGAGTTTTAAACTTCTTGATCTATTCAGAGCTTATAAGGCAGTGTTGAAGTCTCCAACTACTATTGTGTTGCTTGCAATGTCCTTCTTAAGGTCTGTTAGCAGTTGTTGTAGATATTTGGCTGGTCCCTCATTGGGTGCGTATATGTTTAGGAGTGGTCCCTCATTGGGTGCATATATGTTTAGGAGTGTGATTTCTGCCTTCTGTACATATCCCTTGATTAAAATTAAAAAATGGCTTTCACAATCCCTCCTAATCATTTTTAACCTGAAATCTTTGTTGTCCCATACTATTAAGGCCACCCCATCATTTTTAGTGTGTTATTTGCTTGCAGGGTTGTTTTCCGTCCTTTGACTTTTAGTTTGTGTTTTTTTCTGACTGTTCAGGTGTGTTTCTTGTAGGCAGCAGAATATAGAGTTCTGTCTCTGAATCCATTTTGCCACTCTGTGTCACTTAATTGGTGAATTTAGACCATTGACATTGAGAGAGATTATTGTTTTGGGGTTTTGTGTCATCTGTCCGTAAGGGTTTGTTTTGCTTGTAGGGGTTTGTCTTGTCTTACAGTAGCCCCTTTAGCAATTCTTTTGGATTTGGTTTTGAGTCTATGAAGTTCCTGAGCTGTTGTTTATTCACAAAATATGTACCATTCCTTTGAATTTGAGTGAGTTAAAGTACTCTTGTTGAAGCATTCATTTCATTGAAGTTTTTCACTATATCCCACCATTGCCTTCGGGCTTGGAGGGTTTCCTCTGATAGGTCTGCTGTCAATCTATGAGGTGCTCCTCTGTATGTGATTTCCTTCTTTGTCCTTGCTGCTTGCAGCTATCCATGATATCCATCATTCTAACTATGATATGTCTTGGAGTGTTTTTGTTTCGGGTCTCTTTTAGCTGGCACCCTTCGGGCTCCTTGAATCTAGATGCCTGCATTCTCCAGCTCTGGGAACTTTTCAGCAAGGATTTTTTTAACTGTGGCTTTTTCATTGGGATTGCATCCCTGACCTTCCAGTACTCCAATGATTCTAATGTTGTTCCTCTTGAAATCATCCCCTAGGACTCTGATTCGCTCTAGAGCTATTTTGAGGTCTCTTCCCATTATTTTGCTGTTGCCTGTAGGCTTCCTGAAGCTCATCTTCAAGTTCACTGATGCTGTCTTCGGCTGTAGCCATTCTACTGTTGAGGGCACACACTGAGTTTTTTTTATTTCATCTACCGAATCCTTTATTCATGACACTTCTATGTGTAGCTCTCCTATTTCTGCTCTCATTTCTTCCTGTATTTTCTCAATTGTCTGATCCATTGTTTCTTTCATGTCCCTCCTTTAATTTACTGGATATTTGTCCACCATTTCTTTGAGTTCATTGAACATCTTCATTACTTCATCTCTGAATTCTTTATTGGAGAGCTCACATTTGTGAGTAATGACCATTGAGGTTTCTGGATACTTTTCATCGTCCTCTCCTCATGGTGGGGATTTGCACTGGTTTTTTTCATGTTATTGTGGTGGTATGAGGAAGGAGATGTGACACCAGATTTCTGGGTATGGGTAAAATAACTGCCTCCCCCAAATAGGCCACGCCCACTGCTGCTGAGGCCATGCCCACTTCTTCAGAGGATACACCCCCTATGTGTACCAGGTGTGTGGGAGGGTGCATACCTGGGAGAGGGAGAAAACTGGTTGTGGTGTTGGGACACACAGGAAGGTTCTTGGGAAGGGTGAGTGGCCCAGGGTCCGAGAGGACATCTGGGGTGTGGGTTCAGGGAGGAGGTGGAATCCTGGGTTTGATTATTCACTGACCTGGGAGAGAGAGAAAACAGGGTGTGGTGTTGGGACTCTAATTTGTTTTAAAAAAGAAATAAAAAGATTCTTTGATTGAATTGTTATTTACCTTCCTCTTTAAATAGCAACTAAGCACTGTCTGTAGCACAGTCCTCCCATTGTTCATCAATTTGCTTGAGTGGACACTAGTAATGTCTCCATTGTGAGACTTGCTGTTACTGTTTTTATCAAATATGCCATGTGGAGCTTTCTAAGCTCTGCCATGTGAGTGGGAAACTCTTGGTAGCTCATCTGGTTCCTCGAGAGGGACAGAGGAATCAAACCCTGGTTGGCTGCGTGCAAGGCAAACACCCTACCTGCTGTGCTATTGCTCCAGCCCCAACTGCAACTAAATATATAGAAAATCAAACAACATACTGGATAATTGTTTGCGACTGTTATTTAATGGTTGATCTGTACTTTTGTGACTTTGTGGTCTGAGAAGATACTTGGTATTATTTCTACATGTGATTGTATTTATGTTTAATGTATGCCCCAGCCTGTGCTCTGTACTGGAGAACATACCATGTTCAGCGGAGAAAAATGCGTACTTCAGGGTAAAGGATTCTGATTATATTTTGTACCCAGTTTTGCTTCCTGATCCATCCCTTTACTCTGTCACTTTATGGGACAGTTAAGTCTATAGACACATAAATTATTTATATAAAGATATTTTTGCTAAGTTCCCTGATTTCTTGAAATTTGAGTGTGGTTTCCTAAGAGCAGTAGCTGCATATATTATTGAAATAATACTGTAAAATCCAGAAATTTCTTCTTGCTATATTCCACTAATCAGGTAAGTCACAGAAACCAGTCATATCAAAAGTACAGAAAGAGTTATCCCTTGCTACGATTTATGTAAGAGGCAAAAAACTAAAAAACAATCTCAAATCAACTGAACTTCTTTTAAAATAACATTTTATACGATATAATTTATAATATTTTAAACACTGTAGCACTGTGGCACTGTCCTCCCGTTGTTCATCAATTTGCTCGAGCAGACCCAGTAACATCTCCATTGTGAGAGTTGTTACTGTTTTTGGCATATCGAATATGCCACGGATAGCGTGCCAGGATTCGCCATGCAGGCAAGATACTCTCAGTAGCATTTCGGGCTCTCTGAGAGAGGTAGAGGAATGGAACCCGGGTTGGTTGGGTTGGTCACATGCAAGGCAAACTTTACCCACTGATATTTTAAAATATTACTTACAATTTATATTCAAAATTAATAATCTAAAAATATATTTTTCCAATATAAGAACAGCATATTAATCATTCAAAATATATAACTTTTTTAAAAACTTATTTTTAGTTTCTAGACTGCTTGAAAATCATCTACACTGAAAACATTTCACTGAATTTGAAATTTTAATAACAAAAGAAAACACCTTTATATGAATGTATGAGATACAGTAAGTCACTGACATTAAGATACATGGCTTCACAACAAATGAATCTATTGCTGAATAGGAACAAAGGTTATAATTTTTCAAATGGAGTCAAGTTTGCATTTTTTCCATCTGATTTTACTTATCTATATTGTCTTCTTCTAATTATGTTTTCATTAAAACCAACTGTAAAAATAAACTAGATTTATGAGTCATAGTCGAAAAAAGTATTTTTAATGAATAACTGTGAGGTACAGTTACAGACTTACAAATTTGTGTGCTTAAGTTTACGTTTCAGTCATACAATGATCAAGTACCCATCCCTCCACCAGCTAATTCTCTACTTCCAATTTTCCCAGTATCCCTCCCACCTCCTTATCCCCATATTCCCCGTCCCCCCACCTCTGTGGCAAACACATTTCCTTTTACTCTCTCTCTCGTTTTGGGTGTTATGGTTTGCGATACAGGTATTAAATGGCCATCATGTTGGGTCTATATTTTACTTTCAGCACACCTCTCCCATCTCAAGCGAGCCCTCCAAGCATCCTTTACTTGGGGGTCTCTACTCTATCTCAGCTGCATTTTCCCCCAGCATGTGAGGCTGGCTTCCAAGCCATAGAGCGATCCTCCTGTCCCTTATCTCTACTATCCTTGGGTGTTCATCTCCCATTCTGTTACTTCATATTCTACAAATGAGTGCAGTCATTCTGTATCTGTTCCTCTCTCTGACTCATTTCACTTAGCATGATATTCTTCATGTTGATTCACTTATATGCAAATTTCATGGCTTCATCTTTTCTAACAGCTGCATAGTAGTCCATTGTGTAGATGTACTACAGTTTCTTTAACCAGTCATCTGTTCTCAGGCATCTTTTTATTCAGATTCTGGCTATTGTAAATATGCTACAATATATGTACTAGTGCATATATCATTTTTACTGTACTTTTTTGCATCTCTGGAATATGTTCCCAGAATTGATATTGCTAGGTCAAATGGGAGCTCAATTTCTAATTTTTTGAGAAACATCCATATTGATTTCCCAAAGGGCTGAACCAGTCAGCATTCCCACCAGCAGTGAAGGAGAGTCCCCTTGTCCCCACATCCATGGCAACACCGATAGCTTCTGTTCTTTTGGATGTGTGCTAATGTCTATGGTGTTAGAGGATATCTCATTGTTGTTTTGATCTACATCTTCCTGATGATTAGTGATGAAGAGCATTTTTTTCTGTGCCTTTTGCGCATTCCGATTTCTTCTTTGAGAAAGTTTCTGCTCATTTCATTGCCCCATAAAATAACTTGACACTTGAGTCCAGGACTGGATCGATAGCACAATGGGTAAGGCATTTGCTTTGCATGCAGCCGACCCGATTAGCCCAGGTTCGATTCCTCCACCCCTCTCGGAGATCCTGGCAAGCTACTGAGAGTATCTTGCCCACCCAGCAAAGCCTGGCAAGCTATCCGTGATGTATTTGATCTGTCAAACACAGTAACAAAAGTCTCACAATGGAGGCGTTACTGGGCCCGCTCCAGCAAATCGATGAACAACAGAAGGACAATGCTACAGTGCTTATTAAGTCCAAGTGTTTTGAGAACATTGTTTAAAATGGGTTGTGATCATAATTTGCAGCTCTTTATCAGTAATGTAATTAACATGCATATACAGCTGTTTCCCATGTTCAAAGTCAGAACACGAAACCAAACAATTCTTTTTTGTAGATTCAACTGTTCTCCCTCATACCTTTGAATAAATAAGGCATTTTAACAGAGATTTTACGGTCATTAAATATAAACACCTTTTGATTTTATTCAAGGTTATAATCAAAACCAACTCCTTTTCATGGATTTTAGCAATGTTTCTTTATCCTACATGCTCTGTACTCTTGGTTCTCTCCCCTCTGGAGTGATCTTACTATCTAACACTGAAAGTCACATAAAAGCCTTTGTGCAACTTCCATATTTTTCTTTTGAATTTTGTTTTTTATTTCACAAACCATGATTTAAAATGTTATTAATATTGAGTCTAAACCAATCCCACCACCAGTGTCATCTTCCTCCATGTTCTCATGCTCCATCTTCTCTCCACCTCCCTACTCCACACCTGCCACCTTGACAGGCACTTTTATAAGTTTGGTGGTTGTAATTTAGATCTCATATTTATATGTGTTGCATATTCACAGTCAGATTTCAAGAATAAACTTCTCACACAAGAGGTCACATGAACAGTCAAGTGAAGCTAGTTTGATTGACAACTTACTAAGTTGTGCTTCTAGCTAACATACAGTATCAACCATTCACCATGAACCTAAGATAAATGACTGTAGGCATGTGTCCTCAGTTGAAACCAGAGGTTATGTAGCACTGTAGCACTGTCCTTCCCAGCAAAAAAATATTGTTCATCAATTTGCTCTAGCAGGCACCACTAATGTCTCCATTGTGAGACTTGCTGTTACTGTTTTTGGCACATTGAATAAGCCACGGGGAGCTTGCCAGGCTCTGCTGTGTGGGCAGGATACTCTTGGTAACTTTCTGGGCTCTCTGAGAGGGACAGAGAAATTGAACCCGGTCGGCTGCATGCAAGGCAAATGCCCTACCTGCTGTGCTATTGCTCCAGCCCATAATCTCCATAGTACATAACCTCTAAAACCAGAGGTTATGTAGTAATAATAACTAGAATTTAGAACCTAACAGTCCTTGCAAGCTTCTCATGAATTAAATTGCTTTACATACCTACTGCCAATCTTTAAATAGGAGGTGTTGGTTAGAGGGAATAGGAACTAGTCTCTGGGTACAGCTGGGTGTTGGTATCAGCTGGATACTGGGATCTATTATTTCTATATGCCTGAAACTGATGTACAAAAGTTGAAAAAATATGATTGAGAAAAATCTTCTCATAAAAACATTTTGATAAGAATAAGATTTTAAGGACAAAAGCCAGAATACATACTTGTATTAAAATGCTATTAAGAATAGATCACAGTTTTTTGACTTTTACTAATGGTATGATGTTTTAGTGTTTATGAATTAAAAATAAGAGGTAAGTTGACTTGCAAACCAGATTCATTTTATTAATATATTATCTCTTTTAGTAGTTATCAATTTTATTGAACTTCTAAGGGGCTGGAGCGATAGCACAGCAGTAGGGCGCTTGCCTTACAAGCGGCCAACATGGCTGACCCGAATTCGATTCCTCTGCCCCTCTCGGAGAGCCCAGCAAGCTACCGAGAGTATCTCGCCTGCATGGCAGAGCCTAGCAAAGTTCCCGTGACGTATTCGATATGCCAAACACAGTAACAACAAGTCTCATGATGAGACATTACTGGGCCTGCTTGAGCAAATCGATAAACAACGGGAGGACCGTGTGAGACGATTGAACTTCTAAAAGATCTGCACCTTTATTTTGTCCATATTTTGTGTTATCTTTTATTATTTTCATCATTATCATTTTGGTTATGTTTATATCTGATTTTCTAACTCAGGTTGTAAGTTTGTATTGTTTGAGACTTGGTCTATTATGTGTGCACTTAAAATGTTTAATATACTCTTAAACAATAAAAAGAGATACAACAACCATATTAATAAACAAGTTTTTACGTTTTTACAATGTAGCAAAGGCAGTATTAAGGGGCTGGAGTGATAGCACAGCGGTAGGGCGTTTGCCTTGCACGCAGCCAACATGGCCGACCCGAGTTCGATTCCTCTGCCTCTCTCGGAGAGCCCGGCAAGCTACCGAGAGTATCTCGCCCGCACGGCAGAGCCTGGCAAGCTTCTTGTGACGTATTCTATATGCCAGACATAGTAACAACAAAGTTGCCAATGGAGACGTTACTGGGCCCACTCGAGCAAATCGATGATCAACGGGAGGGCCTTTACCTTTTACCTTTTGATTTATTCCTTTACTTAAGAGTTATTCAGAAGCATGTTGTTTCTAATTTCATGCCTAGTTTTGTAGTTGACAGTGGTATTAGATATTATTTTCTATATATTTATTTACATATTTATTAAGATTTTTTTTGCATCCCTCAAAATGATCAAACTTTTTAAAATCCTAAGTGCATTCCTCAAAATGATCAATCTGTGATAATATCCCAAGTGCACCTGTGAATCAATTTATCTTGATATGGAATTAAGTGAATAATGTAAGTAAATTGCTAAATACATACATACAAAAATTTCTATTAATTCCTTATTGATGCTTTGTCTGGAGGATCTTTCTAATGTTGAAAGCATGTTGAGATTCTTTAGTAGAAAAATCAATGTAATAAGGATGAAAATATCAATTTATGCCTTTGATCTTCATTGCTTAATACCTTGCTCCAGTCTTGCACATTGCACTGCTATTTCGATTTAGGGCAATTACTGCCATTCTACCTTCCATTCTCAAGTAGATTTACATTTGTCCCTCTCCACTCATTTGTTCCTATTTGTTTTTCATGCGTATTGTGTGGGCTGGAATGATAGCACAGCGGTAGGGTGTTTGCCTTGCATGCAGCCAACATGGCCGACCAGAGTTCGATTCCTCCTCCCCTCTCAGAGAGCCCGACAAGCTACTGAGAGTATCTCGCCTGCACGGCAAAGCCTGGCAAACTACCTGTGATGTATTCAATATGCCAAACACAGTAACAACAAAGTCTCCAATGGAGACGTTACTGGGCCCGCTTGAGTAAATCTATGAACAATGGGAGGACAGTGACAGTGACAGTGAGTATTGTGTATCCTGGCGAATCTAATTTTTAAAGCATTTTCTCCATGTTTTTTGTGGATACCATGTGTGGATACCATGGGGCTGATACTTTCTCTCTATTTTACATTGACATAAGATTGTCATCGTTTAACTATATAAATACCACCTTTTTCTTCCTCCTTTTAATCTTTTGGTTGTGTCTCATATCACAGTTTTTGTTTCTGTTACTATTTTACTATTTATTCTTCTGCAGTATATCTTAAGTCCAAGTTCACAAAATCTTGAGCAAAGGGCTATAACACTGGTTCTATATGCAGCACCCTACATTTAATCCTTGCACTGCTCCATCCTGCTCTGGTGGCTCTGGGGACCGTGGATCTGAACAGAACCACATTGAGACATTGAACATTGACTCATACAGCACAGCTGAGTCTAGTTTTGTGAGAAGTAACCCCCAGATTTTCTGAAAATTATTTGTAAATATTAAAGATTAAAATAATTTTTCTTCCTGTAGAACATGAAAAGACCCAAACAGTTTTTATGCAAGTTAAGTGTTGTTTGTAGATTGTTCACTCAGCATATCTGATGTCCTCATGAGGCTCACAGAATGTGCTGACTTTAGAGAGGAAAGGAAATATATTTCCCTATGGCATGTTATTACCTTATTGGCTACTCAAAAGTTTAGCATGAGAGGCTATGGTATATCCCTCAATGAGTCAGAACCAAAATTTTCTGATGAAGATGAAATGCAAGTCAGCAGCAATATCTATTGGTGGTTTGATGCAGCCACTACTCAGGCTCTCTCCATAGCTTCTACATTCTAAGAAAATGTAGTCCATAGGTGAGAAAGTTTGCCATGTAAAATCCTGCATAAAAAGGCTCTGATCTGTAAAATCGGGGTGCCAGGGCCCTTCATCCCCATGATCTTCTTTAAAGGAGACATAGTAGTTATGGCAATAGGATCCACATTATGGCTCCTGCCTAGCTGTTGCTTCCTGCTACCTGGTCAGGCGAGGCTTGCCCCAGGCTGATGTCAATGGGGCCATTTTAGAACTGGAGGCAGGACCTTTCTCCACTGGGTGAGTCACCGCAGCCTCTACACCCAACCGGCACCATTCCAAGGCACCACCAGCAACTCCTGAAGCGCACAGCCACAGAGGAGTCCACATGACTCAATAAATCACATGCTTTGCAGAATTTACTCTCATTTCCTGTTATTCTGTAAGGATGGAAAGAGAACTCACACACACTCCACCCCCCCACAAAGATACTGAGGGAATATGCTGGGGATTAACTACAATGACTCAGCCCCAGTAAAAAAGAACACTAGAAAACCAATGAGGAAAATATGTAGAAGTCCACCAAGCTTAATGACCCAAAACAACATCACCAAAGAGATAAATAGTACCAGCAAATCCACAGAGAGTGAATTCATTGAACAAAGAAATGTTAAGCACAAATATGAGAGTTGAAATAAAAAAATGTGCTAGTCAGAAATGATAGAAATGTTTTTTGAGAAATGAATATATCATTTCCCAAAAAGGCTAGACCAGTTGGAATTCTCACCAACAATGTAGGAGAGTCCCTTTCTTCCCATATCTACGCCAGCACTGGTTGTTCTTTTTGATATATGCCATTTCTATGGTGTAAGATGATATCTCATTGCTGTGTTTATTTGCATCTCCCTGATGGTTAGTGATGTAGAGCATTTTCTATGTACTTTTTGGCCATTTGCATTTCTTTTCTGTTCATTTATTCTCCCCATTTTTTAAAATGTGTTTAAAGGGGTTTTTCTTGTAAACTTGTACTAGTGTATTGTATATCCTGGATTTTAACCCTCAATCTGATAGATTTTGGGTAAATAATTTTTCTCATTCCATGGGCTCTTTCTGTAATTTGGTCACTGTTTCTCAAAGATGCAGAAGCTCCTTAGTTTAATATAATCCCATTTGTTTATATTTGTTTTCACTTTGTTGGTCAATGGTGTTTGACCCTTGAAGATGCCTTTGGCTTTGATATCATGGAGGCTTCTGCCTACATTTTCCTCCATGTACCTTATGGATTCATGTGTGATATTGAGGTCTTTGGATGTGGCTTTTGTGTTTGATGTTAGACAGAGGTCTTAACCCAGCAATACCACTTCTGGGAATATCTCCCAGACATGCAAAAAACACAGCATAAATGACATCTGTATTTGTATGTTTAATTCAGCAGTGTTTACTATAGCCATAATCTGGGGGAAAAAAAGAAACAAACGGAGTACCCAAGAACATATGACTGGTTAAGGAAACTTTGATACATCTACACAATGGCTATATGTATGGCTATACTATATGGCTGCTGGAAAAGATGAAGTCATAAAATTTGCAAATAAGTGTATGGACATGGAGAGTATCATGCTAAGTGAAATGAGTCAAAAAGAGAGGGACAGACATAGGATAGCTGCACTCAATTGTGGAGTATAAGGTAACATGATAGGAGACTAACACCTAAGGACAGTAGAGATAAGGCCAGGAGGATC
This sequence comes from Sorex fumeus, assembly GCF_029834395.1. Taxonomy (NCBI): domain Eukaryota; kingdom Metazoa; phylum Chordata; class Mammalia; order Eulipotyphla; family Soricidae; genus Sorex; species Sorex fumeus. Next base: position 4,489,691 of record NW_026606185.1, on the reverse strand, counting down.
ACACAACGGTTTAGAAACTGGCCTCACATACTGTGGGAAAACGCAGTTGGTATAAAGAAGGGACCACTGAGTGAATGATGGTTGGAGGGATCGCTCAGGATGGGAAATGTGTGCTGAAAGTAGACTAATGGACCAAACATAATGGCCTTTTAGTACCTGTATTGCAAACAAAAACACCCAAAACAAGAGAGAATAAGAGGGAATGTGTCTGCCATAGAGACAGAAGGTGGGAAAGAGTGGGGATGGCAGAGGGATACTGGGACCATTGGTGGTAGAAAATAAGCACTGGTGGAAGGATGGGTACTCGATCATTGTATGACTGAAACGTAATCATGAAAGCTTATAAATATGTAACTGTATCTCATGTGATTCAAAAAAAAGTAATAGAAATTAAGAACATGGTAAGTGAATATAAAAAAGTCAATAGTAGCTCTGAACAGCTGAGTAACAGAAGCTGAGGGAATGGTGGAGGAGCTCCAAATGAGGAGGAAATTACTAGGAAACAGCAGGAGGTGGAAAATACTCTGAGAAGAAAAGAACTCATCCAAGGTTCTCTGGTATGCTACTCAGGAGGAAAAACACCAGGAAACAATAATCGGGGCAGGAGAGCTAGTACAGCAGATAAGGAGTTTGCTCTGCATTTAGCCAACCAGCAATCCCTGGCATCGCATATGGTCCCCCTGAGCACTGCCAGGAGTAATTTCTCAGTGCAGATCCAGGACTAATCTCTGAGCATTGCCAGGTATGGTCCAGAAAAGCCAAAAATATAGCTAAAGAAATCGTCAATAGAAATTCCTGGTGGTAAGGAATATAGGTATCAAGATCCAAGAGGCCTGAAGAACCCCAGTGAAAATAAACCCAAATAGGAAAACTCTAAGACATACTGAAAATGAAGTATTCCAAAGATAGAGATAGAATATTGAGCATTTTGTACTACATTCCTCTTTATCTTGCTGCATTCACTGAGGTGAACACCTCACCAAGAGTATTCTATCCAGCTAGATAACCATTCAGACTTAAAGGAAATATAAAGAGCTTCATAGATGGGCAACAGCTTAGGGGATTTGGGGCCTTGAAACCAGTTTAGCAAGGAGCTTTAATAGAGCTCCTTTAAAGGACAGGAGAAACTTCCCATCATGTGGCATTGAGTATGGCACCCACTAATGATACAAATGGTTGTCCTCTACTAGATAAAGGTTAACAACATAGAAATTAATCATCACAAATGGACCTCTATTGATTTGTCTTCTGATAACTCATTTTGCCATTCTTTTAAGTTTTATTGAACCAAGTAGTATGAAATAAATTTGTTATATGCCTGCCAAGGGGGAAAGCTGGTGTGTGGGAGGTACCCTAGGGCAATAGAAGAAAGGAAGGAAGGAAGGAAGGAAGGAAGGAAGGAAGGAAGGAAGGAAATAAAGAAGGAAGGAAGGAAGGAAGGAAGGAAGGAAATAAAGAAGGAAGGAAGGAATAATGTAAACACAGTAAATAAATTCACTGTTCTGGAAATAAAATAAAATTGAGTTATCTTAATTATTCCAGGGAAAGTAAACACTTAGGGAGTGTTTGACCTCCTGGATACTTTATATTTGAATGAATGTCTCCATGAACCAATAATATAACCTCCACCAGTTTAGAGCAGACAGGAGACCTGTAAGAAGTGACCTTGGCGAAAGACTGATCCACATTTGTGTAGTCTTTTCCAGTGTTTGTAAGTACATCAAGAGTGGTCAGACCTTTAATATTCCCACTCTTTGGTGATATAAAAAGAAATTAAAATTTAAAAACATTAAATGTGATTTATCAAGCTGTTCATAATTTAGTTGTTTCAGACATTCAATGTTCCAACACCAATACCATCACCAGTGTGACTTTCCCCTCCATCAATGTCCCCTGTTTCCCACCTATCACTCAAGCCTATTTCCTTAGCAGACACAAATTTATTCTGTGATAATTGTTATAGCTCACATTACTAAAGTCATTGTCTGAGGATTTACTGGGGATTTTGGTGTTAGTTAAACCTTCTGTGTTGTTTTCATTCATTGAGCTTGGTGGTCTTCTACACAACTTTCCAAACAGTGCTGCCAGGTCAGTAGAACCATGGTGAATCTAGGAAATTGGGATGCACACATGGCTGCATGTTCCAGGAGCTATGGATCTAGAACAATTTGAAGACTTGGTGGCTTGATGAGGTTTATATGTGGAGTTAGGGCCTTTCTACACCAAAGGGTGTTGGGTGTGGCTGGGGTCTGTTGTGCCTTCAGGCAGAAAGGGAAATCATAAGTCTTCTTGGAGTGGAGGCAGGCAAAGCTTCCAGCCTACTGGGAAGATTCAGCATCACTTTGTTCTTGATAGAACTAGACCACTTCTGTGGTTGTATGTGGATGGGGACTGCTGAGCTCTCTGGTGATCAGGTGAGAGAATGTATTCTCACCCATCACTTATGGAACTCAATAAAGTTATTCATAATTGGCTTCAGGCATACAATGTTTTATTATGAGTCCCTTCACCAGTGTTCCTTCACACCAGCCTTCTACAAGAGACACTTTAAAAAAATTTTTTTGCAATGTGGTTGACAGTCCTATTGCTTAACACTATAAGACCCCAGCAAATAACTGCCCACTCCCTGTCATATCCCTTAGCACCCCCAACTGGCATGTTTCCTACTGAATACCAGTACACTTGTTCTTTGGGTATTCATTATTCCACCAATATGTTTCTTTATATCCTGCATATGAGTGCGATCAAAGATAATGGAAATATCTGTGTTGGTCTCTCTCCCTCTGAGCAGCATGATACTCTCCAGATTCCTCCATGTTGCAGCAAACTTCATGACTTAAGATAGTTTCTTTAACCAGTCACCTATTTTTGAGTATATACTATAAGGGCCCATAACAAGTTAGAGAGAAAACATTTACACCCTAATTTCCTTGCAGCACGATAACAGCCCAAGTTTTCAAGAAGTGGAGTTGTTGGGTTAATGAAAGTTCAGAAAGTCTTGACCAGTGGACATTCCCACCAGCAGTGAATAAGAGTCCCTTTCTCCCTGCATTCATGTCAGCACTAGTTATTATTATTATTATTTTTGGTATGTGTCATTCTCTGTGGTATGTTTTTGGGAAGAAGAGATGAACAGAAACTTTATTTTCAATCATATTAATGATAATATTAATTGTAGTGTTTGTAGAAAATCTGTTCTAAACTTTCCATGCACTATCTTACTTTGAGTACCTTAAAAAGAATCTTATTAAATGTGGATTGGCTTTTATAAAATAAATATTTTTTATATATTTTTATTAGTGAGATATCATGAAGTACAGTTGTAGACTTACAAATTTTTGTGCTTGGGTTTCAGTTATACAATGATCAAATACCCATCCCTGGTTTGCAAAAGAGGCAATGGGTGACAATCATGTTTGGTCTATAGTCTACTCTCAGTATGCTTCTCCCATCCTGGGAGGATCCTCCCAACACCTTTATTTGGTGTTCCCTTCTCTATCTGAGCTCCCTTTTACCCTAGCATGTGTGGTTGGCTTCCAAGCCATGGAGTAAAATTCCTGGTACTAATCCCGGTCATTCTTGGGTGTTAGTCTCCTATTTTGTTACTTTAGGTTCCCCAGATGAATGCAATCTTTCTATGTCTATCCCTCTCTGACTCATTTCGCTTAACATGATACTTTCCATGTAGTACCACTTGTATGTAAATTTCATGACTTCATCTTTTCTAACAGCTGCATAGTACTCCATTGTGTAGATGTACCAAAGTTTCTTTAACCAGTCATCTGTTCTCGGGCACTCAGGTATTTTCCAGATACTGGCTATTGTAAAGAGTGCTGCAATGAACAAACAATTGCAGATGTCACTTCGACTATACTTTTTCTCCTCTCTGGGATATATTCCCAGGAGTGGTATTGCTGGGTCAAATGGGAGCTCGATTTCTAATTTTTTGAGAATCGTCCATACTGTTTTCCAAAAGGGCTGAACCAGTCGGCATTCCCACCAGCAGTGAAGGAGGGTCCCTTTCTTGCCACATCCACGCCAGCAACGGTTGTTATTGTTCTTGTGAATGTGGGACAGTTTTTGTGGTGTGAAATGATATCTCATTGTGGTTTTTATCTGCATCTCCCTGATGATTAATAATGTGGAGCATTTTCTCATGTGCCTTTTAGCCATTTATATTTCTTCTTTGTGAAAGTTTCTATTCATTTCATCTCCCCATTTTTTATGGGGTTGTATGTTTTCTTTTTGTGGAGTTCAACCAGTACTTTGTATATCCTTGATATCAACCCCTTATCGGATGTGTATTTGGCGAATATCCTTTCCCATTCTGTAGACTGTCTTTGTATTTTGGTCACTGTTTCTTTTGAGGTGAAGAAGCTTCTTAGTTTAAGATAGTCCCATTTGTCTATCTCTGTTTTCACTTGCTTGGCCAGCGGTGTGATATCTTTGAAGACACCATTAGATTCTATGTCATGGAGGGTTTTGCCAACTGTTTCCTCAATGTAGCTTATGGATGGATTGGCTTTTAGATAATGGAGGCTCCATGGCATTAATGTATACAATGACAATTATAATTAACTGACATATTCACAGCGAGACACTTTGTGTGGATCCTGGTTCAATCTTCATCTTAAGCAGCAAATATTTTAGGGTGCTGAGGAGCACTGGGGCTTGACCCTCACCTTTCAATTCAGTCCGTTTTCTTTTCATATGGGAATTTGGGTAGAAACATAGACTGCTTATCACCCTGTGTGCCCTGAAGGAGATCTATACCATAGAAACTACAGTGTGTCACTTAGAAATGGTTTTTGTGGTCACACCTGGCGATGCACAGGGGTTATTTCTGGAATGGCACTCAGGAATTACTCCTGTAGGTGCTCAGGGGACCATAAGGAATGCTGGGAATTGAACCCGGTTTGGCTGTGTGCAAGGCAAATGCCCTACCCACTGTGCTATCACTCCAGCCCCGAAGGAATGGAAGAAAAGGAATCAGATTATTTTATTTATGCATTTGAAGAACCAAAATATGACTTTTCTTTTAGCTTTGAACTACATTAGTTTCTAACTTTTTTCCACTGTCTACTAAACTTTAATAGAAGACAAACTTATTTAAAAAAATAAAAATAAAGAAGTTTATATTGGATTATTCATTGAATTCCATCTTTCTCTTGGTGTGTATGGATAACTATGTTCTATTAATCCTATTTTGATTGGTTAGCATCTAGCTACTTCAAGACTCTAGCAATAGGATCTAAGACTGAAATAAAAGGGGCAAGGCTTGATCATATTTAATGTCAGGATGCAGAGACAATATTAAGATGTGGGATATCAGTACTGGCATTTGTTCTATAAATCTTGTGGGTTACGATAACTGGTTTCTTGGAGTTCTGTTCTGTTTCAGGGAAGTTTATTTTAAGTGGACCCTACATGTATGGGATTGTAATAACAAGTGATATATCTAGGCCCTCAATAAGCATGAATACTTTGTTACCTCCTTGGATTTTTATAGGATCTCAGATCCCAGATGTGATTACTTACTGTAGATCAAAAAGTAAAGGTATAGAAGCGCTATTTAAAAACGTGGGACCCCTGTAAGATGAAAGTGAGAAGCTACTTCACATGTACCCTACTTGTTTTTCTCCAGATTCTGGACTTTGAGAATAAAGGAGATTCATTTGAGGAAAAAAAAGACACTGGAAACTTGAGCTTTCAGCCTTCTTGATTCCCTTTTTGCTTTTGCTAAGGAGACAGGTTCCAGTCCTCACTGAGGCAAGTGGTCCAGAGCTCTCTGATGAGTGCTCTTCTGAGGGGTATGCTCAGAATACTGCAATTCTTTTCCTAAGTTCTATGTAAGATATAAACTGTTTTCTTTCCATCAAGAATAAATGATGATGAGAACAATTACACTAAAATGATTTAAGAAGCTGCTGATATTCTAAGTGAACTCTTGGGAGGATTCTCAGTTTTTGCCCTGTGTTGTAATTAACTGTGATGTTGAATCATGGTTTTAGTCATGTAGCTGGAAATGATTTAGTCATGTAACTGGGTTACTTTAATAGCTACAAAAAGTAAAGTTTTCTCATTTAATAAAGTCCATGTATTATTTAGATTGTCTTAGTTATGATGTCTCTCTTTTGTGTTTTAGAATCTCATCCAGAAAACCATACTGCTCAATAACCGTGTCTCCAGCTATTTGGTCAGCATTGCTAAGGAAAATGCCATCATGGAAAATCCATTATCGTTGTCTTTTCCAAATTTTAAACATTTCTTGTACTCCTGAGTTTGTGATCCCTTACCCTTTCAAATCCTCCTCAAGAAGTTTATATTGGATTATTCATTGAATTCCATCTGCGCTCTAATTTTCCTTAAATTCCAGAACCTAAAACCATGTTAATTACTACTAAAGTATATATTTGCTTTGAAATACTAGCAATTATAAAGAAAATATAATGTATGCATATTAATTTGTGCTATATCTATACATAATTATGTATACATTCAGTATGAATTTATGTTTACCTTGATATGTGATGTTCCCAACCAAGAAAATGACAGAAAATTTTCCAACCCTTTTGTATAATCTTCTACTGCAACAGTGAGAAAAATGACTTCCATTTTTTATTGTCATTTTATCATTTGTAGTGAGGTACATATATGAAGATGTTTGCACCATTGAGTAAAATTCCTTTTAACTTTAGTTTTATAGGTCAATTGAGTTTTAGCTCAGGTTGTTTTCACAAAGGTCTCAGTGGACCCCTGAATCTATGCAACAATTATTTTTACCAACTCTACAATACATAATTGGAAAAGATACACTCAGCTGCAGGATAACCACATTCTGGAATAATGGCTATTATAGTGGAGAAAATGAAGTAGAAATCACTATAACTGCCTCTATCTAGAAAATAACAAACCAAAGCAAAACTACATTCCTGGAGGGATTATAGATAGAGCTTATTGTCACCATTATGAACTTAAAAGTACCAGGTAGTAATTCCCACTATCTCTGTCCTATGTAATGGACAATAAGAGAATTGAATGGGGGCCGAGCATAGAAACATGGCAGTGAATGGTCATAACCTTTAAAAGTGGTAATATTAATTTAAGATGCTATACCAGGTTTGATTTCATTGAGCAAATTGATACATTCACTGGTACAGGGCATGCAGCTACTGACCTTGGAGACAACTTTCTCTCTATCATTGCTCATATCCGTCACCAGGAGCTGCTTGCTTCCCTGGAAGATAGTCCCTGTGGCTGGAGATAATCGGCAACATGTTCCTCAACTGTGTGTTCTGGTTTTGAGTGAAGGCCAGAGGAAGAAAGTTTGCAAGCTATTTGGTAAATAACACAGGGTAACAAAGGGTCTACAGAAGATCCAGGATGTTTTATAAGCTGCCCTGCCCTACCTAGCATATACAGCACTGCCTTGAGTGTCAGTAGCAGGGAAAGGTCCTATTTGTAATTTTGGCAAATCCTATACCAGTGAATCACAGAACTGGTGCTAAGATTTTAGGGAAAAACTCTACCATGAGACTATGATGGTTAGTTCCGGTCTCATCTTACTTAGTTGAACAAATAATAGACACTTTATGACTTAGTGGTCCATATCTAAAATTTGGTATGCAGAGAGCACTTTTTATCAAAAAGAAAGCAATTATTATGCCAAGAAGGTCCTGAAGATTAATGGTCCAGGCACCCATATCCCCACTACTTCTACTGCACTATCTTCCCTTTTCCAATCTGAATCTACAACTTTATTAGGTGTTTTAAGGATGAGTTGACAGAAGAGGTGAAGATTTATTCTTATAGATAGTAAACCAATTGGGCCAGAGCAACAGCACAGCCAGTAGGGCATTTGCCTTGCATACAGTCGACCCAGGTTCGATTTCTCCATCCCTCTCAGAGAACCCAGCAAGCTACCGAGAGTATTCCACCTGCACGGCAAAGACTGACAAGTTCCCCGTAATGTATTTGATATGCCAAAAACAGTAACAACAAGTCTCACAATGGAGACACTACTGGTGCCCGCTGGAGCAAATTGATGAACAACAGGATGGTAGTGACATTGACAGTAAACCAATGCAGGCTCAACCTCAAAGTGGTATTATATAGCAATACAACATATTTAAAATTAAGGGGTAGAGAATTCTTCCCAGAGTAACAGAGTTCGGATTTTTGAGGTGTGATTTCCTCAGTTGGAAATCCCTCACTGTTTTGTCATGTAAAGGCTCTCTAACCCACGCATTTTAGAGACATTGTTCAGAAAAGTAACTAAAGGCATTCAGGTAGAAGTGACTTAATCCATCTGCATAAATTGTCTAAATTCACTATCCCCCCTCTAAAATTTCTTCATCAATGCCCTCTTTGTGTTAGCTCAAACAGATCAGAATGCATTGTAAACTAAATAAAGCTCATTTCACTGTGGGGCAGCAGGATTCAGATACATTGATGCTTCCAGTTCTAGAGATGTTAGGTTCATTACTGAAAGAAAGTCATAATTGGTAATGGATGTTATGCACATAAAACCCTTCTGAATTATACTAATTGCAACATAATTTATAATCAGAAAATTTGAACATAATACAAAAGCTATATACATGTTGATTATATCACTAGACTATGCAAAATTATGCAGAAAATACAAGGCAAATATTAACAGTGATGTATTAAATTATTTAATGGTAGCACTTTAGCACTGTCTTCCTGTTTTTCTCTAATGGGCCCTGTGACATCTCCATTGTGAGACTTGCTATTACTGTGTTTGGCATATCAAATACGTCACGGGTAGCTTGTCTGGCTTTGCCATGCGGGTGAAATACTCTCGGTAGCTTGCCAGACTCTCAGAGAGGGGCGGAGGAATCCAACCTGGGTCAGCCACGTCGGCTGCATGCAAGGAAAATGCCCTATCTGCTGTGCTATCATTCCAGCCCATTAAATTATTTAATAGTAGGAAAATAAACATTACATTGCAAACAACTTTATACTGTGAAAAAAAGCATAAATATAACTACTAAAGATATCAAAAATTTCTTAGACCATGATCACATTTTAAAGGGATATTTATTTGTGACCTGTTCAACACTCAAATGCAATTACTTTGGGGGTTATGAGATGGGTTATGCATTTAAAATACTATTGAGGGAGAGGATTATGAGGTCACAGAAGCTGTTTAACAACTTCTATATCATTTCTCTTGATTCTTTCTTTGCCTTGAGAACAGAACAATGTGCACTGTTCTCATGACTTTACAAAGGATTTAGATAGTAGATGAATCTCCTCAGGTTAACAATATCACACAATTCAAGTTTATATTCTAGACCTCTTCATTCTGTGCTGCTGCACTTACTTTGAGTGAAGGGTTATAAGCCACATGTCCCTCAAGCACTTGGACACATGGGCAGAGACAATGAAATGCCTTTCTACACCACAGTCACTTGAAGGGAAACCATACGCAGTAATGCTCAGTGTATAATCCTGGACCTACATTTAGAAATCACTCCTAGTGGTATTCCAGGTACCATATGGGGACCAGAGGATCAAACCCAAGTTGGCACCCTACCCACTGTACTGTCTCTTCAGCTGCACACAGTATTAAATGAAATGTCCTATTTGCAACAATAGCACAGATGCTTACAAAATGATGGATACATCCACAGAAATTCTAAACTTGTTTTGCTATGAAGTTATCCCGTCTCTTCATCTGTCTTGTGTTTGGCTCTGGCTGTGACCTTCAGCATCTTGTTTCTTTTCTTTATCTTTTCTTTTTTATTTTATAACTTTAAGTCATTGGTTTAGTTACAGACATTCAATATTCCAACACAAATCCCACCACCATTGCCACCATTGTACCTTATCACCACCATTACTTTCAATTTTCCCAATTACCCCTGAAACCTGCCATGATATCAGACCTTAATAATTTATTTTACATTGCTTTCTTATAAATAATTTGCTAAAATGATGATCAAAAAACGTTTCCTTAGAATGTTAGTGAAGATTATTGTATCTCAGCATGGAGACACTAAGCCCCTATTTAAGAGATTACAAAGATGTTGCGACAGGTTAAGACTACTGTGTTTATATTTTGTTCATTGAGATCAGCTGCCTTCTACATCATATTCCTTTCAGTCTGATATGCTACTCTGAACATTTCTCCAAGACCGTTTGGAATCCCTGAGTCATACGAAGTAATTTGTTTTTCCTTTGTTTGCTCAATTTGAGGTTGTGTCAAGCTACCAAGATTCAAGATTTTTTTGTTATTGTAATATTACTTTATTTGTTTCACTTTAATCAGAAATATTCTATGTTAATAATGACTTCCAAATTGTGTTTCCTGGACCAATAGAATCAGCATCACCCAGGAAATCAGACACAAAGCTCAAATTGTCAGCTCTTGTCAAGTCTTATCGAGTCATCTATTTATTTATGTATCCTGTGGGTTCATCCTATAGGATACATGGAGCCTTGAACGTGGCCAACCCAGCAGACACAAGTTCAATTTCTCCGCTCCTCTTGGAGAGCCTGGCAAGCTACCGAGAGTATCTCGCTGGCACAGCAAAGCCTGGCAAGCTACCCGTGACATATTTGATATGCCAAACACAGTAACAACAAGTCTTACAATGGAGATGTTACTGGACCAGCTCAAGCAAATCGATGAACAAAAGGAGGACAGTGCTTAACAATACATCCTATATGTATCCTATATGTATCCTATAGGTTCATCATAGGCCATTTGAAAAGGATTTCTGATGATTTGGATGCAGTCTGGACTTTGAGATCCATTGATTCATTCTAGAAAAAATGTGGATGTACTGTACATATAACACGTTTTACTTTTTTATTTGTTTTGTTTTTTTGAACACATCCTTTGGTGCTTAGAACTTACTGTTTCTGGACTAAGGGATCATTTCTGTTGGGACTCAAGGGACAATGGGGATAAAACACAGGTCAGCCACATGCAAGGCAAGGGCCCTCTGCTATCACTTCAATCTCTTTAGACATTTATTATAAAACAATTTCGGAGCCAATTACTTTCTGATTCAATTTACTGTTCATTTGATGACAGTCTCTATCTTGTGCATGCAGTCTCTATCTGCATACAAGAATATCATTCTACATAACATTCCAATATAATGATGTAATTATATCATTCCATTATTCCTCTTCTGTGAGTCACATATGAAAGATATTTTGAAAGCAATTCCAGGGAATTCCCTACACTTAGGCCACCAACTTGCACAAGAGATGGCCTTCAATCCTCAAGAATTGGAAGCAGAATCAAATGGCATTTCTGACCTTATGTGTTCTTCACCCCCTAATATCAAGCCATACTTTAACATATGAAGCTGTATCAATTGCAATATCAGACTGTTACCTATGCTACTAAATCAACATGTTTTTAATCAGATGTTTCTACAACCACCTCCTTGGAATGGTTTAACTAAGCTCTTAATGGAACTAAGGATATTAGTGTGTAATTTCTAGTGTAAATAAATTGATAACAAAAGGACAGCAATGACTATATACATACATATATATATATATTCAATTTATGAAGTCCCTAATCAAGAAGTCTTTGTGATTTGTTGAACCCTACCCCCTCATTTTCAAGAATAGAGAGTCTGGAGCTATGAGTTCTAACCTTCTAATAAAATTCTGTTTTCTTTTATTTTTCTTTTTGATTTTTTTCGAGAACGGGTCATAAACAGTGATACTGAGGGGTTACTCCTAGCTCTGCACTCAGGAATGACTCCTGGCTGTGCTGGAGGTACCATATGGGATCCCAGGGATAGAACCTGGGTCAGCCGCATGCAAAGCAAACGCTCTACCCACTGTACTATCGCTCCAGTCCAAAATTTTGTTTTTCCGTTAGTCAGTTTATCATTTTGAAAATTCTATGTAAAGGTCTTATGGTATTTATATTAATAAAACAACTAAGAGTTTAGAAAGTCTGTGCCAAAAAATAAGGACCAAGATAGATATATTTCTTATTGTAAATCATCATATTACAGTTAATTGAAAATAAGGAGCTAAAAATATGTCTGTTCCTGGGAGATACTTTAAAATTATTCATGGGTTGTTCACCCAATACCCATCAGATAAGGGGTTGATATCAAGGATATACAAAGCACTGGTTGAACTCCACAAGAAGAAAACATCAAACCCCATCAAAAAATGGGGTGATGAAATGAACAGAAACTTTCTCAAAGAAAAAATCAAAATGGCTAAAAGGCACATGAGAAATGCTCTACATCACTAATCATCAGGGAGATGCAGATTGAAAGAACAATGAAATATCATCTCACACCACAGAGACTGGCCCACATCCATAAGAACAAAACAACTGGTTTTGGAGCGACTGTGGGGAGAAAGGGGCTCTCCTTCAGGTGCTGGTGGGAATGCCAACTGGTTCAGCCCTTTTGGAAAACAGTATGGACGATTCTCAAAAAATTAGAAATTGAGCTCCCATTTGGCCCAACAATACCATTCCTGGGAATATATCCCAGAGAGGCAAAAAACTATAGTCAAAATAATATCTACACTTCTATGTTCATTGCTACACTGTTCACAATAGCCAAAATCTGGGAAAAAAAAAAACAAGAGCCCGAGAACAGAACACTGGTTAAAGAAACTTTGGTACATCTACACAATGGAGTACTATGCAGCTGTTAGAAAAGATGAAGTCATGAAATTTACATACAAATGGTACTACATGAAAAGTATCATGCTAAGTGAAATGAGTCAGAGGGAGAGGTACAGACATAGAAAGATTGCATTCATCTGGAGAATATAAAGTAACAAAATAGGAGACTCACACCCAAAAATAGTCAAGATAAATACCAGGAGTTTCAATCCATGGCTTGGAGGCCAGCCACACGTGCTAGGGGAAAAGGAAGCTCAGAGAAGGGAGCACCAAATAAAGGGTGTTGGGAGTATTCTCCCAGGATGTGAGATGCGTGCTGAAAGTAGACTATAGACTGAACATGTTCTCACTCAATGCCTCTTTTGAAAACCACAGCACCCAAAAGGAGAGAGAGAACAAAAGGAAATACTCTGCCAAGGAGGCAGGCTGGGATGGGAGGGTGGGGGGGGGGAATGGAGGAGGGCGGTAGTAGGGTTATTGGGATCATTGGTGGTGGAGAATGGGCACTGGTGGAGGGATGGGTACTTGATCATTGTATAACTGAAACCCAAGCACAAAAATTTGTAAGTCTACAACTGTACCTCATGCTGTTTTCCTAATAAAAAATAAAATAAAAAATAATTCATAGGAAGATGCCCATGCTATAATTGTAAAGGTCTAGTTCCACTGCTACTAGAAAGGTCAGTTGATTTAGAGACAGACACTCAGCAGGCTACATTAGAGTTTTATGAAGTATTGATGGGAAGAACAATATGGGCTTCCTAACAGTAAACCAAATAATGCATGACAGCATCTTTTAGGATTGTGGGACAGGGCAAAGGCCAACGGGAATAAAACTAGATTCTGCATGATAGATGTTTAACCACTTTTCTTGTACAGCTTAGAATCTCAAGGGCATGCCAGTCGATGCCTCATTTACCTCTGATGCCAGACAGATTGCCTCAAGATAAGACATTTTTCGGTAGTGGATCAGAGGGAAAGAGGAGTCTTCTTACTTTTTCAACAAAGTTTATATAACCTCTTAAACAGTCCTAGTTCCCAAACCCATTTAATTCTCAGGTTGGGACAAGTTTACCATGTTCTCATTTTTCTAGTACCTGAATCCTTGTCTGGGTCCTCCCACTGTTCATCGATTTGCTTGAGCGGGCACCAGTAATGTCTCACAACAAATTGCGAGAGTTATTGTTACTGTTTTTGGCATATCAAATACATATCGGGTAGCTTGTTAGGCTTTGCAGTGTGGGCAAGATACTCTCAATAGTTTGCCGGGCTCTCCAAGAGGGGCAGAGGACTCAAACCCGGGTCGGCCGTATGCAAGACAACCGCCCTAGCCACTGTACTATTGCTCCAGTTAGTACCTGAATAAACCATTTTTCCCCCTGAAGCAACCCTTGCATCTTTTTTTTTTTTCCCCTTTATTTTATTTTATTTTTTTTAAAGTTGTAGATTTACAATTTTTTGTGCTTTGGTTTCAATTATACAATGATCAGATACCCATCCCTCCACCAGTGCCCATTTTCCACCACCATGGATAATATCCCTCCCACCCCCATCCCCCCATCCCCCCGTCTCTGTGGCAGGGCAATCCCCTGTGTTCTCTCTCTCCTTTTGAGTGTTGTGGTCTGCAAAAGAGGCATTGAGTGGCAAACATGTTCAGTCCATAGTCTACTTTCGACATGCATCTCCCCTCCTGGGAGGATCCTCCAAACATCCTTTATTTGGTGCTCCCTTCTCTATCTGAATAGCCCTTTCCTCTAGGATACCCGGCTGGCCTCTAAGTTATGGAGTAATCCTCCTGGTGCTGATCTCAGCTATTCTTGGGTATTAATCTCATACTTTGTTACTTTATATCCCCCAGATGAATGCAATCTTTCTATGTCGATCCCTCTCTTTCTGACTCATTTCGCTTAGCATGATACTTTCCATATTGTACCACTTGTATGTAAATTTCATGACTTCATCTTTTCTAAGAGCTACATAGTACTCCATTGTGTAGATGTACCAAAGTTTCTTTAGCCAGTCATCTGTTCTTGGGCATTCAGGTTTCTTCCAGTTTCTGGCTATTGTAAAGAGGGCTGCAATGAACAAACAAGTGCAGATGTCACTTCGACTATACATTTTTGCCTCTCTGGGATATATTCCCAGGAGTGGTATTGCTGGGTCAAATGGGAGCTCAATTTCTAATTTTTTGAGAATCGTCCATACTGTTTTCCAGAAGGGCTGAACCAGTGGACATTCCCACCAACAGTGAAGGAGTGTCCCTTTCTCGCCACATCCACGCCAGCATCGGTTGCTTTTGTTCTTTTGAATGTGGGCCAGTCTCTGAGGTGTGAGATGGTATCTCATTGTGGTTTTGATCTGCATCTCCCTGATGATTAATGATGTAGAGCATTTTCTCATGTGCTTTTTTGCCATTCGGATTTCTTCTTTGAGAAAGTTTCTGTTCATTTCATTGCCCCATTTTTGGATGGGGTTGGATGTTTTCTTCTTGTGGAGTTTAACCAGTATTTTGTATATCCTGGATATCAACCCCTTGTCAGATGTGTATTCGGTGAATATCCTTTCCCATTCTGTAGACTGTCTTTGTACTTTGGTCACTGTTTCTTTGGAGGTGCAGAAGCTTCTTAGTTTAAGATAGTCCCATTTATCTATCTCTGTTTTCACTTGCTCGGCCAGTGGCGTGGCATCTTTGAAGATACCATTAGCTTCAATGTCATGGAGGGTTTTGCCAACTTTATCTTCAATGTACCTTATGGTTTCTGGTCTGATGTTGAGGTCTTTAATCCATTTTGATCTTACTTTTGTACATGGTGTTAGGCAGAGTTCTGAGCCTATTTTTTTGCATGTAGCCGTCCAGTGATGCCAACACAATTTATTAAAGAGGCTTTCCTTACTCCACTTCACATTACTTGCACCTTTATCAAAGATTAGATGAGCATATGATTGAGGAGAGATGTCAGTGTATTCAACCCTGTTCCATTGGTCTGCAGTTCTGCCTTTGTTCCAGTACCATGCTGTTTTAATTATTACTGCTTTGTAGTACAGTTTGAAGTTCGGGAGGTTGATTCCTCCCATTTTCTTTTTCCCAAGAATTGCTTTAGCTATTCGTGGGGGCTTATTGTTCCATATAAATTTCAAGAGTGTTTGCTCCATTTCTTTGAAGAATGTCATGGGTATCCTTATAGGGATTGCATTGAATTTATACAATGCTTTCGGTAGTATTGCCATTTTGACAATGTTAAGTCTCCCGACCCATGAGCAGGGGATATCTTTCCATTTCCTCATGTCCTCTTTTATTTCCTGAAGTAGCGTTTTGTAGTTTTCTTTGTACAGGTCCTTTACTTCCTTAGTTAAGCTGATTCCTAGGTACTTGATTTTCTGGGGCACAATTGTGAATGGGATTGTTTTTTTCATGTTGCTTTCTTCTCTCTCACTGTTTGCGTATAGGAAAGCCATGGACTTTTGGGTATTGATTTTATAACCTGCAACTTTACTATACGAGTCTATTGTTTCTAAGAGTTTTTTGGTGGAAGTTATTGGGTTCTCTAAGTAGAGTATCATATCATCTGCGAATAGTGAGAGCTTGATTTCTTCCTTTCCTACCTGAATGCCCTTAATATCTTTTTCCTGCCTAATCGCTATTGCAAGTATTTCCAGTACTATATTGAACAGCAGTGGAGAGAGTGGGCATCCCTGTCTCGTCCCTGATCTTAGAGGGAAGGCTCTCAGTTTTTCCCCATTGAGGATGATGCTTGCTGTAGGCTTGTGGTAGATGGCTTTAATTATGTTGAGGAAGGTCCCCTCTATACCCATTTTGGCTAGGGTTTTCATCATAAAGGGGTGCTGGATCTTATCAAATGCTTTCTCTGCATCTATTGATATGATCATATGCTTTTTATCTTTTCTTTTGTTGATATGGTGGATTATGTTGATTGATTTCCGAATGTTGAACCATCCTTGCATCCCTGGGATGAATCCTACTTGGTCATGGTGTATGATCTTTTTGATGAGTAGTTGGATTCTATTTGCTAGTAGTTTGTTGAGGATCTTTGCATCTGTGTTCATCAGGGATATCGGCCTGTAATTCTCTTTCTTTGTGGTATCTCTGTCTGCTTTTGGTATCAGTGTGATATATGCTTCGTAGAAACTGTTCGGAAGTGTTTTTGATATTTCAATTTCGTGGAAAAGCTTAAAGAGCATTGGGAGTAAGTCCTCTTTAAAGGTTTGGAAGAATTCACTAGTGAATCCATCCGGGCCAGGACTTTTGTGCTTGGGGAGACTTTTTATTACCATTTCAATTTCCTTGATGGTGATAGGTCTGTTCAGGTATTCCAGGTCTTCTTGGTTCAGCCTTGGGAGTCTGTAGGAGTCTAGGAATTTATCCATTTCCTCGAGGTTTTGATGTTCCGTGGCATAAAGCTTCTCAAAGTACTCCCTGATGATCCTCTGAATTTCTGTGGTTTCTGTTGTAATGACCCCCTTTTCATTTCTGATTCGGTTTATTAGGCAACCCTTGCATCTTGTAATTGATCTTCCAGAGTGAAAGTCTCAAATTTTTTTCTTAGTTAATTTGCAACAAGCCAGCAGTTTAAAAATGGTAGACTCGTCCTTTCCCATTCTGTAGACTGTCTTTGTATTGGAGGGATGGGTATTTGATCATTGTATAATTGAAACCCAAGCACAAAAATTTGTAAGTCTACAACTATACCTCATGGTGTCTCACTAATAAAAATTTAAAAATTTTTAAAAAATTCAAAAAAAATGGTAGATTCGTGTTTGGTCTCTAGTCTACTTTCAGCACACATCTCGCATCCAGAGCGAATCCTCCAAACATCCTTTACTTAGTGTTCCCTTCTCTATCTGAGCTGCCTTTTACCCCAGCATGTGCTGCCAGCTTCCAAGCCATGGAGCAGACCTCCTGGTACTTATCTCAACTATTTTTGGGTGCTCATCTCCCATTCCGTTACTTTATATTCCCCAGATGAGTGCCACTCAATACCTCTATTGGAAATCACAACACCCTAAAGGAAAGAGAGAGCAAAAAGGAATGCCCTGCCACAAAGGTGGGGTGTATGGGGGGGCGGAGTGGAGAGGGAGGGCTACTTGCTTTATTGGTGGTGGAGAATGGGCACTGTTGAAGGGATGAGTACTTGATCATTGTATAACTGAAACCCAAGTGTGAAATTTTGTAAGTCTACAACTGTACCTCATGGTATTTCACTAACAACAACAACAACAACAAAAAGCAAAAGTACAGAGAAAAAAAAGAATAAAGACCTGGAACTTGAAAGAAAGGAAGAAGGGGACTCTGCCCTTCAAGAAGGAAAAAAAAGGTAGACTCACATCGTATAACCCCACCATCCTGTTAACACTTATTTTATTTATTTATTTTTTTTTAATTTATTTTTTATTAGTGAAACACCATGAGGTACAGTTGTAGATTTACAAATTTTTAGTGCTTGGATTTGATTATACAATGATCAGATACCCATCCCTCCACCAGTGCCCATTTTCCACCACCAGGATAATATCCCCTCCCCATCCCCCCCATCCCCCCCTGACACTGTGGCAGGGCATTCCCTTTTGTTCTCTCTCTCCTTTTGGGTGTTGTGATCAGCAAAAGAGGCATTGAGTGGCAAACATGTTCAGTCCAGTCTACTTTCAACCTGCATCTTCCCTCCTGGGAGGATCCTCCAAACACCCTCCATTTGATGCTCCCTTCTCTATCTGAACTGTCCTTTCCCCTAGAATACCCGGTTGGCCTCTAAGCTATGGAGTAATCCTCCTGGTGTTGATCTCAGCTATTCTTGGGTATTAATCTCATATTTTGTTATTTTATATCCCCCAGATGAATGCAATCTTTCTATGTCTATCCCTCTCTTTCTGACTCATTTCGCTTAGCATGATACTTTCCATATTGTACCACTTGGGGCACATTCTTAGAAAGGAATATTTAGAAAGACTGATAGGCAGAGTAGTCAATAAATTCTCTCTTCTCATGGACTGAGCCCTGAGGCACACACACCATCTTATCTAAATCTCTAAACAAAGGCTTCCTGTTGCACAGGGGTTGCTCCTGGCTCATGCACACTCAGGAATTACTCCCAGCGGTGCTCAGTGGACCACATGGGATGCTGGGAATCAAACCCATGTAGGCTGCGTGCAAAGCAAATGCCTTACCCTCTGTGCTACCATTCCAGCCCCAGATCTATCTTTTAAAAAAATAAGATATATACCTCTTCAAATCTTTTTTTAAATTTAATTTTGCATTTTGAACTCTCAATTCTTTTGGGCCAATTTTGATGTCACAATATAGGCAAATCTATAAATTCTTCTTGGACATGCTAATGATGAAAGAATGGAATATTGTGCTCCCTTGGCACAGTGGAATATTGGGCTCTATTGACCCTGTATATCTGGTGGTCTTCATTTATTTCTTATTTCAAGACTTGGGGACCAGATCTAGTCCTGTTCAGGGGATATTCCCTGGCTCTGTGGTCAGCAGAGGCTTATGGCCTGGTGATGCTGGGGGCAATATCCAGTAACAAGGGCAGAATCTGGTCAGAGGCAAGTGCTGTCACCCCTGTACTATCTCTCTGATCCCCAACATTTCTTTCTTATTTTGAATTTTCTAATAAAAGGTTTGTGTGTCACATAGTACAAAATATTTATTTATTTAATATTGAATTAAATAATAATACAATACAATAATTTGTCAGAAATCAAAGCAAACCTTTAAATGCTTATCTTGTTTAAACAAAGAAATACTAAGGCTAGGATTCAAACTTATAATTGTTTTAGTCCGTGATAGGAAGTTATTCCAAGAGCTGAATGTCTAAAGGCAAAAAAAAAAAAAAAAAACTAAAGAAGAAATTGGTATGGAGAATAAGTGGATATTGAAGAAAGGATTAAGAGAGGAACAGACCAAATAATTAAAAGGAGAGATTGTCAGTTATAGAAAATGTTAATGGGGCTGAGGCACTTCTCTAGCATAAAATGTCCAGGAGGCAGACTATGACAGACTCTAAAAGGATAAGTGGATATAATGAGGACATTTGCTATGATTTACTTCTTTCCCCAGAGGCATGAACAAGGAGAAGTGGACTGGCCTTGTAATAACAGCATGCAAAATATCTCAGAAAGATAAGACACTTCTTGACAGTTAAAGCTTTTTAAATCATTAAACAGACTCCAAAGAGCAGGTTCTAAACCATAGACACAAACGAACACAGAAGGCCCCTACAGAAGATAACATTGGTGTTCAAACAAGCACACCTGCTGGAAACTACCACTTTGTGTATACCAGGTCCAGGTGTGCCTTCCTCTTGTTCAGAGGACTTATCCCTCCTATGAGACTAACTCTTGTGCCCATGGAAATCCAAAGTTCTTGAAAATGTATATTCTTATTTTACCTAATGGCTCTTGGGCCATCCTGAAGAATTGTTTCAATAGGGCAAGGGTACGTACATACTGTTGTTTTCCCTAGACCTCTTTTTTTATTTTTATTTATTTTATTTTTTTATTTTTATTTTTAAAAATTTTTTATTAGTGAGACACCATAAGGTACAGTTGTAGACTTACAAACTTTTGTGCTTGGATTTCAATTATACAATGATCACTTGACCCAGAGATTCCCTGAAATATTAAACCAAACCTGCTCTCCTCCACCAATTTTAATTAATAGCTTGCCATCCTATAACTCCTTCCTGGGCCTCATTTCCAACTCCACCCCTGAATTTTTCCTGAGAAGGCTTTTTTATCACCCACTTTCGCATACTCATTTTTTACCGACATTTATCTCAGGACAACTCAAACCAACTCAAAATATCTTTTACTTTTTGTTGTATCAAACCAACTCAAAGTATTTGTTACTTTTTGCTGTATTATGGTCATTATTACATTCTATGTATTAATTCAAAATTCTAAAAACTGTTATATTATAGGTAAAGGTAAAGGTAAAGGCCCTCCCGTTGATCGTCGATTTGCTCGAGCAGGCCCAGTAACGTCTCCATTGGAGTCTTTGTTGTTACTGTGTCTGGCATATCGAATACTCCCAGTAGCTTGCCGGGCTCTCCGAGAGGGGCGGAGGAATCGAACTCGGGTCAGCCATGTTGGCCGCGTGTAAGGCTAACGCCCTACCCGCTGTGCTATCGCTAATCTTAAGCTTCATCCCCCATTGTAATTTATACTCTTTGGCATATTTAGATGGTATTAGGAGCAAGATAAGATTATAACTTTGCTTGACAAGGTGAAGAAAAATATCAAAATTATCACCGTCATCCTAGTCAGGTCCTCTGAAATCACATTCTCAGTCAGTTGACCGCTGCATTAAATTGGGAGCTGATATTAGGTGTGAGAGTCAGGCACCCAGTATAATTTGTCTATGTGGCTCTCAGTAGGATTTTTGCAGAGGAGACAAGTTGGGGGAATGACATATATTCAGGTGTTGGGCACTGGAATGGAGGCAGGAGTGTGATCCTATTGCATCAGGATTGGATGGCAGAGGTTTCAGTTAGGTGCCTTAGTCCTTGTCCAAAGAGAGCTTATCTGTAGCAGCAGATGAGGATTTTTTCCCTCCTTTTGCTTTACTAGAGGAGTAGCAGCAGTAGCAAAAGTAGCAATGTCTCCAAAAAGGTCCTGGCTGTGTGCTTTTAGGTAGACTCTCAACGCTTTATTGGAGGGGCTTGGGGCCTTAGCCAGGGAAAAACTGAGACAGAATGGAAGGAAGCCATTTCTCCCAGAAACACTTTGCCTCCAAAGGCAAGGATTCCATGACAAGACAAACATCTTTTCTCTCACAAATGCCAATAAAGGAGAAGAAAAGGAAAGAGCTAGGTAGAGAGAAAAGAGGAATCATGAAACAATGCCTATTGTTACTCTGTGTTTCTAACAGAGAGTAAAATAGATTGGAGAACAAAAAGAACAACTTGTGTTGCTTGCCCCACTGTCAGGTGATATTGTCAGTGGAGAACAACTAATATGATTTGAAAGACCGGCTATGAGACCCCCTACCCCATTGCTCTACATACATGACTAGAAGGGTTTGGGGAAAATAGTGGGGGAAACCAGAGTGTGTTTTTTTTTTCAAAAGTAAACTGAAACTTATGGCTGATAGTAATATTTCTTCTCCATAAAAATTACAGTGGTGGAACAGAGTAATCTTCCTAAGAGGAGAGGGAAGCAGATGTGAGGAATGGTCAGCAGGGCAGTGTTTACTGCTCAGAGACTCTTCCCTTCCAGAATATATGTGGCCTCACCATTGTTTTCTTCATCTAATAAGAGCTGACATTTGTCTTACCCCACCAATAAGTAAATGTCAGTCTATATTTGATATGATTTATGTGGGTAACAGTGTTCCTGAATAGCAGGGTCCCTTTGATATTCATTTAAGATACTCTTGGACATCTCAGAGAGATAAACAATCCTGCCATTTTCTACTTGAAGCACAGGACCAAGGCAGACAGCAGCCCCCCTCTGTGTCATGAAAATGCCATAGATTCCCTGAGTCTGACCTTGGAATTCTCTCTTTCTGAGGAAGAACACATTTATTAACACTTTCACATGCATTAACAATGAACATATGAAAATATTCAAAATTTTATCAGGCTCCTCAAGTTATGGATGATTCTTGCTGATTTCAACCTGCCACCATGTCACACAAGATGTGATTGTTGGTAACTTGATTTTTAAGAATTTTTTTCTAAAAAAGTGATGAATATAAATTATGATTGTCATGAAATTAGCATATGTGGCAATATTTTAAAAGTGATAAAATAATGAAAATATGATAATGAATATGTCTCTCTGATACGCTGGGCTCATGGACCGGCTGAAGGGCTGGCCTTGGCGGACCACCCAAGCACACCTGTTGCGCACCGGATGTGGAAGGACAGCCCCTAGAGGAGAGTGAGCACGGGGAGCCTCAGAGAAGACAAAGCGCTCTGGATTCTCTGCAGAGAGAAGACTCGCTGCGTTGCAGTCAGGCTTAGGTTGATACAACCTAAGAGAAAAGGGGGAGCAATGGATGAACACGTCCGGGGGAAATTCCTGCAAAACCCACAGACAGGCGAACAGGGTGTTCTGAATCTCTCACTCTCCAGGCTGGCTGGAAGTTGGTTTGCTCAATGGCCCTTGATGTCTTGTTTTAGGCAAATTGCCTTCTGCTGTCTAAAGAGGGAGGGAGGAGTCACTGCCCGGAAGCCAAGGGGGCCCTGCCAGGGGAGGGTACCCTGACTGCTCAATCGCTTGGGTCAAGGTTCAGGGGCTCATTCTACCCCAGTTGTCCCCCCACACACAACCAATCCCTGAGCACCACATATGAGTACAATGAGGTTAAGCATTTGTAGCATGTTCTAGTTTTAAAAATAGATCTCACCCACCAATGGCAATGCAGGAGGTTCCCATTTAGAGAGGCAAATGGGATGGGGAATATTTTATTGGTACTGTTTTGAGTACTCCCACCTTTTGAGTCAGGGAGACCCTCTGATTACTTGAAACAGAAGAATGTGACAGAAATGATAATGATTTATAAGACTGGATGATAAAACCAACACACTTTTCAACTAGAAACCTTCATTTTAGAGCCACCATATTATAAATAAGATCATCCTGAGATGCATCTTTAACATGATTATTGAGTGATCTCAGTTGTTGCCAAGATCTCAAAGATAAAAGCAAATGCTCAGCTAAGCTGAAATAAAATCCAGATATTACTGGTCTGGATTTTATTCTGTAACAATTTGTTCCAGAATATAGACTTAAATAGCAATGACTGCACTATACTTATGAATTTTGTAGCTAAGGGTTCAATCTGCATACTGGATGAGAAAGTAATTGATGAGAAAGTAATTGTATGGAGGCTTTTGGGGGACCATGAGGCACAGGGATAGACTCAGAGCTTTCACAGGCAAAACATGTGGTCCCTTACTTCAAAAAACATTTTCTTTAATTCAAAAAATATTTTTGAAATTGTTTAGCAAGAGCAACAAGTACTGAATAACTTGTAACAGAAAATACTCTGATGTTTGAGTATTTTGGTGGTCAAAATTGTGTTTCTTTAAAGTAATTACATGTGTTATCTTGGAAAAATGATTTAACTTCTGTGTATCACCCATTCCTCACCTTCATTTTGGAGATTAAAGTACCTGCCTATGAGACCATTGTGATCATTTGTAAAGTGCTCATAACTATATCTAGTACAAGGAAGTAAGGTCCTCCCGTTGTTCATCGATTTTCTCGAGCAGGCCCAGTAACATCTCCACTGGAGACTTTGTTGTTACTGTGTTTGGCATATTGAATACATCACGGGGAGCTTGCCAGGCTTTGCCATGCGGGCAAGATACTCTCGGTAGCTTGCCAGGCTCTCCGAGAGGGGCGGAGGAATCGAACTCGGGTTGGCCATGTTGGCTGCGTGCAAGGCAAACGCCCTACCCGCTGTGCTATCTCTCCAGCCCATTACAAGGAAAGTCCTACATATTCCATGTTCTCTATTGAATATGTGTGTGGAAA
This sequence comes from Sorex fumeus, assembly GCF_029834395.1. Classification (NCBI taxonomy): domain Eukaryota; kingdom Metazoa; phylum Chordata; class Mammalia; order Eulipotyphla; family Soricidae; genus Sorex; species Sorex fumeus. The sequence continues at coordinate 4,465,537 of NW_026606185.1, read as the reverse complement.
TTATTGCAATATGACCTAAGATAAAAATCAATAGCAGGAGAAATAGGGTTTGATTCCAAATTTTCTGAATGTACAGTGGATATTCTTTGTAGCATTCAGTGAGCATTCTAAGCTCCCTACTCAATAGTGTGATGTGGAATTCACAGCATCTTAAACACATCTGGTCATTGTCTGAGAATCCTGAATGAGACAAGGGTTGTTTAGAGAAACAGAACCAAAATTTCTCTCTTAAAAGAATTACTCTTATAAAAGACATGTCAAGGGAGATTTATTATAAAAAACTGACACACAATATGGAGATTGAGAACTCCTGGGTTCCAGCATGCCCAGAAAATCTTGTGGTGTAATTTGGTCCATGTTTGTTGGCCCCAGAGCCTGAAAATCCATTCTATAAATCTCAGTCTATGGTCGCAGATGACATGAGATGTCCCAGGTCAGTGAGACTATAAACAGAGGGTTAATTTATCCTCGCTTCTACTTACTGTTATATTAAACTCCTTAATATATTGGATGATGACATCCAATGGAGTGTACCAAATCTAATGCTCTTCTCATTCATCACAAGCTAAAGCAGAAGAGGCATTTCCATTTATTGGTATCTTTAGCTATCAGTAGGCTTCTTGTTCTATTATCTAGGACTGACTCCAGTGCCAACTTCCACCATCATGATGCCTCCCCAGTAGGACACACTGGTCTAGATAGAATTCTACTTTGCTTTAGCCAACTTTCTTCCTTTTGGGCCACAGTGAGCCATGAAGGACAAGCTAAAAGGCATTCAATTAGGCATATAGAACATATCTTCTATATTTCATTTAATGCATCAACAAGGCTGGTGGTTTTACTTGGGTACTTGCTTCCAGGATGTAATTTCTTCCCTTAAAAGAAGTATCTGCAACACAACTCAGATCAACTTGAATTTAGCATCATCAAAGACAGATAAGACAGATGCTGAATTATGGATTGAATGTCTAATATTCTCCACCCCCCCCCCCCAATTTCTCATGACAGAGAGACTGGGCTTTATTAGCAGCAAAGCCAGTGGATAAGGAGCTGGTTGCCTCATGTCCTAAAATCACCATCATCTTGGCTTCATAGTCACAAAAATAGGTTTGATAGAAAATACAAGACAGAAAGCAAAGAATGAGTTGTTGATGGATAGGTGTCAGAGTAATCAATAAATTCTCAGTGGGATAATCCCCTGTGCCACACTCTGCCTTGTATGGTTTTACTCGAACCTAAGCAAAAATTTCTGAGTGAGGATCAACTTATCTTCTCATCTATTTTTAGGAAAGACAAGGGCACTGTATCTGCTGGGGAGCTTGGTGATTTTTAATTTTAAAATCAGTTTTTAAACATTAGACATTCAATCCATAATTCAGCATCTGAATGCAAAGCTTAATTACTAAAATAAATGACAAGCAAATCCCCTGGGCTCCTGGCTTCAACTCCGTGAGGAAACGCTGACCAAGAATGGGGCCTGCAAAGTGAGGTTCGGACCCTGGTGGTGGCAGTGACAGTGGAGTGCCTGGTACAGAGGCAGTGGGGTTCATGACCTCCATGACAGTGTGCCTAGCAAGAAGCCACAGTGAACTGGAAGTCTATTCCTTCGATAAGGTTCCCAGATGAGCACTTATGTGAGAGAGGGTTTGTGTGGTTTTAGAAGCACGCCAGAAGTAGAATCTAACCCAGGACTGACACCAACACAAGTACCTTCTGCCACAGGTATAGCAGTGGTGGGGGCATGGCCTCCAGAACAGCAGTCAAAACAGTTAAAAAAACAGTTAAAAAACAGTTAAAAAAAACATCCCCCGAGGCTGCATAATTGGCCCTACATAAGCCACACAAGAGCACCAAAAAGGAACTTCGTATTCTTGAAGGGGAAAAAGGAGACTATCATCTACCGAGCACATCCAGAATCATTCCTTGCAGCGAGAGGTGAACTGTAGGAATCCACCTCCATACTATTACAGCAAAATGAGGAAATCCCCATCAGGAGAAGTGAATAAAGAAAAGAGCCCTGAAACCTCAACACGGAATGCCCACATACACAATCTCTCTGATAAAGAATTCAGAGATGAAATGTTGAGGACATTCAATGAGCTCAAAGAAACCATGTAACAGACACCAGAAAATTAAAGGAGGGTGTTAAATAAACAGTAGAATGGACAGCCAATAAACTACAGAGAAAAATTAGAACAGAAATAAGAAAGCTACAAACAGAACTGTCACTAATAAAGAATTTGGTAGATGAAGTAAAAACTCTGGGTGCCCTCAATAGTAGAATAACAACAGACAAATACAAAATCAGTGAGCTTAAAGATGAGCTGCAGAAAGTATACAGGCAACAACAGAAAATGTATAAAGTCCTCAAAATAACTCAAGAGTGAGTAAGAGAGTTAGGGGGTGAATTGAAGAGGAACAACATAAGAATCATCGGAGCACCAGAAGGACAGCAAGGGAAACCCCATGAATAATAATGGTTAAAGATATTATGGCTGAGAAGTTTCCAGAGACGGAGAATTCAGGCATCCAGATCCAAGAAGCCCAAATAGGTAACATCTATAAGAGACCTAATAGAAAGACTCCAAGACACATCATAATTATGAATACCACAGGTAGAGACACAATACTGCAAGCAGCAAGATCAAAGAAGGAAATCACATATGAAGAAGATTCCTTTAGATTTACAACAGATTTATCAGAGGAAACCATCTGAGCCGGAAGACAATGGTGGGATATAGTGAATAAACTCAATGAAATGAATGCCTCATCAAGAATACTTTATCCGGCTAGACTCTCACTCAGACTCGAGGGAATGATACACTATTTCATGGATAAACAACAGCTCAGGAACTTCATAACTCAACCTTAAAAGAAGAACTTAACCAACCTTAAAAGAAGAACGGAAGGGGCTACTGTAAGACAAGACAAATCCAAAGACCACAACAAACCTCTACAAAAAGATGGCACAAACCCCCAGAACAATAATTTCTCTCAATGTCAGTGATCTAAATGCACCAATTAAGAGACACAGAGTGGCAAAATGGATTAAAAACTGAGTCAAAGATTCTGTTGCTTACAAGAAATACATCTGAACAGTCAAAGGAAACTCAGACTCAAGGTCAAAGGATGGAAGAAAATCCTTCAAGTAAACAACTCCCTCAACAAAGCCAATGTGGCCAGACTAGTATCCAAAAACATAGATTTCAGACTGAGAAAGATTAAAAGTGACAGCAAAGGCCATCTTTTAAGTCGCAGGCTACAAAATCAATACCCAAAAGTCCATGGTTTTTCTATGTGAAAACAATGAAAGAGAATAAAATGATATGCAAAAAAAATCTCATTCACAATCGTGCCTAGAAAATCAAGTACCTCTGAATCAGATTAACTAAAGAGATAAAGGACATATACAAAAAAAAAACTACAAGGCTCTACTTCAAGAAACAAAAGAGGACATGAGGAAATGGAAACACATCCCCTGATCATGGATTGGGAAAATTACTGCTATATTGTCAAAATGGTAATATTCCCCCAAAGCATTTACAGATTCAATGTGATCCTATAAGGATACTTGCTAAAGCACTTCTTGAAATTGCTAAAGCACTTCTTGTGGACAAAAAAAAGTGGGTGGCATCACCTTACCCAACTTAAAACTCTACTACAAAGCAGTAATAATTAAAACGGAATAGTATTGGAATAAAAACAGATCTGCAGAACAATGGAATATGGTTGAATATCATTACACACATCTTAAATATATGATCATTCAATCTTTGATAAGGGAGAAGAAATATGAAGTGGAGCAAGGAAGGTCTCTTTAACAAATAGTGCTGGCAAAACTGGACAACTACATGAAAAATTAAAGACAAGCTTAGATCTCTATCTAATACTATGCACAGAAGAAAGGGAGGGGGAGGGGGAGTGTGAGAGGGGAGGAGGAAGGGGGAAGAGGAGAAGGAGGAGGAGGAGGAGAAGAAGAAGAAGAAGAAGAACAACAACAACAACAACAACAACAACAAAAGAGCTTGTCATAGAGGCATGCGGTGGGTGGGAGGGGGACTGGGGGGGATGATGAGAGGGAACCTGCATCCCTGGTGCTAGAAAATGTACACAGGTGGAGGGATGGATATTGGCATACGGTATGACTGAAATCTAATTATAACCAGCTTTGTACGAGTCTATCTCATAGTGATTCAATAAAAAAGTAAGAAATTAGCTAGTAAGATTTTTCCTATATTATGAAATAAAATATAGTGCCTCAAAAAATAAAGTAAATGACAATCTGGGCTCAAATATGAATCATCAATAGGATTTTGAAACAAAATCAAAAGAATTATTTTTCTTGGATACACAATAAAGTTGTCTACAAAATTTCCAGAGAGTAAAGAGAAAATAATCCTTCTATCTAGACACAGCAAAAATCTAAAGCATAAACAAAAATGAATTCCTTCTGAAACAATTTGAGTCTCTTTAGTGGCCTCCCTCTAAGTATAACCACACTGATTTCTGAACGGCCAAGACTCAGAGACTATAAAATCCAGCTTCCGGATGAGAACAGTGCAGTCTTCTGCCCCCGCGCCTGGCTGTTCCTCCCCGAGGCCCCTTGGAGGGGAGCGGGTTGAGCTTTCCTCCCCGCCCCGACCAGGGCTCCGGCAGTCGAAGACCTCCAGGACCAGCCACCACCATGCTGAGACCACTCTCTGCACACATGAAGGTACTGGCAGAGGGACAAAGCCACGCGGGCTCCGGGGCCGAGATCTCCAAGCCTACTCAGACTGGAGTCGAGCATCTTCCACCCAGATCCTCCAAATCCCAGTAGGCGGGGGTCACCCCCACCACCTGGTCCTCTGGCGCCATGTAATCCCATCAACGGCCAAGACTCAGAGACTATAAAATACAGCTCCCGGAACCGCACTGGCTGCGAATGTCTTGTCAGGACATCTTTTTATGACATCTTATTATCTCATTCCTACTTTGGACAAGCTTGCAGGCTATCAAATGTAGCCTGCCCACAGGGCAGAGTCTGGCAAACTCCCCGTGGCTTACCAAATATGCCAAATACCAGTAACAATGATGGGTCTCATTCTCTTAAAGAGCCTTGAATATAATCTCAGGGCTAGGATGAAAGAGACATTACTGGGGCCTGCTCGAGGCAATCGATGAATAACAGGATGATGAAATGAAAAATGATGAAATGATTTCTGAAAAGTGAAGATCATTTGGAAGAGAAGAGTATAACACATAAAGTCTGTTGGCAAGCTTCTGGGGATTTCAAGTCAACAAATCTATTCCCCATACATGCTGGTCAGGGGACCCTGGGGTTCTACAGAGATTGTTCCGAACATTCTTTCCTGGAGTTTCAGCCTGCTGCATTACAGACACAGTTGTGAAAGTACTGATTTTTAACACCTTCCTAAAAAAATCAATAGATGGACATAGAAAATTTAAAATATAAATTAATAAATGCATTTACCCTGATTTTATGTATAAACACAGAGTTTCCAATGTCTGAGGAAAAACCTTCTTCTCTTACTCTCTTGCTGGTTTGGTACAATAAGCCAGAGAGCCTAAGATAAGAAGAGCTGTAGGACACAGTTAAGAAAGATTTGATGATGAAGACAGGGATTGAGCAAGACTTTGTAATTTTCCACTAAGCAGAATACATAGTATGAGTCTTGAAGGAAATTAGTAGAACCTTCTTCCTGAGCCTCCGGAATCTCCTTAGTCTAAAGCCTTGGGATCCTCTTGCTCTTAACTCTGAGTGAAGTTTTCTGCAGACGCTTAATATATTTTCTAGAGTTCACATTCCTGGGTTTTGATGGTTTTAGAGCAAGCCTGGAGGGTAAAAGTCCACAGAATACATGAAAAGACTTTCTAAGCCATCCTGCAGAGAATTTGGAAGCCGAACTCAGGTGGAAAGACCTGCCCCCATTCTCCTAGAGCCAGGGTGTTCATTTCTCCTACTGAAAATGGTTATTCAAACCCCTTGTTCTTTCTCAGCAAGGTTGGATAAGTGCCTTTGTCTGAATTGCTTGAGAACCTCTTGAGGAATGATTCCATTAGCACCCAGAACATTTCTGTGGGGGAGCTAAAACTCCATACTCTACTAGAACCATTCAGAAACATCAATTAACTATCAAGTTAAGTGATTAAAATGTATTTTAATGAATCTCAGTCTTGATAATCATCATAATTAAGTGTGCACACTATATCAGGGTGCTGATTAAGTGACTTCAGTTTTGTGGGTATGGCTCTAAGTGATCATTATTTTTGCTGATCAAGATACATTATTAAGTTTTAGAAGGGTCTGAGAATTGCTATGCTCTTGGCAGGAAGCATAGCATAGCCATATAGTGTCTGGGGAGGAAAACGACATTAGTCATAAACTAAGAGCAAAGGAAAGTTGTCTAAACTAATTCCAGCTTGTCATGATGCAGTTACCCTTTGTCATCGTAGCAACTCTATAATTATTTCTGGAATCTGATTATTTGAAATTGTTTTGATTTTTTTTCATTTTGGAAAATACATCATTCAATGCCACCTCAAACTATATTCAAAATTTTTGGCACTAAGTACCCTCAACTACATAGAATGACAGAAATGCCTAGACAGAAGTCAGCAGGGAATGTGGAACTAGAAATAATTGCCCCAAAGCTATTACAAGTAGGAGAGGCGATTCCCACCAGCAAAGGAGTAGAGTTGCCAGTTAGATTATGTGGAGCAAGTAGGAGAGAGGTGGCAGCTGGAGAAGGGCGTATGTAGCTTTCTTCTCTACCTACCTCAGTACCTCAAGGATGCGCCTGGGTATCTGGGAATGATGAGTCTACCCTGAGCATCTTACACCTCACCAGCCCCACAGGCAGTCATCAATACCTGGGCTTCCCTTGCTATCCCCTGTGTGATAAATGAACCCTGACACCCAAGTTCTTGGGAAGCCAAAAACCCAGGCTTGAGCAAGAAACTGCTCTTTGAAGAAAAGTCAATCTAAAAACTATCCAGGCTTCCCAGGTCTGCCACTTAAAGGAGCACAAATGCTCATGTTCTTGTTCTCCAGCTGTCAGGACTGGAGGCAAGAGAGAGAGACCAAGTGGTTGAATTCAGAAAAGACTAGAGGAGGGTAAAAGAAAGGAATGCAGGGAAACTCCCAGATTAGGAGATGGTCTCCTAGGAAAAAAAAAAGATCCAAAAAAGAGCAGAATTATTTTCCCTTTTATGCCTTTTTGACAAGGGTTGATGGGTAAGCATGTTCTGAGAATGTGACCATTAGAAAAGGGAAGCACATGTTAAGCTGATCATCTTCTGGTGTCAGGTAGGCAGGGCCTGGATCATTGATACTATCAGGGATCATCTTGGAAGCTCCTGTGATGTTCCATAGTAATGATTCCCTTTGGGGGGCCCAAATTCTTATTCTTGTCCTGCCTATTCCTGTTTGTCTCTATCACTTCCCTCACAGAAAAGAATTTCAGGAGGAAATTTCTTGTGAAGACAAATTTCTCAATTTTGGAAATAAAGGGAGGAAAAGAGGTAACTGTTCAAGAGAGATCGTAGTCTTCTCTCCAGTGGAAAGAGCACTGAGTGGCTTCGGGGGAGGGTGAGTATGGATATTTCCCATACCCACCTTGGTCCAACATTCTTTAAATGAATGAGTTAATGGGCCTTTGTCCTTACATTCCTGCCTGGTGCCTCACCTCCCAGGAATCCAACTGCTTCTTAGGGATCCATCCATTCTTGACCCTAGAATTTTACTTCTCACTAGTTTTCTGGGTTCTTGAGATAGGTCTTTTGCCTCAAAGACCTTAATGGGTTGGGGCTGGTTTAGGTTCCAGACAGTGTTTTGCCAACAAAGCTAACATCAAAACATGTTGCCCTCACCATAACCCCCATGTGTGTCTTCCATGATTACTTATATAGCCAGGTGCCATGGTCATCCTGCAAAATCCACATCATATTTATCCAAGTCTAATAGAATAATCCAAAAACATCTATGGATCCCCTGTGACCCAAAATGGGAGTTTATAACTAGAAGTTTATGCTGAGTTTTGAGCTTCCTGGTTATTTGAGCTTTTATAGAACTTAAGGTATTTTGACCAATAAAAAATTTTAAATTATAGACCCAATAACTTAGCCAATGAATTCCAAGAAATCTAGAAAAAGTGCCAGAAATGGAGAGACACAAACAGAGAGAGATGGTGAAAAGATAGGAGGGACAGGCAAGAGACTTGAACTCACCATAACCCTCTCTGGCTTTCTCAGGTAAGGTAACAGGGAGGAAGTGGACACTATCTTTTGTGCATTTCTGTTCCCTCTGCTACCATTGATGACTTTAACAGAACTTTTATTTAAGACCCTAGTAGGACTTGTCTTACTCTGGCCTTACTCTTCATTTTCATATTGAGTCTCAAAGATTAATTTTGTTTCATTAAATAAATGTTATTCATGTCTCATTTAAAATCAATGCACTTTAATTTACTTGATAAACAGCAGTTGTAGAACTCAATTTCATTATTTTTCACATCTTCCTCTCCTTATGTAAGATGAGATCAGGATTTCATGCATAACAAATCCTAGCAGTAGAGTGTCCACTACCAGTCAGCATTCCAGTCTCAGTGCCCTGACCCCATATTAGCTCCTCCCTACTTCTTCCTCTTACTGAAGATTAATTCTCAGTTTCTGCTGCCTTTATGCGCTCTCTTGTTATTTTCTTTCTATGTTTCTTTATATTCTATTTATGAGGAAGGCAATATCTTTCACCTTTAGAATAACTTCACCAGCATGATAATCTCCATGCAATTTGCTGTTGTGCTGATGGATCTGATTTCTTTTGCTTGTTTTGGGTTACCATCTGATTGTGTTAGCTCCTGACAAGGCTCAGTGCTTGGGGCATACTTCTGACTCTGAGTGAAAAGGACAATATGCTAGGGATAGAAACACCCAGGTCAGTCGTATGCAAGAGAAGTGCCTTACCCACTATACTAACTCTCAAGCCCAAATTATATGATTTCATCTTATCTTTTAGCTATGTAGTATTCCCATTGTATACTTAAATCTTATTTTCTATTTTTATTTACCCTAATTGATGCCTGGATTGATATCTTTTCTAAATAGAGATTTGGAACTCTTGGGGGTATATTCCAAGGAAGTGGAATTAAGATTTATATGAAATTTCTTAGTTTTGCCTTATTCTATCCATGTTGGAATATCTTTGAGAATAGACTGTTGTAGCTCCAAAACAAGTAGTAGCAACAAATCACAAACATCTTCCTAAGCATCTTACTCTGCTTCAACTCTACTTGTAATCCATCTTGTTCCTCTTGACCTTTAATAAGGAGGCCTGGCTGTCTTTATGAGAGACAATATGAATCTAGAAGATATGAAATTCTCAGGAATATATGCTTGATTCTTCACAAACTTTAAGAAGGAGAATTTTCTACAACTCACCCTATGAGGATGGAAAAAGCAGTGTGTGCACAGACATAGGAGAAAGACCAGCTTTATCCCTGATATCCTTCCTTTCCAGAAGATATGGAGAGAAAAGTCCTCAAACAGACTGATCCCAATAGGTGGGAATAAAACATGTTTAATATAGTAACCCCAATGATCAGAAGATAAAGGCACAAAACTTCCACCTACAACCAGCCAGATGAATGATTTGAAAACAAAACAAAACAAAATGTTAATAATAGCCTTAATACTAGTATCACCATGGATATTGGCAATGCCCTGTAAATTCCAGTGCTGGAGCAATATGCTGCAGAGATGCCTCCAGACCCCATGCCAGGCTGTCTCATCAGGGACAGCTCAGAGGATGTGGGTGAGTCCCTGCACTGGCCCCAACTAGCCCCAACAGCCAAAAAACTCCAGAACTCAATCACAGCCATGCTCAGGTCCACTCTCCACAGATTCTGACAAGCCTCATCCAATGAGTGAATCTCCTGAAAAACCTAGGTATATGGGACTTGTGACCAAAATCTCCAGACTTGCATGGAGTTGGAATAGGCAACCTCCCCCCATCACTCTGTGCTTCGAGTAGCCTGGCAGTCACCCCCGTGAACTACCTCTGGATCCATATAAGCTCATTAACAACCATGATCTAGAGACTCACAAATAAATCTCTCAGAAGAGAGCAACATGAGAGCAACATGCCTCAAAGATGCTTCTGGACCCCAAAGTCAACATGCACTTAAAAAAATTAAATTAACCTCAACTGTATCACAGTATTTAAAATTTTAGAATTCATAGAGCAACTTCTCATACTTTACACAAATTATGTACCAAGACAAGGGCTTAATGGCTCCAGGGTGAAATATAACAATCTTTCCTCTAAGAATATTTTTCCTTAAAGTAAACTTTTTTTCTCTAAGGAAATTTTCCTCTAAGCACTTTCCTCTAAGCAAATTTTTTGGATCATTTTTAGTGGAATATTCATAACAAGCAATACAAAATAAATTACTTTAGGGCGTTTTGAGGGCAGACCTTGGGGATCAGGGTGGAAACATTTGAAATATGGTGGTGAGAAGGAGTAATGGTGGTGGGATTGGTGTTGGAATATCAAAATTAACAAAATACTGTGAACAAACTTTATAAAAATAAAATAAAATTATTAAAATAAAATAAATGCTAATGCTAATTGTCAGAATCATAAACCTGGAGATAATCAAACAATACAGACTGGTGCTGAGCATGTAGGATCACCTTCACTGGACAGAAGAATCAATTGATGCTCTTAGAAATTAAACAGTGTCTTTAAAGGCACTGTAGAGTCACTTTGATGTGATCTGATAGCAAGGAGCCTTAGTGCAGGCAGACATGACTTAGAACAACTTCAGCTTCATCTGTAAGAGTAAGTGATAGTTCACAATTGACCATCACCACAGAGAGAGGAGATGACCAAGAGACACAAGCTTAGAGAATAATTTCTATCATAAGAGAAATATTTGTTTACAATCCACTGCTTTTCAGCACTTAATTTTTGGAAACTCAGAAACACATGTAACTTGTCCATTTCTTCATTTATAACGATAGGACAAGAATGTCAGTTCTCTTTTACTTCTGTCTTCTGAAGATCTGAGCTTCTTATTCAATTAATAAATGGCATCGTATCATACTCTGTATAAAGCAATATTTTCTATGTTACAGGGGGCAAAAATGCCTCCTGCAACCCTTCACCCTCCTCCCTCCACTTGATCTCACACAGCTGTGCCGGGGCAGAGCACGTTCTTCAGTGAATAGAGAAAGATAGTATATTCTTGTCAGGATATAGTCTCGGTAGGCAGCTTCTGATTTTTTTTTACTTTTTCTGCTGGCATAATCATAATTCGGTGTCAATCTTGTTCACTCTTTTGCTCTGACACAACCCTGCTAAACAAATTTATCTGCAAAATTTTCATGGACAAAAGTGAATAAATGTGGGGGTATGTTGCCGCCAGCAGGTCAATCCATACCTGTGAGGCGAGTACATCAGCAGCCCGATGGTGCCTTCAGACTTCCGAACACCCAAAATTGCTGCTGTGCCATTGGCCAGACCCCAAAACTTGGGGCAAAGTTTACCAAGAAAGTAAACGACCAAAAGTTAGGTATGTGGGAAACACACCCACAAATCACCCCTGGCTCAGCTATATAATTGGAGGCATGGCCTCTCTGGTTCCTGATTGAACTGCTTAATGGCCATGATCCCAGAAACTCAGAAACAAATCTCAAAACCCAGCAGCTTTTGGCAGAAATGCGTCTGGTCCCTGCAGTAGGTTACCGGTGCTGGGCCAACCCAGGTGGGAAAAGGTTTCATGCCTTGGCCTGTTCCCCCTGGTGGCCCGGTGGCTACCATTCTCCAGAGGCCACTGGACAGTCAGGTTTGGACCCACAGTGACAAGACACGGAGGGCCTCATGAGATGGGAGTGGAGCCGGTCCTGTCCTTCCCACCCCAATGAGACCCCAAGTCATCGCCCACGAACGGCCTTTCTGGCTCCTGATCAAGCTGCTTAATGGCCATGATTCCAGAGACTCAGGAACAAATCTCGGAACCTAACAGGTTTTGGCAGAAATCCTTCCAGATTTAAGTGTTAAAATTTCAGAATTCCAAAATTGTGTGGCCACTACTGCAGCCATGCGACATCATATGTTATTCATAACCAGCAGTAGAACACAAATTGTCTACTGTTCCCTTTTCAGCAGATCTGAGTGTTGGGATAAAATCTCAAATAATAATGGTGGGTCTGGTGTCAAAATACTGACTGTGATCCAAGTAGAGAGAGAGAGTAATGTGGAAATCATCTGCCCCACAGGTAGGGGGAGGGTGTGGGATGGGGGTATACTGGGGTTTTTTGGTGGTGGAGAATGGGCACTGGTGAAGGTATGGGTGTTTCATTGTATGACCGAGACTTAGACCCAAATGCTTTGTAACTGCTCTCAATAAGTAAAATTATAAAAAATGAAAAAAAATAGTAAGGTGGAATTCATGCACAATTCAATCAGCTAATCAGTGGCTGAATAAATAGCAGTACTCCTACATTAAAAAAAAGTGAATAAATGAAAAAATGTTTTAATGAGATTGCTTATATATGCAACAGTGACCTTTGGCTCATTATAATTTCATTACAATGCTAAGTGACACACCTACTAGCTACAGGACCGTTCTGGGGCATATAATATATGACCAAATAAAGGAATTTAGTATTCATCTAGAATTGCAGTATTACAGAGAACAATTATTGAAATTTCCCACCTGACTACTAAATACTGTGCATATTAGTTATTGGAAGCCATTTATAAGTCATGACTTGAATATTCCTGGGACATTCTTCTGTTGAGCCTTCTGTTCTTTATTCTTGAATTATTTTATTGGGGAAAGAAAAGTGAAGTGCAAAGACTAAATTTTTATAAAAAAAAATCTAGCTTTACCTCAGAAATGAGGAATTTGTAATTTTAAATTTACAACCTTAAATTTCCCTTCTAGGAACCATCAGGAGTTACTAGAAAAGTGAATCAATGGGAAAAATTAATATTTTAATGAGGTTGCTCATATATGCAAATAGATCAACTTTTAAAGTTGATAAACCATAGCCTACATCTATTATTTTATGAAAGTAAGTCATAAAGTTATATGGTACAATTAATAGCTTCCTCCTCTTAGTTAATCTCTGCTTAGAAGAAAGAACCAAGCTCTCCTGAACACTTATAAATTGAAGCAAAATATATTAACAGTTGACACATATAAGTGGTACATCATTTGAAAATTATTAATAGGTGGTTTTTGTTGTGTAACTTTGTATTAGTGGTACATCATCTGGAAAGTATCAATAAGTGGTATTGGTTGTATGATAAATTTAGACTGATAAAGTTTGTGCTATGAGCAAAACTTAGTAGCCCTGTCGGAAATAAGGAGATACTGCATCAAAGAATATAACCAATATCAGACTGTAAGTTCATGTGACTTTAGGTCACAGAAATTGCCGTTCATTTGTCATTCATGCCCAAAGTATATAGTTTGGAAAAAATTATTTCTAAATATGAAAATATTGAAGTATAAGGGAACAACTTTCCATAGATCCCAAGAAATCTTATAAATATCTCTATCACTTGAAATTAACATTGAATTGAGACACACTTTCTGTTAAAGTTTATATAATAGTAAGAAAAGAAAATTAGTAGCAACAAATTTATATACATATAATTTATATATATAATTTATATAGAGAGACATATATATGCCTCTCAAAGAGCCTGGCAAGCTACCGAGAGTATCCCACCCACACGGACAGAGCCTGGCAAGCTCTCCGTGGAGTATTCTATATCCCCTGACCCTGAAAGAGCCTCCAATCATTGAGAAAGACGAGTGAGGAGAGGCCGCTAACATCTCAGGACTGGGACGAATAGAGACATTACTGGCTCCCAAATTGAGTCTAAAAAAAAAATGTCCCAGCTGGGATCAGAGAACCTTATAGGGTGCCGGGAATCAGAGCTGAGTTAGGCTGTGTGCAAAGTAAACACTGTATCTGCTGCACACTCTCTCTCCAGACCTAATAGCACAAGGGTTTTAATTTATCATCAATTAATCAATTTATTTTTAGGTCATACTGTTACTGCAGGCTAAGAATTGAAGTATTAAGGACTTTACAACAGAAGACAAAGAAGCTGAGGACAAAAAAAAATGGCAGAACGCAAAGCAAGGTGTTTATTTGGGAAAAACAGAGAGTATAAAGGAAAATAATTAAAAACAGCAAAGACATTCCCTTCAAGCTGCAGGAAGGTACAGAGCAGATCTTTGTGTGTCATCTCTTTTTATGGTTTCAGACCCTGTCTTTCCTATTACTTCTCACACTCCTCCTCCCAAATGGGGGGATCTATCTGTAATCTGAGTCCCAGCATATTTGGCCATGTTCATGAGTTATCATGGTAAGCATACATTTTTATTGTGCTGGTCTATTACCTTCAGCATTTCTTTAGCCTTGAGACATGTATAATGTATAAGAAGAGGCAGACAGACTGTTGAGATAGTTATCACCTGGGCATTTGGTCCCAGTACAAGCCTTGTAACGTTTCATATATTCCATAATTTTCCCTAAACTTACTCTGCATAGTGCCTCTTGTGTTTCACTATTTCCTATATCAACTTGTTTACAATAGTGTTACTATTTATGTTTTTGAAAGGCAAGCTGGTGACGTATGGTAACTGTGTTATAAGACTCTCCACCATGTCTGTATGTTACTTCCTGTCTATTTCTTCGTCATCCCTCCTTCCTAAATCCTCAATTCTCAATTATGTAATCCAGAGTCAAGGATTTGTTGTTATATAATACTTTGTATTCCTTTGTCCTTCTCCCATGACTTATCTATGGTATAGAGAAAAGAAATTCCAGCTTATTTTATTTATTTCACTTAAAACAATGCTCTCTTCTATAGCAAACTGCATGGTTTCAACTTTAATAGCTGCATAGTGTTCCATTGTGTATATGTATGTATATATATACATATATATTATTAAAACTCTATTTTATTCATCTATCTTTGGCATTTTATTTGTGGAAAAAGGATTGTCTTATGACCTTAAGGTAAAAATATCCACTGTTTGTTTTCACTGTTAGTCTGATGAAGGCAATTAAATTAAATTGAATTAAAGAGATCCCACAACTGTCACAACTACCATCAAGTTAATTCACCCAACATCCCTACTCTACTGATTCCAGGCTAAATCTCCAAGGAGATGCAAGCCAATGGATACAGTGGTCTTCTTAGAAGGGTTAGGATGGACCGAACCCCCATGTTGCTGAAGCTCTAGCAGCTATACCCACACTCCACAAGGCCCATCACATGAATGACCCAGCTCCAGTGTATCACAACTAGTCTCTGCAGTGACAGAAAACCATGAAAATTCCATATTCCCTGTTTTTAAGACCAAGGACCCAAGTCTTTTTGTACTGTGAGTGATCAGCTTCCCCTGGCTTCTGGAAGCCATGTCCACATTCCACAGCAAAGACCTTGTGAACTCATCCATTGATCTGATAATACTAAACCTGAAGTTTCTGTGAAATACTAATGTTTTTCACAATGGTCACTTTAAATTTGCACAATACTGACTTTCCCATCTAATTTGGTGTGCTCCAACTGGGATATAACACAGAATCCAGTTAAACTCAACAAAGACAATAACATAGAATGGTCAAATAGCAATAAACAACTTAGTAAATCTGCAGACAAGGATTTAACAACCCTGTGGTGAGATACAACAATTTTCACAAATTTTCTTTTACTCAAGTATTTTTCATAATTCCATTAGCCACTTAGTTATAAAACACAATATAAAATAGATTACTCTGTGCCTGCTAAGGGGGCAGGCTTGGGCAGTGGTGGGAAAATGGGGACAATGGTGGAGGGAAGGTCACTTGGATGGTGGGAATGGTATGAGAACAATAAATGCCTGTAACAACTGTATCACAAACATTTGTAAACCATGGTATTTAAAATAATAATAATAATAATAGTAATAAAGAAATTACTTAAAGCATCAATAAACTTTACTCAGGGAGTACAAGAAAGAACTATAATTTCTTTTGTTTTAATTTTGTACAACCTCATTTCACAAAGACATGCATGTAAAGCACTAATCTTCTAGTACTTTCAGAAGAAATTTATAAATAAATAGATATTATATTTAATAGCAAAAATAGGAAAATATGTTTAAACAATAAATTGGATGTTATCAAAATTAAAATTCTAGTGTTTCAAAGGATGCCATAAAATTTTTAAAAATCCAAAGGAAAAGAAAATACTAAAAAATGTCATATAGAAATTAATTATAACTAGAATATTTTTTAAAACTGAAAGGAAATAATCATAACTTTGTATCCTAGTGAGTATAAAAGATGTTGTTTTGATGAGGGTGTATGTAAGTTGCAATGTTAATACACTTATAGCAAAAATGAAAATAGTGCAAATATTTTGGCAAAAAGTTTGGAAATTGTGGAAAAGATTAAACGTACAGTAGGGTATAAAAAAAAGGCCTTCCCGTTGTTCATCGATTTGCTCGAGCGGGCCCAGTAATATCTCCATTGGAGATTTTGTTGTTACTGTGTTTGGCATATCGAATACATCACGGGTGGCTTGCCAGGCTCTGCCGTGTGAGCGAGATATTCTCGGTAGCTTGCTGGGCTCTCTGAGAGGGGCGGAGAAATCAAACTCGGGTCGGCCATGTTGGCTGCGTGCAAGGCAAACGCCCTACCACTGTGCTATCACTCCAGCCCACAGTAGGGTATAATAGAGGAGAAATAAAAACATATTACCACAAAATCTTGAATTGAATGTTCATAGCAAAATTGTCCATGATAAAAATGCCCAGAATACTCAGACTTCCATCAATTAATGAGTAGATACTTAAAATGTGGTATGTTCAGTCACTGTCACTGTCACTTTCCTCCTGTTGTTCATCAACTTGCTAGAGTGGGCCCAGTAACATTATGAGACTTGCTTCTATGTTTGGCATATCGAATACATCACGGGTAGCTTGCCAGACTTTGCCATGTGGGCAAGAAACTCTCGGTAGTTTGCTGGGCTTTCTGAGAGGGGTGGAGGAATTGAATTCGGGTTGGCTATGTTGGCTGTGTGCAAGGCAAATGCCCTACCCACTGTGCTATGGTTCCAGCTCAGTATGTTCAGTCAGTGAAATATATTATTTAGCAGTTAAATAAAAGGAAGCATTGATACATCTACCAATAATTGTGTACTTTGAAAACACTGTGCTAATAGAGAAGTTATATTTTGTAATTGGTTTATTTCAGATTCCATGAGGGAAATAAGCAGAAACTGTTCATAGATTCTACAGAATGAAAATATGAGTAATCTTGCTTAGGGCATGGAGAGCTTGAAGGTACTTAGAAGTAACTGCTCATTGAGATTCCTTTTTATTGGGAGGAAATAAGAATGTCCAGTACTTGATTCTGTTTATGGCTGTACAATGCTGAAATATCATTAAAACATTGAATTAAGAACACCAAATGGATTACTTTTTTCTCTGTGAATTTCACTTAAATTGAAACTTAAAAATACATGGGATAAAGCAAAAAGGTACAGTCGAAATGACATCTGCACGTCTATGTTCATTGCTCTTCACAATAACCAAAATTTGAAAAAAAAAAAACCCGAGTGCCTGAAAACAAAAGACTGGTTAAAGAAACTTTGGTATATTGGTTCTCTCGGACCCTGGGAGAAAAGCATCCCTCAGTCTCTGTCTCTTCCTCTTTGTCACCCAAGCTGTGCTGGTCTTCTCCCACACCCAGGTCAGTTTATCCACTGGTATTCGAACCTGAGACTTGGATTTCTCCCTGCAAAGCCCCAGGCGATCTCTTGGACCCTGGGAGCAAAGCAGCCCTGAT
This sequence comes from Sorex fumeus, assembly GCF_029834395.1. Taxonomy (NCBI): domain Eukaryota; kingdom Metazoa; phylum Chordata; class Mammalia; order Eulipotyphla; family Soricidae; genus Sorex; species Sorex fumeus. Next base: position 4,447,675 of record NW_026606185.1, on the reverse strand, counting down.
CCTCTGCCTCTTCCTCTTCGTCCCCCAAGCTGTGCTGGTCTTCTTCCCTACCCAGTCTTTACTCTCCCCACACACACCAGGTTCCCGTGGAGGCGAGGCCTTTTCAGAAGTGGGCATGACTTCGGTAGAAGTTGGTGTGGCTTAACTTTAGGCGGGCCAATGCTCATGCAGCTGCAGGTAGTTTAGTCATACCAAGAAACCTAGACCCCATGCCTACACACCAACATGAAGAATCAATGCAAATCCCCACCACATGGGGAGGACGATGAAAAGAGTTCAGAAGCCTCTATAGGTGCTGCCCACCTAAAGGACCTCTCTGACAAAGAATTGAGATATGAAGTCATAAAGATGTTCAATCAACTCAGTGAAACAGTCAGACAGATATCCAGTAACATGACAGAAAAAAATCAACAAATTACGGGAAGAAATGAGAGCAGAAATGTCACGAATAAAAAATTCTGTAGATAAAATAAAAAAACTAAGTCTGTGCCCTCAACAGTAGAATGACTGCAGCTGAAGAGAGAATTAGTGAGCTGGAAGATCAGCTGCACCAAGCCAACACGCAACAACAAACAATAGCAAGCGACCTCAAAATAGCTCTAGAAAGAATCAGAGTCCTGGGAGATGATTTCAAGAGGACTAACATTAGAATCATTGGAGTACCGGAAGCTCAGGGAAACACTCCCAATGAAAAAACCACGGTTAAACAAATCACCACTGAAAAATTCCCAGAGCTCGACGATGCAGCCATTCAGCTTCAAGGAGCCAGAAGGGTGCCAGCTAAAAGAGACCCTAACAAAAACACTTCAAGATATCATAGTTAGAATGACCGATACTGCCGATAGAAACACAATACAGCAAGCAGCAAGGACAAAGAAGGATTTCATACAAAGATGCACCCCTTAGATTCACAGCAGACCTATCAAAGGAAACTCTCTAAGCCCGAAGGCAATGGTGGGATATGGTGAAAAAAAACTCACTGAAATGAATGCTTCACCAAAAATACTCTATCCAGCTAAACTCTCACTCAAAATCGAAGGAATGGTACACAATTTTCTAGATAAACAGCAGCTCAGGAACTTCATAGACTCAAAATCAAACCTAAAACAAGGGCTAACGGGGCTAATATAAGACAAGACAAACCCTACAAGCACAACAGACCCTTACAGAAAGATGACACAAAACCCCATAACAATAATCTCTCTCAATGTCAACAGTTTAAATTCACCAATAAAGAGACACAGAGTGGCAAAATGGATTCAGAGACAGAACCCAACATTCTGCTGCCTACAAGAAACTCATGTCAACAGTAAGAGTAAACACAGACTCAATGTGAAAGGATGGAAAATAATTCTGCAAGCAAACAGCTCCCTCAAAAAAGCTGGGGTGGCCATATTAGCATCCGACAACATTTATTTCAGGTTGAAAAAGATTAGAAGGAACAGCGAAGGATATTTTCTCTTCATCAAGAGATATGTACAACAGGAAGAAATCAGACTCTTAAATGTATACGCACCTAATGAGGGAACCACTAAATATTTAAAACAACTGCTAACAGATTTTAAGGAGGACATCACTACCAACACAATAGTACTTGGAAACTTCGACATCGCCTTATCACCTCTGGATAGATCAACAAGAACAAAACTCAGCAAGGAAACATTGGCATTGAAACAAGAAATAGAAGAGAAAGGGCTTATAGACCTATACAAGATTTTACACCCCAAAGAGAAAAAATGCACATTCTTCTCCAGTGCGCATGAAACATTTTCCAAAATAGACCATGTGCTAGGCCACAAAGCATACCTCAAAAGAATCAGGAAGATAGAAATAGTATCAACAATCTTTCAGACCATGATGCACTGAGAATAAAAGTGAATCACACACGGAAACGGAAAACCAAATCAAACACTTGGAAATTAAACAATTCAATGCTGAACAATGAGTGGATCTGGACGGAAATCAAGGATGAAAAAAAAAGATACTTGAAAACAAATGGAATGAAAACACAAGTTACCAGAACTTATGGGATGCAGCTAAAGCCGTATTAAGGGGAAAATGTATAGCTCTGCAAGCATATCTCAGGATGGAAGAAAGGATGCACATAAACAACTTTACTTCACAGCTCAAAATCTTAGAAAAGGCTCCACAAAAGGAGCCCAAATTAGGCAAAAGGAAAGAGATTATAAAATTTAGAGCAGAAAACAATGACATGGAAACCAAAGAAACAATCCGAAAGATCAATGAAACCAAGAGCTGGTTCTTCGAGAAAATAAGATAGATAAACCACAAACAACATTCACAAAGATACAGATAGAGAGAGAACCCTAATAAACCGAATCAGAAATAAGAATGGGGATATCACAACAGAAACAAAATAAATTCCAAAGATCATCAGACTACTTTGAAAGTCTGTATGCCACAAAAGTGAACCTAGAAGAAATGGATAAATTCCTGGATTCATATAATCTCCCAAGGCTGAATCAGGAAGATATAGAGTACCTGAATAGACCTATTAACATCAAAGGAAATTGAAACTGTAATCAAAAGTCTTCCCCAAAACAAAAGCCCCGGTTCAGATGGATTCACTAGAAAAATTTTCCAAACATTTAAAGAGGATCTATTGCCAGTTCTTCTCAAGCTTTTCCAGGAAATTGAAAAAACAGAAACTCTCCCAAACAGTTTCTATGAAGCCAATACCTCTCTAATACCAAAAAGAATCAAAGACACCACAAGAAAAGAAAATTAAAGGCCCATATCCCTCATGAACACAGATGCGAAGATTCTGGACAAAATACTAGCAAATAGAATTCAACAACTCATCAAAAAGATCATAAACCATGACCAAGTGGGATTCATCCCGGGGATGCAAGGATGGTTTAACATTCGGAAATCAAACAACATAATCCATCATATCAACAAAAAAAGATAAGAATCATATGATCATACCAATAGATGCAGAGACAGCATTTAACAAGATCCAGCACCCGTTTATGATGAAAACCCTCGCCAAAATGGGGATAGAGAGGACTATCTACAATATAATTAAAGCCATCTACCACAAGCCTACAGCAAGCATTAACCTCAATGGGGAAAAACTGAGAGCCTTCCCCCTAAGATCAGGGACAAGAAAAGGATTCCCACTCTCTCCACTACTGTTCAATATAGTGCTCAAAGTACTTGCAATAGCAGTTAGGTAAGAAAAATATATTAAGGGCATACAGGTAGGAAAGGAAGAAATCAAGTTCTTACTATTTGCAGATAATATGAAACTACACTTAGAGCACCCTAAAACCTCTACCAAGAAAGTCCTAGAAACAAAAAACTTGTAAAGTGGCAGGCTATAAAATCAATACCCAAAAGTCCATTGCTTTGTTATACACAAATAGTAAAAGAGAAGAAAGTGACATGAAGAAAACAATCCCATTCACAATGGTGCTTCAGAAAATCAAGTACCTAGGAATCAGCTTAATTAAGGAAGTAAATGACCTGTACAAAGAAAACTACAAAACACTACTTCAGGAAATAAAAGAGGACACGAGGAAATGGAATAATATCCCCTGTTCATGGAATAGGAGAATTAACATTGTAAAAATGGCAATTCTTCCCAAAGAACTGTACAAATTCAATGCGATCCCTATTACGATACCCATGACATTCTTCAAAGAAATGAAGCAAACACTCCTGAAATTTATATGGAAAAATAAACCCCCATGAATAGCTAAAGCAATTTTTGGGTTAAGAAAATGGGAGGAATCAACCTCCCTAACTTCAAACTCTACTACAAAGCAGTAATAATTAAACATCATGGTACTGGAAAAAAGGCAGAGTTGTAGACCAATGGAACCGGGTTGGATATTTACATCTCTCCCCAAGCCTATGATCATATAATCTTCAAAAAAGGGGGCAAGAAAAGTGAAGTGGAACAAGGAAAGCCTCTTTAACAAATTGTGCTGGCAAAACTGTATGGTTACATGCAAAAAAGTGGTCTCAGATCTCTACCTAACGCTATGTACAAATGTAAGATCAAAATGGATTAAAGACCTCAACATCAGACCAGAAACCATAAGGCACATTGAAGACAAAGTTGGCAAAACCCTCCATAACTTTGAAGCAAATGGTATCTTCAAAGATGTCACGCCACTGGCCAAGCAAGTGAAAACAGAGATAGATAAATGGGACTATCTTAAACTAAGAAGCTTCTCCACCTCCAAAGAAACAGTGATAAAAATACAAAGAATGGAAAAGGACACTTGCCGAATACACATCTGACAACGGGTTGATATCAAGGATATACAAAATACTGGTTGAACTCCACAAAAAGAAAACATCCAACCCCAACAAAAAATGGGGCAATGAAATGAACAGAAAATTTCTCAAAGAAGAAATCCGAATGGCTAAAAGGCACATAAAAATGTTCTATATCATTAACCATCAGGGAGATGTAGATCAAAACACAATGAGATATCATTTCACACCACAGAGACTGGCCCACATCCAAAAGAATAAAAGCAACCATGTTGGCACGGATCTGGTGAGAAAGAGACCCTCCTTCACTGCTGGTGGGAATGCAGACTGGTTCCACCCTTTTGGAAAACAGTATGGACGATTCTCAAAAAATTAGAAATTGAGCTCCCATTCGACCCAGCAATACCACTCCTGGGAATATATCCCAGAGAGGAGAAAAAGTATAGTCGAAGTGACATCTGTACTTGTTTGTTCATTGCAGCACTCTTTACAATAGCCAGAATCTGGAAAAAACCTGACTGCCCAAAACCAGATGACTGGTTAAAGAAACTTTGGTAAATCTACACAATAGAGTACTATGCAGCTGTTAGAAAAGATGAAGTCATGAAATTTACATACATGTGGTACTACATTGAAAGTATCATGTTAAACAAAATGAGTCAGAGAGGGATAGACATAGAAAGATTGTATTCATCTGGGGAACTTAAAGTAACCAAATAGGAGACTAACACCCAAGAGTGACCGAGATTAGTACTAGGAGGTTTGCTCCATGACTTGAAGGCCAGTCACACATGCTAGGGGAAAATTTTCTCAGATAGACAAGAGAGCACCAAATAAAGGGTGTTGGGATGATCCTCCCAGGATGGGAGAAGCATGCTGAAAGCAGACTATAGACCAAACATGATTGCCTCTCAATGCCTCTTTTGCAAACAACAAACCCAAGAGGAGAGAGAGAACAAAAGGGAATGCCCTGCCACAGAGGCATGGTGGAATGGGGGGATGGGAGTGGGGGGGGTACTGGGACCCATGGTAGTGGAAAATGGGCACTGGTGGAGGAATGGGTATTTATCATTTTATAATTGAAATCCAAGCACAAAAATTTGTAAGTCTATGACTGCACCTCATGGTGTTTCACTAATAAAAATTTAAAAAAGAAACTTTGGTACATCTACACAATGGAATACTATGCAGCTGTTAGAAAAGATGAAATCATGAAATTTACATACAAGTAGTTTTACATGGAAAGTATCATGCTAAGTGAAATAATTGAGCCATAAAGAGAGGGACAAATATAGGAAGACTGCACTCATCTGGGGAATATAATAGAATGGGAGTTAAACACTCAAGAATAATTGAGATAAGTACCAGGAAGTCTGCTTCATGGCTTGGAATCTGACAGCACATGCTGTGAAAAATGGCAACTCAGATAGAGAAGGGAAGACCAAGTAAAGGATGTTTTGGAGGACTTGCTCAGGATGTGAGTTGCATTCTGAAAGTAGACCAAATATGATGACTACTCAATATCTCTATTGCAAACTACAACACTCTAAAGGAAAGAGAGAGCAAAAGGGATTGCCCTACCACAGAGGCAGGGTGGGGTTGGTGGGGTGGGGTGCGGGTGGGAGGGCTACTGGGATCATTGGTGGTGGAGAACGGGCAATGGTGGAGGGATGGGTACTCTATCATTGTATAACTGAAACCCAAGCATGAAAGTTTATAAGTCTACAACTGTACCTCATGGTGTTTCACTAATAAAAAAAAAATAAATGGTATAATAACAGAAAAAATGTTTCAATGCTTTATATTCAACACACCTATTTCACTAAGAGTCAAAATGTAGTTATACATTTTTAAGGAAGCTGGAAGTCTTGGACACCATGACTGCCATTTATCAGATATGTTTCTATTTATCAAATATGGAGGAATCATAGAATATGCTCTGTAGTATTTGGGGGTATCAACTCCTCTTTCTCAGTGAAAAGATCTGAATTTGAAAGACAGAAAAACACAGTCATGGCTAAGTCATGATAATTTATGCAGCTAGACACTGGTATTATATAATAATTTGTAGTCTGCGTCATGGAGTTTATCAATTGTTCTATGCACTGGTGTTTATTCCCCCAATGAGATTAGTTGATGCATACTGGAAAATGGCAGCAGCTTTTTACAGTTTAGTAAATTTGGTTGGAAGGAAAAGATATCTGGGAGATCCAACTAACATTAGCCCTAGTGAAATTAGAATGCTCACATGAGCAAATTGAACCTGCTCAATTAAGAATTTCACAGTACCTTTTTCTACAAAATGTATGTATCTGAACTGGGTCATGCTAAGTGAAATAAATTAGAAAGGCAAAGACAAATATCAGCTAATATCACACTTCTGTGTGATATAAATAAACTTAAGATAGCAAGCAAAATAAAATGAGCATTAAGACTGGTAGTTTGGTAGTAGATTTGTTTTGGCAACATAAATTTTAAAGATATATGAAATTGTATCTTTTACTTATTCTGACAAACAAGTGTTAATTTTAAGAGTACAAGTTTCAGAATAGATATTACATTTGAATTTCAAGCCTAAACTAAGCCTTGATACTCACATTTTTCACCTTATACCATCATCACCACTCACAGACACCTTCCAAAAGTAACATTATAAATTAAGCCAGTAGCAAAATTGGAAAGAGTCTATTTAAGGATCCGGAAAGATTATTCTGGCACCAATTATGTTTTAGTCTTGGGCAAATGAAAGCTGTAATAATTCTGTGGGGTGGTGGTGGGGGCAGAGAGAGGGTACAGTGGCTATGGTGTTTGCATTGCCTGAAGCTGACTTAAGTTCAATCCCCTGCACTTCATATGGTCCCCAGAGCACTGACCCCTGAATGTAAACAGGAGGGCCATATCCACCAAATACAAAAAGCCAAATAACAAAAATAATTCTCTGTTCTAATTCCTTCAGGACAGATCCTATGGCTCAGATATCCTAACTTTGGCACCAACCCTCCTAGGGAAAAGAGAGCTAAGTAAAATACCATACCTCAGAAAAGGCTCCTCTTTGTACTCCCTTAAAATATAATATGACTTGCTGCACCTAAGTTTATCTTAGAGTATTTTTAAAACATTTACATTATCCCAATAACTGAATAAATTATGGCTATTTACACTTCCACTAAAATCATTTTTTGCCAAATACATGTAAATCAATGACTAATAAAATTTTTTCATACCATTTATAAACTTTCATAAGATAAAATAAGCTCACTCTTCCTGGAGCATAAAAGATAAGGGTTATTTGTGGTTGTTGTTGTTGCTGTGTTCTTTGCCCCTGATTTTCAACATCAGACTCATTCTGTGATGCACTGCAGTTTGCTCATTTGGATGGGAAATAATTACATGTGTGAATGCATTTCCACCTAACTGAAATCCAACACTTGAATAAAATAATGTTCTGAGCTTGCAAATGTCCCAAAGTCTTTGAACTTTGCTCCCACTTGACTTTGTTTAGGGCTAATTTTCTCATAAGGCAAAAGAGCACTATGTATATACATCTAAAACCTGAAATTTAGCTATAATGTGTATGCTACATCAGCACAGACACTCTTAGGATAATTGCTCAAATCCATTTACTTAGCTCTGGAATGTTTTAGCCTCTGTTGCAGAAAGCCCAGACAAGTGACAGTGAGTAATTTTATTTTGTAAAGTCCTCTAATAAATCTTGTCCAAGGTGGGTGCCTTCTACATTTCCATGGCAACCTGTCAGTATGTATTTTAAAAGAATAAGACAAAAATGATTGTCTGTACTTTCAACGCATGTATGCTGGCATCAGATGCATCCATTGAGGACCTGATGGTAGAAGCACGAAAGATCAAGTATGACATCATTGGTCTGACCAAGACAAGAAGGAATCAATCACATCACACCGTTTTTGACAGTGGAGAAGACTGTTCCTCGGAACATGCGATAAAAGAGATGTCAGAGGTGTCAGTGTCCTTGTCAACACCAACTTGGCCATGAGCATTGATTCACTCGAATGCCTAACAAACTGAATTAGAAGATTACACTTTAATAGATGTGGCTCACTGCCAGCAGTTTCTATCTTCGTTGTCTATGCACCAACATCCAATTATGGTGAAGGAGAAATTGAGAAGTTCTACATGGAGCCGGAGAAGTTCTATAAAGAAGACAACACCTTCTACAAGATCATTGTTGGTGATTTTAATGCCAAGATAGAACCGAGAAAATCAGCCGAAGAACTCCACATCGAGATCCATGGCCCAGAATGGAACGAAAAGTGTGAGAGACTGTCTGAGTTCATCATGTCGACCAAGATCATCCATGGTAACTCATAGTTCCGGAAGGCCGAATCTAAACATTGGACATGGGAGTCTCCCTATGGGCGGTTCCACAACAAAACTGACCACATCATATTCAATCAATGGTTTTGCCTGACCAAAGTTGCTGTTGTCCCAAAATTCCAAATGGGATCGGACCACTGTCTCCTTCATGCAAAATTCTATTTCACAGAGAGGGGAGAAAGGACTGCAAAGTTTAAGAAGAGAACTCCCAGAAGGACCATCAACTGGGAGCTCTTTGGCACATTTCTGCAAGCTGGGAAGATGCCGTCATTGACAACATTGAAGAGGAATAAGATCGACTGGTTCAGCACCTCCATGATTGTGCGAGGAATGCCAAGAGAGAGATAACCACAAAAAGACGCCTGTCTTCAAAAACTCTTGAGCTTATTCGCCTATGTTGTTTGGCGGATGACTCAGGTAACTGCAAGCAAAGGTCCGAGCTCACAAAGCAGTGCAGAGATGCGATAAAGGAAGACCTCAAAGAGAGAAGAGCAGAGGTGCTGGTAGATGAGGCAGAAGACGAGAAAAGCATTAGTAATGCCTGCCTGTCCTTCACCAACTACAAGACCAAGGTGACTGCCATTCAATGTCCTGATGGATCTATCACATCTTCCAGTAGGGCAATGGAGAAAATTATCCTTGACTTCTACTCAAATCTTTTTGATAGCCACGTCCACCTGCCCACATACCAAATTCCTCAGGGCGGATATGTCTTTTCAACATTCTCCCTTCCGAAATCCGACATGCCATTTTGTCGGTAAAGAAACTAACAGCACCCGGCCCAGACAAGGTCAGATCTGACCAGCTGAAGAACCTGCCATCAGTACTCATCAATATGCTGGCTTGTCTCTTCACACGCTACCTGTCTGAATGCAAGGTTTCATCCCAATAGAAAACCAACAGGACTGTACTACTGTACAAGAAAGGAGACATCCATGACATGGCGAAATCTGCCTATTGTCTGTCATCTACAAGCTGTTCACTCGAGCCATCCTGAATAGGATTGGCAGAACACTAGATGCAGGACGACCATGAGAGAAAGCCAGTTTTCAAAAAGGATTCAGCACGATTGACCATATCCACATGATAACCAAGCTCATTGAGGTTTCTCGGGAGTTCAAGATGCCACTCTGTCTAACATTCATTAATTTAAAGAAGGCCTTTGATTCTTTTGATACAGAAGCAGTCAATGAAGCCCTAGCCAATCAGGGCATTCAAACTCAATACCACAGTGAATCCATGAGCTGTATTATAGATTCACTACCAGGATCTCACCATTCTACAAAGAAGTGATCATCCATGTCAAGAGAGGGGTTCGGCACGGTGATAACATTTCACCGAAACTCTTCAGCGCCACCCTCGAGAACGTCATGCAATGGCTGGAATGGTAAGGAATGGGAGTGAAGTTGGACGGTCGGCAACTACACCACCTCCGCTTTGCTGTTGACATCATTCTAATAACACCAATCATTAGCCAATTGGCACATATGCTGGCCAACTTTGACTGTGAATGTGGAAAGGTTGGACTACAGCTGGAATCTCATGGAGACAATGTTTATGAGAAACAGTCTCGTTCCTGAAGTTCCAATAACTCTCAATGGGACACACATCTCTGAATGCACCAGTGACGTGTACCTAGGTCAACAAGTCAACATGACAGATGACCTGGCACCTGAGTTGCACAGGAGGAAGAGAGCAGCTTGAAATGCCTTCAAGAGCATCGAAGAAATAGCTAAGGGGACGAAGAACCTCTGGCTCTAGGCACATTTCAATTCTACTTTTCTTCCTGCATTAATATACGCCTTGAGACCTGGGCCCTATGAAAACAGAATGAGAATACTATTCGTGTCTCCCAAAGAGAAATTGAAAGAGCTATGTTTGGAGTATCATGTTTCACTCAAATGAGAGAAAGAATCCAGAGTTCCAACCTCCGTCGATGGTCAAGAATAAGGGAAGCTGTCTCGTTTGCCAAGACATCGAAAATCAGATGGGTTGGACTCGTAGTGAGATTTGGAGATGACCACTGGACTAGAGCCATTACCGACTGGATTCCACGGGACGTCAAAAGACCACGTGGCCGCCCACCTACCACATGGTCAGACTTCTTTATCAAGACCCTGAATGATCAGTTTGAGGCTCTTTGTGTTCCTAGAATGAGCAGATGAGATGTGTGAAGAGAGTAGACTATAGACCGAACAAGATTGCCACTCAATGTCTCTTTTGCAAACCACAGAACTTGAAAGGAGAGAGATAACAAAAGGGAATGCCCTGCCACAGAGGTAGGGTGGGATGGGGGGAAGGGGGGAGTGGGAGGGATGCTGGTACTGGTGGTGGTGGATAATAAGCACTGGTGGAGGTATTGGTATTTGATCATTGCATATCTGAAACCCAAGCACAAAAATTTGTAAGTCTACAACTGTACCTCATGGTGTTTCACTAATAAAAATTTAAGAAAAAAAAGACCCTGAATGATCGGTTTGAGACTCTTCATGTTCCTAGAATGAACAGACGCCACTGGGCTACACTAGCACGCAACAGGGACAATTGGAGACATTACTGCCGCCCGCTCAAGCAAATCGATGATTAACGGGAAGTCAAGTGATCAAATGATCAAGAATAAAACAATTTTGCTGTGGATCTAGTCATTTAGAAACACAGGATATCAGAGGCAGAGTGAGGAATACCAAAAATACTAAGTTCACGTAATCAAGTAAGCCCATATTCAGTTTAAGAGAAAAGTGCTTTCTGACTTGAAAGAGGTGTTTGTTTCTTTGTTTCTTTTGTGTTTAAGGATCCTGCTCCCTTGTGGCAGACAGCAAACTTTCTTGATGGTCTCAGTAAAATCAGTTGGAGCAAAAGAACGTGCACTCCATTGGAGTGGTGGCACAAGGCTTTGAAGGTCTTTCATATTTGTCTAATGCACTCCTAATGACAATCCTCACATTGACATAGATAATAAGCATGTGCTTTCACATATACTGAACTCATATGCAGTGCCAAACATGGAAGAGGAAGTAATCCATCTCTATCATGATGATGATTCTTCTGTCTGCCTAATGGCCACTTCTCCATTTAATACCGTGATATGCACAGAAACAATATTCAAATTGTTGAATGAAAGGTAATGAGGCAGTGATGGAGAGGAAGTAATGAATTTGCAAGAGACTATGCTATTTTAACTGTATGTAATTGCATGGAATTCTTACTCTTGATGACTGACTGTAGCACTTTCAACACGTTTTGTGAAATCACAGCTTGTTTGATTTATTCTGGTATAGTTTTGATTTGGGCTGGAGCGCCTAAAACATTTTATAGTGCTTTTTATAACAGGTTATCAAGACAATACTAGACTCACATAACTATTCTCAGATTTGATTTGGGCTGGAGAGATAGCACAGTGGTAGGACATTTGTCTAGCATGCAGCCAACCCGACTGACCTGGTTCAATTTTCCCACCGCTCTCAGAGAGCCTGGCAAGCTACTGAGAGTATTTCACCCACACGGCAAAGCCTGGCAAGCTACCCATGACATGTTCAATATGCCAAACACAGTAACAAGTCTCACAATGGAGACATTACTCAGCCCGCTCAAGCAAATCGATGAACAATGGGAGGACAGTGACAGTGAGTTTTGATTTGATAATATTACAGCAATAGTAGTTGCATAGTTTTGTGCTATGTAATAAACTCTACATCTATAATTTGTGGTACTTGCTTGTATTCTCAGGTTAATATACCATTATCTTATCCCATGTTAACTTGTGTGTGCTAAGGGATTCATAAAAACCAACTTTAGAATTAATGAAAGAGATGCTCCTATCAGCAGGATGACAAAATAAAATGGAATGTAGGGACACCAGTAGCTACAGAAACTATGAGTCTGTTGTTTGGAAGAAATGGGTGAATTATTCCTCTAATTGTGTTGTCCTTTTCTTGCTCTGTATTCATTCTGTAATTGGGTGTGAATTACTAAAGATGTTGACTCCATGAGAAATACATGGTAGCAATTAACTAAATAACACAAGAGGAAACAGGACCAAATGTGTCTATGTTATACTCCCACAGAAGCCTCTCAAATTCAGCAACTGGCACAGGACTCAGGATTGACAACTTTGTATTAGAGATCAAAAAGAGTGATTCAACCTGCAAAATAGATTTAGATTTTTATGGAACAATGAGACAATTTTCTATTTCGGTAATATCACCCCAACTACAATATTGACTAGTGTAGAATCATGACAATCTTTATATTTTCCACATGTGGCAAGTGGAACATTTTACAGTGCTTCTTATAACAGATTATCAAGACAATATTAGACTCACATACTATTTTCAGAACAAGATAGAACAGATTCATTTCAAGCTCTTGAAATGGAGATTCAAGGGTTTTCCTTGTGCTTATTTAAATCATAAAGGTTCCTGGGTGGTGCTGCTATTGGTCGTGAGAGGTTTTCCATTAACTGACCCTAAGAGGGTCACGACATATGCCTGTAGCCTGTAAGAGTATAAGGCTGCACCACTCATTGAGGCCCCAGGAGCTGCCTGCAGGTTTTTTGCTGTTTGTTTGTTTGTTTGTTTGTTTGTTTTGTGACTAGGTACTATGCTGTTAGTATTGACAGTCTGGTTTCATAGTGATGACTTTGTCTAAGTGATTTTGATTTACTTTGAAATCTCTTAAAAAGACATTGAAATACCCTGAAAATAATACCAAGGAATTACCATTTCCCACCCATTGCTCATCTTTCCTTTCTTTCTGAGATTGATTTAGAATTTTTTCACTTGTTGGTGACCAAGGTTTGTTTTTGATTGGTTAAATGAGCCATATTGTAGCTGGGTGCAGGACATTCAGTATGAAGGTCACTTAAAACTTGACGACCTGATAAATCATAGAAACTAATTTCAGAAAAACCTGGATTTGTCTGTTGAAGGTGTCATGATTGTCAGCAAAACTGTTAAATTTATTTTTTAACAGCTTGCAAGCCTAAGTAAAGGCTACTCTAAAAAGTTAAATCGATGGTTGTAAATAATATTTCAAGTCAACATAAAAAGAAATATTTGCAGACCTAAATTGTGTAAAAATGGAGTGTGTGTAAAAAAAGATAATAAGGAACAAATCAAGTAGAAACTGAATTCATTCAATATATTAAGGATGATTAGGGACAACCCTTTGTATTGATAACAATTGGATCCATTGGTTGTCCATGACCTCTCATAGCTGGTCTCTGTCAGAAGCGAATATGGAGCAAGTGAGGGCATAACCAGCACTTGACATTTAGCATCAATGGCAGACTAAGGAACCAACAAACTCATAAAATGTGGGCCTGTCAGTTTTTCCATTGTACTAATCAACCCTGGATTTGTAAGCATGATATTGGACAGCTTGCTAAATCTCTGTATCCACTTATGCAAAATATCACAGGGGATGCCATGTAATACCTGCCACTTTATCAATAATTACCAGCAGGAAATAGGAAAGTGATTCTCATAATCAGGATGCTAAAATTACATGCTCAAGTGTGGTCTCTCTCTCATGCCTATGTATTTGCTTGAGCTCATACTAAGACGTTTTGAGTTTACATTTCTTTTATTGTGCTGACAGAGTTCTAAATGTGCTAAGAATAGAGCCAAAAGAAATAAGTAGAGAAGGAAGCTGGAAGATATATTGTTTTTATAAACCCTCATGGCTTGAAAAATATAGTTATAAGTTGATCCTTAGCTATTTAGTTTGGCTTGCACTTCTATCTGCATAGCCTTGAGGAAATATAGTACGTTCATCTGTTTGTCTTGAAAATGACTATTTCCAAGATTCATAGTTAAATTTCATGCCTCAAGTGAGATTCAAGAAAGACTTTAATATCTTTTTATATAAGACCCAGATTTATTGTGTCTGTATTTATATGCTAGCACTGGAAATGCATATTTTTCAAAAGGATACTCAGCAGTACCCATTGATGAAGCTACAGAAAAGAAAAACAATTAATTACAAAATATTATACGTGTCCTTACAAAAAATGTAAATTGGAGAGAATAGCAACCATTGTCAATAGATGACTTGGTATTAAAAATGGAGAAACAACTGCCAAAAATTACAGCTAAGGGATATGTCTCAGGACAGGGAGACGTGTGTAGACAGAATGATGTTTGAAGCTTTGCCTAGGAATAACAAAGCTGCCATATACCACATCACAGAGTCCAGGGCCACATTTGCATGCCAGTGAATCTATAAGCAGTTTACACAAGCATGGAGCTTTGAGGCTTATAAGAGAGTATGCTGTCTGAGTAAACTGAGACACTCAAGTCCAAGAAGTCGTGTCTGGCTGATTGATTGCTCTTGCCACAGGTGAAACAAAGCTGCCCTCTCTTCATCTCATTTGACTTCTGTGCACAGATTCAGCTCTGTTAAGCAGCTGAATAATTTTAAGGGAGACTAGGCCTGGTCCCACTTAACCAAAACTAGCAGTTATCTAAGACATGGTATTAAGTTTGGCAATAGTTGGATACAGACAAACACAGGTATCTTTTTGTGTACTGGACTATCAGGTACTCAAGCACTAGACTCCATTGATGATCCAAGCTTGTGGGACATCAACATGACAATCACAATCAATCACTTGTAACTGAAAAAGCTGGGATATAACAATTGTCTGCCTGCTCTCACAAACCATAAGTTTGTGATAGCAAATTCTCAGCAGCATGTCAGAACAACATAAAAATAAATGAGTCTCGGTGGAAATAGCAAACAGGAGAGGCGAGGGAAATTTTTCAGAGTGAGGGAAACCTAATTTGTGATGCCATGGATAAAGCTAGCATTCGGTGGACACATACTCTCCAGAACATTGCCAGGTAGAATCGTGGGGAGCCAAAATACTAACAGGTGTGGTACTACTGCATCCAAGCAGACCTACATCACAGGATTCAAGCATTGTATTATCTAACATTATTGTCTAAACATAACTCTCAGTGATCTGAGGGCCCCTAAACACTGCTAGGGAGTCAGTCCCTTCCTAAGAAAATAAAGTATACACCAAGACCTACCCCAAACAAGACTCTCACCTCTCGGCTTGCATTTTATCAAATGCAATGAAACTCACCTATATTAATGAACAAAAGCCCAGAAGGACTGCTTAATTAAGAACTCTGTAATAAAGACTTCAAAAGTAATCACTGTATCACTGTCATCCTGTTGTTCATTGATTTACTCGAGCAGGCACCAGTAACATCTCCATTTGTCCCAGCCCTGAGATTTTAACAGCCTCTCCCTACTCATATTTCCCAGTGCTTCCATATTGGAGGCTCTTTCAGGGTCAGGGGAATGAGACCTGTTATTGTTACTGTTTTTGGCATATCAAATACATCACTGGTAGCTTGCCAGGCTCTGTTGTGCGAACGGAATACTCTCGGTAGCTTGCTGGGCTCTCTGAGAGGCATATATATTTCCGTCTATGATTCGTTGCCTATTGTCTGAACCCCATCAAATATGGTGTAGTAATTATGGAAATGGGTAGGGAGTGTCTTATGATGTGTCCAGAAATATGTTCACTCATATGTGAGACTCAGCCAGAGCATGTGGAAAGCAGCATGAAGCATGGTGGCGGTTGGGTAGTGAAGGTCGGCTGTCAGGGCTGGGTCCCTTGGGGCAGAGAGGGCTCTCACCCACCTCCCTCTGGAGTGCCCCAAGTGAAAATAGCCTGGTGTGGAGTCCGGTGGCATTGTTATGGGGGCCACATTTTATGCTCCCTTCCGGAAGAAGCAGCCATGAGTTCTATAGGGTGGCCAATGAGGAGATTATCTGGTGTCGGCAGGAGGTGGCTTATGGGTGTTTTTAGATACCACAATTATTTCAAATCTCATTTTAACAATCTAATGCAATGCAGATGCAAATATGCAAACAAATATATGTACATTTGTTTGTTTGCATACTTTATATATATATACATATATATATTTATATAGACATAGCAGCATAAGAAAAACTTGGAACCAACTTTTACGAAGCATGAGGAAAACCTCTTTTGGATTAATTTTAATAGTTCTTAGACCTAGTTATTTCAAATCATGAGCTTTCTACACCAGATACTTTACCAATTCCACAATACAGACTGCTTTTGTAAGCAGAAAAGGGTTGTTGGGGTCTTTTTTTTTACCAAACTTTGATATTAATATGAAAAAACACTTAAACTGCCAAACATAAAAAAAATTTCTTTATTTTGATGGCTTCTGTACCCCTGTTTGTAAAACACCCTAAATTCTTCATTAAAATTGGCCGAGGCTTGTAAGATAAGGCCTTGCATTCCCTGAACTCTTCTTTCACTTTAGTTTCAAGCTCTAGTTTTGCAGCTCTTCCTAGATGGTACAGATTCTTAAGTTAAAAAAAAATCAACTGTTAATAACCATTAGTGTTTCTCCAATAAGATTTTAGATTGAGAATATCGATTTCTCTGTAGGCACTACATTCTGATTAGTAATTTTTGTTTAAACCTTTGTCTAACAAGTTCCAACAACTGCCTAAATTTTTTAAATTGCTGAATTGCATATCACTGACCTTTGTGGTGGGACTGCTTTCCCAGATTTAAGGATTTCTACTTCTGACTCTAACATTTGAGTACTCAACAAAGACAGACAGAGAGAAAGACAACAAACATCAAACATACATATGCACACATATATACTTGATCAATCGATCTGACCCTATATGAATGGCAGGAAAAAAAGACAGATAGGAAGGGCAGTACCCAGGGTAAGAATTCCTTGTTGGCCGATAAGATTGTTCCTCATTTCTCAGTCTAACTAGCCTGTCTTCTGCTTATTAAAATTGAGTCAAAAAGCACCTTTGTATTCTTGTCACTGTATATTTTGCAGAAGCTTCTTAGTTTAAGATAGTACCACTTGTTTATCTCTGTTTCCACTTGCTTGGTCAATGGGGGTGTCATCTTTGAAGATATCTTTAGCTTCAATGTCTTGTAGGGTTTTGCAGACCTTGTCTTCAATGTACCTAATGGGTTCTGGTCTGATGTTAAAGTCTTTAATCTATTTTGATCTGACTTTTGTGCATGGTGTTAGGTAAAGGTCTGAGCCCATTTTTTTTTGTCTGTTGCTGTCCAGTTTTGCCAGTACCATTCATTTGTTAAAGAGACTTTCCTTTGTCTGATTGTTGGGGAGAAATTCCAAATAATAATGGTGGGTTTTCTGTCGAAATATTGAATGGAATTAAAGTAGAGAGAGAGTAAAGTGGAAATCATCTGCCACACAGGCAGGGAGAGGGGTGGGATGGGGTTTTACTGGGGTTCTTGTTGGTGGAAAATGTGCACTGGTGAAGAGTTCGGTGTTTGATCATTGTATGACCAAGACTTAAAGAGACCTGAAAGCTTTGTAACTCTTCTCATGGTGATTCATTTTTAAAAAAGCACCTTTGTTACTATAAAGCCAGCAAGATAAACTATGATAGCTATTGTAAATCTGTAGCACTGTAGCAGTGTCATCTCATTGTTCATCAATTTGCTTGAGAAGGCACCACTAATGTCTCCATTGTGAGACTTGTTGTTACTGTTTTTGGCATATCAAATACGCCATGGGGAGCTTGCCAGACTCTGCCCTGTGGGTGGGATACTCTTGGTAGCTTGCCAGGCTCTTGAGAGGGACAGAGGAATCGAACCCGGATTGGATGCATACAAGACAAACCCCTTACCTGCTGTGCTATCTCTCCAGCCCTCATAAATAAGACATTTTTACTCCACTCTGTGTCTGCTACTGTAATTCTTTGGAGCCAGACTAAGGGGTAAACCTGGGATATATGGGCATAAGTTAGGATGGCATGCTCATGTTGTTGTAGGTGACTCATGAGAGATGGAGAGAAAAGGGTGAGTAGCCTCGAGAGAGTTAATCCTATTGCTCTCCTCTTTACCCACCTCAGTCACCCAAGGTGTAGCCTGGGAGAGTCACGCTTGATAGTGTCTTTCACAAACACCTCTACAGTTAATTTTGCATCCCACCAATTTCATTAGACAGCCATTGGACTGCAGTTGAATTCCACTTTTTATACACAGCATGGGTTTTTAGGGATTTGTGAAATGCAAACTAAAGCAAAAAATTCGCTCTTTTTTTCCGGAAAGGAAAGACACTCCTCATCTGTGCCCAGGTTATTAGTTTCATTGTTTGCCCTTGCAGAAAAGAATTTCAGGAAGGAGACAGATAGTGAAGGTTATTCCTCATTTCTCTCCTCTAATATTTCCCTCACATCCCCCAAAACTTATCTAATTGTGAGGGAGAGAGCTGACACCCACACAGGAAAGGTGAGGGTTCCTCTGATAGCTTCTGTGAGGTGTAGAAGAGAGGAAGTGCCTGCTGTAGATGGTGGCTGAGGCAGGAGGAACACTGGGTACACTGGTGGAGGAAAGGGTGCACTGGTGCAAGGGATTGCTGCTTGACCATTGTGCAGCTGAAAATCAATCATAGACATCTTTGCAATTCATAGTGATTCAGTAGATTCAAAATTACAGTACCAGCTCAGGTGTTTGATGCAAACTGAATGTCTGACAGTCTTTGATTCTATTAACTGAGTTGAGCATGAGGTCTCCAGGAGCTTTGAAAAATTTGGGTTTAAAACTATTTGAATTTCTTCAAATAACTCAATATACAATTGACAATTAAAGCAAGGACCCTGTATATATGTAGAGAAAAGAGACAGATACAGTTAGAAGGTATAGGGCTTTTTCAAATGACAGAAATAAAACCTCCTTTTGGGATAATGCTATCTGTTTATTACTGTCTTGTGGAGATGACCTCTGAAAATCATCTATTCCTCTGAATGCTTCTTCACATATGACTCAAATTCTCTTCATTTGTTGACAGGGCATCACACTTATCCCTTAATCTATGCCAGAAGGCACTCTATGTTATGCATAATCATACACATTTCTATTTCTTGATGGCTATGTGATTGTCATTTCAGATGTATAATAGGCAAGAACCTTGCTAGACAATAAAAATCACATTGCCAACTTTGTCTTCAATAAACATTATGGATTCCGGTCTGATGTTGAGGTCATAAATCCATTTCGATCTTACTTTTGTGCATGGCGTTAGGCAGAGATCTGAGCCCACTTTTTTGCATGTAGCCGTCCAGTTTTGCCAGCACAATTTATTAAAGAGGCTTTCCCTGAAAACTCTCCACGATATTGAAGTTAGTGGTATCTTCAAAGACGTCACGCCACTGGCCGAGCAAGTGAAAACAGAGATAGACAAATGGGACTATCTTAAACTAAGAAGCTTCTGCACCTCAAAAGAAACAGTGACCAAAATACAAAGACAGCCTACAGAATGGGAAAGAATATTCACCAAATACACATCCGACAAGGGGTTGATTTCAAGGATATACAAGGTACTGGTTAAACTACACAAGAAGAAATCACCCAACCCCATCAAAAAATGGGGCGAGGAAATGAACAGAAACTTTCGCAAAGAAGAAATCCGAATGGCAAAAAGGCACATGAGAAAATGCTCTACATCACTAATCATCAGAGAGATGCAGATCAAAACAACAATGAGATATCATTTCACACCACAGAGACTGGCCCACATCCACAAGAACAAAAGCAACAGGTGCTAGCGCGGATGTGGTGAGAAAGGGACCCTCCTTCACTGCTGGTGGGAATGCAGGCTGGTCCAACCCTTCTGGAAAACAGTATGGACGATTCTCAAAAAATTAGAATTCGATCTCCCATTTGACCCAGCTATAGCACTCCTGGGAATATATCTCAGAGAGGCAAAAATGTATAGTCGAAGTGACATCTGCAATTGTTTGTTCATTGCAGCACTCTTTACAATAGCCAGAATCTGGAAAAAACCTGAGTGCCCGAGAACAGATGACTGGTTAAAGAAGCTTTAGTACATTTACACAATGGAGTACTATGTAGCTGTTAGAAAAGATGAAGTTATGAAATTTACATACAAGTGGTACTACATGGAAAGTATCATGTTAAGCGAAATGAGTCAGAAAGAGCGGGATAGACACAGAAAGATTGCATTCATCTGGGGAACATAAAGCAACAAAACGGGAGACTAACACCCAGGAAGGGCTCAGATTAGTACCAGGAATTCTGCTCATGACTTGAAGGCCAGCCACATGTGCTAGGTGAGAAGGAAGCTCAGATAGAGAAGAGAGCACCAAATAAAGGGTGTTGTGAAGACCCTCCCAGGGTGGGAGAGACATGCTAAAAGTGGTCTATAGACCAAACATGACTGCCACTCAATGCCTCTCTGGCAAAACACAGTACCCAAAAGAAGAGAGAGAGAACAGGGAGGAATGCCCTGCCACAGCGGCAGGGTGGGACGGGGCGGGGGGGGGAGGATGGGGGGGGGAGGGATGCTAGGACCCGTGGTGGGGGAGGATGGGCACTGGTGGAGGGATGGGTACTTGATCATTGTATAACTGAAACCCAAGCACAAAAATTTATAAGTCTGTAAGTGTACTTCATGGTGTTTCACTAATAAAAAAAAGATAAAAAAAAAATAAAAAAAAATCACATTGCCTGCTGTGAATAAAATAAGTGCCATATAATTCTTTTACATTGAGAGTGAAATCTATGTCACTTCATAATCATAAAGCAATAAAAAATATGGAATTTCTGTGTATTTATAGAATTTCAAAAATTTGCTGTCTATTATTCATTTTATATTTTTTGTTTTGGAGCATCACCAGGTTGTGCTCAGAGTTTACTTCTGGCTCTGTGCTTAGGGGTCACTTCTGGAAGACTCAGGAGACCGTATGTGGTCCCAGGCTTGACACCTGCGTTGGCTGCATGTAAGGCAAGTACCTTACCTGCTTTACTTTCACTCAAGTCCCTACATATGTTTATATTCCAACCTACTAAAATGTAATTTTTCTCTGTAAGTTTTTGATTTTCTGAATGTTCCTGCCCTAAACATGGAAATGTGTATACATAACTTTTGCTTAAAGGAAGGTTCAAAAAGGATTGTCTTTCTGGCTACAAGAGGAAATTATATGTCCAATATTTCCTGCTCAATTATTTCCAGTGGACATATTGCATTACTTCCAGATGTGCTTGGTCTTGCTGAGATACAGTCAGGCTTATCAAGCTAAGCTGATAGATAGTATGACCATCAACTACACACCCAAGCTGTGTTCTGATCAGGGATGCACATCTGTGTTAACCTGAAGCAGAGTGCTTGATTCAGTCCTTCAAAGGATGCACATGAACATACACATTTCATGTTTGGGTTTAATCCACTCAGTTATACTTTGATTTCATCTCTATATTCAAAAAATCAGCAGCACAAAAAGTCCTGATTGAACCTGAGGGTCACTAGGCTCTAGGTGATGTTGGTGGGCCCCACAGGTGACTTATGTGAATCAGGGAGAAGAAAGATGGTCACTTTCTCTCCAACCGCCCCTGACAACCGGGTTCTGCTGGAAAGCCTAGAACCTGTAAAGTCTGTGATGATCCCTGCTAGTGCAGGTCTGAGCCCCGCCAGCCTCATTAGATGGCCATCAGGCCACACCTGAAGTTCGCTGGGTCTGCCAGGCACACGAGTTGGTCTCCACCACCCGATTTCTTGGGGAGCCACGGACTCAGGCTGGAGCAAGGATTTGCTCTTTGCAGGAAAGGAGAGGCCAGTGCCCAGTTCCAGGCCTTACCCGGGGTTTTGGGGGTTCTTGTCTCACCTCGCAGAAAAGAATTTCAGGAGTAGACAAGCAGTGAAGTAAAACAGATTTTATTTGGAGGTTTCGAAAGGGAGGAGAGAGAGAAAGAGAGAGTAACACATTCAAGGGAGAGTGTGGGCTTCCCCAAAGGCAGAGAAGCCTTGAAATAGCCTTTGAGGCAGGTTTTTATATACATATTCTTAAGGATGCCAAAGCCTTAGTCTGCAGTTTTTCTGTGGTACTGGGGGTTGTTCAGGTGTCAAAGGAACAGCTTTGTAGTTTCTGGTGAACCTCTTTCAGGTCCTTAATTGGTCTCTATTTCTTCTGCTGTCATCCCTGTAGGGATTCAGCCTCCCTCCACATGGTCTGTCACAGACTGGTGGACTGGCACCAGTTAGTTCTCCATGAGGTCAGGGCTATTGTTCCCCAGGAGATTTACTGCCATTGCCTTGGGATAGGGCCTTCCCTATCTGCCAGCCTGCCCACATCATAGGCACTGCCTCAGGGATTCAGCTTTGTTTCCTCTCTGCACCTCTTCCTTAAAGATCATCTTAAGCATAGGCCCCATGTAGCCGATTATGCAAGGTCCAACATAAACATACTACATCCTATTTTTGTTTCCTCACAAAGGCCTAGTTAGTGACAAAGTTATGCATGGGAAGCCTCTGAATTTACAAGTAGCTAATGACTCACAAATAATTTGATCCCCCAAATTAAGGATTATATAATGTAGTTTCCTCATTATAAGGCAAGAAAGGACATTAGGCTCTAGAAATAAAACACTTTCTAAATAAAGTGTGCAATCCAATAGCTTTCTCATTGGGGGAAGGGCTCTCACTCTTGAATAATGTAGGCTGTTTTGAAAAGGCCCAGGGTCTCACTATGATTCCAAACCCCAGGCTAGCAGAAAATTATCAGAATTATCAGAAAATACTGCTGATATTGCTTGTGTTCTGTGGTGGCCAGAGATTTGTTATGGTGCCAGGGGTTTGCTAGGTTAATCCAGTTGTGCTGGGAGCTTCTGGCTGCACTTAGTCATACTCAAATGCGCAGGGCAGGGTGTTTAACTGCCATTCTAGCTCTATAATCCTGCCAATGGTTTTCAATGTATTGATTCCATATCAGTGACATCAGCACTACAAGGGACCCAATTACAAATAAAAACATGAGGTTAGGTAGATTTCTCAAAGGGCTAATGGACATGTTTTGCATGCTAGAGGCTCAGGTTCAGTCCCTGCAGTGATCCCTGAGCACCAGGCAAAGTCAGAAG
This sequence comes from Sorex fumeus, assembly GCF_029834395.1. Lineage (NCBI taxonomy): Eukaryota > Metazoa > Chordata > Mammalia > Eulipotyphla > Soricidae > Sorex > Sorex fumeus. Next base: position 4,424,145 of record NW_026606185.1, on the reverse strand, counting down.
TAGACCCTGGACACCACTGGATGTGACCCAGAAATCAACCAACAAAGGTAAAAGTAAAGGTAAAGGCCCTCCCGTTGATCTTCGATTTGCTCGAGCGGGCCCAGTAACGTCTCCATTGGAGACTTTGTTGTTACTGTATCTGGCATATTGAATACTCTCGGTAGCTTGCCGGGCTCTCCGAGAGGGGCGGAGGAATCGAACTCTGGTCGGCCATGTTGGTCGCGTGCAAGGCAAACGCCCTACCTGCTGTGCTATCGCTCCAGCCCACCAACAAAGAAAAAATAGATTCTCAGATTCCACCCAATGAAGAATTCTTCAATCAGAAACCACAGGGTCTAGGGACAAAAGATAACTATGTTTTAAGTCTTCTAGAGGATACTCTCTTCAACTAAAATATACTGTTCTTATCTATCAACAAATGGACTGTGTAAGACTTGCCGTTAGATGAGTAAGATCCCAAAATCCATTCATTATTCTTAGCAGAGGAATGAGATAAAAGAAGAAAATCTCATCACAAAAGAGATTTGCGAGTAGACTTCTTGACAGGGATAGATATTCTGTGAATTTAACAAATCATTGTTAAGACGTTATCTTAAGCAAGAACTATCAGGTGCTGCACTATCAGGTGTAATATGGGTGTGGCACTGCTGTCTAGGTCTTTCACTTTGGTGAACATTAAGTATTTGATGTTCCTAAAGAATTATATACAGTAAATTTCTAAGTATTATCAGACCAAAAATCATCAGCTGAAAGTACTGGCTTCTCTCCTCTAGTCCCCAAAGGAGACATTAAACTTGAAATCCAAAGGAAGTGCTAGATAAAGATAATGTTTTATATAAGAGGAACAGTATATAAAAAAAGCAACGAGGCCAATAAATACTTGGGAATGGGGGAAGAGAAAACAGTGTGATTAGACAGTGGCTAGAAAGAGAAAAACCTGGTCAGGATGTAAGACTATATGTAGATAATGCCCAGAAGTAGAGAGAGTATGGGGGAAATTGTCATAGAGACGGGGGTGGGTGGGTGGAATGGGAGGGATGTTGGGAACATTGGTGGTGGAAAATGTGCACTTGGTGGAGAGATGGGTGTACAATCATTATATGACTGAAATTCAAACATGAAAACTTTGTAACTATATCTCATGGTGATTCAATAAAAAAAGACTATATATAGAAAGTTTTTGTGAATCATTGAGCACTTTTACTGTCTAGGTATTATTACTAGGAAGCATCTAGATTTGCACAGGGAAACAAAATATCATTTGGAAGATAGCTAACAATGAATGGGGAGGGGGAATGAAATCAGAGAAAGTTGAGCTGAGGTTTGGGAAACTAGTTAGGACAACACAGCATAATATAAAGAGGTGCCCACATCAGTATTAAATTTCATTATTAAGAACATATGAATACTTTTACTTAAAGATGACAACTGTTTCACAAGAACCATAACTGACAAGATCCCATGGATAATTATCTCTTTGTGTCTCAGTCCTGGCAAGTACTGTTTCCTGGTCTATTTATAGTGTTGATACATGGGCTTGAAAAGGGGTGCTTAGGAATTTAAAGTATAGCTGAAATTGTATGTCTGAATCCAAATTGATGCTATTGGAACCTTCCGCTGTATTGTTGTCTTTCTGGGCACTATTTTCACCCCCAACTGCATATCCCTGCTAAACTAAAAAGTATTCATTACCCACAAAAAATGTCTCTGAACCTTCTGAATAAGTTTCTCCTAGAGTTGACTGAGTATACTAGAAAATATATTCATAGTAAATGTGCAATTTCAGGTTTTATTAAGGAAAGCTTGGGTACTAATATTGCAAGTAGAATATATCCTCCCTTGTTTATTTTTGCTTTTTTATTCCAAGACAAAAGAAAATTGATAGTAATTCTCAAATATCTTTCTTTGAGAATCAATATTTAAGATGACTTACAGAAATACATAATCTCTTTGAGTTTCAATCAACACAAATTTCATCTTTTCTGAGTCTTTAAAGAGACAAACTCAAGGGACCAGGAGAAATAGCCTGCTGTTCACCATTGAAGCCCATGCTGCTGAAAACAAATGAGACTTCTTGCTATAAGGAATACCTGATCCTTCTTTCACATTCCCCCAAAGAGAGAGTGCCAGTGAAATAAATCTATGCATCCTGCTCAGATGCCCACTGTCAGCTGATAGATGGGGAGAGCTAATTCCTCCAGGCAGAAATTATAACTCGCGAACATCCTTGTTGCCAACTTGACTATAATGAATGAATTAGGGGAATGAGGTCAGGTTTGCCCAAACCTGCTTTAAGTACTCCACATTTACAGCAATTTTCAACTACTAAATTAATTTTCATCCTTCACACATTCAGTCCTTGAATCATTCACCAAGTGTTAGCTAAGCTTGTGCTGTGCTGGGCTTCTTAGAGCTGATGTTAGGAAAGACACAAAACCCCAGCCTGTTTCTCAGAAGCTTCAAAGCCTTTCTCAAGAGAGTATTTTTGGATAAATGGAATATTAACAGGTTGAAAAATAAAAATATTACAGCAGCATAGATAATGTTATCAAATTTTGAAGGGCATTTACTCTGCCACCCAGCATTTGGGAAGACTGTGATTTTCCATTTATGCAGTTTCTAAAATGAGCTGGACAGCATCGTGAGCTCATTTCATGGTGGGAATGATTTTCTCCACGGAAATCATTCAGCTTGAGGGAGCATGCCCAACAGTTGAGCTGCCATCTGACTCCGGCAGTACGGGAGTGCAAAGAGGTAGGAGGGGGGTGCTGGGCTTTGTGTTAGGTAAATCTGACCAAGCCTGGGATCCCAAGTTTTCTGACAACTGGAGAGATAATCCCACAGCCTATGCATCCCTTCCAGAAGAACCCAAAGGGCTTAGGCACAAGGTATAGATTGCTGGTTCCACACTCAAAGAAAACTGGGCTCTGGGGGATAGCTGGGGCAGCCTTACCTCATGCTGCTCCCAGCCCTGTTTTTGAAATAACAGGTGTACTGGCCTTTGCCATTGAAATGAGCATGGGACTTAATACCAGCATTGCAAGTCACAACACCCTAAAGGAGAGAGAGAGAGTAAAAGGGAATGTGCCTGCCACAGAGACAGGGGGAAGGGGAGTGGAGGGATGGGAGGGTGGCGGGAGGGAACTGGAAACGTTGGTGGTGGAGAATGGACAATTGTTGAGGGATGGATACTTGACCATTTTATGACTGAAAAGTAAGCACGAAAGTTTGTAAGTCTGTAGCTGTACCTCACGGTGATTCATTAAAAAAAATAATTTTTTTAAATGGCAAAAAATGGGCATGGGTAAGAGGTTTAAGGGAGTCAGAGAAATATATAAAGAACTTCTAAAACATAATAAGGTGTGAGATATTAATAATTATAAAATTTAACATTAAACAGGAATCATGATGACTATAAATATATAGATATATATCTATATGGATTAGCTGAGTTTTATCAGCATCATAGACACAGCTGATTTTTTTTAAATTTGGCTATATATATATATATATATATATATATATCACTGTACTGCACTGTCCTCCCATTGTTCATCGATTTTGCTCAAGCAGGCACCAGTAATGTTTTCATTGTGAGACTTGTTGTTACTGATTTGGGCATATCAAATATGTCATGGGGAACTTGCCAGGTTCTGCAGTGTAAATGGAATAATCTTGGTAGCTTGTCTGGCTCTCCAAGAGGGACAGAGGAGTTGGCCAGGTGCAAGGCAAATGCCCTACCCTGCTGTTCTATCACTCCAGCCCATATATATATGTGAGCAAGCTGGGTTACAAAAGGATTCAGCACTATCGACCATATCCACATGATAACCAAGATCATTGAGGTTTCTCAGGAGTTCAAGATGCCGCTTTGTCTAATGTTCATTGATTTAAAGAAGGCCTTTGATTCTGTTGAGATGGAAGTGGTCATCGAAGCCCTAGCCAGTCAGGGCGTTCAAACTCAATACATCAGGATCCTCCGTGAACTGCATTATGGATTCACTATCAGTATCTCACCATTCTACAAAGAAGTGATCATCCATGTCAAGAGAGGGGTTCGGCAGGGTGATACTTATTTCACCGAAACTCTTTCATGCCACCATCTCCGAATACAACAGTTATATATACCTAGGTCAAGAAGTCAACATGATGGATGACCTGGCACCTGAGTTATGCAGGAGGAAGAGAGCAGCTTGGAACGCCTTCAAAAGCATTAAAGAAATAACTAAGAGGATGAAGAACTTCCAGCTCTGAGCACAGCTCTTTGATTCCACTGTTCTTCCTGCATTAACGTACACCTCAGAGACCTGGGCCCTACGTAAACAGGATAAGAACGCTATTTGGGTCTCTCAAAGAGGAATTCAAAGAGCTATGCTTGGAGTATCACGCTTCACTCAAATGAGAGATAGAATTCGGAGTTCCGACCTCCGTCAACGCTCAAGAATCAGGGACGCTGTCTCATTTGCCAAGGCATCAAAAATAAGATGGGCTGGACATGTAATGAGGTTTAGAGATGACTGCTGGACTAGAGCCATTACAGACTGGATTCCATGGGACAACAAAAGATTGGGTGGACGCCCACCTATGAGATAGTCAGACTTCTTTGTCAAGACCCTGAATGATAGGTTTGAAGCTCTTCATGTTCCTAGAACGAACAGATGCCATTGGGCTACAACTAGCACAGAACAGGGATGAATGGAGACATTACTGGTGCCCGCTTGAGCAAATCAATGAGTAATGGGGTATCAAGTGATCAAGTGATATATATATATATATATATATATATATATATATATATATATAGTTGTTTTCAGTTTCGTGTAAGGGAAGATAAAGTTATGTCTTTCCTATGCAAGATAATGGGATCTGAGTTAGATTCATGAAATCTTTCAAGAATCCACTCTATCTGGCACCATGTAATCTCATCAACAGCCAAGACCCAGAGACTATAAACTAAAGCTCCCTGAAGAGAGCTCCGCAGAATGTCCTGTCCCCATCCCAGGCTGTCTTCATCAGGGCACTGCAGAGGTAGGCTGGTTGAGTTTCCTTACCTTCCTTGAGCAGAACCCCAGCAGCCAAAGCTCTCCAGAACCCAACTGCCGCCATGCCTAAGGCTACTTTCCACATGCTCGGAGGAGCCTCACCCAAGAGGGGATGAGTCTCACCCAAGACAGGATGAACCTCACCAGAGAGTGGACGAGCAGGAAAACCCAGGTATGAGGGAACCCGTGACTGAGATCTCCAATCCTGCTTGGATCACAACTGGCCTCTTCCCCCCAGGTTCCCCTTTTTCCAGTAGGTTGGCAGTCACACCCAAAAAATGCCCCTGGCACCATGTAATATCATCAATGGCCAAGTCCTAGAGACTATAAACTAAAGTTCCTGGAAGAGAACAACACAGAATTTCCTGGATGGGCTGGACACATAATTATATCCATAACAAACAATACAAAACAAACCATCTAGCATTGCCTTTTCAGCAGATTTGAGTTGTGATGGGACTAGTGTCAAAATATTGAAAGTAACCAAAGTAGAGAGATAGTATGGGAGAAATTTTCTGCCAAAGAGGCAGGGGAAGGGTTGGAATGGGGGGGGGGGGGGTTGTAAATATTGGGAATTTTGGTAGTGGAAAATGTGCACTGGTGAAGGGATGGGTGTTTGATGATTTTATGACCAAAGCTCAAACATGAAAGCTTTGTAACTGTATCTCACAGTAAATCAATAAAAGGGGAAAATAATAACAAAATAATATTAATATTCTAAATAAAAAATCAACATGGATTTCATGCCCAATTTAATCATCTTAATCAATGGCTGAATAAATAGCAGTACTCCTACATTATAAAAAATAAAAATTGAAATATAAAAATTAAAATAAAAAAAATCTTCTCTGAGAACTGCCTTTCACAAGACTACAGGAAGGTGTGTAGAGGATGCCAGGGGCCAGTAGGTGTGAGGTGAGAATGAATGCTTTTTTAAAAAAGATGTATGTAATTATTACCTCACTCATTCCCGTCGTCATTGATGCTGCCACACACATGCTCGGCTATGCTTCTCACACATTTTTAGCTCTGGTGTTCACAAGGAAGCATGTGTCATGTTGTGATTGTAGCACACTCCATTGCAGTGTTAATAACAATTAGTTGAGTATGCTGGTTCTGGAGGTTTCTGTAGTGCTTTTTCTGGCCCTGGTTCCCTGAACATTTTCTAGTTGCAATACTTTCTTGGCACATGCAGGAACACCGGGGATTTGAATTAATGACCACATGCTGTCAAGGCAGGCATCTGAAGGCCCTGTGCTATCTCTGCAGAACCCCTAATTGGGCATTCATCGGGATCCCCGAATGTAGGAGTCTCTCAATCTGACCCAAATTTGGAAATGACAGTAAGCTCTGAACAAGTGAAGACTGGCACTATGGTCTTACAGAGGAATCCTCAGGGAGGAATGTGATGTAAGAGGCAAAGAAAAAATGTAAATAATTCAAATGCCAGGACTTCATAACATGCTGAGCACTATTGCAGAGCCTCCTAGATAAACTTCTGTTCATTCAATGACATGCCTCTCACTGAGTAAGACTAGATACCAAGGGATCAGGAGACAGATCCCTCAACCTGGCATAGATATTTATTCTGAAGACACTTAATCTGAGGAAGCTCTCCTCATCTGCAAGATATTTGATCTCGGGCACCTCCACCTGTTTGTTTAAAGTTAAGAAAACAAAGTCAATTGAATTTTGATGTCAATTTGCTTGAGCGGGCCCAGTAACGTCTCCATTGTGAAACTTCTTGTTACTGTGTTTGGCATATTGAATACTCTCGGTAGCTTGCCAGGCTCTCCAAAGGGGCAGAAGAATCGAACCCGACTTGGCCAGGCTGGCTGCACGCAAGGCAAATGCCCTACCACTATGCTATCACTCCAGCAATATGTCAATATTGAGGAGAAAAATTGAATTCTAAATTGCTCAAGGAAGCAAAAGTCATATTCTAGAGTTATTATTAGAAAGCTTTGTAACATTGAGCTATATAAAAAAAAAAGACAAGAAATTTGGACTGTTACTGAACTACAGTTATTTAAGAATTAAAAATTATTATTATTTGCAAGAACTGTACAGTGGGCAGGGAAAGGTACTTATTCTGCCCTGTTTGATCCCTGTGACTCCAGCTTGATCCCTGGGACATCATATGGTCACCCCAGCTCCACCAGCTGTGACACCTGAGCACAAATCAAAAGTAAGCCCTAAGAACTACTAAATGTAGCCCAGAAAAGTTTAAAAATTCTTAAAAAATTATTCTCTGGGAATATAATAAATTATTTTTTCCAAGCTATTGATTGTTTATGTGAACCTCTGGTACATTTTACATTTTTTATCAACAATTATTTATTTTCTTTTTTCTTTTTTTGGCCCACAATTGGCTGTATTCAGGTGTTACTTCCAGCTCTGCTCTCAAGAATTACTCTTGGTAGTGCTCCTGGGACCATATGGGATGTCAGGAACCTAACCTGGGTGGACTGCATGCAAAGAAAGAGCCTTACCAGCTGAACTATTTCTCTGGTCCTTGTCAACTATTTTTAAAATATCACAGCGGGTAGGGCATTTGCCTTGCATGCAGCAGACATGGCCGACCTGAGTTCGATTCCTCCACCCCTCTCAGAGAGCCCAGCAAGATACCTAGAGTATCTTGCCCACACAGCAAAGCCTGGCAAGCTACCCATGACGTATTCGATATGCCAAACACAGTAACAACAAGTCTCACAATGTTGCTGGGCCCACTCAAGCAAATCGATGAACAACAGGAGGACAGTGACAGTGACAGTGACCTTGATATTTTAAAGTAACTTTAAAATGCTTTCATGTGAGAACAATGACTGGCCAGGATCATGTGGTACTAGCAATCAAACCCAGAACCACTTAAGATCTTTTTTCTTGTGTAAACACGCAAAAAGGGACGGGCAAAGGGACGGCAGCAACCTATCTCTCCCGCCACCCCTGTTCGGTAGTCTCAGGCTGTTTCCCCGCTCCTGGGAGGTCGATGGCGATGGTCAGGCAAAGGAAGGAAAGGAGGGCCAGGCTGGTTGGTCTTAGTAGCAATTTATTACATGAAAGAGATGTATATCATGGAGGCCCCAGGATCTCTCAACACATGCTCCCCGTTCTCTCAGCTTCTGTCCTCATTCTCTCAGATCTGTCTCTTCGGTTCTCTCGGCACATCTTCCAAGGTTCTCTAAAGCATGTGTCCCCCAGAGAGCCCTGAAATCTCCCTTAATTAGATCATGGTACCTCTAAAGGTTGCAATACAGTGATGTTATCAAAAGGAGTTACAGAAAGAACACTGAGGCAGCAAAACATACATTGTTTCTTTACATCTACAGGTCAGTAATCTTGGCCTCAGAAAAAAGATACAAAACCAAGACTGAAGTTTTTCACAAGCTACAAGAACTTGGATTTGCATCCCAAAGACCAGTCTGCTAGAGTTGGAATCTACATCCCAAAGACAAGTATCTGAGCTTTGCATCCCAAAGACTAGCCTGCCTAGAGCCTAGAATCTACATCCCAAAGATCAGGCCTGGCTAGCACCTGAGATTACTGAGAGAAAAGGGAAACTGCTTCTTAACAATATACTGAAATTATTTACTGACGGCAATTTGAAGGGAAGAAATGTTCAGTCTCATCCAAGCTAGTCAGGACACATGGGAAAGCTGCTTCTAGGACAGGTTCTCATTTAGCAGATCAACCCACCCTAGAACAGAATTCCCTGGGTGTGTTTCTCCTCTCCTTGTCCAACCAATATATAAGCATACATAATATAAATCATTTTGTATGGACACAGTAAGAAATACTTTAAGCTAATAGAATTGCTCTCCTAGGATCATCTCGATCTCAGACTGCAGTGCTCAGGCCAGGTATCTCTCCTATTCCTAGCAGGGTCTTAGTCTTGTCTTTACTTTTGGATCATGGTGTTGGGATCGGGAGTTCCCTGGCCCTGGGAGGCGCGGAGAGACCAGATAGACACAATTCCTGCAGGAGTAAAAACGGGGTTTATTTAGACCAGCATGCTGGGGCTCCGCAGCATACCCCAAAAACGGGCAGTGGCTGAGAGCCCCGAACTTCTTCAAAGGGGATCTTATATAGGCCTTCACTGGCCGTTACAGCAAAGCCCGCGCATTTCATAGCCAATAGATTTGTAACAACATATACTTTCTTAACCAATCCATTTAAAAGTACCTCACTCCTTAGCCTATAGATTCAAAGATCAGCATTTACGTACATCGATTGTCAGCACAAGCAAGGTTATAGCTGGAATCATTAAGCCTTAGGTAATCTCCCTTGACCATCCTCAGTTTTGTGTTACCCAAGTCTGCAGGGTGCTTTAGTGAGACAATACATTCCAGGAAAGGGCAATTTCCCCCAACCACCAGCATCCTGAGTTAGCCTTTACCCAAATCTGCAGGGTGCTTTACTGAGACAATACATTTCAGGGACAGTAAATACACCTGAATCTTGTAGAAAGAAGTTATGCCCTGTTCACTTTGCAAGTCCCCTCTCCCCCAGGTGCAAAGCAGCCAAGCAGTTTTACAGAAAGCAATGTTGCAAGTTAGCTAAAGTACACAAAAATTTGATGCCCTAATATGGATTCTTTCATTCCCCACTTCTTTTCATGAGCATCTCTAATCCTAGAGATCGTGGGGGGGTCGGGGCCTAATTCAAGGACCCGTGGTTGGTTAAGAGTAGCTTCCCTCAGTGGGTAGAGTCTGGTATTGTTGCCCCGAATTAGGAGGATCTTCAAGACTCAAACCAATTCTCCCAGGCTTCTCCGACGTCGTTCAGTCGTTCAAGGCCTTCCCGTAGCTTGGCTATAGAGTCTCTGACAACCTCAGTGTGGTCTGCGTAGAAACAGCATCCCTCCACCAGATCAGAGCAAAGCCCTCTGTTCTTGAGGAACAACAGGTCGAAGGTCGAGTCCTCTCAGGTTTTGGGAGACTATCTCGAACAGGGATGTGAGAGATTTCTCGATGAGGTCTTAAAAAGAGTTAAAGCAACAGAAACCAAAGCAACATAATGCCATACCCATCTCTATCATTAAAACAATGAAAAGGATTAACTCTACAAACAGGTTTGGTTGATAATATAACTTCCTGTGTTCAGATTTTTCTAATGGTCACAGAAACACCAAGCCATTCTCTGGCTTTCTCAGTACAGACTGGAAAAGCTTCTGCCCATATACTGAAGCTATCAATGAGAACCAACATATATTTATACCTTGAACATATGAACATTTGATCATTTGTATAAGGTCAAGCTGCCGATTCACCTCTAAGTTCCTTGATGCTGAACAGGTGTTAGGAGAGGAGGCTCAGGATTTCCACTAGGTTCATTAATGGCACAGAAAGCACAGTTCTGAATTACTTCTATCTTACTTGATGTTCAGTTCCTCCCCATGGAAGATGGTTCTCACTAGTGTTAAAACATAACCCTTTAATAATATTCCATTGCATTGGTTCAGGAGTTGTTAATCCCATGATGCAACAGAAATTAAGAGCTGATAATATTCTTGTTCTCTCCAAATGACTGTTCACAGAAAATGAGATGCAATAAAGTATAGAAAGAAAATTCACAGTATTTTAGAACTAGATATTAATCTACTCTAATTTGATCAGTTTAGATGCCTTTCTCGACACTTTGGCCAATTCAGACCGGGGGAAAGCAATTCTGCACTTTGAGATGAGCTTCACCCTAGTAAAGCTCTGGCTTTCAATGCTCGTATCAGACTAGTGACAGCATGTATAATATTGAGTTCCCTTTACAGATTAGGCTGTTTTACCTACAGACAGTAAACTAAGTTTTATCTAAATTTCCCCAAAGGGGGTACCTTTTAGATCAAGATTAGAATACATTTATTCAATCACCTCTGTAGAATTAGAATCTGATTCTTACAAAAAGCAAGTTACAGAAACATGGTTTTCTCTCCACCTTCATTTTAAAACGTTGCAAGATAGTTTAACAAACCTGGCTTGTTCTTTTGCATAAACACAGTAAGATTAGAGAACTCTCCATTTGGGATATCCAATTATTTACTGAGAAGTCCTGGGGATCAGCTAAAGACAGGAGACACAACAATAGTGGCATTAATCTTCATTAATCTTATCTGGCACATCAGAGCTACCCAGGCCTGGCCAGAAGATGTCCCGCGATGTCTCGAGCCCTTGGGTTGTGGCTTTGGTCCTCGTTTTCCACAGAGATGTCCTGGCAGAAAGGAATCCATCCCATCCCTTCTTCAGGGCTGGGAGAAATCCTGGTTTCCAGGTTTTTCCTTGACGCTGAGAGTAGGCCCAGACTGAGTTAGTCATTGCAGAGTCCTAGATTCCTCATTCTCCATAGCAGTGATGGTTTCCAGTCTTTTCTCGAGCCAGCCTGCCTCTAGGGTCGCTCTGAGGTTTGTAGGGTTCTTGAAACAGTACCTGTTAAATCCCTGCTCCTGTCATTTAGACAGATCCCCTGACTGTTTCCCTGGAAGAGGGCTTTGGGGTCCCATGGCTGGTTTTTCCTGTCTGCATGAGGGGTAGACCCTATTACAGAGAGGAAAGACTTATCTGGATTTATGCAAACCAACATAGTGCCATGAAACATCAAAAAACATACTGAAGGTACAAAAGAAGAGAAAAGCAAGTATTTCACTTTACTCACAGAGATGTAATACACCTGTTTGCTGTGGGTCCTAGTCAGAGAAGCTAAAATCTGTAGAGATAAAGCATACCGTTTAACATGTTTTTAATCCCATGTCAAAACCCTTGATTTCTGCAACTTTTGAAAAATTCAATGATCTTAAGAGCACTGTAACAGGAGTCCAGATAATCCATCAATCATCTTTACCATAGATCTTACCACAAAGGTGCTAGAAGAATTCTGCATGTGATTTAAAGCGTTTCTTATAACAGTTTGACCAGTTCCTTTTCTTTAGAACAACCTCAAACCTTCTACACATTCCTTTACATACATTCTGTAACTTTCATTCATTTAAAAATCAATTTCACTTTAACAGAATTCCTTTCCTTTCTTCCCACTGACCATATCTCCATCCATTATCTTTCTGACTTATGGCATACATCTATAGTAGTACAATGTACAATGTGATCTCCCAAATTTAGACACAAGTTACCAACCATCTCACTTAACATGACAAAACTGTACTCTGCAGTACTATTTCAAAAGCATTAGATCAGTTCCATAGATATTCAAAATGCTTAAAAATGCTCACAATTAAAGCTTTTACAAGGTATATCCACTGGGCAAAAGATCACTTTACATTAGAAACTAACCAGGAGACATCTTAAAATTCTGATTTAGAGGAAAACACAAATACAAAAAGATTAAAACACTCATATATTACCATGAAACAGAAAGCATCTCAGGTCAGGGCTAGGTTGATACCTGGAGACAAACCTTGGCATAAAATAAAATTATCAAAATAATAGCATGCACTTTCAAGCACTAGACAAGCAATGCTATGGCTTCAAATTGTCAGGCTGACATCTGAGACTAATTCAATACAACTTATTACTAAGTAGCCCTAGAAATTTTAGTTACCAAGAGTCTCAGAGATCAGATAGAGCACTGGTAGGACAAACTTTGTAACCAATTTTATAACTCTAGAAACTCATGATTAAACTAAACCATTACTTTTAAACGAGTTTTAATGTGTCATAGTTATTTTAACTCTTTCTAGGTCAAATATTCTAATCCAATGCAGATACAAATATGTACATTAACATAACAGCATAAGACCTATAAACAATCAATTTTTATAAAACATGATAAAACCTTCTTTGGCTTAATTTCAATAGTTCTTGTACCTTAATTATTTAAAATCATGAGCTTTCTACACCAGATACTTTTTAACAATTCCACAGAAATACAAACATGCTTTCAGACACAGAAAAAGCCCTTTGGATTTTTTTTTAACCAAACTTTGATATCAGCATAAGAAAATATTTGAATTGTTGTGTGAGCACAAAAAGGATGGCAACAATCTATCTTTCCCACCGCCAGCGTTCTGTAGTTTCCCCCACTCCAGGGAGGTAGATGGAGATGGGCAGGAAAAGGAAGGAAACCTTATGGCCAGGCTGCTTGATCTTAGTTGCAGTTTATTCCAATCCTCTCTCCACTCTCGTACCAAAGACTAGCCTACCTAGAGCTGGGAATCTGCAACCCAAAGATCAGGCCTGGCTAGCACCTGAGATCTCCGTATCTAAGACCTGCTAGGTTCTGTGAGAAAAAGGGAAACTGCCTCTTACAAATTTTTCATAAAAGTTAGCTGAGGCTTGTAAGACAAGTTCTTGCTTTCTCTGAACTCTTATTTCACTTTAGTTTCAGGCTCTAGTTCCATAGCTCTTCTAGACAGTACAAGATTCTTAAGTTCAAAAAGGATTTCAACTGTTAATAATATAATCAATGTTCTTCTAACAAGAAATTTAGATTGAGAATTCTGCTTTCTCTGTAGGCTCAACCTTCTGATAAGGATTAACCCTTGTCTAACAGGTTCCTAAAACAACTGCATTTCTTAAATCACTGGGTTGCATGTCACTAACTTCTCTAAAATTTCTACTTCTGATTTCAGCCTGGTTCCAACACTCAAGTGTTCCACACAGACACACAGACAGACAGACAGTCAGACACAGACAGACGGACACAGACAGACAGACAGTGAACTGACGAAAACACCACACGTACATGTGCACATATCTGTAGTTGATCGATCAATCTGACCCTTCAAAAAAATGGCAGGGAGAAACTGATGGACTGAGAAAGGAAGGGACAGTTCCCAGGGCGGCTGATTGGGAACTCTGCTCCTCATTTCCCAGCCTAACTAGTCAGTCTCCCACTTGTTAAAAATGGGTCAAGAAAGCGCTTTTGTTGATATAAGCCGGCAAAATAAACTATGACAAAGATGTTACCATATTTTTGCCAAGGCTAATTCTGAGGCAGGGAACTAGTACCTTCCTATCAGACATGGGGATAGGCTTCTTTGTTTCTGATGTCAAACAGTTAATCATAAGATCTTGCATTTTCCTGCCTCCTCTGCTTTGATACTCTCCTATTTCTTTTGTTACCTGCAAAGATCTGACTGCAAAATGATCTGGTAATGCAAACTGCCATTCACTGGCTATCTTTCCCCACTATACTCAGGCCACATGGTGTTACAGAGGTCAATAAGATCTCCTTATCTAAAACTACCTAGTTGGAAGCTCCTCAGATGATTTCCTAATTGCAAGCAATAATCTATGAAAAGGGATGGTTCCTTGGCAAAACTTTTCTCCAGGTCTATCACTTTTGCCTCTCCTAAGGGGACTCTAACCTCCCTTAAATTGGCCTTTATTCAGAGGCTCATCTCTACCTGGGTGGGCCTGGCTTTGGGCAGACCCACAGCTGTGTGCCTGAGCCGAACTTAGTGCTGTGGTCTTAAAAACTCTGCTCCTTAAAAAAACAGTTCTGCCTTCTCTCAGCTTGCTACATCTTCCCTGCTTTTGCTGGCTTGCTGCTTTTCTTAGGCTTCTTACCTGCCTTTTACCCCTTTTTTTTTTCTTTCTGCCTTACATCTGGACTGCCTTCATTAGCATTTGAATTGACCTCTAGCTGAGACTGGGTGGGGAAAAGGATTTTCTGCCTGTAAATTGATCTGCCTTAGTTTCCCAGAATCTTCTCACTAGTGGGCTTTCCTCCCATCCCCCCCATAGTGGATGGTAACGCAAGACAGACAAAGGAGGGGTGCCTCTTTGCAGAGACTATTCAGATGCTTGCCTGGCGGAGAACTTCACAGCAGATCTTCCACAGATTACCTCCTTTATCTGAGCCACAAGGTTTGGAGAGAAGGAACCTCGTGGGGGCCAATCCACACCGAAGGAAGGTCATTCTGATGAACAATAAGTGTCATCAAGCCCAGATCCTGAGCTTTCCTGTGGATCTCAGAGAAGTGATCAATTCTGACCCGTATTAAACAATCTTAATAAACAGAATTAGGAGAAAGATAATAAATACACACACTATGGATACACGCACAGATCACACTTAGGCACTCGCTCGGACCGGTCCACTCTTTCACACGGGTGTGCACCACACTCACCAGTCACCCTGGGACTCCCAAATATGCCCAAAGGGCATGCACATGATTTTTCACCTCCAGAGGGTTTAGTTCTTCCAAGTGAAGAGATCGGAAGTAGGAAAAGGCCAGTGCTGGCCCGGGAGTGGCAATAGAGAGTTCGGGGTTCAGGGGCAGAGGAGGAGCAGAGTAAGTGGGGGCCCCTTCTCCCCCCGGCCTGGCACTCCTGCCTAAGGCTCCTGGTCCGGGTACCCCCGGGGAGCAGGCTGGTAAATGACTCCCTTGAACTGGAAGATAAGCGGCGAGTGGAACGATCCCTCGGGGGGGGGGGGGGGGGGGCAACCAATCTGGAACGTCGGCCATCCTGCAGAGCAAAAGGTCTGCCATTTAGGCTTTTTAACAATCAGAAAAAGATTCTGAGCACGAGAGCAGACCTCTGACCAGTGGGAGAGAGTGAGTGAGAGGAGTGGACGGAGATTGTCCCATGGTTCCAAAGATGGTGTCTCGGTAGAGAAAAAGGACGAGCGTGATCCAACCTACAAAAAAGAATGACGCAAGCGCAAGGCCTTTTGGAGAGGAAAGAAGAATAGAGAAGTAATAGAGCGGCCGATGATTCCTGACACACCAGATGTAGCCTCTCCGAGGCTACCACAAAAGAGGCCTCCAGGCGTCCCTGGCCCTCATCCACCTCCGGGGCGTCCCCCAGGGCTGCGGCCCGTGTCTATTCCCGACACGTCTGTCAGACACAAGGCTCGCACACACAACAGTGTGCTGCACACCTCTGTCACTGTGCTGCACACCACTGTGCTTGTGTCACCGATCGGTAACTACAGTAAAACGGTACCGGAGAAACAAAGAGAGAGAAAGAGGCGCCTTAACTTACCCCGCGGCTCAATCCTGCGTCCCTGGGGCAGGGTCCTCGGTGATCTCGGTGGGACCTCCAAATGTTGGGATCGGGAGTTCCCTGGCCCTGGGAGGCGCGGAGAGACCAGATAGACACAATTCCTGCAGGAGTAAAAACGGGGTTTATTTAGACCAGCATGCTGGGGCTCCGCAGCATACCCCAAAAACGGGCAGTGGCTGAGAGCCCCGAACTTCTTCAAAGGGGATCTTATATAGGCCTTCACTGGCCGTTACAGCAAAGCCCGCGCATTTCATAGCCAATAGATTTGTAACAACATATACTTTCTTAACCAATCCATTTAAAAGTACCTCACTCCTTAGCCTATAGATTCAAAGATCAGCATTTACGTACATCGATTGTCAGCACAAGCAAGGTTATAGCTGGAATCATTAAGCCTTAGGTAATCTCCCTTGACCATCCTCAGTTTTGTGTTACCCAAGTCTGCAGGGTGCTTTAGTGAGACAATACATTCCAGGAAAGGGCAATTTCCCCCAACCACCAGCATCCTGAGTTAGCCTTTACCCAAATCTGCAGGGTGCTTTACTGAGACAATACATTTCAGGGACAGTAAATACACCTGAATCTTGTAGAAAGAAGTTATGCCCTGTTCACTTTGCAAGTCCCCTCTCCCCCAGGTGCAAAGCAGCCAAGCAGTTTTACAGAAAGCAATGTTGCAAGTTAGCTAAAGTACACAAAAATTTGATGCCCTAATATGGATTCTTTCAATGGCAGCATTTGCCTATGATCTAACTCTTAACTTATAGTTAAGAATTGTGGCACCTTAGCCTGGCCCATCTCGATGCCAGGGTAGCACATAACTTACTGGCTTGCCCTGGTTCCATCCAGTCCCACGTCAGGACCATACTTTGGGGGGGACTAGGAAGTGAGGGTAACAGAGGCTTAAGTTGAGAAAGCAGATGCCCAGGAGTAAATAATATTCAAAGCCAATTAAGTCCTAAGTTACAAAGCATAATATTATCTTCCTGTATCTATACAAAAAGGACATTGCATTAAAGTAAACTATTCAAAAGACATAAGGAGAGGAGAAAGGCAATATTAACTTACAATACAAGTTCAGTGTCCTAGAAGGATGAGACCTTACAAATTGGTTGGGGAAGAGAGCACAAAGAAGTAGCTACAGACAAACATAGTAATGGGAATGACTCGGGAACACTGTGATGGGTGCAACCCGACAAACCTAAGCTCCTTGTACTCCAACACTTCTGATTATTCATGCAAAACTATGGCACCTGCAATTTTTGTCAATTATTTTTACTTTTTTTTCTCTTTTTGCCTTCAGACCACATCATCTGGCAATACTCAGGTAATGCTACCAGTTGTCAGGTCAAAAACCAAGGAAGTCATTCTTAATTCTTTTTAAAATTCACCCTTCGATAGAGAAGGGACCACTAAGTAAATGTTGCTTGGTGGGCTTACTCGGGATGGGAGACGCATGCTGAAAGGAGACTATGGACCAAACATGATGGCCACTGCCACTTACTACCTGTATTGCAAGTTCTAACACCCAAAAGGAGAGATAAAGCAAAAGGAAATGTACCTGCCACAGAGTTGGGGGGCGGGGGGATGGGGGTGATTAAAGGGGTACTATTTAATGATTAATGAGGACTGTTTCAGACAGGAGGGTAGTTCCAGGCGGACTGATATTAAAACTCCATCTTTTATAAAGCAGATACCATGGGGGAACTTAATCTTAGTGAAAGTTTAGAGGATTATTTAAAACAAAATATTTTAGATCCCATGATGATTTACAATACTGTTAATGGTAGAGTTTCATGCATAAATCATCCCAGCACCAGACCCTCCACCACAGTGTCTGCTCTCTTCCACAAGTGTGGCAGGTTCCCTCCTGCTCACCTCATCGTATTCCCATCCCCCACCCCATGATATGATTCCTGAAGACCAATTCTCAGTTTCTACATGATTTTTGGCATGCAACAATATATTGTATGATTTCATCTTTTCCTATAGTCAAGTGGATGTCATTATGTATATGCACCATAGTTCTTTTATTCAGTGTTCTGTTCTTGGACTCTTACATTATTTTCAGATTTTTGGCTATTGTGAATAGTGCCAAAATGAACATAGGAGTGCAAATATCTCTGCTGAATAAAGTTTTGAGCCCTTGGTAGATGCCAAGAAGTGAAATTACTACCTCATGTGAAAAAAATGCCCTATAGCATTTATCAAGGAAGTGCAAGTCAAAACAATGAAATTCAATCTATTGGATCTTTGAAAAAAATACACAGCTGTAAAGGGACAATAAGTTATCTCACTTTAGTGATGTAATGTTATATCACATCATTAGATTGTTAGATATGGGAGGAAGGAACTTTCATCTCCTACTGGTGAGAAAATCAAAAGGTCCAATCTTTCTGGAAAGGAGAATAAACACTTCTCAAAAAACAGAAAATTGTTTCAAGGTTTGTATTAATTTTTTTCCCTTTTTATAGATTTTATGTCTTACTTTATTATAGAGTGATAGACCAGCGGGTAGGGCATTTGCCTTGCACACAGCCAACCCAGCCGACCTGGGTTCGATTCCTCCACCCCTCTCGGAGAGCCCAGCAAGCTACTGAGAGTTTCTCACCCACACAGCAAAGCCCGGCAAGCCACCCATGACATATTCAATATGCCAAACACAGTAACAACAAGTCTCACAATGGAGACATTACTGGGCCCACTCGAGCAAATCGATGAACAATGGGAGGACAGTGACAGTGACAGTGATAAGAAATTTTAGTACAGGAAAAAATGCCTCCAATGATGGCACTACTTTTTACCATGATGCTTCAAATTTTATTTAGCCCAACTTCTGGTTATTTTCTCTAGATCTTATTTTATTAAAGCACCATGAGTTATAAAGTTATTCATAGTTGGGATTTTGACACACAATGTTCCACCACCAATCCCACTACCAGTGTCAACTTTCCTCCACCAGCATTTTCCCAGGTTGTGTCTCCTACCCACAAACCCATGCCCCCTCCCCCTTCCAGCCCCAGCCTGTCATCTGTTTGGCTATTAAAGTTTGGGTATTGTGATTTCAGTGTTGTTGATTCTGTGGTTTGGACATTTAGATCTATCATTCATTAGCACCATGCATATACCTGAATTCCCTTGAATCCTGCACCAGTCATTTCTCATCGATGTCTTCTCCTCTTCCTCTTCACTTTCTCATTTTTTTACTCTCTATAGTCTGGAGCCAGGGGTGATTTAGGCATCTCCCCTTTAAACCCTTCATTTCCTCATGCAGTTACTCTATGCCACATATTAATGATAACTTTTGTTTGTCCTTCTAACTTATTTCATTTAACACCATATCTTCCAGTTCCATTTTTGTTGGAGCAATTTGCATGATTTCATCATGCCTTGTAGCTTCATAGTATTCCATTGTGTATATATACCGCATCTTTATGATCCACTGATCTGTTGTTGCACATCTAGATTGATCCAAATCTTAATCATTGAACTGAATGTTGCAGTCTTAAGTTGTTTTTAAAATGGTGAAATCAAGTTGTCTTGATTTGGATATCCCTAAAAATAAGTTATGGTGAGCATTTTCTCATGTTCCTGTTGGCCATCTGTTGGTCTTCCTGAGAGTGTTTCCTTTCCTCTTTCCATTGTTTATTGGGGTTTTGGTTTTTTTTTTTTTTGTTGCTGATCTTTGTAAGTACTCTTTATATCCTGAATACCCTTTATCTGATGTATTGATGGCCAATATTTTCTCTCATTCAACTAGCTGTCTTTGAGTTTTAGCTAATTTTTTTTTTGCTATGCAGAAACTTTTTAATTTGATGTAGTCCTATTTATTTTTTATTCTGTTGCCTTTCCCAGTGGCATTGTATCATTGAAGACATCTTTGAAGTTCAGATCTTAGAGCATTCTGCCTATATTTTCCTCAATGTATTTTATAGATTTGGGTCTGATCTCAAAGATACTAGCTCAGACTAGTAAGAATGGAACATACCACAAATAATGGGAACAATATGTGTTGGCATAGATGTGATGTAAAAGGAACTCTCATCCACTATTGGTGGGGATGTTGTCTGGTTTAACCCCAATGGAAAACAATATGGAGAGTTCTTAGTAAACTTAAAATTTACCTACCCCATGACCCAGGAATTTCACTTTGGGCATTTACCCCCAGGAGGTAAATAACATTCATTCAAAAGGGCTATTCACTGTGGCAGGCAGTATTATAGCTAAGATTTTCAACCAACATAGATATACAATAACAGATCAGTGGATCATGAATATGTATATATGCGCAATGGAATATTGTGCAGCTTTAAGAAATGATAAAAGCATGCAATTTTCTATCACATGGATGGAACTGGAAATTATCACGTTAAATGAAGTAAGCCAGAAGAAGGACAAATACAGGATGGTATTACTTAAATGTGGTTTTTAGAGTAACTGAAAGGAAATGAAAAGATCTGGGGAGAGGAAATAGAACACCCTCGGCCCCAGACTACAGGGAGGAGAAGAAAATAAGTAGAGTGAAGGAGAGGGGAGAGAAGATATAAGGAACAATAGTGGTGGGGTTCAAGGGGACCAGGTGCACTGATGGTGTTAAGGAATGATAAAGTGAATATCCAAACCACACAGTCATCAGCACTTCAATCTCAAGATTTAAACCTTAAAACCAAATTTAAAAGGGTAAAGTTAAGAATGAAGGCTGGAACTGGGGTGAGGTGGGGGTATAAGAAGGAATCTGGAAACATTAGTGGAAGGAAATTTATTTGAGGTGGGGGTAGTAGAAAGAATCTGGAAACATTGGTGGAAGGAAATTTATTGGTGATGGAACATTGTATGTCAAAAACCCAGCTCTCAATAACTTTGTGATTTATGGTGTTTTATTTATTAAATTTTTGTTAGTGAAACACCAAGAGGTACAGTTGCAGACTTACAAATTTTTGTGCTTGAGTTTCAGTTATATAATGAACGAGTACTCATCACTCCACCAGTGCCAATTCTTCACCACCAATGATCCCAGTATCCCTCCCACAACCAGCCCTATGCCCCCCAAATCCCACCCCGCCTCTGTGGCAGGGATTTCCCTTCTGTTCTTTCTCACCTTTTGGGTATTGTGGTTTGCAAAAGAGGTATTGAGTGCTAATTATGTACGGTCTATAGTCTATTTCCAGCATGCATCTCCCATCCTGGGAGGATCCTTCCAACACCCTTTACTTGGTGTTCCTTTCTCTATCGGAGCTGGCTTCTCCACCAGCATGTGCAACCACCAATGGAGCCATGGAGCAAACCTCCTGGTACTTATCCTGACTATTCTTGGGTCTTAGTCTCCTATTTTACTTTATATTTCACAGACAAATGCAATATTTCTATGTTTGTCCCTCTCTTTCTGACTCATTTCACTTAGCATGATACTTTCCATGTAGAACCACTTGTATGTAAATTTCATAACTTCCATCTTTTCTGACAGCTGCATAGTACTCCATTGTGTAGATGTATCAAGTTTCTTTAACGAGTCTGTTCTCAAGCACTCGGGGTTTTTTTCAGATTTTGTCTATTGTGAACAGTGCAGCAATGAACATACAAGTGCAGACGTCATTTTGACTAACTTTTTTGCCTCTCCAGGATATATTTCCAGGAATGGTATTACTGGGTCAAAAGGGGGCTCAATATCTAATTTTTTGAGAATCTTCCATACTGTTTTCCAAAAGGGCTGAACCAGTCGGCTTTTTCACCAGCAGTGAAGGAGATTACCATTCTCCCCACATCTATGCCAATACAGGTTGCTTTTGTTCTTATGGATGTGGGCCAGTCTCTGTTGGTATTAGATGATATCTCATTATTGTTTTGATCTGCATCTCCCTGATGGTTAGTGGTGTAGAACATTTTCTCATGTGTCTTTTAGCCATTCGGATTTCTTCTTTGAGAAAGTTTCAGTTCATTTCATCACCCCATTTTTTGATGGGGTTGGATGTTTTCTTCTTGTGGAGTTCAACCAGTGCTTTGTATATCCTTGATATCAACCCCTTAGTGGATGGGTATTGGGTGAATATCCCTTCCCATTCTGTTGATTGTCTTTGCACTTTCATCACTGTATCTTTTGCGGTGCAGAAGCTTCTTAGTTTAAGATAGTCCCAATTGCTTATCTTTGTTTCCACTTGGTTGGTCAGTGGAGTGCCTTTTTTGAAGTTACCGTTAGTCTCAATATTGCGGAGGGTTTTGTAGATCTTGTCTTAAATGTACCTTATGGATTCTGGCTTGATGTTGAGATCTTTAGTACATTTTTATATGACTTTTGTGCATGGTTTTTATTCGAGGTCTATGCCCATTTTTTGCATGTGGTTGTCCATTTATGCCAGCACCATTTGTTAAAGAGGCTTTCCCTCAACTTCACATTTATTGCTCCCTTATAAAAGATTAGATATTCATACATTTGGGGTTGTGTGTATGGATATTCCACCCTGTTACATTGTTCTGTGGCTCTGCCTTTGTTCCAGTACCATGCTGTTTTAATTATTACCGCTTTGTGGTAGAGTTTGAGGTTGGGAAGGGTAATGCCTCCCAATGACTTTTTCCCAAATTGCTTTAGTATTCCTGGTCGTTTGTTGCTCCATATGAATTTTAGGATCAATGAATGCTTGCTTCATTTCTTTGAAGAATTACATGGCTATCCTTATAGGGATCACATTGAATCTGTATAATGCTTTGGAGAGTATTGCCATTTTGACAGTGTTAATTCTTCCTATCCATGAACAGGGAAAATGTTTTCATTTCCTCATGTCCTCTTTTATTTCATGGAGTAGTGTTTTGTAGTTTTTGTTGTAGAGTTCCTTTACCTCCTTATTTAGGCTTATTCCAAGGTACTTGATTTTCTGTGGCACGATTGTGAATGGGAATTTTTTATATCACTTTCCTCTGTCTCATTATTTGCATATAGTAAGGTCATGGATTTTTGGGCATTAATTCTATAGCTTGCTATTTACTGTACAACTCTATTGTTTCTAGGAGTTTCTTGGCAGAGGATTTAGGATTCTCGAGATATAGTATCATATCATCTATGAATAGTGAGAGCTTGATTTCTTCCTTTCCTATCTGAATGCCCTTAATATCTTTTTCTTTTTCTTGCCTACCCACTATTGCAAGTACTTCCAGTACTATTTGAACAGAAGTGGTGATAGTGAGCATCCTTGTATTTTCCCTGATCTTAGATGAAAGGCCCTTAGTTTTTCCCCATTGAGGATAATGCCTGCCATGAGTTTGTTGTAGATGGCTTTGAATATCTTGAGGAAAATTCCTTCAAAACCCATATTGGTGAGAGTTTTCATCATGAATGAGTGCTGTTTCTTGTAAAATGCTTTCTCTGCGTCTATTGATATGATCATATGGATTTATCTTTACTTTTATTGATATGATGAATTATGTTGATTGATTTCCGAATTTTAAACCATCCTCACATCCCTGGGATGAATCCCACTTGGTTGTCGTGTATGATATTTTTGATGAGTTGTTGGATTCTATTTGTTAATATTTTGTTGAGGATTTTTGCATCCGTGTTCATCAGGGATATTGGCCTATAATTTTCTCTGTTGGTGGTGTCATTTTTTGCTTTTGGTATTGGGGAGATATGTGCCTCGTAAAAGCTGTTTGGAATAGTTCCTGTTTTTTCAATTTTCTGTAATATCTTGAGGAGAAGTGGCAAAAGGTCTTCTTTAACTGTTTGGAAGAATTCACTAGTGAATTTGTCTGGGCTTGGGCTTTTGTTTTTGAGAAGACTTTTGATTACCACTTCAATTTCCTTGATATGAATGGGTCTATTCATGTATCCCAAGTCTTCTTGGTTCAATCTTGGGAGATTATAGGAATCCAGGAATTTATCCATTTCTTCTTGGTTCTCTTGTTTCATCTCATAAAGACACTCAAAGTAGTCTCTGATGATCTTTTGAATTTCATTGTTTTCTGTTGTGATGTCCCGTTTTTCATTTCTGATTCGGTTTATTAGGTGGATTATTGGACAAACTTGCAGGCTATCGAATGTAGCCTGCCCACAGGGCAGAGTCTGGCAAACTCCCCGTGGCGTACCAAATATGCCAAATACCAGTAACAATGATGGATCTCATTCTCCTAAAGAGCCTTGAATATAATCTCAGTGTTAGGATGAAAGAGACGTTACTGGAGCCTGCTCAAAACAATCGACGAATAACAGGATGATGAAATGAAATGAAATGAATGAATTGACGCATTATGTTTGAGGAGGCTGGGACGTTTTGCTCAGAATTAGGCGATATAGGTTGGCATATGAATTGAGTGTGTTGGGAACAGGTTAAATAACTTTGGCCACCGGCCATGTAGAAGGCCACTCTCACATTAAAAAATTTTTATTGAATTGCCGTGAGATAGTTATAAGCTTTCATATTTGGGTTACAATCACACAATGATTGAACACTCCTCCCTCCACCAGTGCACATTCCCTACCACAAATATCCCCAGTATACGCTCCTTTCCCACCCTCCCCCAGCCTCCATGACAGACATGATTCCCCATAATCTCTCGCTACTTTGGGGCATTATGGTTTGCAATATAGACCCTGAGAGGTTATCATATTTGGTCCTTTATCTATTTTCTGCACACATCTCCCATCTCAACCTATTTCTCCAGCCACCATTTTCTTAGTGATCCCTTCTCTATTCCAGCTGCCTTCTCCCCTTTGCTCATGAGGCAGGCTTCCAGCTATGGAGCAATCCTCCTATACTTTGTATCTACTATCCTTAGGTGTCAGCCTCATGTTATGTTGTTTTATACTCCACAAAGGAGTGCAGTCCTTCTATGTCTGTCCCTCTCTTTCTGACTCATTTCACTTACCATGATACTCTCCATGTCTATCCATTTATAAGCAAAGTTCATGACTTCATCTCTCCTGAGAGCTGCACAGTATTCCATTGTGTAGATGTACCAAAGTTTCTTTAACCTGTCATCTGTTCGAGGGCACATAGGTTGTTTCCATATTTTAGCTATTGCAAACAGTGCTGCAATGAACATATAGGTACAGATGTCATTTCTACTATGCCCTCGGGATATATTCCCAGAAGTGATATTGTGGGGTCATATGGAAGCTCGATTTCTAGTTTTTGAAGGACAGTCCATATTGTTTTCCGGAAAGACTGGACTAGTGGGCATTCCCACCAACAGTGAGTGTCCTTTTTTTCCCACTTCCAGGACAGCACTGGTTGCTTTTGTTCTTTTGAATGTGTGCCAATCTCTATGGTGTGAAATGATATCTCATTGCTGTTTTGATTTGCATCTCCCTGATGGCTAGCGATGTGGAGCATTTTTTTCATATATCTTTTGGCAATTTGTATTTCTTTTTTTGAGGCAACTTATGTTCATTTCTTCTCCCCATATTTGTATGGGGTTAGAGGTTTTTTCCTTGTACAATTCTACTAGTGTCTTGTATATCCTGGATATTAATTCCTTCTCAGATGGGTATTGGGTAAATATTCTTTCTCATTCTTGGGCTCTTTCTGTATTTTGGTCACCATTTCTTTTAAAGTGCAGAAGCTTCTTAGTTTGATGTAATCCCATTTGTTTTTGTTTGCTTCCACTTGCATGGACAGTACTGTTTCATCCTTAAAAAAAAGGTGCTTTTAGCTTCAATATCATGGAGAGTTCTGCCTACATTTTCCTCTATGTACCTTATGGATTTATGTCTCATATTGAGGTTTTTAATCCACTTTGATCTGGCTTTTGTGCCTGGCATTAGACAGAGGTCAGAGTTCATTTTTTGTAGGTAGCTATCCAGTTTTCCCAGCACCACTTATTGAAGAAGATTTCCTTGTTCCATTTCACATGTTTTGTTCCTTTGTCAAAGATTAAGTGGTCATATATTTGGGGATCTGTGACATAATTTGCATGAAGGAGACGGTGGTCCGATCCCATTCGAAATTTTGGGACAACAGCGACATCGGTCAGGCAAAACCGTGGATTGAATATGATGTGGTCTATTTCGTTGTGGAATCGTCCACCGGGAGACTCCCATGTCCATCGTTTAGATTCTGCCTTCTGGAACTGTGAGTTACCATGAATGGTCTTGGTCGACATGATGAACTCAGACAGTCTCTCACCCTGTTCGTTCCATTCTAGGCCATGGGTCCCGATGTGAAGTTCTTCAGCTGATCTTCTCGGTCCTATCTTGGCATTAAAATCACCCACAATGATCTTGTAGAAGGTGTGGTCTTCTTTATAGAACTTCTCTAGCTCCATGTAGAACTTCTCGATTTCTCTTTCATCATAATGAGATGTTGGTGCGTAGACAACGAAGATAGAAACTGCAGGCAGTGAGCCACATCTATTCAAATGTAAACGTCCGATTCGGGTTGTTAGGCATTCGAATGAATCAATGCTCTTGGCCAAGTTTGTGTTGACAAGGACACCAACGCCTCCAACACCTCTTTTATCGCATGTTCCGAGGAACAATTCTTCTCCAGTGTCGAAAACGGCATGGTGAGATTCGTGCCTTCTTGTCTCGGTCAGACCAATGATGTCGTACTTGATCATTAGCGCTTGTACCATCAGGTCCTCGATGGATGCATCTGATGCTAGCGTATGTGCATTGAAAGTACAGACGAACATTTTTGTCTTCCTTCGTTGTGGCAGCCTAGGTCGGCCTTGAGATTTTGTCGGCCTCTCCTTTCTCATCCTTCTCAGTGCTGCCATGTTGGTGAAGCCTTCAGGGTCAGGTGAATGAGACCAGTTGTAGTTACTGGTTTTGGCATATCGAATACACAACGGATAGCTTGCCAGGCTCTTCCGTGTGGGCGGAGTACTCTCGGTAGCTTGCCAGTCTTTCCGAGAGGGATAGAGGCTTTTGGGGTGACCTCTAATCACCCTTGTAGGTGTTACCATATTTGAACCCTATCAAATATGGTACAACAATTCCAGAAGATGGGTATTTAGTGTCTTATGATGTGTTGCGCGGCTGCTTGCGGCCGCGCAGGTCCGGAAAGCTTCCTGGAGTGTGGCGACGGCTGGGTAGTGGAAGTAGTGTCATAATATTCAACTCTGTTCCATTGGACTGCAGGTCTGTTTCTAGCACCATGCTGTCTTAATTACTACTGCTTTGTAGTACAGTTTGAAGTTGGGGAGGGTGATGTCACCCATCTTCTTTTCCCCATGGATTGTTTTAGCTATTCGTGGGGAGTTATTGTTCCATATGAATTTCAGGAGTGTTTTGTCTATTTCTTTGAAAAATGTCATGGGCATCCTGATAGGGACAGCATTAATTTATATAGTGCTTTGGACAGTATTGCCATTTTGATAATGTTAATCCTCCCTATCCATGATCAGGGAATGTGTCTCCATTTCCCAGTGTCCTTTTTTATTTCTTGAAGTAGTGTTTTGTAATTTTCCTTGTATAATTCCTTCACTTCTTTGGTTAAACTGATTCCAAGGTACTTGATTTGCAGAGGTACTATTGTGAACAGGATTGTTTTTAATGTCTCTTCTCTTTCGTTATTTGTATATAAGAAAGCCATGCAATTTTGGGTGTTGATTTTGTAGCCTGCCACTTTACTAAACTGACCTATTGTTTCTAGGAGCTTTTTTGCAGAATCTTTAGGGTTTTGTAAGTATAATATCATATCGTCTGCAAATAGTGATAACTTGACCTCTTCCTTTCCTATCTGTATTCCCTGGATACCTTTCTCTTGCCTAACTGCAATGGCCAGGACTTCCAGTACTGTATTGAATAGGAGTGGCCAAAGTGGGCAACCTTGTCTTGTGCTGTATCTTAGAGGGAAGGCTTTTAGTTTTTCCCCATTGAGAAAGATACTTGCTATGCCACACCCACTTTTAAGGAGGCCACACAACCTGCCCTGGAGGCCACGCTCCCACCAAGAATCAGATGGTAGTCCCCAGTTCTCTCAGGCTGCCCTGTGGTTGGGGCACTGGGCAGGGAAGGGCTGTGCAGGACATGAAGGGCAGGGATGCGCTGACCGAACCTGCAGAGAAGGGTGAACCTGCAGAGAAGGGCAGCTCCACGACTAGGTGGGTGGGTGGTCTGGTGGAGGTTGGGTAGGTATTCTCCAAAATCTCCTCTTGCTATCCTGCAGCATGGCACAGAGCCAATTTATGGTGCTTTAATAAAATAAAATTGGTGGTGGAGGGGGTAAAGAATCAAGTTCTACTATTTAGTAACAAGAATTCAATGAATAAATTATTTTGCTAAAATATTATTTTTAGAATTAATTGATTTAAGACTACTTAAAAAGTCAGTTAACAGGTATTCAGCCGAAGAGAAGGACAACATGGAGGGTGGGATCCACAGATCCCGAAGGAAAAAAAAAAAACCAAAAACAGGTTCCAAAAAGAGCCGAGATCATCGGGAAGCCCCAGATAGGGTAGGTACCGCATCCCGCCTCCCCCAGATGGAACCCCGGTGACCAGAAGCCTCTACAAACACAGCTCTAGTATGCGGGAACTAGGACTTTTCCTCAAAACATCTCTCTATATACAAAGTGATCCATGGGAAGTAAACCACCCAACGTTTCTCTCTGAAAAACATAGTTAAGTTTGGAGCACGGCCACGGCCCCAGAAGCACAAGGACTTAATGCAGAACCCGGCAGCTTGGAGCAGAAAAGTGAACGAACTATGCGTTAATCCAGGCCATCAGGTCTGTCCGGAGGGGAAAGGGTGTTGCCCCAGTCGCCTTCTCCTCTCTGGAAAGAAAGATGGCGGCCGCATGGGAGCCTTGTGGACAGCAGGTATGAGCCGGGGGAGTGGGGGCGACTAAAACCTCATGGGAAGGGGAGCGTTTCGGTCCGCCCTTCACGCCCTACCGAGGTCACCAGTTGCTCCCCATGAGCGGCTCTCCAGCACGGCCACAGCCCCAGAAGCACATGGACTTAATGCAGAACCCAGCAGCTTGGAGCAGAAAAGTGAAAGGACTATGCATTAATCCAGGCCATCATGTCTGCCCGGAGGGGAAAGGGTGTTGGTCCCTTCCGCCCTCCTCCCTCTGGAAAGAAAGATGGCGGCCACATGGGAGCCTTGTGGACAGCAGGTATGAGCCGGGGGTGTGGGGGCAACTAAAACCTCATGGGAAGGGGGGCGTTTCGGTCCGCCCTTCACGCCCTACCGAGGTCACCAGTTGCCCCCCGTGAGCGGCTCTCCAGCACGGCCACGGCCCCAGAAGCACAAGGACTTAGTGCAGAACCCGGCAGCTTGGAGCAGAAAAGTGAACGGACTATGCGTTAATCCAGGCCATCAGGTCTGTCCAGGGGAAAGGGTGTTGCCCCAGTCGCCTTCTCCTCTCTGGAAAGAAAGATGGTGGCCACATGGGAGCCTTTTGGACAGCAGGTATGAGCCGGGGGACTGGGGGCAACTAAAACCTCATGGGAAGGGGGGCGTTTCGGTCCGCCCTTCACGCCCTACCGAGGCCACCAGTTGCCCCCCACTAGCGGCTCTCCAGCACAGCCACGACTCCAGAGCACAGAAACCAATTTCTTAACTATCTGACTTTCAGTAGAAATACTTCCAGGGTCAATAAGTAAAATAGCAGAAATCCAAAACCAACATATAATTCTTGAACCCAGCTGTAGAAAGCAAATCACTACACAATGCTTTTTCAGCATGTCTGATTTGGGGGTGGGGGTTAAACTCTAAATAATAGTGGTGAATCTTTTATTGAAACAATAAATCTAATCAAAGCAGATAGACTGTTAACTAGAATTCATCTGCCCCACAGGGACTGGGAGGGGTGGGGAGTGGGGTTTTATTGGGGTTCTTCATGGTAAAAAATAAGTTTTGGTAAAGGGAAATGTGCTTGTTATTTGCATGACTGAGACCTAAACCTGAAAGCTTTGTAACCTTTCCCATGGTGATTCAATAAATAAATAAATAAATTTAAAAAAAAAGTCAGTTAACAGTATTAATATACTTCGATTCCTCCACCCCTCTCTGAGAGCACGGCAAGCTACCAACAGTATCTTGCCCGATGGGCAAAGCCTGGCAAGCTACCCATGAGGTATTCGATATGCCAAACACAGTAACAACAAATCTCACAATGGAGATGTTACTGGTGCCCATTCGAGCAAATCGATGAACAGTGGAAGGACATTGACAATGATACTGCTTTAAGAATGAAAGATGAGCTATTTTTGCTTAGGGAAAAGAAGGAAATCAGTCTTATTGTGAAACTGTTGAAGTGGAATGAAGGAAAGTAATGGGATATAATGTGTATTAATAGGATGCATAGATAGTTTGAGGATTGGGCCTTAGGGAAAGAATTAATGTGGCCAAGCTAAATAGAATCTAACAAATTGTTAATATGATCTTAAAGTTTGAATGCTTGTATGATACTTGAACAAAGTTGGATTTTTACTTTCTCTGTACTAAAAAGATAAAAGATTGTGGTGTAATTTCTCAGATTATAAATTCTTTAATCAGTCTCTTTTGGAAATGAAAATTAAAATGAAAATGCCTTATTACAATTTACATGCTTACATCTTAGGTATTTAAGTAAACCTCTATTTTGCCTCCTGCCTCACTGGATTTTGTTTTTAAAAAAAACAGATTTTGTTTTAAGGTGGTTAAGCTTCATTTGTTCTTTTGAAGTTTTTTATTCCTTGTCAATTTGTGTTGGTCTTTTAGAGTTTTTAGTTCCCATGAGACAAAACTTCTCATTAATAATAAATCTAAAAACAAACAAAAACCCTTCAGCTGGTTAGTTTAAAGAAAAGTTGATTTCATAGGCCTCCTTAGGCATTTTATAATAATTTATCCCCAATTTGAAAGAGATACACATGGAATGAGTCTACCTGTATATTAAATACTCATGGGGAACATTGTTACATAAGAATAAAAGTTCAATCTTCTTGTGCGAATTGTATGGGTAACCAAAAATTATGTAAAACTTAGCCAATCAGGCCAGTGATTTAATGCAAAGGCTCAAGGATTCCATGAAAGACCAGGACTACTTGAATGGTACCCTGGGACCTCCAGGGACACATCTGGTGGTGCTTATGAAGATATGTGAAGCTGCAATCAAACTTAGGCTTGGCATATGCAAGACATACACCCTTAACCCTGTGCCACCTTTCCACCTCATACATATATATGTGTGTGATGTGTGTGTATTTATATATATGTATGTATGTATGTATATTCTTACTGTGCTGGTGCAGAATACATAGATATACATAGATACATCAGAAGTAGACTTTTGGGTAGTTGAGTCACACTCAGTAGAGTCTGGGCATTCCTTCTGGTTGATCCTGTATTTGAGGGTTATTCCTCGCGGTGCTTGGGTGGTTCTGGGATGAATCCAGGGTTAGCTACATGAAAGGGAACTGCCTTAAACACTGTACTATCTCTCTAGCCCTCTAGAAATTAGTTTAAAATTTTATTGTAATTATTTGGCAGATTTTCAGTGAAGGTGAAAAAATGTGTTTTAACAACATATGTGTTTTAATAACAGTGTTTTGTAAAGATCAGATTCTGTTCCTCAATCATTTCTCTTTTGAACATTTTGCTAGCAAACTGGAATAAAATCTAGATTTTATAATATCAGGTTGTGACTTTCTGAACTTGCATTTTCAGGGTTTTTATTTTTCCCTAGTTAACTCACATTGATTAAAAATTCATACACTCCTCTTGTAAAGACCTTGAGAACTGGAGATAAAGAGGAGGGACACTGCTCAAGTGATTGTGCTATTTTTTGGATGCCTAAGGACATTAGAGATATTACAGACCAGGAAAGACTCAATTGATGATGCTTGACTAATACATAGAATCAGCAGTCCTTTGAACTTTTGAGTCCATTTCCAGTTTAGTTCCATTTTTTTCTTTGTCAAGTTTTTAGACATAAATCCTTAAATGTACTGTTGTATCCACAGTACCAAGAGACACTGAAATAATTGGATTAAATGACTTCTGAGTTGTGAAACTTCTCAACAATTTCTAAACTACAATGAAGCAACAGTTTGCTTCCCTCAAATATCTTGAGTAAAAGACAATCAGGGTAAAAGCCCTGAAGGTAGAACATATTTTACATTTGTAAGAACATTTTCCCCACCAGGTCAGATTTTTTTCATTCTACCCTACTTACATGAGAATCCAGTTCAGCAGCATATAGTCAAACCTGAATTTAAAATAAGTATATAACATGAGACTAAAAGCATGGGGTCTAAAAGAATCAGCACTAAGAGAAAACATCTCATAGAAAAAAGCTACTCCTTATGCTTGAATCCCCAAGAAAATGGAAATTCAATTATTTCAGCAGTAAGCAGACAGACTTGACTCTACTACAACTTCCACAGGTATAGAAATGGGAAATAAAATCAGTGTCCCCACCTCCTCCTGAAGAAACAGCAAACTCCTTTATGTCTTTGGACATACCAGGAACTGCTCAGAGCTTACTCCTGGCTCTGTGCTCAGTGCTCCGTAATTGTTATCAAGTATTCAAACTGGGTTGACTTCATGCAGAGCAACCACCTTATCCACCGCACACCACTCCAACCCAGTAAACTTCTTTAGACAAAAACATTTGTCCTGCCTTAGTCTTCCCAGTTTTCCACACTCCAGCCAAGAAAAAGTTTAAAGATAAGGTTCGTCTAAGGGAGTCTTCCTCCTTGCTTGCCGCCCCCCCCCCCCCCAGCCTCACTTTGTTTAGGTTTGCAGAAATTTTATGTTCTTCTAGGAACCAACTCAAAGACCATTTATTTTCAGTCTAGCACCCACTGGACTGTATTTACCCTTTCTAAAAAAATGTTCCTGTTCTTTTTCTGTAAAAATTGCTTCCCATGATTGTGCAGACAAGATGGCTACTTCAATGACTTGAGTGTATCATCTCCCAACTGATTGCTTGCTGCAAATAAAGCTATTTCTGACCAGATGCTGAGTTTCTATATTGATCTGTCCCCAGAGCAACAGTGGAATTAGAACATTTGTGGTCACAAACTTCAATACTGATTAATCATTTCCTATAATGATCTGTGTTCTTTCCTGTGCTCCCTCCCTTTCTCTCTCACACTTTTTTTTCCTCTTTGTTTTTCCCTTTTGGATTCCACCCAGTGGTTCTCAGAACTTGCTCCTTGCATACTCAGGAGACTAGAAGGTCTGCTGGAGATTGAACCTGAGTAGAGTGTGTACAAGATAAGCACTCTACCCACTATACTATCTTTATGGTACTTCTTGTGTTTTAATGATTAGTTTTATTTCAATTCATTATTTGATTTTTGCTTCATTATTTGTCTCCTGATACGTTTGTATGCGAGGTTGAATGCTGAGCATGGGAAAACTGAGTGGAAGTCAGAACTGACTTATTTTCCTCAAAGAGCAGTCCTTCCTTCCCTCCTGAGACCACGATTCCCAGAAAGCAAGAGGCAAGAACCATTTCCCATTCCATGCATATCAAGTAGATTCAAGTGCAGTCTGATGAATGCTCTGGGTGGAAGGGAATCTGTTGTCATGCTGTGTATGGGTTTATGTCACTTTGTAGGGGAATGGAGCATCTTCTCCTGTAAGTCAGGGCTCTCCTGCCTCCCATTCTAGTCCTACCTCTTGCCCCACTCCAAACACTACGGAAAAAAAGAGATGGGCCAAACTGGAAGGCATTAGTAGTCTCCACTGAGGCTAAGATCTTCCTTGGGGCTGGAAAGATAATACAGTAATTACTCTGCTCACTGCAAACCCAGATTCAATCCCTAGCACTTACCATACAGTTCCCCGAGCACAGAGACAGAAATAAGTCACTGAGCAGAGCTAAGTGCAGTCCCAAAGTAACACAAACAAGACCTCCTTCTGTCCCCATTGATATCTAAAGTAACTTTCCAGGAGGTCTGGTCAAGTTTCTTACTTTCTCCTTGGACTTATGAGGTTGTAAGATTAGAGAAATGTATCTATTTATTCTAAATACTCAAGTTTGGTGGTATAAAGTTCATAGTAATTGCATATGATCTTTTGTATTTCTGAGGTGTCAGTTATAATTTCTCTTATTTTATTTCTGATGTGATTTATCAGTATTTTCAGTTCTTTCTGTAAGTTGATACAGGGAGTTGTCGATTTTATTAACTCTTTTTTAAAATCTAACTATTGGTTTCATTGATCTTCTTATTGTCTGATTTCCATATTGATGTTTAGATTAAAATTCAGAGTTTAATTTTTATCTCATTCTACCTTGACAACCTTTATTGTTCTTTTTCTAATTTATTGATATAGTTTCTTGAGGTGTGAGATTAGGTCTTATATCTGTATTTGCTTTTATTTATTAACAAATCTATACAGAGCTATGAACTTTCCTTTTGTTATATCTCATATGTCCTGGTAGCTCTACTCATTGTCTGCATTTTCATTTGTATCCTTTGCTGCATTATCTCTTCAGTACCAATATATTTTATTGCCTTTTTTATTTTCTTATTGAAGATGAACAACATAATACTAAAAAAATCACTTAAAGTTTGAGTTTTTCCAACTGTATGCATGTAATTTATTTTTAGCTTCGGAGCATCATGTGAGGGGTTGGAGCAATAACACAGCGGGTAGGGAGTTTTTTGCCTTGCATGCAGCCGACCGGGGTTCAATTCCCAGCATCCCATATGGTCCCCTGAGCACTGTCAGGAGTAATTCCTGAGTGCATGAGTCAGGAGAAACCCCTGTGCATAGCCAGGTGTGACGCAAAAATGAAAAAAAAATAAACCAACATCATATTATATAGTAGCACTGTAGCACTATCCTCCCCGTTGTTCATTCATTTGCTCGAACGGGCACCAGTATCATCTCCATTATGAGACCTATTGTTGCTGTTTTTGGCATGTCAATTATACCACAGGGAGCTTGCCAGGCTCTGCTGTTCAGGCAGGATATTCTCAGTAGTTTGTCGGGCTCTCCGGGAGGAGGTGGGGGGAGGAATCGAATGTGGGTCAACCACATGCAAGGCTAACAGCCCACCCGCTGTGCCCTCGCTCCAGCCCCATATGAGATAGTACATGATAAAATTCTATTTTATTTATTTTATGGAGAGTTTATTTCCCAACTTGTGGTCTTTGTTAAGAATAATTCATGAGCATTAGAGAAGAACATGTGCTCAACTATAGAGCGCTTCATTCCATTCCCCACAAGACATTTAGCCCATCTCTTATGATTCCTCCAAGACACTGTTTGCTTTTTGATTCTCTGTCTGGTTATCTAGTCAATGATTAGTTGAGACAGTTACAAAGAATTTCTCCAAGAACAAACCCCCAAGGCAGATGGGCTCATTGGTAAGTTTTTCCAAACCTTCAAAAAAAACTTACTACACTTGAAGTTTTTTCAAGAAGTTGAAGGAACTACAATTCTCTCAGATAGTAACAGACAATTATTACCTCAATACCAAAAGCAGATAGACATTACTAAAAAAAAGAAAATTTCAGACCATTATCCCTGATGCATATTGATGCAAAATAATAAATCCTAGAAAACCAAACATTACATTAAATACAACAATACTTTAAATGCATCACAATCAAAGGGATTTTATACCAGGGTGTTAGGATATTTCAGTATATGAAAACCAGGTAATGTGAGACAAACCACATTGTACAAAAAAGAACAAAATCATGATAATCTTCATAGATACACAGAAAGCGTTCAATAAGATTTAATACCCATTCATGACAAAAGTCCTCAACAAAATGGTGATCAAAGGAAGTTATTTCGATTTTGAAAAAGCTTATATACAACAAACCTACATTTAATATCCTCAGTATTATATTAGGAAACCTGAAAGTCTTTTCTTTAAGATAAGGCACAATACAATGATGCTCACTTTTATTGCGACTAGTCAACATAGTATTGGAAGTCCTCACCAAAAGTCAAATTGACAAAGATGCCTAACTATCATTATTTCAAATAATTTAATATTGAACATAGAAAACCATGAAGACTACAATAAAAATCTCTGCTAGAAAATATGAATTTATAACAGGGTCAAATCAATAAATTTATATATAATCAACATAGAAAAGAAAGACATTTTGAAATGCTGCTCCATTTATGAAAACATCAAGAAGTCCTCAAACATTTAAAAGTTAATTAAGGAGATTGAAATCATACTTTGTAAAAATTTTGGATCACTTCTGAAAAAATGAGGACATAAGAAAAGCAGAGACAATTTTTTCATGGATAAGAAGAATCAACACTGTTAAAATGACCACCTTGCCAAAAATAATC
The DNA here is from genome assembly GCF_029834395.1 of Sorex fumeus. Taxonomy (NCBI): domain Eukaryota; kingdom Metazoa; phylum Chordata; class Mammalia; order Eulipotyphla; family Soricidae; genus Sorex; species Sorex fumeus. The sequence goes on along the minus strand of NW_026606185.1, from coordinate 4,387,957 downwards.
TATAGCTGTAACTTGCATAAAAATTTTCATGGTGTTTTTACAAAGACATAGAAAAAATACTTTTATACTTTATATAGGATCATAAACCTCCAGTTTAGCCAAAGAAATCTTGTGTAAAAATAAAATATGAGGTATTGTATTTCTAGATTTTAATCTCTTCTACAAAGTCATAGTAATGAAAACTGCATGTTACTGGAATAGAGACAGACTCTCAAATTATTGAAAGTCCAGAGCTAAAACTTCAGAAGCATGGGCAGTTTATTATGACAAGGGAGGGGGCGGGGTGGAGATCCATGAAATGGAGCAAGAAGAGACTGTCAACAAATGGTGAGAGGAAAATGATTGCAAATGAGAATAAAAGAAAAGACAAAAAGAAAAAAAAGAAAAATTAGAGCTGTATATCATAGAGCACATAAAGGGTAATTACAAATGGGTTAAAGACCTTGATATCAACACTTTCCTTAACATACTTTGAGTAAAACATAGGTAAGACTCTCCAAGACCTTGAGTCTCATTGGAATCATCAATGATACAAGCCATTAACTGTAAAATCTTAGCACGCCGAAGGTTGTCTGTTCGTGTGCTCACTGGATGGCACTATCTCACTGCCCGCATTCGGTGCTCGTGAGCCACTATGTGTGGCCTGGATCAGGACGGCTGTGGGCCAAGGGCAGATGAAGGAAGAAACGAGGGCCAGGCTGGTCGATATCAATTGTAGTTTATTCCAATCCTCTTCACTCCTATCTCTCCTCTGCCTCCTTCTCTCTGGGGCCCCAATCTGAAACCCCTTCTCCTTCTGGCTCTGACTTTGGATCTCTGGAGCCCGAGCTCTCTCACTTCTGACTCTGCTCTCTCTGAGCTTACGTTCTTAGTTTATATAGCAATCATGTAGGGTGGTGACACAAAGGTGGGTTGAACATTAACAAATCAACAAAGACAGGTAAGACCACTCCTCCAGGAGATTAATTCAAGGATAAAATCTCATGTAAAGAGATTACTCCAGATTACTAGGAGATCCACTCAAGGGTGGGATCCTAACAAGGGTGTGTTCTTTCCTCAGCTAGTAATCTATTTAATAGTTGTAGTCTACTTCTAATATTTCTAGCAATGTCATTTTGTGTGAGCACAGTAAGAGATATAAACATCTCACTATACATTCCACAGTCCTCAGGCCAGGTTAGTCTTCCTAGCCCCAGCAGGGTCCTAGTCTTGTCCTTATTTACTTTTGGATCATGACAGCATTTGCCCATAACCATACCCTCAACTTATAGTTGAGTATCATGGTGCTTTGGCCTGGCCCATTTCAATGCCAGGGTAGCTAACAGCTTGCCCTGGGTCCATTCAGTCCCTTGATGAGACCCTGCTTTTGGGGTGCTAGGAACTAAAGACAACTGAGTCAAGAAAGCAGATGCCCAGGAGTAAATATTATTTGCAGTCAATCAACTCCCAAGTTACAAAGCATAATATTAACTGTCTTCCTGTGTCCATACAGAAATGACATTGCTTACAATACAAGTTCAGTGTCCTTAGAAGGATCTGATCTTACAAGCTAACAGAATCTGATTAGGGAGAAAAGGTGAGTAACTTGCTGGGGAGGAGAGCATAGAGATGTAGGTTACAAATAAACAAAAGAGTGGGAGTTATTCCGGAGCACTGGGATGGGTGTGACCCAATAAACCTAAGCTACCCGAGGAAGGACAAAACAGTGTTATCCTACAATTAACAAAGTAACATAAGCACACAAAAAAAGTAAGATCGCATCAAGTAAACATACATACAAAAGCCCCTGCACTGAGATAGAAATGAGGTCTAAAATGAAAAGAGACTCCACTGATTGGGAGGAAATATTTACACATCATGCAGCAGACAAAGGAATAGTTTAGGAACTGCACTGCACTGTCCTCCCATTGTTCATCAATTTGTTCAAGCGGGCCCAGTAACGTCTCCATTATGAAACTTGTTGTTACTGTCTTTGGCATATCAAATAGTCACGGGTAGGCGAGGTAGCTTTCCTAGCTCTCCAAGAGGGGCGGAGGAATCAAACCCAGGTCAGCCACCTGCAAGGCGAATGTCCTACCTGCTGTGCTACCACTCCAGCCGAAAATAATAGCATCAAGATTTATAAAGTACTGTAAAAGCTCAACAAAGACAGTGCTAGCCAAAAGAAATGAATAGACAGTTCTTCTAAATCAATATGAAGATTACCAACAAACATAGGGAGAACTGTTCACCATCACTGATTATCAGGAAAATGTAATATGGTGTAACTGGTATGAAATATCACCTCATGCTATTTAGAAGAGTGTATATATTTTTAAAAATACGGAAATAATAAATTCTTGAAAGGATAGGGCAAAAGAAGAACTCTCATTAGCTACTGTGGGTACTATCACCTGGTTTAACAACTGTGGAAAATGGTTAGAGACTTCTCAAAAAATTATGACTAGAACTTCTATACACCAAAGTGGTTTGTTCCATGTATATATGCCCCAAGAACACAAGAGCATAAGAGCATTGATTTTAAAAGACATATGCACACCTTTGTTCATCAAAGTATTATTTATAGTAACCAAGATCTAGAAGTAACACAAATGGCAATGGCATTATAGAGGATAATATCACGATTTTTCATTATATATATATACCATAGAATACTACATACTGCACAGAAAAACATGAAACCTAGCAGTTTTCTGCAACTTGGATAAAAACTGAAAGAAGTTTTCTTATTCTAAGTAAATTGTGTCAAAGGAAAAGGACAAATTCCAGATAATCTCACACATATATATAGAATATAAAGAAAACAAAGGAGTAGACATCTCCAATGGAAACAAACCCTAAGGATGTTGGGGTGATGGAGAGACTTAGAGATATGGTGGAGGAATTTCCACTTTAGTGACAGTCATGGATTGCAGCACTGTAGCATAAAATTATATTAGTGCTCTTGCAAAAAAATAAATAAACTTCAAACACTACCTGCATTTGTCTTTGGAATTGCCCATTTCCATTTGGGTCTCTCTCCTCTCTGGAAACATCACATTTTCTCTTGAGAATGTTTACTTTTCTCTCTTTCCTTTAAATTTTTTCCTTTAATTCACTCTTTGTCTCGAGGAATTTTTCTGTGAAAGTAGATGAGCCTGATAAACCTGAGCAGAGCTCAGGAATGACTTTTTTCCTTGCAGAGAATAGTTTTTTGTCCCTCTGAGTTTAGAACTTAAAGAAACTCAGGTAGTAGGTACCAATACCATGTAGATCAAGAACTCAGATTTAGTTTGAAAACTGCCTTAGAGGCTAAGGGACATAGTGTCCATTTTGTGTGGACAGTTTTACCAGTCTTTTACATTGCCTGAGGTTCCTTTCTTCCATCCTCTTGGTTTGGTGATACAAATTACCTGAAGAACAAACTTGATTATGTTGTATTGGTTCCAAAGTTCTCTGTTTTGAAACTATGCCATGCAGTATGTAATGAAATTCTCAAAAACTGAATCTTACCTGCCTCGTTATCCATATTCCCAGTCTCTTTCTTTATAATGTGTTCTTGATTGTGCACTTACTTATAACTCACATCTGCCATACTGTTTTAAGCTTTTAACATTGGTCTACATAACAGCTCAAAGATCCTCTCTTTTTTTCTTTATGAATATGTCCAAATTAATGTTCTAAGCTATATGGCTCAAATGGTGTCACCATATAACACTGTAGCACTGTCCTCCCATTGTTCATCGATTTGCTCAAGCAGACCCAGTAACATCTCCATTGTGAGACTTGTTGTTACTATGTTTGGCATATCGAATACGTCATGGGTAACTTGCCAGGTTTTGCTGTGCAGGCGAGATATTCTCAGTAGCTTGCCAGGCTCTTCGAGAGGGGCAGAGGAATTGAACCTGGGTCAGCCCGGTCAGCCTTGTGCAAGGGAAATGCCCTATCCACTCTGCTATGGCTCCAGCCCGTCACCAGATAAACTTCTTAAAATTCTTCTTAAAATTCTTCATGTCTACTATGCACATATTGTACTCATTTACACACTCTTATATTAGGGATATCTTCTTATCTCCAGTTTGCCTTTCATTTTATTATTTTTATTAATTATCTTTCTTTTATTAATTCTTTTTTCATTTTATAATTTTCTTTTGATAAATTTGAATTCTAAATTTTAATAAAGTCTACTCTATTTATCAATATTTTCCTTTGTGGTTAGTGTCTTTTTTGTTCTGTTGAAAATATACACTTCATTTGTAGGGGGACCCCAAAGCAGTTCTCAGAGGATGTGAGGATCACTCTAGGCACTATTTGGTCACCCAGGCTACAGAATTTAACTCATGATGCTGGCATTGAGATGCTGCTCAGTTCCAGGGTTTCTGGGGCTCCAGGGATATGCCGATGTTGTTCCAGAAAGATGAGGTGCTAGGGATTAAACTTGGTCCTTGCACTCACAATGAATGTGCTATTGGCCCCTGTGCAAATTTTTGGCCTTAAAATTTGTATTTTAAGTAAGAGTATTTTTTTCTATTTTTCTATGGAAAAATTTTCATTTTCTTCTATCGTAATTTGGAATTGATTTACTACGTTAAGCTGTTAGGGTTCGTGATTGCAGGAATGAGACTTAGTCAAAAATTCTAGCAAAGAAGTTCTTTATTCATGCCAAGCACAAGTATTGATCAGCCAGAGTCCCCTACACAGAGAGAGACCCAGTTTGTCTGTGATTATCCATTTTGATCCCCTTACATGGGTTCAGATCCCCTTACATGGGGCTGGAGCAACAGCACAGCAGGTAGGGAGTTTGCCTTGCTCGCAGCCAACATGGCTGACCCAAGTTCAATTCCTCTGTCCCTCTCGGAGAGCCAGGCTAGCTACTGGCAAGCTACTGAGAGTATCTCGGCCGCATGGCAAAGCCTGGCAAGCTACCTGTGACGTATTCAATATGCCAAGCACAGTAACAACAAAGTCTCACGATGGAGACGTTACTGGGCCTGCTCAAGAAAATCAATGAACAACGGGAGGAAAGTGTTACAGGACATGGGTTCAGACCTTCGTGTCTTGGACTGGCTCCTTCCCAGAACTCTAGAGTCATGTTTTCTCTTGATGGGTTTGTTCATCTTCATGTAACTCACATTCCTTGTCTAGGTTGCCCAATTTGACTTCCCTTTTTCCTTTTAAGCTTCATCCTATAGCCAGACCATTTATGATTTTTGCTACATTACTTCTGCTTATATTTTTTTCTCAGAACTCATTCCTATGATTGTGTTAATATGCTTTCCTCAGAACCTATGCCTGTAATTGTGTTAGCTAAATTAAAGATAAACCTGGGCAACCCTTGTTTCCTGCCAATTTTGTGCTGAGTCAGTAGCTAAGCTTAATTACAGGGTCCCTATTGTTAGTTCGATTAATATTTAACTCCACCACCTTTTCAAAAGATTTAATCCCATCATTTTTACAAAGGGAGTCCCATCATTTTTACAAATTTTGTATCACCAGTGGATCCACAACAATTTGTCAAAAAATGTGTTCTTTCCTTACCAAATTTCTGTGTTCTCTTCATGATAAACTAGATTACAATAAAAATAAATTTTTCATGTCACATACCCTAAAACCAAATAGCAGTATCTCTGGGCATTGACTCTGAAATTTTTGAAGCTCTATAGGTTATCCTAGCATTCAGCAGGTGTGAGATTCAGCGATCAAAATCAGTGCTTCTAAGGGACACTCCTTCACTGTTGGTGGGAATGTCCACTGGTTCAGCCCTTCTGGAAAACAGTATGGACGATTCTCAAAAAATTAGAAATTGAGCTCCCATTTGACCCAGCAATACCACTCCTGGGAATATATCCCAGAGAGGCAAAAATGTATAGTCGAAGTGACATCTGCACTTGTTTGTTCATTGCAGCACTCTTTACAATAGCCAGAAACTGGAAGAAACCTGAGTGCCCAAGAACAGATGACTGGTTAAAGAAACTTTGGTACATCTACACAATGGAGTACTATGTAGCTCTTAGAAAAGATGAAGTCATTAAATTTACATACAAGTGGTACAATATGGAAAGTATCATGCTAAGCAAAATGAGTCAGAAAGAGAGGGATAGACATAGAAAGATTGCATTCATCTGGGGGATATAAAGTAACAAAGTAAGAGATTAATACCCAAGAATAGCTGAGATCAGCACCAGGAGGATTACTCCATAACTTAGAGGCCAGCCGGGTATCCTAGAGGAAAGGGCAGTTCAGATAGAGAAGGGAGCACCAAATAAATGATGTTTGGAGGATCCTCCCAGGAGGGGAGATGCATGTCGAAAGTAGACTATGGACTGAACATGTTTGCCACTCAATGCCTCTTTTGCAGACCACAACACCCAAAAGGAGAGAGAGAACACAGGGGATTGCCCTGCCATAGAGACAGGGGGGATGGGGGGATGGGGGTGGGAGAGATATTATCCATGGTGGTGGAAAATGGGCACTGGTGGAGGGATGGGTATCTGATCATTGTATAATTGAAACCAAAGCACAAAAAATTGTAAATCTACAACTTTAAAAAAAAATAAAATACAATAAAGGGAAAAAAAAATTAAAAAAAAAATCAGTGCTTCTAGACATCTGATATATTGTTTTGTGTTGACTTCAGGCCCATAGCAGCCATTGCTGTGACCAGACCACTTCCTGTGGGTCTCATGATGGCAAGTTGCCCTCTAGCAGTGACTATCAGGAAACCAAAATCATATTCTTACAAGAGCACATTTGAGTTGTCTTAAGATCTCAGGAAAAGAAAACATGTATAAGCTTGGGTTTGGGATTTATTAGGGTTGAGGGTTGGGGCCTAGGGTTTAAAGTGCTTTTAAATTCACTTTTGGTAAGTTTAAAACATTGTAGGAATTTAAATCACTGCAAGCAAAATAAAAGGGGAAAACACAAAACTCTCCTGAAGTCAGTCATCTAAATCAAGCAGGATTTGTAACGCAAAGAGTCTCTGAAAGGGAGGGAGTCTTGATCTTGTCTTGTGGCTGACAATGCATTTATTTGATTCAGGTTTCTTTGAAGTGTGTATCTCAGCACTAGAGCTTAAATCAGATGCATGCATCACAAAATAAAAAAGGCAACCTTCAGAATTCAAGGTAAAAATGTATACAGCTGTCTGAAGATTCTTTATTTCAAACAAATTACTGGGTAATAAAATATCGTTGATCTTGGGACCAAACTTTGAGGAAGTAACTTCTATGTATGTTGAATGTGAGAATCACAGCTCTAATCAATAATGTGGCAGCAAGTTGTAATCTTCCCTAAAGAAGCCATGAATAATCACTCAAGTAGCATAAAAGTCTAATCTCTATAAGCACAGAAACATGTACTTGCTTTTATTTTACTGTATGCATGCTGCATTAAAGTCATCTGTCATTTTCTTCATTGGAAACCATTATTGAAAGCTGTAATGTGACCGAAAATAAGTAAATGTTTGGCAAATTAAATGAGTCACATCTTATGAATAAGCATACCCTCAGCTTCCCAGATACTTTATGTAAATTGTAATAAATTAATACATATTCAGTGAGGCAGGCTGGGGATGACAATGGGAGTGGGGAGAACTGGGGACATTTGTGGTAGTTAATGTACACTGGTGAAGGAATGGGTGGTTGGAACATTGTATGACTGAAACTCAATCATGAACAGTTTTTTAACTGTATATCTCACAATTATTTAATAAAAAACAAACCTGGAATATCAGATGAAATAAATGTTGAATTTGCCTCCTGGAAAAAAATTAAGAGGTTTTATAGTCATTTTTCCTATTTTTGTCCAATTGACATTAGGATCAAATGGCAGCCTTTGTGACATTTCTGAACATTCCCCTTTCACTTAGGTATTCTGTGATCTCTTATTGTTTGTCCTTGAAACCATTCTGCATAAGTTGCCTTTAGTGAAACGTTCCTGGTCAAACAAGCTTCATCAACTTTTGTTTACAGAATATGAATTTCATAGCACTACAGAATATGGATTTCATAGCACTTTCATAACCATAGCACTAACTGTCCAGATTAGAATAATTTTCAGAGACATCAACGTAAAAATTAAAATGTTGGGCCAGAGCAATGATATAGCAGGTAGGCCCTTGCCTTGCAGGGAATCACTGGAAATAAACCTTGATTCCAGCACCAACCACAAGGACAAGAAGCATGAAACAGCACCATAAAGATCTGAAGACTCTCTTCAAAGCCATGAGTTAGGTGTGCTGTGTTCTTATTTTCACTTATAAATAATTCTTCTATCCCGCTATCTATTTATTTCTGTGGGTGTAAGATTTCTTTATAATATGAAGACAGTATTTCTCGATAACAGGAAAATTTTCTCAAATGTTCTGTGGTCACAGTGAAATGCTTTTCAGCTGTCAATTGTTCCCTAACCATGTCTAATTCTCTGGAGTTCTGGAATTACAGTGAGCATCCAACCAGAGAAACTGACTCCTCCACTACCACTCCAATTAGGGAACAGGAGTGGTACCCTCAGGGTCCCAGGGAAATGCCTCCAGAAGTAGTTTCAGAAGACAGACCTTTGCCCCTTAACCCCTAAGATACTCCTTGAGGGGGTATGATGAGATGAGTGTGGAAGGGTGTGAACTTACTCAGTGACTTTAAATTTCACCCATAGAACAGGAAGCAGATCAAAATAAATAGTGGGATGGCCTTGGATGGGATATGGTAGCAAATAAAAGAAGATCCCATAGCCCCACTCACTCTTTCTGACACCATCTCCAGACCCACCCCTTCCAGATCTATGTTCTTTCTTTTTGCATCTTGCTGGAATACTGAAGGATCAGGTAGGGTTTGAGTGCCCAGACAGATGGCCAAGTACAGGCAGGACTCAAAGATTCCAGGCAGGACTCAGACCCCCCAGGAGAATTCAAAATCAGGCATGATGCCCAGGCAGGAGACGAGTCTCACCCACACACATGTGGCCATGGCCAGAGTCTAGGAGAGCAGGGGCAGCATGACAGAAACTGTTGGGATGCAATTGAGAGTCCAGCAAAGGAATAGAGCGCAGGGACCTCTCCATGCATGAGCCCTATCTGAAAACTAAGGAAAGATACACGGGATAGAGAGTGATTCAGGAACAAAATGAGTCATTCACTGGAGGAAATTGGATAGTGCAGGTGGAAACAGAGGGGTCACACACAGGACAGGGCAGTTCTGAGGACAGGATGAGTGATGTCATTCATGGGTAAAGGAGATGCCTGGACAATTGGGAAGGGACCCAAACCCATAAATCGCACAATCAACTCTTATAATCTTCCCCCTTTTGTATGCAAATCTTTCATACAATTCTCAAGAACTCACCAGCATAGAAAAATCCACTTTTGTTCTAACACCATTGTCAGAAATTCTGCAATAGCACAGATCTATGAGATGATACTCCACAGGTCGAGGCCTACTTGGACCAGAAGGTCAGCTGGATTCTGGAAAGGGGTTTCTGCCTGCATGAGTGACAGTGCCAAGGCTTCTGGGGGATCTCAGGAGGAAGGTGGGCCCTGGAGCAACTGGGATCAGAGATGTGACCTTACAGGGCAGAGTGAGTCCCAGTGTACTGCAAGGAAATTTTCTTATATTAATAGGAGGGTTACATTTGCCACCACTCAATTGCCACTGCTGGGGATGAGGTGGAATAATCTCTAATATTGGAAACCCACCTGAAAGAATCAAGCTCCTGGGGAGCATTAGCTGTGACCTGCACTCACCCACATTCGGTCTGTTCCTGCTCTACCTTTGCTAGTGTTCCTCTAGCCCTGTCACTCCAGTTTTGGAGATGATTGTTCTTGAAGCACACAGTAGGCCACAGGGTTTGGGGAAAAGCAGCCCAGGAAGGACTCCAATGGGCATGTCTCTGTCATGGTTTCAGTGTCCACTGCTGCAGATGTTCCACAGTCCTTTCTTATTCCGCTCAGATGGTAGTCCCGGAAGGTTTCAGTTCCAAGAGAAATGCCAGGCATGGGGCACAGGGTGCCTATGTCAGCCATGGGCTGATGTTTCACCCCAAAGAAGTGAACGTCCATCACTCTCACCCATGGCATTTCAGAACTGGCTTTACTGGCCTCCAGTTGTAGGGAGTTCAGTTACTTTTTTGACTGGTCTGCCCCACAAGCACTTGCTTGAGAGCCCCCGGCAGTTTGTCATACGACTAACCATCTTTCCAGCACACTCTTCAGACACAAAGGCTAGGCAAGGAATTTCTAAACAGAAAAATCCTGGTCTTTCACTTTCTTTCTCCCCATTTGGTATTCCCACTTCTCCCTTCGTTCTAGGGCTAGTTTCCCTCCTTCCTCCCAGCCCAGTACTTCCTCACACTGGCCTCCCCCCGCTGTCCTCAGAGCCTCCTCACACACCCTTCAGCAGTGATTTCTCAGTGACCTCAAGTGCTTGCTATGAGGTTTATTTGGACAAAATGGCAACCAGGACCAAATGGCAAACAACTGATGAGACAGCAACATTCCCAGAATCAGAGGTCACCATGTCCACAGTGTGGTAGAATGAAGTCACCTGGACAGAAAGTCTCCAGGCTTCATTCCATGCTTCACTAAGGATAACATTCCCTACCATTCCATGCTTCCTCACATCCATTCCCTATGGATAACAAGTCAGATCGGTTTCACCCCCCTTTTCCCTTCCAAGACAACTTAATAGCCCCCTTAGTCTCTCCGAGGGGAGAGCTGACCCCAGCCTCATCTGAGGTCCATGTAGTTTTCTGGGAGTGCACCCCAATAAACTCCTATTTCCTTCACTATATTCATATCTGTCCCTCTGTCTGCACCAGACATGGCTCCCAAATCTATCACTTGCACTTGACTTTTCTTCCATTGCATTTTGAACCTTAAGAGCTTCCTACTTTATCTTACAGAATGCCTATCACATCTAAAGTAGACTTATGACACATAACAGGTACATACTGACTGATGGATGATCTTCTTACTTATTTTATTTAAAATTTATTTTTAATTGAATCACCATGAGATGGGCTGGAGCAATAGCACAGCTGGTAGGGTGTTTGCCTTGCACAGGGCCACCCAGGCCGGCCCGGGTTCAATTCTGCTGCCCCTCTCGGAGAGCTTGGCAAGCTATCAAGAGTATTTCACCCACAGGACAAAACCTGGCAAGCTACCTGTGACGTATTGGATATACCAAAACACAGTAACAACAAGTCTCACAATGGAGATGTTACTGGGCTGGCTTGAGCAAATCGATGAACAATGGGAGGACAGTGCTACAGTGCTAAACCATGAGATCGTTACAAAGCTTTTGTGATTAGGCTTCACTTATACAATGTTTCAACACCCATCTTTCCACCAGTGTACATTTGTACATTTCCCACCACGAATATCCCCTCATATTCCTCTTGCCAACCCTCCCCCCACAGCCTTGCTCTATGACAGGTACTTTTCTCTTCTCTCTCTCTCTCTCTCTCTCTCTCTCTCTCTCTCTCTCTCTCTCTCTCTCTCAATCTATCTCTCTCATTTTGGGCATTATGGTTTGCAATACAGATACTGAGAGGCCATCATATTCGGTCCTTTACCTACTTTCAGCACATATCTCCCATTCAGAGTGAACCCTTCCAATTGATTTAGGCAGGCAGATAGATGTGTGTGGAAAGCGCCCCCCCCCATACCAGGCAATGGCAATGAATTTCCTGGGAAATAATTATATCAATAGACCTGAAGTTGCAAAAAGTCAACTTTGCAGAAAACAGGAACTAAAGGCCAGATAATGCTTTCACCTGGCAACAAACACAGAAAAGGCTAGACCCCTCCTTGACAGAAGTTCCAGAAGGAACTAAAGGCCAGGAAAGGAATTTCAAAGACCATCACCATTCCCAACCATATCCCCCTTGGCAACCTCCCAAGTAATGGACGTTTACCTAAATAGAAACTCCACATGAGGGCAGGTTGGGAAAACCCTATAAAAGTCATTTTGAACTATGGAAGGGCGTGCATATGCTGCCTAAGCCCAGGTGTTGCTTGTCCCATGTGGCCAAGCACATGAGGTGCCCGAGCACATGTGTCACCCTCATCTCCCCTTGAGATGTGGACTTTCATATCTAGTGCTGGGATGTGTGTAGGGCCTTCTCTGCCTTTGGAGAAATTCACACTCTCTCTTGGGGACATTACTCTCTACTAGCTTTCACTTTCTCTCCTTCCTTTTCTTTTCTAAAAGCCTACAAATAAAATATGTTTTTACTTCACTGCTTGTCTACTCCTGAGATTCTTTTCTGCAAAGCAAAACAAGAACTTAGTAAGACTGGCTGTCAGGTGGCAGAGGCATTTGGGAGAAAGTGATTGTCTCTCTCCTCCCTGCCTCACATAAGCCACCCGTGGGGCCACTGACTTCACAACCATCATTGTCATCTACCAGTTTTCAGAAGCAAGTAGTCATGTAAAGAAGACCTATACAAAAAAGGCATCAACTGACTTCATTTATTGAATTTTTTTTCAAAATAATACCTTGCGCTTTATAAGCTTTGGGAAACCATCAAGGTTTACTTAAATAATTGGTTTTACTTCCAGTAACCCCACAGTCTGCAGAGAGCACCTTCAATACTGTAAAGCATTTACTTGTAGACAGTATGAGGAATGGACTGCCCCCATTCTATAATGACTGGAAAGTCTATAACACCCTCACTAAGTGTATATAAGTGCTCTGCCTCCAGGTTCTCTCTTTTTCCTATAAGAGACAATTATTTTTCCCCCAATATCTTTTCATAACCAGAAGCCTACAGCATTGAGAAAGGCAGTAAATCTTGCTTCCCTGCACTGAAATTCACTAATTAAGAAAAAGGAATAATATTCTGGTTATTTAAATGCAAGGTCCTGACTTTCTTTTTAGCACAGACAAATACCATAGGAATTGTGGTCCCACTTAAGACAAAGACAATAACCAGGAATTTGCAAAAATTCATTTTTATTAATGCCTCATTGTGGTTATCTTTGGCTTCTGAATATGCATTTCCCTCCCAGGACAAAACATTTGGAAGGTTAATTGGATGTTGGAAAGGAGCAGGGACAATGGGAAGGAGCTGATAATACTTCTTACTGCAGGTTCTTTGTCTTCCAAACTCCAGCTCAGCAGCTGGGTGCCAGAGAGGAATCAAGACCTGGGAGTAGTGAGAAGTTTCTGCTTTTGAAGGCCAGCATTCAAATAAGTAAGCAGAGCTGGGTGTCCTTTAGACTTTTGGAGCTTTTCCTTTTACCAATAACTTTATTGTGAGGATTAAACAAAATGGCATTTGAGAACTCAGCTGGGATTTCCAAAGCCGGGTGTTATTATTTGTTATTTTTGAGATACAGTTTTTATGAATAAGACTATTTCTGTGTCATCCCAGATAGCACCCCCCAAATTGCTTAGAAACTTTATCTTTGAGACAGATGGTATCTCCAAAGATAGCACAAAGCTCTCATGTCCTGAGAAATATTTGTTATTTTCCCATGATGTTCATTGGGTTTTATGAACTTCAATCTGGATAGTTTATTGAGTTTCTGAAACTTCAAGTAGGATACTTGAATTCGTGGATACTTGGATTCTTACTCTTCAATTGGAGAAGAGTCCCAAATCCTGTGTTTATTATAAAATTGTCCAATCAGGACAATTTTTAAGTAAAAGAGGTATAATTTCTAACAGGTTTTGAGTTGCAGGTAGGAAAATAGCAGGTTCTGGTAATCACATATATTCTTAGACTACCATTCTATTCAATTCTTTTATAACATACAACAATTTAACCAATCCTCTATTCCCCCAAGTCTATTCTACATTAGAAAATATCTTATGCATCCTTTAAGACAGTGCTTTTTGTTGCAGGCAGGAAGATAGGGGGACTCTGATAATGTGTGTTTGGGGAGGACAATCTGAAACATAAGGCATGTGGGCCTTCAACACAAAGGACCCTTCTCAGGAGCCTGGAACTCACTAAGAAGCAGAATTCCAAGGCAAGAATAGGAGTCTTCCTGAGAGGTGAGGTGGCTGGAGCCCCTAAAATGAGAGGCTCCAGTTCTGTCACAAAGGCCAAGCAAAGAATATAAAAAGACCATCAGGTGCCTGAACTTTCTAGGCAACCACCCCTAGCAATTGACTAAGGGCGTCAGTTTGGGAGAGTGCATCAAAAGCCCACTTGAACAGAGGAGGCACACACGTGTGCAGCCCGTGCCCATGTGTTGCGACCGTGCAGCTCCCTGCTTGCGGCTTTCAGACTTTAACGCCAGGATGTGTGCTGATCCCTTGCACTCTGAAGAAACCAATCTGCATTCTCTCTTGAGGAACTAGATTACTTCCCTTTATTTCCCAGTAAACTTGTTATTCTTAACTATTCATCTTCTGAAAGTCTTTTTTGAGAGAAAAGTGATGGGCCCAATAAGGCCTGGGTCAGGTCTAAGACTGGTCTTCCTTTCCTGTAAAGAGCAACTCCTGGCTCCAACCTGAGTCCACAGCTCATTGAGAAATTGGGTGGTGGAAGCCAAACTTCCTTGCCTTGCAGAAAAATTAAACATCAGATGCAGCCTGAGTGGGCTGGCAGGATGTGGAGTACTTACAGAATCAGGGTCCTAGCAGACTCATGTTTCTGAGGTAACAGAGGTGGGAGAGGTAAACCAGTAGATTTTCTTCTTGACGCTGCTGCCTCTCTCATCCCCACTTAAGTCACCTGGGGACCCCACTGGTATCAATACCATAGTAATATATCGTTACTACAGCAACGGGAAACAAATGAAGATATTTGTATTCTGATTTTGTTTTAAAAAAATCACTGAATGAGTGCAGAACCAGCATTTGCTATTTTACTCATTGTCATTACTTGTCCTGGACAGTCTTGGCTTATAACAAGACTTGTGAAAACTGCATAGGAATGGGAAAATGATGGTAAACTTTATAGGAGAGATTCTGGACAGAGGGAATCTAGATACACCACAGAGGAAATTGCAATCTTCCCTCCGCCTTCTTTTCTTTCACATTGCCAGGCACACAAAGTATTTTGGTGTTTGTGGGAGGGTGGGCTCATTGCTTAATGGGCAACGTGTTTTTATCCCATCCCTGGTTTCAGGAGTGTGAAGATTATGAGATGAGCAGAGACTTAGTCCCCTTCTTAGCACTTCACATTGGTTGTTTCTCCATAGACCCTGTTTTTGCACTAGCAAGAAATCTTGTGGGGTTTTCTATCTTTTACTGGTTTGGGTTAAATTTAACCACAGGAGTAGAAAAGGCAGATTTATTGGGCATAGTTTCTTATTTCGTTTTCCAAGAAAGATATCTGCAGAACTTAAGGGTCTTAAAATTGAATTTCTGCCTCTTAGAATAAAGGCTCCACTAATCAGTTTTCTCCTTTCTTTCTACCTAAGAGATGCTACCATGTGTCAACTAGTATTTCTATATTTTATGGGAATCTAATGTTTATTGTCATATTTTCCTTCCACTCAGTTTTTATTTCCAGCATCAAGCACAAAGGCAGACACATTGAGATTTGGCTTCTGCATATGGAGAGCAAGGGTCTCTGCTGCATCCCTCTCCACATCTTTTCTGCAAGCCCCAAGGAGTGGTACTGATTCTGCCAGAATGCTATTGTTCACCAGATCTGTGGGGTTGCCTTGCTCTATGGGTGATGATAATCATGGCTGTAAGGAGGGTGTAAGAAAGGATATTGTGGGTAAAAGACCGTCAAAGAAGGTGTCAAAACATCCATCTCATGTGACTCAGGCTGCACATGTGAGACATTCCTGTGCACACACGTGATTCTATCCTATCTATCCAGTGCAAGCACATTTATTAAAATATAGGGATAAAAGGAATTTGTTTGCTTGTTTGTTTTGTTTGGTTTTCTTTTGTTTTTATATGTCACGTTCATGATATTCAGAGGCTCTGTGCTCAGGGGTCACCCCTGACTGGCTCAAGATGCCAGGGATTGAACCCAGGTCAGTCACATGCAAAGCAAGCATCTTACCTAATATTCTCTCCCTCTCTCTCTCTCTCTGGTAAAATAAAAATTTCTCATGAGAAAAATTTTCAAATACAAAAGAAAGATAAACCGTAAGATCCTGGTTTTAGAAAATATAGAGGTAAGTAAAAAACAGAAAGGATTTTGAGATAACTTTATATAATTTTCATATATATTTTAAAAATATATTCTTTTGAATATAGTTATCTCAAAATCCGTTTTGTTTGTTACAAATAACTAAAATGACTAGAAATATATTCAAAAGATTTAGGAAACATGTGGAATAAAGGAATTAGTGTTTAAATATAAAAATCAAAATATTTGAGAATGAAATATTGCAAAAAGAATAAAAGAGGCATGTGGATAAAAAAATGTAAAAATATCAACTTAGAAGTGCTGCAATGTAAGACTGTAGAAAGAGATAAATTTTAATCAATTTGAGGGGCAAATAATAAAATCTGTCATCAAATATTTAATTTTATTGCATATTAATTCACAAAAGGAAAAAATAAAAGGACTCAGATATAGCAATTAAATGTTTTGTTTGTTACCATTATTAACACTTTTTTTTCCAGAATTAATTAAACTATGAAAAGCCAGAAATATTGAGCTAATTCTTTAAAGACAAATCAAGACTTCAGTCCCTTGGACATGGAGAGTATTATGCATATATATATATATCATTCTCCTGATCCTGAAAGAGCCTCGAATGTGGCGCTTTTTAAAATCTCAGGCTAGGACAAAGGAGACGTCACTGGGGCCTGCTTGAGGCAATAGATGAACAACAGGATGACAGTGATACAGTGATATATATATATATATATATATATATATATATATATATATATGTGTGTGTGTGTGTGTGTGTGTGTGTGTGTGTGTTAGAAAACTAATATCCGCAGCCAGGGAAAACAAAGTCTAGGAGGACTGGTCACATACAAGTGTGTATACACTTGTATACACATACAAGTGTGTATGTGTGGAGAAGGGTAGGGGTTAGGTAAGATAGATAAGTAAACAGTATGATAATAATGGCTAGAAATGATCACCTTGGGGGAAAACTGAGTGATAAAAGTAAGTAAAGGGTTGTTTCTATTAACCTTTCAGTATCTGTATTGCAAACCACAATGTCCAAAAGGAAGAGAGAGCAAGAGGAGACAGAGAGAGGAGACAGAGAGGAGACAGAGGAGAGAGAGAGAGAGAGAGAGAGAGAGAGAGAGAGAGAGAGAGAGAGAGAGAGAGAGACAGAAGAAAGTCTCCTGCCATAGAGGCAGGCTGGGAGGTGGGGCGTGGAGTAGGAGGGAACCTGGGGAAACTGGTACTGGGAAATGTACAATGGTGGAGAGATGGGTGTTAGAACACTGTATGACTGAAACCTAATTGTGAACAACTTTTTAAGGGTCTATCCTACAGTGATTGAATTAAAAAAAAAGACATATGCCTTAACTGGGAATATTTATCCTTCACATAATTAGATGGATGCTATTCTTCACACACAGATGGATGGCCAATACTAGTAATAGATCTAAAATTTCTATCACATTAGTTATAAACACTAAAGACAAGTTTCAGGAAGAAACCCTGTCATCACAGGGGCTGTCTACACATTAGCGTGCTTGTTTTACTGAGAGATGTAGCTGCACCTAAGAACAGAACCCATTTTTAGCAAGTACTCAGTAATAATTTCTCAGTCACTAAACTGTATAAACTGTGATGAAGAAATAAGTTGTGAAGCTAACACAAGACTATGTATGGATTGCAGAAAACTTACTTAGTACAATTTAACTAGGAAGTCCAGATGTGTGGCTCCAGTGTTTAGTTAAAATAAGCTTACCAATAGTCATAAGGATGGTACCAAATATATTTTGTCAAACACCATAACAAATCTCAAGTACACTAAAACATGTTTACTTCATTTCCTTCTGGAAGAATATCTTTTGTACAAGTGCCATTAGTAATCTAACATTTTCTTGCTGTATTGAACTTTGTCACATACTACATCCTTACAAGCTGAGACTGATATCTGAGTTCCTCATAGAAATTTGACCTATGACAAACTGACTGATTAAAATTGCTCTATGTCAGTATCTAATTGGTGAAACAAATATCCATGACTAAAGTATCTAGCATAAAAAGGAACTTTGTTTAATTCTATCTTTCTCTTAATAATGGTGACTTTTCTGCTAGAAAAAAGATATCAAAGGCTAATAGACAAACGCATTTTTCCATTTACCCTTGTTAGCTAATAAACACCAAGTCCTATTATACCTCACCCTCTTTGGTTGTCAAGGCAACTTAAAATCCGTGGTCTACTAATTTAGCACGGGCATTGCACAGTTATAGTAAATGCCTAATTGTTCTTTTTGTGGTATTTCTTTCAATCTAAGTACTTATTGAGACTCTTTCAAAATGGAGCATCATTTTTACATTATTCCAGAACATATTGTAAAATTAGCTATACTTACATTTGGCCAAAACTGTTTCTAGTCTTCTAGGAAAGCAATCAAGTAGTTCCTTGGAAACTTTAAATACAAAAGAATCAAATAATAATTATGCTTTCTGATAAGACTACAAACATTTGTCATGGCACCTTATATTTGGGCCTATAGCTTAACTTCTCCCACTTTATAACCCCCAATAGGGGCCTTAGATGGATCTGGAGTGGATGGTTATGCCACCCCAGCTTTGATATGGGAAGGCCGAAGGGCTCACAAGTAATCCAGCTATTTAAGAGTATTCTCAAGGGGTAGAGTTTAACCTAAAGGGGAAAAATAGGGAGGAAATTAACTAAAATGGGGTAGTCTGTCTCTATCCTACAATTTAGGAAATATTAAAGGACCTTACCTACTATACCTACTCGAGCATACATGTATATACATACATATATACACATATCTCTTACATGTATTTTTTGTTTTATATGCAGCTTAAAGATCTATATCTACTATCTATATATCTATATCTACCTATATATCTTACATTAATTTCTTTTTCAAAAAGGACTTTTAAGCTCAATTTAGAAATTTAAATATAATTGATGACATATTTAAAATTGTGTTATAGAGACTTTTTTGTAAAAATATGATTCTGTTCCTCTTAACCATCTTATTTAATCAGATCCTTGCAGGTCTTCCTGACAATCCCTTCTAGAGCCAAGGTCACATCCTCAGTAAATCCATTTTTTTTTCAGAATCAGATATACAGGACTCCCCTGTCCTTGTGGTAGCAGAATCCACTTGTTGGCTATTTAAAGGGTCCTCCTCAAAAGATGCATCAGTATCACTGTCACTGTCATCCTGTTGTTCATCGATTTGCTTGAGTAACATTGTGAGACTTGTTGTACTGTGTTTGGCATATCGAATACATCACGGGTAGCTTTCCAGGCTTTGCCATGTGGGCAAGACACTCTCAGTAGCTTGCTGGGCTCTCTGAGAGGGGTGAAGGATTCAAAGGCGGAGGAATGGAACTCAGGTCAGCCCTGTTGGCCGTGACATCCACGTGCAAGACAAACGCCCTACCCACTGTGCTATCGCTCGAGCCCAAAAGATACATAGCATTCTTTTTTAAAAATGTTTTATTGAGCCACCATGAGACACAGTTCAAAGCTTTTATGTTTGATATTCAGCCACACAATGATCAATCACCCATGCCTCTACCAGTGCAAACTTTTCACCACCAATATCATTTTCACCACCAATATCATCACCACCATTTCCATCTCAGTCCTTACCCTTCTTCTATAGCGGACAATTGTTCAAATACTCTTTCTATAGTTTTGGGCATTTTGCTCGGATATGAGCATTTTGGGCATTTTGGTGGATTCCCACCACCATTCAGACTGCCTTCTAGGGGCACTTTTATATCAGGAAAGGTCACGGCACCATGTGAGCAGCTGTGTGGTTTAGAGGAATCGTTCTGCTAGCCACATACCTAAGCCATGCTTGTAGAAGTTCATGGTCACCGGGATTCCGTCTGGAGAAGGCAGGGAGACTGTACCTGCTCCATCTGGGCACCCCAGTGATGTCGGCTCGGTATGGGGCCTGGAGAATTCTCCGGTGTTGTGGTGCCCACCAGGTTTCTTCATTGCTCAATGGATAGCATTCTAGGTGGGACCAAACCTATGTAATTGCATATGTTACCAACTCTGACTCACTCTCACTGTCTGACCTATTTATTATAAGTTTCTATTAGAAGCACACCCCTACCTTTAAAAAGCCTCTTAATTCTCTCTCTCTCTCTCTCTCTCTCTCTCTCTCTCTCTCTCTCTCTCTCTCCTGTCCTCAGATGTTATTTGTGATCTTTTATTATAAAACACCTTCTAGGGACAGAGTGGTAGTATGTAGTACATTGGGTAGGACTTTTGCCTTTCATGCAGCACAGCAGGAGTTTGAGAGTTTGATTCCCAGCATCCCGTATGGTCCCTTGAGAGCAGAGTCAGGAGTAACCCCTGTGCATCACCAGGTGTGACCCCAAAAAACAAAAAAACAAAAAACGCCTTCCAAACATTCTCACAAAAAAATCTACTTATGTCAGAAGTAGAATTGTGTCAGATTCTACTGTCCCAGATACTTTCTTTTCTTAAACCAGTAGTCACGAACCTTGACTTTTACAAGACTTGCTTACTTCATGTATTAGTAAAATCATTTTTCTCTTCTGTTTTGGTGAAGCAGTATAGGTTTTATTGAGACTTATTTAGAAATATGTTGCCGAGAGAGCACAGATTTCTCTAGAGTGGAAATAAGCAACCGAAGGGGATGCAGTTGTGCAGGTCTGGGAGCAGAGCTGGGGGAAGGCACTCTGGACATCCCACGTAGCCTTTTACTCTTTTCTGCATTTGTTTTGCGCCACACCAGGAAATTCAGGGCGAATTCTTGGCTCTGCTCTCAGAAATTATTCCTGGAAGTGCCTGGGGACCATAAGGGATGCTGGGTATCAAACAGGCCTGCCAAGATTAAGCCAAGTGATTCTGTCTCATTGGAGGCCTCACCTGTGTCAGTGTGACCAATGAACTCTGAGTCAATTTACTCTGCTGTCCTCTCAGAATCTCACCTGGAAAATACTTTTACCAGGATCCCTGAGTTTGATCTCCTTCCACACTGTTACTTATTTTTTTTTGTCTGTAGCACTGTAGCACTGTCCTCCCATTGTTCATTGTATGCTCCAGCAGGCACCAGTTACATCTCACAACAAATTGTGAGACTTGCTGTTACTGTTTTTGGCATATCAACTAGTCACCAGTAGCTTGCCAGGCTTTGCTGTGCGGGCGAGATACTCTCAGTAGCTTGCAGGGCTCTCCAAAAAAAAACCAAAACAAAACATAAAACCAACAACAAAAACACTCCAGAGCATAAAGTCAGAGGAGGTTATAAGGCTAGGAAGGAAATATAAATACAAACTACAGGCGTGGATCTACATCCTAAAGGGGTGGGTGCCCGGGAATTCCTTTCCCATTAGGCGTCACAGCTGCATGTGTCCACCTACATGACAATAAACATTCAGCAATAAACTCTCAATGTAAGCAGATGAAACTATCAGCCATGCTTTCCAGCGAATAAACTATCAGAAAACTGAGGAGCAATTCAGAGTTGGTTCTGAGAGCAAAAGGTGCTTCCTGGGAGCGGCCCACTGTAAACCCAGCAAGAGTCTCACGGGGAGAGCTGTGTCCCACTTGCTAACTACGGGGAGCTTCCTGGTGGGCCTGCAGGGATGAAGTCTGATGGACAAAAGCCGGGGGACTGGTCAGTCTCCTTCAGCTCCTCAGAAAGAAGGTAGGGGACCCACTGTGGGACAGGAGTGAGTCAGCTGACCAGGGGAGCCCCCGGGGGAACAGGAGCATTAAACCCAGAAAGTGAGGGTCCCAGGAGCGGGGCCATCAGCATGGCAGCAGGGGCTCGAACAGGCAGAGGCCCTGGACTATGTTAGGAAGCAGCACTGCTGCAGAGCTACACTTTTGGGCGGGACGTCCAGCCTGGGGCGCGGTTTTAGGGACTCATTACACTGTGCATGCTAAAAGGATGCATTCTGCGGGTATGGGGGAGCTGGGAGAGGGGCCAACGCAAACACGCAGAAACGCAGGCCGGCACGTGGGAGATGGGCTGGGGTCAGCTACCTGGACAGCAGACAGCGCAATGGCGAGGGCGCGAAGAAACTATTTTGACTTCTCTTACTCATGAACCTTTTTTTGTGTAACTTTGCATATGTTTTATCCAATTACTGAAGACCTAATCAGAATAATATTTCATGTTATCTTGGAGGGCATATTATAGTACTGTGTACTTTAATGTAGCTTACCTCCACTATCACTCCACAATTGTCTCCGTTTTCTCAACAACTCCTCAAGTCTTCTCCCATAATAGGCTCACATATTTTATATTGCTTGTTACCACTAAATGCCTAATGGAATGATCAAAACGTATTTCTATAGAAGAAAATTTTTGTTGCAAATTAAGCCTTCTGTGTTAATGTTTGTTTGTTTGTTTGTTTGTTTTTATGGAAATTAGTTGGCTTCTGCATTATATCCCATCCAATCTGTTGTGCTGCTACAGGAATGTCAGTGTTGTAGAGTTTGGAGGTGCCATGTTGCCACAAACATGACCAAGTGCTCCAGAAATTCAAAATATTTAACTGTGCAGGAAAATTTTGTTTGCAGAGAGTTGATCTATTTTGATATTTACTTATGAGTCTCTGAAACAAGGTGAGCTAACGTGGTGGCAGTGGTAGAACATTGACCCAAGGTAACAAGATTTTTGGAAATAAAATTGAAGAGATTATCTAGTCCTGAAGTAGCACATGCACATACAAAACCTCAACTCCTCAAAAAGGAGAAACAAACACCACCCAGATGCAGAAACTCAAGGTCTCACCCAAGAAGTGTGGACCCCTCAGAGAAGGAAAAACTGCAGATGAATCTGAGATTCTGTGACTATTAGCAGTGGAGCGATAATGGGCTGGAGCGATAGCACAGCAGGTAGGGCATTCGCCTTACACGCGGCCAACATGGCCGACCCGAGTTCGATTCCTCCGCCCCTCTCGGAGAGCCCGGCAAGCTACCGAGAGTATTCGATATGCCAGACACAGTAACAACAAAATCTCCAATGGAGACGTTACTGGGCCCGCTCGAGCAAATCGACGATCAACGGGAGGGCCTTCACCTTCACCTTCATTAGCAGTGGAAGGGATATATGAGAAGACTATCAACAGTACAAGGCTTCCTGTGATAGCACCCAGATTTATGTATGCAAAACTCCAGATTTATGTATGCAAAACTCCTGCAAAAATAAAACATTTTGAAGAATTGCATAAAAACTCCTTCCTCACAGGGAGCCAGAAGAGTATCCCTCTGAGGCTGGAAGATGTTGTGTGGCCTCTGGGCCAATGTGAGCTGTGAGCTGCAGCAGGCAGCAGCAGCCTGAGGACTGTAATCCTGTCTGAGTGAGTCAAGAAAGGGGGTGTGGGATTGGCTGGTGGCAATGCTGGAGCAATGGGCGGAGACTGAATGATGACTATGAGCTAGGAGACAGCTCTATCTGAATGCCATCTGCATCTCATTACCTTCTTGATTCATAGAAGCATGTTCAAGTCCATCTGTAAAAGCTTCTTGGTCATTGCACTGGTTCCAATTCCGGCTGTATTTGTACTACTCAAGATCTCTTGTTGGAGCTAATGAATTTGTTCCCACACAATTTGTAAAAGGGGAAAAGGATAAAAATTGGGTCTAAAATAAAATAAAGATGATTAGTGATGTAGTCTCCTAAAAAGAGTTCTCCCACCTCTCTGCTCAACTTATCTTAGCCACCAGTACTTAGGGAAATGCCTGGCTTGAATCAGGATTATGAAATCTGCTACAAGCTCCTACCTGGCACACATGTTTATGCCCCGCCAGTTCCATCATGCAGTCAAGCTGCTCCTGAATCCCACTTGCTCTGCACTGTGTGTAAGATAACCTCTACGGTCTGACTAATCATAGAGCCTGCACTGTGTGTGAGATAACCTCTACAGTCTGACTAATCATAGAGCCATGGAGTGAGAAATTGCTTTAGCAGAAAAGGAAAGTCAGTTCTAACCTTCACACAGATATTCTGAGCCCATCACCTTCCCTAGTAGAAAGGCGTTTCAGGAGAAGGTGAAATAGTGAAGCAAGATAGTTTTTCACTGAACAAAGCTTATTTATAAAGATGTGAAGAGAGAGACCATAGTAGTATAAAAGAGAGAACATGGCCTTCTCCAGAGTAGGAAAAGGCAAACAAGCAACGACACAGAGACAAGCAAGACGCATTTTGAAGGGAAACACCACTTTGAAGAGTAAGCTCTGAATGGCTTCAGCAATAGCATTTCCCCCATCATGTATAGCCTATAACAAAGCACATAACACGGCACTATTTAGTGCATTTCTCCATGAACTTTTTGTTAAATTCAGCCTGCAATGTATCAGTAATAAATTATTTTTCTTTTTTCTGCTCATCCATGCCCTTTGTACAGTTGTTGAGAACAACATCATCATCCAAATTGGTCTTGAAGCTGGGATGAGCTGGTGAGACTGGGGAAAGGGTTCCCCCTCATTATATTTTCCATACGAATCCTTTCTTTAGCTTTTTGTTCTTATTCATTCCTAGCCTGATCTTCAGTTCTTAATCTTTTCTAGTTCTGCAAGAAAAGCTGCAAATCATCATCACTCTCCTCTTCAAAATTTTCATTTCCCTTACCTATTAAAAGGTCATCTTCATTGAGGTTGGCATTGGAAACCTGATCTAACCAAGGCTTCTTAGACACTGAAGAAGAGGATTGTACATTCTTAGATTGGACTATCTCTATCTTTCTCTATAGCAATAGCTCTCCCCTCCAGCTTTCTCTGTAAGTCACAGTTCCAAACCACTTCAGAGGCATCTTGAGTGATTTGTCTCTACTTGACTATTGCTTTGAGTGTTTGCTCAAATCACGTCTGCTTTCTCTCCCACCTCCAACAGGTTCACACATTGGTTTAGCTGCTTAAATAATCCTTTAGACTCCACCCTAAGATGTTAACCAACCCCCATCATCCTTCTACCCTGCCATGCTCTCATGAGCAGGAAGACCATCCAGGACAGGCTGTTCCTCACTATAGCAGCTCCATCCACTCCAGACGGATGCCATTTTGGCTCAGGATGCAAATTTTCCAAATACTTTTTTTTTTGGAGTTTTGCACACATGAGAGTTCATCTCAGCCAAGTCGTTGCAAACCAAAGATAGTGAGATATTAGCATTTTCAGCTCTTCTAATTCTGAGGGATAGTTAACATTTTCTTAGACTCCGAGTTGTCACAGGAAAGTGTTGCACTTTATAAACTCAATATCCAGTTTAGAAACATTTCATCTTAAAAAAGGAAAACTACAGGCAGAAACTCTGAGTGACACTTTCTTGGAAATGGGCAATAACTCATAAATAATAATAAGTCATAAATCACAAAGGTGTGACAAGAAAAGAACAAGTGAGCAAATCTGATCAGGTTGCATAAGAAAGATAGGTGGTCACAGAAACTGTTAGTAAATGCATGGAAACCAAAGCAAATTGTATTAATCACTTATTGTACTAGTTGTAGTATTTTAGCAACCACTGTATATGTTGAATGAAAACGGTTCATTTAGAAACATGCAATGTAACTCGCCTGTAAAAGTTCCTTGTGAACTGTGCTCAAGGTTCAGCCCATTTTGTTAATAACCAGCTTGAATACACTTGCATACATAGAATGACTGGCCCCTTACTTCTCCAATGCACAATCTATTTCTTGGCTGGATTTCTATGACAACTCATAATTCAGCAAGATCACAGTATATAAAGCACCTATACTTCAAAGAACCCTGACCTCTAGTGGTTGCCCCTGGCCCTGTTTGTTGATCTTACTTGTCAAGGTCTGCCTGAGTATTTGTACTGCTTTCAACCTGATTCTACCATTCCAGTGTTCCACCCACATATGAATTGACTACAAACAGAGGTGTCCACCCACACATGCATGTCTGATTAATTTTCTATTGATCTGACCCACCCACAATGGCAGGAAGGTAGCTGAGGAGGATCAGAGAGACAGGACTGTCTCCAGGACAAATTTGGCAAACTGAGACTACTCAGTGTTTTTTGCCTATCAGAGTTTGCTCCAAGTCTGTTTCCTAGGAGAAGTAGATAAAGAGCTCTGCCAAGCCAGTCAACAAGCTAAAGAATGGCCAAGTCATTGCAAACCAAAGTCAGTGAGATATTACCATTTTCAGTTCTTCTAATTCTGCGGGATTGTTAACATTTTCTTAGACTCCGAGTTTACGTGGAAAGCTGGGTAGAGGTGTAACGAGAAGGTGTGGAGATGTGTCTTCTCCTTGAGAGAAGGGTGGAGTCAATGACTCTGCCTGGCACCAGCCCCTGGGAGCTGGGCACAGGCAGAGAGGTCAAATCAGGATAATGTCCCAATAGTGTCTACCCATCAAGAAGGGAGATAACTGCAAATGTCTGAGAATGGGAGCTATTCGTGGTGATTTGTGTTAATTCTTATTATAACAATATGCACATGGAAATGAGTGAAGCTGAGTGAGATATACTTCATGGACTAAAAATTCTCAGATGTTGAAGAGACAGAATTTACACCATGATGCAAGCAGAGACCCAGGACTCAGCTTCCTGCAACAGAGTCAAATGCCTCTGGGCTGCCTTCAAGAAAGAGGTTATCAATATTTCTTCCTAGCTAGAATTGCCAGACAGTCCCTTATATAACTCGACATAGGGAATTTCTGACCATTTCCCCATAGGTTGGCAAAACAGATCTAGTTGATGAAAGGTAACATAATTACACTTCCCACTTCCAGCAGCTTTTTATCACAATCCAGATGATAAAGCTTTTTATCACTGTCCAGGTTCAGGCCAAGTCTTTTCTACGGAAACAGAAAACAGCCTTCCTTGAGGTCTCAGGATTAAATGCTTGTCAGTTTTTACAAATGTAGATAGAAATGATTGTCAAGGTGGTTCTCCCATCTATAGAAAATTGGAAGAAAAATGCTGCTAAGAAGAGTCCCATCTCCTGCAGTACATTCTTTAGAAATGTAGCTTAGTTCTATATTTAATTGTTAGAATTAAACAAGGAAAACTTGTTAAAATAACTAAAAGATAAGACATTGTTTAAAAGAAAAAAATTTGCCAAGAACATATTTAATAAAATACTTGTATCCAAAATAGACCACAAATTCTCAAATTCATAAATAGGAAAATTAACACCTGAGTTTTGAACAAATGGCAAAAGGTCTAGTGTACAAAAGATAGTATGCACTAAGATAGTATGCACTAAAAACAACAAGAAAAATGCTAATGTCATACAGCATCAGATAAATGCAAAGTAAAGCAATAATAAGATGACCCTACACACATATCTATGGCTAAAATCCTCAAAACTCATAATGCCAGATACTGATAAGGATGTAGAATAAAAGGAATTCTAATTGTTATGGCAGTGCAAAATAGTATAGCCATCTTGGAACAAGACATCTTCGAGTTGGGAAAATCTTTACAAAACTGGAATAGTTTTGTTATATTGTTTAGCAGTAATGATCTTGGGTATTTTTCCAAATGAGTCAAATATATATATATATATATATATATATTCACACATGTGTATATATATATATTTGAATATATATACATAAAAACTATACTCAGATATTTATATTCACTTTATTTATGAATTGCTAAAATTTAAGACACCAAAATGTCCCTCGATAGATGAGGGGCTATGCAAACTGTGTCCCATCCCCACAGATGGGTTATATTTAGTGAAGAAGGAGAAAACACAGAGTCACATTAGATGCATATTGTAAAGTGAAAGATACCAGTAGTTTCAAAGCTGCATACTATACAAGTCCAATCATATAACATTCAAGAAAAAGTAAAACAGTAAAATAAGATGATCTGGTGGTCTTCAGGAGCTCCAGGGAAGCTCCTGGGAGAGGAATAAACAGAAAGTGGAGTAGAACTTTAGGGCAGTGAAACCTTTGTGTTTGGGCTATACTCGTGAGTTCACAAAAGTATGCATTTACCAAACCCTATAGAAAAGCACTACTCAGATCACATTTAGATGTAAAGTCTGGTCTTTGGTTTAGTTAATAGTTAAATGCATCAATATTTGCTAACAGAATAACCGTATTCTTTAGTAATGTTAATAACAAAACTGCATGACAGAAAAATGGCAGTTCTGTCAAATCTGCTCAACATTTTTGTGAATTCAAAACTATTATAAAGGAATGTACTAAAACATGCTTAAATCAATGCTATGAATCCCACTTGATCATGGATTTGGTTTGCTAAAATTTTGTTGAGCATTTTCCTCGTTGGTGTTCATCAGGGCTACTGGTTTGTAATATTTTTTTTGTTATTGTCTATCCACTTACAGTGTTAGGTTTTATAAAATCTATTGGGAAGGAACAGGGTGGAATATCCATACACACAACCCCAAATGTATGAACATCTAATCTTTTATAAGGGAGCAAGAAATGTGAAGTGGAGTAAGGAAAGCCTCTTCAACAAATGGTGCTAGCATAACTGGACAACCACATAAAAAAATGGGCTTAGACCTCGACCTAACACCATGCAAAAAAGTCAGATCAAAATGAATTAAAGATCTCAACATCAGGCCCAAATTCATAAGGTACATTGAAGTCAAGATCGGCAAAACCCTCCACGATATTGAGGCTAAGGGTATCTTCAAAGACGACACTCCGCTGACTAACCAAGTGGAAACAGAGATAAACAAATGGGACTATGTTAAACTAAGAAGCTTCTGCATCTCAAAACATACACTGACCAAAATACAAAGACAGTTTATAGAGGAAAGGATATTCACCCAACACCCATCTGATAAGGGGTTGACATCAAGGATATACAAACACTGGTTGAACTCCACAAGAAGAAAACATCCAACCCCATCAAAAAATGGGGCAATGAAAAGAACAGAAACTTTTTCAAAGAAAAAATCCAAATGGCTAAAAGAAACATGAGAAAATACCCTACATCACTAAACATCAGGGAGATGCAGTTCAAAACAACAATGAGAAATCATCTCACACCACGGAGACTGGCCCACATCCAAAAGAACAAAGCAACCGGTGTTGGCACGGATGTGGGGAGAAAGGGACTCTCCTTCACTGCTGGTGGGAAAGCCAACTGGTTCAACCCTTTTGGAAAACAGTATGGAATGTTTTCTTCCACAAATGGTGCTGGCATAACTGGACAACCACATAATAAAATGGGCTTAGATCTCGACTAACACCATGCACAAAAGTCAGATCAAAATGGATTAAAGATCTCAACATCAGGCCAAAATTTATAAGGTACATTGAAGACAAGGTTGGCAAAACCATCCACGATATTGAAGTTAACAATATCTTAAAAAACGACACTCTACTGACCAATCAAGTGGAAACAGAGATAAACAGAGATTCTCAAAAAAATTAGATATTGAGCTCCCATTTGACCCAACAATACCACTTCTGGGGATATATCCCAGAAAGGCAAAAAAGTATAGTTGAAATGATATCTGCACTTCTATGTTCATTGCTGCACTGTTCACAATAGCCAAAATCTGGAAAAAAAACGAGTGTTCCAGAACACATGACTGGTTAAAGAAACTTTGGTACATCTACACAATGGAGTACTATGCAGCTGTTAGGAAAGATGAAGTCATGAAATTTACATACAAGTGGTACTACATGGAAAGTATCATGCCAAGTGAAATGAGTCAGAAAGAGAGTGACACACATAGAAAGATTGCCTTCATCTGTGGAATATAAAGTAACAAAATAGGAGACTAACATCCAAGAATAGTCAAGATAAGTATCAGGAAGTTCACTCCATGGCTTGAAGGCCAGCAGCACATGCTAGGGGAAAAGGCAGCTCAGATAGAGACAGGAGCACCAAATAAAGGGTGTTGGGAGGATCCTTCCCAGATGGGAGATGCATGCTGAAAGTAGACTATAGACCGAACATGATTGCCACTCAATTCCTCTTTTGCAAACCACAGCATTCAAAAGGAGAGAGAAAACAAAAGGGAATACTCTGCCACAGAGGCAGGGTGGGATGGGGGATATGAAGGGTGAGAGGGATACTGAGATCATTGGTGGTGGAGAATGGACTCTGGTGGAGGGATGGGTACTAGATCATTGTATAACTGAAACCCAAGTACAAAAACTTGTAAGTCTACAACTGTACCTCATGGTGTCTCACTAATAAAATTAAAAAAGAAAAAACAGAGCCATGGTTTAAAACAAACAAAAAAAATCTATTGGAAAGGAGTCCTCTTTCTTCCATAGTTTGAAAGTACTGTAGTATAGGCAGTAATCTTCTTTCAAGCTTTGATAAAACTCAATAAGTGAGTCTTCTAAACTTGGGCTTTTTGTTCACGGCAGTGCTGGCCTGGCATGGACACCATCAATAAGAACAGTCCCCAGTAAAAGGCAATGCTTAGGTGAGATAAGGTCTCTCCACTTCATATTTCAAAAAGTTGACCCCTAAATAGATTTTTCCAAGCATGAGAGAGAGAAGTGATTGCTTTGGCAGCTGTGTGTCCCAGTGAAAATGGAAAAAATCATATTCAATTTGCCATCCTTAGCTTGGTGAACATGCAGCATTCTGCAGAGCAAGGTGAAGCTCTTTGTTACCCAACTTTGACTTTATTCCTTTCACAAATACTTTGACTCTACCCTAACTGTTGCAGCACCTGTCAATTTTCTCCTGGCTGTCGTGGCTAATGAAAAATCTATGATGCTGGTGGAATGATCCCACTCTGAATCCTCTGACTTGTTAGTACTCGGCTTGCTTATCAATGGCAGTTCAATCACTGAACTGACGGCAATTTCTGGTGGCCTCACTCACAGATGCAAATCTGTGGGGTTTGTAGTCTAGTCTGATCCTCTGGATCTGTTGTATCTACTTAGTGCAGTGCCACTTTATCTCTCTGGTAGTGCCCCATGACCTTGAGGACAAGGACATGCCTAGGAAACAAAGCGATGCCTGGGCAGCAGGCCCACCCCGAGCAACAGGGCCACAACTCAAGAGTGAAGAAAAATGCAAAGATGGCCACTTAGAGAGGAATGTCCAAATTTCCTCTTCCTGAGATGAAGAGTGGGGTGCTTATTTTTCCGTTCTAACACCTAGGATATCTGCAACAAGTTTTTGGCAGGGATGAAGACAGGCACTAACAGGCATCTTTGGGAAGAAGGAAAGTTTTTCTTCTATGTATTTTTTTTATTGGGTGAGAAGGGGGAAGTCACACCCAGCAGTGCTCAGAGCATACTCTTGGCTCTGTGGCCAGGAATTACTCCTAGCAGGGCTTGGGTGAATTTATGGAGTGTAAGGGATTGAACCCAGATTAGATGTGTGCAAGGCAAATATAATACCCACTGTACTATCACTCCAGCCTGAAGGTGGGTTTTTTGTTTATCTCCTGATATATAGCACTTGGCACAATACAGAACCTCTGCACTATGAGACACTTTCCAAATCCCTGATATAATGCTGGTACTCTGTACTCCCCCATTTTAGTTCATTTCACCATCATTGAAACATCACTAAAGACAACCCTGAATCATACCCACATCTCTTTCTCGAACTCTAGAATTTCATTTGGGCACTTTCTGAAGATGGATCATTAACTTTGCCTTACTCTAGTACTCCTTTCGGGTCTGGAAGAGACAGATAGTTCATGCTACCTAATAGCCAAAGTGAATTTTTTTGACTCATTTGCCAAATATCTATCTTTTCTTTAATTTATACCTACTACCTACTATAAATCATTTTCCTTTCTCACATCCACAAGACTAAAATCTCCCTCAATGCTTGCGCTATATCCAAATGTTGTTTCCTCTATGGAAACAGCTTCCTAACTTACTTCTACATGTTATCTGGTCATATAAACCTCCTTACTGGACTCAGACCTTCCTCCAAAATACAAATGAGGTCATAAATCTAATAAGCATCTATGGAAAGCAGGATGTAAATTTCATAAAAAATATATTAAAAATCTATCATATAGTATGGCAATTCCACTCCAAGGTGTCTATCTGAAAATTCCAAAAATATATAAGCACACATATGTTTATAGCAGCAGTATTTATTATAGCCAAGACCTAGGAACAACCCAAATACCCAACAATAGATAAGTGAATAAGGAAGATGAGATTTCCATACACAACAGACTTAGCTATGAGAAATAACACAGTCTTACCTGTTGCGACAATATATATGGATCTGGTGGGAGTCATGCTAAGCAAAATAGATCAGAATAAAATAGCAAGTATTTGAATTTATCTCTATGTGGGATATAAAAAGTCAAAACAATGGAATAGTAAAAAAAAAAACAAATTAATTCACACCCTTAGACTCTGAACCCCCAAGTATGGTTACCAGAGGGGAAAAGGTGTGGGAGCATCAAGAGAAGAGGGGAACTAATGGATTGTGAGGGAGGGATAGTGGAGGATATTGGTGGATGTGTGCGCAAACATTTATTTTAAAGAGGTGTGATAGTATATTCCTATAACCAATAAAGAATTTTTTTTAATTTACCCTACTCTACTATTTTATTTTTATCTTAGTTTTGATTTCACACTGGCAATGTTCAGGAATTATTCCTGGCTCTGCTCTCAGGGATCACTCCTGGTGGGGTTCAGGGACCATAGAGGGTACTGGGGTTCAGACCCGAGTCCTTCATGTAAGACAAAGGCCCTGCTAACTGTGCTATCTTTCAAGCCACAGTTATAATCTTATAATCTATTTATTTTAGTAAAAAATAATGAAAAATTATCATGTGAATTTAAGTTTGCCACTAAAAGTTTAATTATACATATACTCCCTTTACCTGATTTAGACATGTCCCTTCATTTTCCATTTTGGTAACCACTAACTGGCCCTATAATCTAAAAGTTTACTTTGTTTATGTGGAACAAAACTACACGCAATTCTCAGTCCCATATCCAGTTAAACTTACTCTATATCACAATCTTTCAAACCTCTCTGTGTTTCCCACTTAAGTTCCCCAAACAGAATCAGTCTTGTATGTTGCCCACTGTCTGAACTACAATACTCAGTTTCAAAATTTAAGAATAACATAATCTGTATTTTCCGCACACATTTTTTTCTGGGAAAACTTTTTTACTAATAGTTATTATTAGACGATTAATATTTGTCTAAATCAAATAATATACCATAGCTTTCAAGAATTGTATGATATTACTGTTATTTAGAAGAAAGACACAGAAGTCATGAACAGTCTCTTACTTATGT
Organism: Sorex fumeus; assembly: GCF_029834395.1. Lineage (NCBI taxonomy): Eukaryota > Metazoa > Chordata > Mammalia > Eulipotyphla > Soricidae > Sorex > Sorex fumeus. The sequence continues at coordinate 4,354,735 of NW_026606185.1, read as the reverse complement.
ATTCAACATGCAGGGACCAAACACTTAGCTGTGCTCACAATGAGTTTAAATTATCAGACAGTGTCTTATACAGACAAGGTCATAAGAAGAAAACACGTGCATTTGCTTTTCTATTCTGTCTTTACCACTACCTAACTTTGTTGACCCAGAATAAAATCTTGCCCTACATAGCTGGAGTGATAGTACAGTTGGTAAGTTATTTTCTTAACACTTGCTAGTTCAATCTCCAGCACACTAGATGGTTCCCAAGCATTACCAGGAATGATTCCTGAACACAGAGCAAGGAGTAAGCCCTGAGCAATGGTAGGTGTGACCCCAAGGCAAGTAAGCAAACCTTTCAGGGTTATGAAGATAAAAACAAGGGTTAGGATTCATGCACATGTGCCCTGTCCCAGTACAATTCCCTGGTACTGGATGGCCCCAGAGCACCAAGTGTGCCCTTGACGATCCTGGTGCCTCCGGGCTTGAGCAGTACCACATCCCCAGGCCTTGAACTGAACCAACAGCCAGGTTAACTGGGGTTTGCTGACGGTGGCCCATGGTGACCCAGGGGAATGCTTAGGCAGCTGCTCAAATTGATGAAATAAAATGAGAACTGATATACATGGAGGGGTTAGAGTAGATGCTTACCAAAGATATTTTTCTGAATAATTCTACAATTTTGGCACTTTGTTTTTCTTTTTTTTTTTAAGGAAAGGGACTGGGCCATACCCATCAGTCTTCAGGCCTTATTCCTGACTTTTTTCTTCAGGGATGACTCCTGGAAGTACTCAAGAGACATACTGTATGTGGAATCAGGAATCAAACCTAACTAGGCCCCAATTCAAAGCAAGCATGGTAACACTTACCTTGACTGAAATAACATTGAGGAACTTGATTACCTGAAATACAGCACAGTAGCAGAACATATGCCTCTAGTGTGAAGTTTTGATATTGATCTCTGAACTGTTATAATAAATTAATTTTCTATTCTTTCTCCCTATTGGAATACATATCAGTTTTTCCCCTTGCCTGTGGACTCATGACTTTATTCTCTAACAAACACTTTCCCAAATATTTTTTTAAAGTGGAGATTATATCTAAAGCCATTTGGATTGGCACCTTTGAGATCTGCCCAGCAGAGGTTAGTCTCACAGAATGAAGCATGCAAGTTATAAGGACTCAGAAAAACACACAGGGACTGTCCAAGCTTTGGCTTACTTGGCAACCATCAGAGGTCTCACAGGCTGTTCATTTATTCAATACAATATTGCTTCCCCACCCCAAATGCACTCAAAACAGATGAATCATTGCTGACAGAGACATTAAAGACATTAAAGTAAGTAAAAACATCACCATTCAATAGGTACATATAGGGCAGAGGTCGGAGTATTTCAGAGAGTCAACAGGCATCTATCTAAGAGACATTAAACTGTTTACACTATTCTGTGGACGCAGTTTTGCAAACCCTTTGCATTCTAAGACCTAAACTATTATACCTAGGGGCACATCCCATCCTTGAGGATTTTTGTTAGAGGCATGAATTCCCACAAGATAATATTGACTTATAATATTACATAGGTTTCAGGTATATAGAGTTATAAATTAATATCTGCATATATCATGTTATGCTTATCAGAAGAACTCCAGTTTCCACCCATCACTATGTAGCTGGTCCCTTTTATTCAATTTATCTCCTCTACTACCCCCTATCCTTCCAGATCACATGCTTTTTTTTTCTTATAACCTTAAATGTTGTAGATTTGTTTGTTTGTTCATTAGGATTTTTCTTCTTGTATTATACATAAGTGTTTGTATCACATGCTAATTATACTAGCATGACACTTTCCAAATTTATTCCTAGTATCACAAGTGGTAGGATTTAATCTCTTTATAATGAGCAGTTTTACACATACATACACACACACACTATTCTTTTACTACTCTATATATTAGTCATTTCCAATTCTTGGTTAATTAACATTGGTAACTAATAGATATATATTTGTATACATATGCATCTTTGAATTAGTGTTTTCATAGTCTTCATATAATACTCAAGGTGAAATGACTTGATCGTAGCTTTTCAGAAATAAGGTGACTTAGAATGGACTTTTGCTAGTAGAAATGTTCTGATCTTGCTTTCTTGGAGCTGCTCTGATCTTTAATCTCCAAATTCATAAAAATTTCTATGCTGGGCTAGTGACCAGTAAGAATGGCAGGAATTTAATGGGATTCTTTTTCCCTGATGACAAATCAGGAGTTTCATGCTGTTTCATGCTAACTTCCAGGTCTGCTTATGAAGAAAATGCCAGCACTTTTATCAATCTGTAAGTTCTTTTCTGAAATATATATTTGTTTAGGGACCCAAGGATTTTCTGAAATATATGTTTGTTCAGGGACTAAATCTCTGGGCTATCTAACCCCACAATTTTATGTTTGCTTCCCTGTCTCTGCACTGGTCTTAATAATCACTGGATTTATTCCAGATAATGGTATGTACCTTATACCTTGAATAGACTGAATTTGATAAGGTAGAGAGGAAACACTGTCATATCAATAGACACAAAGGAAGCATTTGACAAGATATAGGTCAGTTATGATGAAAATTCTCACCAAAATGGGTATTGAAGGAACTTTCCTCAATATATTCAAAGCCATCTACCGCAAGCCTATGGCAAGCATTATTCTCAATAGAAGAAAACGAAGAGACTAAGATCAGGGACAAGACAAGATCAGGACATGGATGCCCACTCTCACCACTTCTGTTCAATATAGTACTGTAAGTACTTGTAATACTTGCAATATTTGCAATACTTGCAATAAAGTACTGGAAATACATGCAATAGCAGTTAGGCAAGAAAAGGATACTAAGAACATCCAGGTAGGAAAGGAAGAAATAAAGCTCTCTCATTTGCAGATGATATGATACTATATTTAGAGAATCCTAAAGCCTCTACCAAAAAGCTCCTAGAAACAATATACTTGTGCAGTAAATTTATAAGCTATAAAATCAATACCCAAAAGTCCATGGTTTTCCTATATGTGAATAATGAGACAGAAGAAAGAGACATAAAGAAATCACGTTCACAATCATGCCTCAGAAAATCAAGTACCTTGGAATCAGCTTAACTAAGGAGGTAAAGGACCTATACAAAGAAAACTACAAGGGTAGCACAGTGGTTAGGGCGTTTGCTTTGCACACAACTGACCCAGGTTCAATTTCCAGCATTCTATATGGTCCCCTGAGCACCGCCAGGAGTAATTCCTGAGTGCAGAGCCAGGAGTAACCCCTGTGCATCGCCGGGTGTGACCCAAAAAGAAAAAAAAAGAAAACTGCAAAATGATACTTTATGAAATGAAAGAGGACATGAGGAAATGAAAATACATCCTCTGCTCATGGATTGTGAGAATTAACATTTTCAAAATGGCAACACTCCCTAAGGCACTATACAGATTCAATGGATGCATATAAGGATACCCATGAAATTCTTCAAATAAATGGATCAAACACTCCTGAAATTCATATGGAATAACAACCCCCCAATGAATAGCTAAAGCAATTCTTTGGAAAAAGAAAATGGGAGGTATCACCTTTCCCAACTTCAAACTCTACAACAAGGTGATAATAATTAACTAGCTTGGTATTGGAATAAAATCAGAGCCACAGATCAATGGAACATGGTTGAATATCCTTACATACACCGTCAAATGTATGATCATCTAATCCTTGATAAGGGAATAAGAAATGTGAAGTGGAGCAAGGAAAGTCTCTTTAACAATTGGTGCTGGCAAAATTGAACAACTACATGCAAAAAAAAAGAAAAAAAATGGGCTCAGACCTATAACTGACAATATGCACAGAAGTCAGATCAAAATTGATTAAAAACCTCAACATCAGACCAGAATAGATAAGGTACAATGAAGAAAAATTCAGCAAAACCCTCCACTACATTGAAGATAAAGGAATCTTCAAAGATGACACACCACTGACCAAGCAAGTGAAAACAGGGATAAACAAATAGGTAAAGGTAAAGGTAAAGGCCCTCCCGTTGATCGTCGATTTGCTCGAGCGGGCCCAGTAACGTCTCCATTGGAGACTTGGTTGTTACTGTGTCTGGCATATCGAATACTCTCGGTAGCTTGCTGGGCTCTCCGAGAGGGGCGGAGGAAACGAACTTGGGTCGGCCGCTTGTAAGGCGAACGCCCTACCCGCTGTGCTATCGCTCTCGAGCAAACAAATAGGACTATCTTAAACTAAGAAGCTTCTGTACTTCAAAAGTAATAGTGACCAGAATATAAAGACAGTCAACAAAATGGGAAAGAATATTCAACCAATACCCATCTGATAAGGGGTTAATATCAAGGATATCCAAGGCACTGATAGAACTCTACAAGAAAAAAACATCCAATTTAATCAGAAAATGGGGCGATGAAATGAACAGAAACTTTATCAAAGAAGAAATCAGAATGGCTAAAAGGCACATGAAAAAAAATGCTCTCCATCACTAATAACCAGGGAGATGCAGATCAGAACAGCAATGAGATATCATCTCATACCACAAAGACTGGTACACATCCAAAAGAACAAAAGCAACCTGTGTTGGCTTGGATGTGAGGACTAAGGGACAATCCTTCACTTCTAATTGATTCATCCGACTGGTTCAGCCCTTTTGGAAAACATTATGGTCGTTTCTCAAAAAATTAGAAATTGAGCTCCCATTTGACCCAGCAATACCACTTCTGAGATTATGTTCCGGAGAAGCAAAGAAGTATTGTAAAATGACGTCTGCACTTGTATGTTCATCGCAGCATTGTTTTCAATAGCCAGAATCTGGAAAATACCCTCCAAGTGCCCGAGAACAGATGACTGGTTAGAGAAACTTTGGTACATCTACTCAATGGAATACTATTCAGGTGTTAGAAAAGATAAAGTCATGAAATTTGCATATAAGTGGATCAACCTGGAGAGTAGCATGCTAAGTGAAATGAGTCAGAAAGAAAGGGACAGACATAGAAGGACTGTACTCATTTTTGGAACATAAAGTAACAGAATGGGAGACTAACACCCAAGGATAGTAGAGATAAAAATCAGAAGAATTGTTCCACTAATTGGAAGTCAGCCTCATATGCTGGGGGGAAAGGCAGTTTCAGACTGAGAATGGACCATCAAGTAAAGGATGCTTGGAGGTTCCGCTAGGGATGGGAAATGCATGCTGAAAATTGACTATAAACTGATATGATGGCCACTTAATATCTGTACTGCAAACCACAACACCGTAAAGGAGAGAATTAAAGGGAATGTGCCTGAAACAGAGGTGGAGGGGTGGAGGGGGTGTGAGAGAGATACTTGAAATGTTGGTGATGGTGAACAAGCACTGGTGGAGGGATTGGTACTTGATCACTGTATGACTGAAATGTAAGCACGAAAGTTTGTAAATCTGTAACTGTACCCCACGGTGATTCATTAAAAAGAATAACTTCATAATAGTCCCAACTCTGACCCAGATCAAAGCGCACAAATGTATTCTATAGGAGGCCATAAGATATCTCCGTCAGACTATGCAGCTTTGTGGTTCATAATCATAGACTATACAAAGCCTATGTCATGTCACCTGATGGTTCCTAAACTTAAATACTAGAGTGAGTCAGTTTCACTTGGAAGTACTTGAAAAATAATGAAATAAATAAAGAAACTGACCATCAGGGAAAAACCAATTTTTTTCACTCAACACTTAACTTCAAATTAATTCACTTTTCTTGTATACATCTCTAGGTCAAAGTCAGTAATCTTGAAACTAAAAGGTGAATAGTGACAATTTGAATTTGACTTCACAAAGTAGACCTATACATTGGTTTCTTATCCTTTTGTACACATTCTTTTTCATGGTCATTAAGAGTGACCTATGAAAAGTCAAGTATAAACTCCAGAGAAGTTTAGCACTTATTACCTTGTTTGAATTGTAGAATTTTAGTATATGCATATATTTTGGGGAAAAAGTGCTCTGGTGACATGAAACTGAAAAACCAATTAAGAAATGGTGCAGCTACTATCTGATTTGCTGGACATTTGAGGCTCCTGGAAGAGCTGGGAGGGAGTACTTTATGAAAACACTGCATTTGTAGTCAAAGAATGAGTTTGCCACTTGGTAGTGGCAAACCTAATTTCCCTAGAGGACCAGATGTGCTTATTATAATTTTTGCTGCTTCTGAAATTGTTCTAATTTAAAAGCTTTTGCATGGGCATAAGAATGGAATAACAATTACTCTTATAGACACTAAAAGGAGTTTTCTGAGTTGGAGACAGTGCAGGGTTTAAAGCTCATGTGTTACATGTGGGGCCACCGCCAGTTCAATTCCTGCTACATGATGGCTACTAAAAACTGGTAGCTCTAGCACTACCAACTACTGTTTGGTGTGACCATGGAAGTCGCTGAGCACTGTCAAGTGGCTGGAATCATAGGACTTGAATAGCACTGTGTCTGTGGGATATTGCATTGAACTGCTGAATTAGTTGATCACAAATATCTCAGCAGACACATAGGCCTCTTGAACATTGCTTGAAAGGACTGAATTGTCATTCACACCTCCCATGCCCCACAAAGAAACAGTCTTTTGCCCAAGTTGACTTTGCTATAGCTCATGTGTGCCACTGGAGGCTCCATTCATGAACCTGACTTCCACCCCCTGTTCCCCCGTGTGAGCTCTATTCCAGCTAGGAAACACTATGATAACCTCTGACTCTTTTGCAAGCCTGATTTTCTATCTGCTAACTGGAGTGAGAAAATCATGGGTAACATATTGGATATGATATACAGGCAATTAATTCTATCATCTTGTTCCACCCATGCCATAATATTGCTCCACCCATGCTACACATATTGTGCAGGACCTGCTATAGCATGTGTCTTTGGTTTCTCATGGAATAGTTAACCAAAGCTGGGGATTCAGATTTTCTATCAAAATTTTCTGTGGGTCTAAGGCCATACCACTCTAAATGTGCCCAATCTCATATGATCTTGAATGAGCAGAGTAGGTCCCAAGCAAGGTAGAGCCCAGTTGTCTGAGAGATTGCTTGGAAATACAAAGTACTAGAAGATTCCCTCCTCACTTCTCTTTAGAGCAAAAGTTAAGTAGGTTGCTCACCATGCATGAGGCCAATGCAGGTGTGATCTCCTGCACTCCATAAGGTCCCCTGAGCCTTCCAGAAATGGTCCCTGTATACAGGACCAGGAATAAGTCCTGAGCACTTGCCAGACGTGGCCCCTCCAAATTTTCTATGGCCTGCAATTTTCTTGCCTTTTGTTCTACTGAAACCCCAGTGACTGACTGAGAGTTGCCCTCCCAAACCAACTAGAACTGTATCTCATTGCTTCAGATTGTAGGTCCTTTACTGCTTCCCCTTTGTCTCTTATCATATGGATTGTTTGCTTGTCCGGTCAACTTTCTCTTTGCAGCCCTCTTTGCAGACTTCTGCATGGCCTCTCTATAAACAGACTCATCCTACAGTGACACTGATCACAATGTTTACAAGGATCCACTCAGTGAGTAAAACAAATTGAGATACAGTGGGAAGTGGTGGTCAAAGACAGTCATACAAGTAGTTCTGTTCTCCTGAGAGCAGACAGCTGTTGCCATCTGGTAGATTGGTTGTAAGTTAACAAATAACTTGGTCTTTCTTCAAATAGTTTTAACACCTCTTTTTCACAATAATTTTCCATAGGCATTGCATGTTGCTGAAACCTATTACACCAACTGTCCCAGCAGACTGCTCTTCCTAGAGCACAAAGGCCCTCTGCTTAAGCTAGAAGTTTTACCAACTTTTTGCATATTTGCCCAAATTCCTTCTTGCTCCATTACACTATTTTCTCTTCACCTTTTTTTCTCTTCTGAAGCACCTGATGAATCACAATCACTAACAGAGACTCAGGGAAGGAATTGATTTTCAATAAGCCAAGACAAATACAAAACAGCAGTTTATACTATTATTTTGTACTTTTATAAAAAGATATTTTCCCCCTCCTATGAGGTTGTGGTTCTAGTAGATTTGACTCTGGTGGTCTCCAGGGTTCATGTGGTTGTGGTGTTTGCATACAAGCTCACTGGGCAACACATCTCTGGACATGGTGCCATGGTGATCATAAAATTTTCATATAACACACTTCATCTATGGTGTCTGTCTATACCTTGCTGTGACAGATACAAACTGTATTTTTTTAATTGAGTCATCATGAGATACACAGTTACAAAGCCGTTCAGTCATACAATATACAATGTTCCAACACCTGTCCATTCACCAGTGTCCATTTCCTGACACCAATGACCCCAGGTTCCTTCCCACAACCCACTTCTTCCCCCAGCCTGCTCTATGGCAGACACTTTTCTTCTCTCTCTCTCTCTCTCAGTCTCTTTCTTGGTGTCTCTCTCTCTTTCTCTCCTACTCCTTTTGGGCATTATGGTTTGCAATGTAGATAATAAGAAGTTATGTTTTTTCCTTTACCTACTTTCATCACACAGTTCTTATCCAGAGTGATCATTTCCAGCCATCTTTGTCATAGTGGTCTCTTCTCCATTTCAGCTGCCTTGTCCCCCAGAACTTGAAGCAGGCTTCCAACCATGGACCAATCCTCCTGGCCCATCTTACAACTTTCCTTGGGTATTGTTCTCATATTTTGTTTATTTAAATCTGACAAATGAGTGCAATCATTCTATGTCTGCCCCAATCTTTCTGACACATATCACTCAGCATGATACTCTCCATGTCCATCCATTTATAAGCAAATTTTATGACTTTACTTTTCCTAACAAATGCATAGAATTCCATTGTGTAGATGCACCATAGTTTCTTTAGCCAATCGTCTGTTCTTGGGCACATGGGTTACTTCCAGATTCTGACCATTGTGAACAGTGCTGTGATAAACATAGAAGTGCAGATTGCATTAATGTTCCTGGAGGAAAAGATTGGCAGAACCCTCCATGACACTGAAGCGAAAGGCATCTTCTTCAAAGATGGAATACCATGACCAAGCACATGGAAGCAAAGATAAACAAATGGGACTACATTAAACTAAGCAGCTTCTGTACATCAAAAGAAACAATACCAAGACACAAAGACAGCCCTTGACATGGGAAAAATTATTTACCAATTACCCAAATAAGGGGTTAATATCCAATAAGGCACAGGAAGAACTTTACAAAAAAGAAAAAAAAACCCAACCTCATCAAAACAATGGGGAGAAGGAATGAATGGAAACTTCCTCAAAGAAAAAATACAAATGGCCAAGAGACAAATGAAAATTACTCACATCAATAATCATCAGGGAGGTGCAAATCAAAACAATGAGATATCATCTCACACCAGAGAGACTGGCACATATCCAAAAGAACAAGAACAGCCAGTGCTGGCGTGGATGTGGGGAGAAAGGATTGGTGGAAATGTCAACTGGCCCAGCCTTTCTGGAAGGAAATATGGGCATCCCTCAAAAAGCTAGAAATTGATCTTCCATATAACCAAGAAATAACAGCTCTGGGAATTTGCCCTAGGGTCCCCAAAACACACACTCTGTTTTGGTAGGGTGTGTTGAGTAAACTTTAGTTTCTATGGGGTTCTTTTCTCTCTGAATTGTGTTTCATTTTCTTCCTTTTAAAGAAAAAATAATTTCTTAACTACTTTTCTTCTCTTGAAAAGTTTTTCTTTGAGATTAGACAATGATCCTGGGAAGTGTAGGCAAAGTTCAAATGTTAATGCCCGGCCATGCAGGTCCTTGTGCAGACTTTTACTAGTTCTGCATTAGGCATTTTCTCTGACTACTGTGGTGACTACCTTCCCATTCCCTAGCTGCTCACTAGGGAACTGTCTCCCTAGTAAGTGTTGTTTCTCTCTCCAGAAACAACTTGGCTAAGCTAAGGACAATGCTATTATTCCACTATTAGTTTGAAGTTGTGGAAAGGAATCACACATCACACACGCTTCCAACTGGGTGGTAAAAAGCCTTAGGAAAACAGACAGACTGCCAGGCTCCTTCTGCTTTCCATATGCTTTAAGTTAACTTTCTTGAAGATCATCAGTGTTTTCTTTTGCTTTTTCATTGACCTTTCCCCTCTTTCTTGCACATACACAGGCTCTCTTCTTGTTTGATGGCACTGGCTGCATCATTCCAGGTTATTAAAGAGATGAAAGCATTGTGCAGTGATCTCTTCAAGGGAAGCACCTGGTTCCAAGGAAAATGAGCCAAGACCACTTTTGTAAAGAGCTTTTAGGTGCCATTTTCCTATTTACTGACTATTCTCATGACAGAGTAACATAACAGTAAAACACTGAAAGTAAAACAGTAAAACAGTAAAACATTTGTTTTCACAAAACTGAGATAACCTTTTAGTCAAATAATGCTTTCACTGAGTCAAATAGACAAAATTGGGCCAAACAGGGTCAGCTGGGCCCAGGGATATGAGGTATTCCATCTCATAGTAATCACAGTGTCTCTAATCTTATGACACAGCTTTTTTTTATGATTTCCAAAATGACATGTTCTACAAACAACATGAAACGGGTTTGCCCTTGAACTATTATATATGCCTCAAGTCCCCAACCAGTGAGTGGTCTTCTGCAGATTGTTCTTTGCGCATGTCTTTCTGAGGGTGTACCCTCCCCTTAGGAAGGGTTTGATACATACATGTTATAAGCCAGAAATTCTATAGATAAGAATTTGGAAGCATCCTGTTGATGATGAGTAGGAAATGGCAGATAAATATCTAGTGACAATTTTTATTAAGGATATTTGTCTGTAAACAAAGAATTGGTTAAAATAGACACCCTATAAAAAGGGGAAAGATATTTGTGCACAACAGATCAGGTAAAGTGTTAACATCCACAGCATATAAAGCACTCACAAATCTTAGCAATAAAGAAACCAATGACCCTACTGAGAAATCTGAAGAATAAATTAACAAACACTTCTATGAAGAGGCCATGTGGATGGCTAATAATCATATGAAAAAAAAATGCTCTTTATCACTTATTTTCAGGAAAATGCAAATTAAAACAAAAATTAGACATGATTACACCAGAAAATGACAAAATAAAAATACTGGAAACAACTAGTTTGAAGGGCACATGCTAAAGAAAGCCTCATTTACTATGGTGTAAACTTTGCTTTGTTCAGCATTTATAGAAATCAGTAAAGGAATACTCAAAAACTAAGAATAGAGGCTGGATAGTACAAAGAATAGGACGAAACCGACCCAGGTACAATTCCTGGCACCCCACATGTTCCCTTGAGCCCCTACTGGACTGATCCATGAGGGATCAGGAGTAAGCACCAAGAGCCAGGAGCAAGCACTAAGTACTGCCAGGTAACACACAAAAAAACCTAAAAGTAGAGCTTCCTTACAATCCAGCCATTCCATTTGCTGGCATATATACCTGTAACACAAATACACTAATCCAAAATATATATGCTTATCTATATTCATTGTCATAATTAGTATAATAGCGAGGATATGGAAAGAACTTAAATGTTTAATAACTGATGAATGGAGGAAGACGTTATGGCCTATATAGGTAATGGAATACCATGAGACTGTAAAAAATATATGAAAAAAATGTAGTTTGCTTCAATTCAGAAAGAATGGATATAACACTGAACAAAATAAGACAGAGAGAAGGAACAGATAATTTTACCAAATATAGAGAATATAGGGAAATAAAGCAAGGATTTAAATAATACCAATTGCTAACAAACTGGATACTGGAATACAAACTCAGAATGCTATATTAATAAGCAAGTAGGTATACAGGAGGTGACACAGAAGCATGGATGGAGGGATCTTGGGCATGTTAGTGGATGTGTGGTGAGGTAATGGCATACCCAAGACCTTAAATGTCAGCACTACTGTAAACAAATTACCTCATTTATAACAATATTTTAAATTAGTATTTTATAGACACTCTATATCATTCATCATCCATCACTGCTAATGTCAAAATTTCATAAATTACTTTACTAGGTGACAGCTAGATCTCTCTATTATAAAATTATATTTTCCCCTTGGGTTGGAGTGATAGCACAGCGGTAGGGCGTTTGCCTTGCACGTAGGCAGCCCAGCCAAGGCAGGTTGGATTCCTCCGCCCCTCTCCGAGAGCCCAGCAAGCTACCGAGAGTATTTCGCCCACGCGGCAAAGCCTGGCAAGCTACCCATGATGTATTCAATATGCCAAACACAATAACAACAAGTCTCACAATGAAGACATTACTGGGCCTGCTCGAGCAAACCGATGAACAATGGGAGGACAATTTTCCCCTTAGATTAATACGCAATCTGTAGGGTTTTCTCAAATCCATATTTATGAAATTTAATGTCTATTGGCAATCTTTGCCAGAATCGGTTATGTTATTAAAGGATGCAAAAGGGTTATTTTATACTCTTATATTCTTGTCTAGTGTTTCGTTATTTATTTCAGGAAGTACTTTGCCCTTGTGATCTAGCAATGGCAAAATTCTTTGTCTACAAATGGAACAAATTTGTAGTCCCTTCCTTTAATATCCTTCTCTTTTAGTTCCCCTTTCCTTTGTTGCTGGTGCTGAGATTACGAGGGGTCACTAATGTGTCTGATTATTCACACATTCAACTCTGAAACTTGAAGGGATCACACAATAAGATATAGTTATTGTACACTAAGTAATGATGCTTACCAGAGGTCAGTTTCCTTTAGTTGTGATGTGTGCACACACCAGACACTCACTTGCTTCTCTTTAGGACCTCAGCAAGAGAGATAACAGCACAAAAAGCACAACCATCAGAACCAAACTTAACACATGTGGCAGTACCAGGGATCAAACTTGTAGTCTTACACTTGCATGCCAGGCACTCTATGATACTAAGCTATTCCATGGGCTCTGAACATTGTTTTAGAATAAAGAACTAATAATCTCTGCTGAGAAAAAAAGTATTTCTTGCCTTCTCTCCATGTTTTTATTCTCTCACTCCATATCTACCCTTTATCTCACTAATTTCTTAATAGTTACAGGACAACACAAAGTATTTAGTATTGCATTGGTTTTGTACTCTGTGCTTTTTAGAAACTGGCTCATTCATCTAAGACAGTATTTACCAAAGTGGACCTTAGAAGTTATTTCCAGTTTGTTTCCCAAAGTGATCATTATCAAGTGGGTCACTTTCAGTTTTTTTGCTTTAAGAAGGTAGTTTTCCTGGGAGTAATGACTAATCAGTAATTTTTTAAAAAGTGGTGCTAAGGCAAATAACTTATGGAACTTTATTTCTAGGATGGCAAAATTGATTAAAGATTTCTCATTAATATTCGTTTATAAAATTTTGATATAAATCTTTGAAATATAAATTCAACTATATTTAGAATAATATTAGATTATTGCTATAATTTTACTCTATCCAGGCAAAGATAACTAAAAAATCCTAGAAGAGTAGGAAATACTATTGCATCTGCCTTCACTTCTGTTAACTACACTTTTTTCATCTAGATCTATTTCTTTTATTTCACAAATGTAGAGAGAATTTTATTCATACTCACTTGATCATTTGACTTCCCATTAATCGTTGATTTGCTCGAGCGAGTGCCAGTAATGTCTCCATCTGTCCCTGTCACATGCTAGCGTAGCCCAATGGCGTCTGTTCGCTCTAGGAACATGAAGAGCCTCAAACCAATCATTCATGATCTTGATGAAGAAGTCTGACCGTTTGGTAGGTGGGCGGCCACGTGGTCTTTTGACATCCCATGGAATCCAGTCAGTAACAGCTCTAGTCCAGCAGTGGTCTTTAAATCTCAGTACGTGACCAGCCCATCTGATTTTTGACACCTTGGCAAACGAGATTGATTGTCCACGGATGTCGGAACTCCAGATTCTTTCTCTCATTTGAGTGAAACGTGATATTCCAAGCATTGCTCTTTCAATTCCTCTTTGGGAGACCCGAATAGTGTTCTCATCCTATTTGCGTAGGGCCCAGGTCTCTGAGGCATATGTTAATGCAGGAAGAACAGTGGAATCAAAGAGATGTGCCGGGAGCCGGAGGTTCTTCATCCTCTTAGCTATTTCCTCGATGCTCTTGAAGGTGTACCAAGCCGCTCTCTTCCTCCTGCACAACTCGGGTGCCAGGTCATTTGTCATATTTACTTCTCGACCTAGGTACACATAGATGTTCCATTTGGAGGTGGTTGTTCCATTGAGAGTGAATGGGATGTCAGGAATGAGGCTGTTTCTCATAAACATTGTCTTCGTAAGATTCAGCTGTAGACCGACCTTTCCACACTCGTGGTCGAAGTCGGCCACCATTTGTGCCACTTGGCTGATTTTGGTGTTATTAAAACAATGTCATCAGCAAAGCGGAGGTGGTGTAGTTGCCGACCTTCTATCTTCACTCCCATTCCTTCCCATTCCAGTCGTCGCATGATGTTCTCGAGGGTGGCACTGAAGAGTTTCGGTGAAATGGTATCAACCTGCCAAACCCCTCTCTTGACATGGATGATCACTTCTTTGTAGAATGGTGAGATCCTGGTAGTGAATCCACAATACAGCTCATGGAGGATCTTGATGTATTGAGCTTGAATGCCCTGATTGGCTAGGGCTTCAATGACCACTTCCGTCTCAACAGAATCAAAGGCCTTCTTTAAATCAATGAACATTAGACAGAGCGGCATCTTGAACTCCCGATAAAACTCAATTAGCTTTGTTATCGTGTGGATATGGACAATCATGCTGAATCCTTTTCGAAAACGGCTTTCTCTCATGGTTGTCCTGCATCTATTGTTCTGCCAGTCCTATTCAGGATGGCTCGAGTGAACAGCTTGTAGATGACAGACAATAGGCAGGTTGCGCCATGTCATGGATGTCTCCCTTCTTGAACAGTAGTACAGTCCTGCTGGTTTTCCTTTGGAACGAAACCTTGCATTCAGGCAGGTAGCATGTGAAGAGTATTGATGCCAGTGTATTGATGAGTACTGACGGCAGGTTCTTCAGGTGTTCATGTCTGACCTTGTCTGGGCCGGGTGCTGTTCGTTTCTTTACTGACAAAATGGTGTGTCGGATTTCGGAAGGGAGAACATTGGGAACGATATATCCATCCTGTGGAATTTGGTATGTCAGCAAGTGGACATGGCTATTGAAGAGATTTGAGTAGAAGTCATGGATAATCTTCTCCATTGCCGTTCTGGAGGACGTGATAGATCCATCAGGAGGTCGGAGGGCAGTCATCTTGGTCTTGCAGTTGGCAAAGGACAGGCAGGCATTACAAATACTTTTCCTGGCTTCCACCACATCTACCAGCACTTCTGCTCTTCTCTCTTTGAGGTCTTCCTTGATCGAATCTCTGCACTGCTTTGCTAGCTCGGACATTCTCTTGTGGTTGCCTGAGGCATGTGCCAAACCACGTTGGTGAATAAGCCCAAGAGTTTTCAAAGACAGGCGGTTTTTTTATTCATACTCATTTAATATAAATGTAGCACTGTTCTCCCATTGTTCATTGATTTGCTCGAGCAGGCACCAGTAACATCTCCATTGTGAGACTTGTTACTGTTTTTGACATATTGAATATGCCATGGGAGTTTGGCAGGCTCTGCCATGCAGGCAGCATACTCTTGGTAGTTTGCTGGGTTCTCCAAGAGGGATGGAGAAATCAAACCCAGGTCGGTCGCATGCACGGCAAACTCTGGACCTGTTGTGCTATCACTCCAGCCCTAGTATAGATGTTCTGGTGATAAATTTTTTACTCTTACTTATCTGATAGAATCTTTATTTTCCTTTTATCTCTAAATATTCTTCTGCCCAGTTATAGAATATCATATATATATATATTAGCACTTGACAAAATTCTGTTCTACTTTCTTCTGTTTTCCGTCCTTTTCATGGGAATCAACTTTGATTTGAAACACTTTTTATTTGTATTACATAATCTTTCTCTATTGGGCTGGAGCAATAGCACAGTGGGTAGGGTGTTTGCCTTGCACACAGTCAATATGGCTGATCCGAGTTTGATACTTCCGCCCCTCTCAGAGAGCCCGGCAAGCTACCGAGAGTATCTCGCCCACACGGCAAAGGCTGGCAAGTTACCCATGATGTATTCGATATGCCAAACACAGTAACAACAAAGTCTCACAATGGTAACATTACTGAGCCCACTAGAGAAAATCGATGAACAATGGGAGGACAGTGACAGTTTCTCTATTATCAAGATTCTTCTGTTATTAGTTTTCAAATGTCTGACTGCTATGTATAGATAAATATACAGCCCCAAAGATTCACTCTATCTCTACTAAAAACCACTCGAGTTTCTAATCCTTTTGTTGCCAGACAGTGCCTCTGCTTTACCTTATATTAGGTCCCCACAATGACCCAAGTTCTATTCCTTGACCTGATGGTGTTCTCCTATCCTATGAGTGTTAATAGTGTCAGTCATCTTATTTTCTTGTGTCTGTACTGATAAACTCCCTACTTCAGTTGGCTCTTATCTTCCTACATCTCTCAATTCATTTAATCAGTTTCAAGGACTTGACTAAAACCACTGAGCAAACCAACCTGGGTTTAATCAGTCTGATTTAAAAATTAAACTAAAAGTATTAATGAGGATTCATGCCAATAGGGTTATTTGGTTTCAACCAAGAACTTTTGATCTGGGTTGATATCCTACCTTGTACAATGAAGCTATTGAGTAGAATATAGTCATATGCCTAATGGTGATGCATCATGAATTGGCCATGGGCTGGGTAAAAGATTATCATGAGTTAAGAAGTAAAATCGAAATCTTAGGGATATCTGTGAAAATATCACTGTAACACTGTATCGCTTCCATCCCGTTGTGTTTCTATTTACTTGAGTGGGCACCAGTAACATCTGTGAAAATATACAAGAAGGAAGATATCTATAAAGGAGCCTTTTCTTTTTTAAAGATAGACCATGTATTCACTTCAAAATTTCTTTCTCAGTTTTCTATGTGACTTCAAATATCCAGGTGAGTTTTGTTTGCAAATTTTTTTTTTGTTTTGGAGCCACACCAGCAATTCTTAGGGTTTACAAGTGGCTCTACAGTCACAGATCACTCCTAACGGGGCCTGGGGAACCATATATGGTATCAGAGCTCAAACCTGGCAAGGCAAGGCATACATACAGGCAAGCATCTTCCTCCCTGTAACATCTCTCCAGCAAAAAAAGTTCAGTTCAGTTCTTGCATCATTTTTTATCTACAGTAATTACAAAATATTACTAATATATTACATGCTGTCCTCATCCCTCTTGATTGCATATCATGAAGGATGGGATGGCTCCTTCCACCCTGCACAATGTGAAGACCACCAAAGGGGAAGGAAAATAGAAATAAGGCTGCTGCTCTTGACTTCAAGACAATTATAGTGTCTGCCTCTGCAGAAACCCTTATATAAGTCATAAGATATGATTTTTTTCTACACAGGGATCCATTGGGCGTTCACACCTTTGTCCTTGTCAGTTATTGTTTAATGCTGCCAGTGGTAGAGATTATTAGTTCCAGACACAGACAGTATTTGTGGGCAAAATGACCCCAGTAGGCTGAGGGCTGTGATAAAGAGTAACAGGTCATGTTATTGGAAAGAAAAATGTACCAAAGAACAGAAAGACAGAAGTGGAACAAAAGGTCAGAGCAATAGAACAGTGGGTAAGGCATTTGCTCTGTATACTGCTGACTCAGGTTAAGTATAACCCTGAGCAAGGGTTATACTTAAATGCAGAGCCAGGAGTAACCACTGAGTATTGCTGGGTGTGGTATAAAAAAGAAATAAAGAAAAAAGAAAAACTGAAACTGAAACAAGATATAAAGACTTAGAGTAGGGAGTTGTCACTATATCTTATAAACCCTTCCAATTATGAGTGCTCTGTCAGAATTTTAGTTCCTGTCAGTTATACAATATATATTTGGAATATTATAGAACATACATAATTACAAATAAATTTTACATGGCAGCATTTCATACTATGCATATTATTAATATCTATAATTATATGATAAAGTATTAAAATACCCACATAAGCACAATAAATATCACATGCATCATCTTTACTTACACATGTGTAGCAAAAACATACTAATATATATGTGCATCA
The DNA here is from genome assembly GCF_029834395.1 of Sorex fumeus. Taxonomy (NCBI): domain Eukaryota; kingdom Metazoa; phylum Chordata; class Mammalia; order Eulipotyphla; family Soricidae; genus Sorex; species Sorex fumeus. Next base: position 4,336,655 of record NW_026606185.1, on the reverse strand, counting down.
TATAGTACTTTGCCAGATACAGTATTCAATACTAGTTATATGTGTTAGCAATGCTAACATAGTGACTTACAGCTTTACAGTCATGTTTGTTTTAAAACCAGATCTAAACAATGGTGATATGGAAAATATTTGAAGATTTTCAAAGTTTTCTATAAATTAAGAATATTCTATTTTGTTTTTATTTTGCAATTAATTGGGTAAATGTTCAAATTATAAAACTATATTTTCTTGTGTTATTGTCATTTCTTTGAATGAACTTCTTGAGGGGACTGGGCTGTCCAGTTCTATTAAGGTTAAAGTAGGAATGGAACTGAGTCTTGAATAGTGAGATCTCTCTCTGAGACTCTATATCTTACACATCTTTTTTATCCATGTGGTTCTGTCCACATGGTATTATTTCAGAATAATCTCAGGGAACTATGGGACTAGGATAATCCCTTGGATCTTAAAGAGGATTCTCTTTTTTCGAATTTTTTACTGTGAGTTCTTAAGGCATTTGGGAAGCATGCTTTTTTGGGGGGAGGGGCAGTCTTCCTTTCTGTTAGAGATTATGTTTTCTTGATGCCAGAGTAACAGCTTCTCTGGAGCTAAAATTTGGGCTTCGAGTGAGAGGAACCAGATGAATAGAGCCCTCAGTCTACTCTAGTTATATCACTGGCAAAAAATTAAAAAATGAAAAGATTACAAGGTTGCCACACAAAATAATCTCAGACTTTGGGGTCTGCGCAGTACAGTAGGAGTCTCAAACTCCCTGAGATTTCAATACATATTCTTAATACAAATTATTCACATGAGATGACTTGTAAAAGGACCCATGGCTCTCATTGGAAGAGGCAACCTTTAAGTATAGGCAATTTAGAAATCGACAACACAATGAACCTACATGGAATCTACAGGAGCACTTCCTGGAAGTTAGTGTAGGAAAATATTCAAAAGGGAGGGTGAGAGGGGGTGGAATTTTCCTGTAAATCTTCGCTAAGAATATCTGATTACAGAAGTACATAGACTCCTGCCTTCATGGATGGGACATTGACATGAAACAATGTGCTCTTGAAGTTTCCCTCTAAGATTCTATGACTCACCCTCTTCCCCAGTCCCATCAGAGAGGCCTTATTCTAAAAAAAGTTGGAAAATAGAGACAAAAATAGTCTTTTTAAAAATGGCACCCATCAATTATGTTTAGTATTAATTTGACAGATTCCAATCTGCTTATATGTTGTCAACAAACACTATCCCATTTTAATAATAAAATCTAAGTCGATTATTTATAAGCTTAATTTTCCCCAATTAGAAGTCTTTTACAATAATAAAAATAATGGGGAGTCATACTGAAAGAAGTCATAAGTACATCAGACTCTTTCCCCCAGAGAATTGGAATCACTGAAAAGTATAAGTGAGTAGAGTTTATCACTTGGCAAAATTCTCTGAAGTAGTGATTTTAGAACACAGGCAATTCTCCAAGAACTGATTGACAGGGTCAGAATGTTTCACTTTGCAGAACGATTTCTGAGCAAATAAAATCCTTCTGGTGGGCGGTGTATACAATATATCTGAAAAAGGTGTGTCAATTTCTTAAATGGTACTTGTTCTAGGGAACTGCAGATCACAGAGAGAAAAGCTTATGCTCTGTTCCAGTTCTCCAATGAGTACAGGGCAGCAGATACAGCTAAGTCAAGAAACGGTGTATATATCAGATGAAGATAAAACTGAAACAAATAAAAGTGCTCTAATATTGATTGGAATTTAGTCCATTCTGAAAAGGCCACCGAATTTTCAGCCCTGAGATGATTTGGCAGTTTGGAGGCCGCTTGAAGTTCAGTTGTAGAACTGGGTTGTTGGGGATCAGTTGTGGTTGAGCTATCAGGAAGAAAGGAGAGTCTGTCCGTCTATTTTATTTATTTATTTATTTATTTATTTATTTATTTTGCAAAGGCTTCAGTTTTTAGTCCATGTTGAATCTATTTGGAGTTGTTTATGTGGCTTGTTGGGGTTTGCATAAATCCTTTCACCCTTAATTAGATTAACTAGATTTTATAAATTAGTAAAGAAACCAAGGCTCAGGGCTGGAGAGATAGCACAGCGGGTAGGGCGTTTGCCTTGCACACGGTCAACCCGGGTTCGATTCCCAGTATCCCATATGGTCCCCTGAGCACCACCTGGAGTAACTCCTGAGTGCAGACCCAGGAGTAACCCCTGTGCATCGCCAGGTGTGACCCAAAAGGCAAAAAAAAAAAAAAACATAAAAATAAAAATAAAGAAACCAAGGCTCATAAGGAAGAAATGTATGTGTGGACATTAGTAAACATTTATATAGCTTGCCATCCACCCAAAGTCAAAGTGGCCTATACAATTTTTCCGGTGCACCTGTGTCATTTTCTAGGATTGACCATAACCTGGGTCACAAAACAAGTCTATATATAATACAGAAAATAGTTGGAATGATAGTACAGTGGGTACGGTGCTTACATTGCATTCAGCTGACTGGAAATTGATCTCTGAGACCCCATATGCTACCACAAGAACTGTCAGCTTAGAACCTAAGTACCAACTTGTGTCGAGTGTGGTCCCCAAACAAAAAAATGCAAAAAACAATAGAACCCATACAAACTAACGTCTCATATCACAATGCCCTATTTATGGAAATTAATTATCACGGTCACGGTCCTCCCATTGTTCATCGATTTGCTCAAGCGGGCCCAGTAACGTCTCCATTGTGACACTTGTTACTGTGTTTGGCATATCGAATACGTCACGGGGAGCTTGGCAGGCTTTGCTGTGTGGGCGAGATACTCTCGGTAGCTTGCCGGGCTCTCTGAGAGGGGCAGAGGAATCAAACTTGGGTGGGCAGTGTTCACAATAGCACAGCGATAGGGCGTTTGCCTTGCATGCGGCCAGCCTGGCAGAGTCGGATTCTATTTCTCTGCACCTCTCAGAGAGCCCAGCAAGCTACCGAGAGTATTTCGCCCTCACAGCAAAGCCTGCCAAGCTCCCCGTGAGGTATTCAATATGCCAAACCCAGTAACAACACGTCTCAAAAAACGGAGATGTTACTGGCCCTACTCGAGCAAATTGATGAACAACGGGAGGACAGTGCTACAGAAATTAATCAAAAGCATAAAAAAAATGAAGTAAAGTATAATCCAATAGAATTAATAAGTTTTTTCCTTGGTAGAGGCTAGACACTCAGGTGTACTCTTACCCTTTGATATTTCAAAATAACTTGCACACATTATATATATATTTTTAAATTGAATCACCATGAGATACACAGTGTCTTATGATGTGTCACTGTGTATCATAAGACACTAAATACCTATCTTCCAGAATTGTTGTACCATATTTGATAGGGATCAAATATGGTAACACTGATGAGGGAGAATAGAGGTCGCCACAAAAGCCTCTATCCCTCTTGGAAAGACTGGCAAGCTACCGAGAGTATTCCGCCCGCATGGCAGAGCCTGGCAACCTTAATCACTTAATCACTTAACTTCCGTTTAGTCATCAATTTGCTCGAGCGGGCACGAGTAACATCTCCATTTCTCCCTATAGCGTGCTAGTGTAGCCCAATGGCGTCTGTTTGATCTGGCAACATGAAGAGCCTCAAACCGATTGTTTATGATCATGACGAGGAAGTCTGACCATCTAGTAGGTGGGCGGCCACGCTGTCTTTTGACATCCCGTGGAATCCAGTTGGTAACAGCTCTAGTCCAGCGGTCATCTTTAAATCTCATTACGTGACCAGCCCATCTGATTTTTGACACCTTGGCAAATGAGACAGCGTCCCTGATTCTTGATCGTCGATGGATGTTGGAACTCCACATTCTTTCTCTCATTTGAGTGAAACGTGATATTCCAAGCATAGCTCTTTCTATTCTTCTTTGGGATACCTGAATAGCGTTCTCATCTTCTTTGCGTGGGGCCCAGGTCTCTGAGGCATATGTTAATGCAGGAAGAACAGTGGAATCAAAGAGATGTTCCCGGAGCTGGAGGTTCTTCGTCCTCTTAGCTATTTCTTCGACGTTCTTGAAGGCGTTCCAAGCCGTTCTCTTACTCCTGCCCAGCTCGGGCGCCAGGTCAATTGTCATGTTGACTTCTCGACCTAGATACACATAGCTGTTGCCACAACCAGTAATTACAATGGGTCTCATTCACCTGACCCTGAAGACTTCAACAACATGGCAGCACTGAGACGGATGAGAAAGGAGATGCCGAAAAAATCTCAAGGCCGAACTAGGCTGCCACAATGAAGGAAGACAAAAATGATCGCCTGTACTTTCAATGCACATACGCTAGCATCAGATGCATCCATCGAGGACCTGATGGTACAAGCGCAAAAGATCAAGTACAACATCATTGGTCTGACCAAGACAAGAAGGCACCAATCTCATCATTCCGTTTTCGACACTGGAGAAGAATTGTTCCTCGGAACATGTGATAAAAGAGGTGCAGGAGGCGTTCGTGTCCTTGTCAACACAAACTTGGCCATGAGCATTGATTCATTCGAATGCCTAACAACCCAAATCGGACGTTTACATTTGAATAGATGTGGCTCACTGCCTGCAGTTTCTACCTTCGTTGTCTACGCACCAACATCTAATTATGATAAAGGAGAAATTGAGGAGTTCTACATGGAGCTGGAGAAGTTCTATAAAGAAGACCACACCTTCTACAAGATCATTGTGGGTGATTTTAATGCCAAGATAGGATCGAGAAGATCAGCTGAAGAACTTCAAATCGGGACCCATGGCCTAAAATGGAACGAAGAGGGTGAGAGACTGTCTGAGTTCATCATGTCGACCAAGACCATCCATGGTAACTCACAGTTCCAGAAGGCTGAATCTAAACGTTGGACATGGGAGTCTCCCGGTGGACGATTCCACAATGAAATAGATCACATCATATTCAATCGACGGTTTTGTCTGAGCGATGTCGCTGTTATCCTAAAATTCCAAAAGGGATCGGACCACCATCTCCTGCGTGAAAAATTCTACTTCACAGAGCAGGGAGAAAGGGCTGAAAAGTTCAAAAAGAGAACTCCCAGAATGACCACCAACTGAGAGCTCTTTGGCACTATTACAGCAACATGGGAAGATGCCATCGTTGATAAAATTGACGAGGAATACAATCGACTGGTTCAGCACCTCCATGATTGTGCGAGGAATGCCAAGAGAGAGATAGCCACAAAAAAAACACCTGTCTTCGAAAACTCTGGAGCTTATTCGCCAACGTAGTTTGGCACATGCCTCAGGCAACCATAAGCGAATGTCTGAGCTCGCAAAGCAGTGCAGAGATTCGATCAAGGAAGACCTCAAAGAGAGAAGAGCAGAAGTGCTGGTAGATGCGGCAGAAGCCGGGAAAAGTATTTGTAATGCCTGCCTGTCCTTTGCCAACTGCAAGACCAAGATGACTGCCCTCCGACCTCCTGATGGATCTATCACATCCTCCAGAATGGCAATGGAGAAGATTATCCATGACTTCTACTCAAATCTCTTCAATAGCCATGTCCACTTGCTGACATACCAAATTCCACAGGATGGATATATCGTTCCCAATGTTCTCCCTTCCGAAATCCGACACACCATTTTGTCAGTAAAGAAACGAACAGCACCCAGCCCAGACAAGGTCAGACATGAACACCTGAAGAACCTGCCATCAGTACTCATCAGTACACTGGCTCGGCTCTTCACACGCTACCTGTCTGAATGCAAGGTTTCGTTCCAATGGAAAACCAGCACAACTGTACTACTGTTCAAGAAGGGAGATATCCATGACATTGGCAACTATTGCCCGATCTGCCTAATGTCTGTAATCTACAAGTTGTTCACTCAAGTCATCCTAAATAGGATTGGCAGAACAATAGATGAAGGACAACCATGCGAGCAAGCCGGGTTTCCCAAAGGATTCAGCACCATCGACCATATCCACAAGATAACCAAGCTCATTGAGGTTTCTCGGGAGTTCAAGATGCCGCTCTGCTTAACGTTCATTGATTTAAAGAAGGCCTTTGATTCTGTTGAGACGGAAGAGGTCATTGAAGCCCTACCCAATCAGGCATTCAAGCTCAATACATCAAGATCTTCCATGAGCTGTATTGTGGATTCACTACCAGGATCTCACCATTCTACAAAGAAGTGATCTTTGATGTCAAGAGAGGGGTTTGGCAGGTTGATACCATTTCACCGAAACTCTTCAGTGCCACCCTCGAGAACTTCATGTGATGACTGGAATGGGATGGAATGGGAATGAAGATAGATGGTCGGCAACTACACCACCACCGCTTTGCTGATGACATTGTTTTAATAACACGAAACATCAGCCAAGTGACACAAATGCTGGCCAACTTCAACCATGAACGTGGAAAGGTAGGACTACAGCTGAATCTTATGAAGACAATGTTTATGAGAAACGGCCTCATTCCTGACGTCCCATTCTCTCTCAATGGAACAACCACCTCCAAATTCAACAGCTATGTGTACCTAGGTTGAGAAGTCAACATAACAAATGACCTGGCACCCGAGCTGCATAGGAGGAAGGGAGCGGTGTGGTACACCTTCAAGAGCATCGAAGAAATAGCTAAGAGGACGAAGATCCTCCGGCTCCCGGCACATCTCTTTGATTCCACTGTTCTTCCTGCATTAACATATGCCTCAGAGACCTGTGCCCTACGCAAATAGGATGAGAACGCTATTCGGGTCTCCCAAAGAGGAATTGAAAGAGCAATGCTTGGAATATCACGTTTCACTCAAATGAGAGAAAGAATCCGGAGTTCCGACATCCGTCGACGATCAAGAATCAGGGACGCTGTCTCATTTGCCAAGGTGTCAAAAATCAGATGGGCTGGTCACATAATGAGATTTAAAGACGACTGCTGGTCTAGAGCTGTTACCGACTGGATTCCACGGGATGTCAAAAGACAGTGTGGCCGCCCACCTACCAGATGGTCAGACTTCCTCGTCAAGATCATGAATGATTGGTTTGAGGCTCTTGATGTTCCTAGAGTGAACAGACACCATTGGGCTACACTAGCGCATGGCAGGGACAAATGGAGACATTACTCGTGCCCGCTCGAGCAAATCAATGATTAACGGGAAGTCAAGTGATCAAGTGAGATACACAGTTATAAAGCTGTTCCTGATTGAGTTTCAGTCATATAGTGTTCCAATATCCATCCCTTCACTAGTGTACATTTTTCCCCATCAATGTTTCAAGTCTCTTACTCCCCTCCTCACATGGCAAACTCTATTTTCTCTCTTTCTTTTGGGGAACAGTTATTTCCCAACCTGCCCAGATATGTAGCGCACTGGGTTCAGGCTGATGCGGGGCAAAGGATGACAGGTGTACTCCTTCCACACCTATTTGGTGAAGCTCCATACCATAGATCAGTACCCCGGCCCTAATTTATACCGTCTTGTGACCTTGTGGTATTATTCACTATATATATATATATATATATATATATATATATATATATATATCACTGTCACTGTCCTCCCGTTGTTTCATTGTTCATCGATTTTCTCGAGTAGGCCCAGTAATGTCTCCATTGTGAGACTGTTGTTACTGTGTTTGGCATATCGAATATGCCACAGGGAGCTTGCCAGGCTTTGCCGTGCAGGCTAGATACTCTCGGTGACTTGCCGGGCTCTCCAAGAGTGATGGAAGAATCGAACTCGGGTCGGCCACTTTGGCTGCATAGAAGGCAGACGCCCTACCTGCTGTGTTATCACTTCAACCCATATATATATATATATATATATATATATATATATATATATATCCATCTATCTGATGGATCTATCATATCTTCCAGAAGGGCAATGGAGAAGATTATCCATGATTTCTACTTGGATCTCTTCGATAGCCATGTCCACCAGCCCACATACCAAATTCCACAGGATGGATATGTCATTCCCAACATTCTCCCTTCCAAAATCCAACACGCCTACACATATATATGTACATATATACATATATATGTATGTGCGCCATATATTGTAGGTATGTGTGTAATCTATTTTTGCCCTCTCTCTCTGACTGGGTGGGCCATGTTGGCTGCGTGCAAGGTAAACACCCTACCCGCTGTGCTATCGCTCCAGCCCAGGTTGGAGCGATAGCACAGCGGGTAGGGCGTTCGCCTTACAAGTGGCCAACATGGCCGACCCGAGTTCGATTCCTCCGCCCCTCTCGGAGAGTCCGGCAAGCTACCGAGAGTATTCGATATGCCAGACACAGTAACAACAAAGTCTCCAATGGAGACCTTACTGGGCCCGCTCGAGCAAATCGACGATCAACGGGAGGGCCTTTACCTTACCTTTTACCTCTCTGACTGATTTCACTCAGCACCATATTCTCCATGTGATTCATGTATAAGCAAATTTTCTAACTTCATTGTTTAACAGTTGTGTAGTGTTCCATTGTGTAGACGTACCATATTTCTTTATCCAGTCATCTGTTCTAGGGTACTCAGGTTGATTCAATTCTGGCTACTATAAAAATAGCCAGAATCGAATCAACCTGAGGTGATTCGGGTGATTGGGGTGCAGATGGCTTTTCAGCATTGTGTTTTTGGAGCACTGGGTATATTCCCAGGAGCAATATTGCTGGGTCCTATGGAAGTTCAATTCTACTTTTTTGCAGAATGTCCATACTGTTTTTCAGAATAGTTGGACCAATTGGCATTCCAACCAGTAGGAAATGAGAGTCTCTTTGTCTATGCATCCACTCTAGCACTGGTTGTTTCTTTTGCTGTATGCCAGTCTCTGTAGTTGAGATGATATCACATTGGTCTGTTGGCTTGCATCTCCCTGATAATGATGTAGAGTACTTTTACATGTACCTTTTGGCTATTTGTATTTCTTCTTTCAGGAAGTTTTCTTCATATTTTTTCTCCCATTTTTTGATGGGGTTTTATTTTTTTTTTGTAAAGTTCTATCAGTGCCTTATATGTCTTGAATATTAACCCCTTCTTACAAGTGTTGGGTAAATAACTGTTGCCATCCCATGGATTATCTTAGTATTCTGGTCATTGTTTCCTGATAAGTACAGAAGCTTCTTAGTTTAATGTAGTCTCATTTGTTTATATTTGCTACCTTGGCTAATGGTGTTTTATCCTTGAAGATGCTTTAGGCTTCAATGGTCATAGAGTTCTGCCTAAGTTTTCTTCTATGTGCTTTATGTATATAGATACATTACCAAGTCTGTTATAAAGGTCTTTTATCCTTTTTTAAAAAAAATTTTCGATTTTATTTTTATAAAGTTGTTCACAATAATTGGTTACATTCAATATTTCAACACCACCAATTCCACCACCATTATACATTCCCACCATCATTATTTTCCAACCATCATTCAAGTCTGCTCCACAGGCAGATGCAAAATAATTTATTTTGTATTGTTTTAAGCTGTGTTGACTTTGTGCAAGTAAAAAATTCTCAAAGTAATCTCTGATGATCCTTTGAATTTCTATAGTTTCTGTTGTGATGCCCCCCTTTTAGTTTCTGATTCTGTTTATTTTATTTATTATTTGTTTTTTTTTCTCTTTCTTTGAGTCTTGCTAGAGGTTTATCAATCTTGTTTTAAATTTTCTTAAAGAAACAGCTCTCAGAAAAGTGAATGGACTATGCATTACACTACAGCGCCATGCCTCCCCTGGAGGGAAAGGGTGTCTCTCCCTTTTGCTTTCCCCCTCCCCCCACCCCAGCAGCAAGGTGGTGGCTGTCTCAGAGCTTATTGGAAAGCCAGGTATGAGCTGGTGGTGACAGGGAAACTGCAGTCTCATGGAAAGGGGGAAAGTACCGGCTCGTCCTTCACGCCCTACCAATCACGAGTTGGCCCCCACGAGCGGCTCTCCGGCACAGCCATGGCTCCAAAGGCTAGAGGACTTACTCCAGAGCCTGGCAGCTTCTGTCAGAAAAGTGAATGGACTATGCATTAAACGACAGCGCCATGCCTCCCCTGGAGGGAAAGGGTGTCTCTCCCTTCCGCCCCCCACAGCTGCAAGGTGGCCACTGCCTCAGAGCTTATTGGAAAGCCAGGTTTGATCAGGCAGTGATGGACAACTGCAGTCTCATGGGAAGGGGAGGTACCGGCTCATCCTTCATGCCCTACTGAGGTCACGAGTTGCCCCCCATGAGAGGCTCTTTGGCATGACCATGGCTCCAGAGCGACAGAAACCAATCTCATAATTATCTGGCTCTTGGCAGAAATCCCTCCATACTTAATCAGTAAAATATCAGAAATCCAAAATTGCACAGCCGCGACATCATTTGGTTCTCATAACCAGCTACAGAAAACAAATTATTTCACAATGCCTTTTCAGCAGTTTTGATTGTTGGGCGGAAACTCTCAACAATAACGGTACATCTTTGGTCGAAATAATGTAATCAAAGTAGAGAGTTAAGTAGAAATCATCTGCCTCAAAGGCATTGGGAGGGTGGGAGCTATATTGGGGTTCTTGGTGGTGAAAAATAAGTACTGTAAAGGTAAAGGTGTTTGATCATTCTATGACTGATACTTAAACCTGAAAGCTTTGTAACTTTTCCCACAGTGATTCAATAAATAAATATAACAACAACAAAAGAAAGAAATAGCTCTTGGTTTCATTGACCTTTTGGATTGTTTTTTGGGGGAATTTCCATATGATTAATTTCTTCTCTAATTTTTATTCTTTCCTTCCTCTTGTATTGTTTGGGCTCCTTTTGTTGGTCATTTTTCAAGATCTTAAACTGTGAGGTTAGGTTCCTTGTGTGGACTTGCTCTTCCTTTCTTAGGGATGTTTGTAGAGGTATAAACTTGAACTTGAACAGTTGTTTATCTCCCATTTATCAGTAGGATCCCAGGGATTCTAAAGGAATGTTAAAAATATAATATGGGGAATTAAAACGATACTGCTTGTAGCAGCTGACAAGGGAAAACTTGGGCTTCCTCTTTCGCTAGCAACCTGAGAATATGGTGGAATTTTTGTCATCAAAACCCTAGTTGTGTGCATGGTGACAAGAAGCAGTTATTTTTGTTTTATTTTGTGGATTGTGTGAGAGAATGCATACTTGTCTTGCTCAGGGATCAGTACTCAGGGATCAGTCTGCCTCTGTACTCAGGGATCAGTCTTGGCCACCACAGAGGGCCAGGTGGGATGTCAGGGGTGGTATCCAGGCCAACCATGAGAAGGGAAGGTATCTATACCAGTTTTTCTGACCCAAGATAGGGTTTTTATGGTGGAAAAAAAAAACACAGAAGAAAGGGTAGCAGATTAATAAGTACCTGAACAAACAGTAAAATCCCCTTTGGGGCTGGTCCCCTGAGGTGCATTCCATTCTATCTGAAAAGATAAGAATTTTGAGGGAAAGGTAAATGGTATAAACTATTCGTGTCTATATTAATCTTTGAGCTGGTTTCATTACCTCAGGACCTTAACGGAAAGGAGACCCAAAGGAGTATGAAGATGAGGCCCCTAAGTAATTCATGAAAATTTTTAATTAAACAGAACATCTGATTTCTTTAACAGACTATTCAATTTTTCCTGAACCACTGACAACATTTTCTGGGAAACCTGGATAGCTGTGATCACTTTGTCCTCGCTAAGGAAGTGGAAGCAGAACAGAGCTACTTGCTATTCAGGAGAATAATGGCAGTGACTCATACACACTAGAGCCACTGCCTGTAGTGAAAGATAAAACCTACCACAGTTCTAGGTCAGCAGCTCTGCAGGGGAGGTGATCATTCTCTTCTTTTGCTTCCCAGAGCAAGAAACCTCCATTTAGACCAATTCAGAGACATATTAGCATCAAATGAGACAGAGTCCCTGAATTATAAAGGCTTCTATCCTTGCTGAGTCATGTAAGACTGCACAGAACTAATAACTTGTGGAAATTTGACCCAATAAGACAGGAAAAATTCAAATGCATACTCACCAAGCTTTATAAACAGAATTTATTCACACCAGCATGACATATCAGAGCTCTTGCTCTATAAGTCTGAGCCCAGAACAAAACAGGGAATCTGTTCTTCGCTAGACCCATGTACACAGTGGAATGTCTCCATTTCTATCTTTCTTTATTTATACTGCTTTTGACTTTCTTTTTTTTTCCTTTTTTAAATTTTTATTAGGGAAACACCATGAGATACAGTTGTAGACTTACATATTTTCTGCTTGGGTTTCAGTTATACAGTAATCAAGTACTCATCCTTCCACCAGTGCTCATTCTCCACCACCAATGATCCCAGTATCCCTAACCTCCCCCCCCCCCATTTCCCCCAATCCCAGCCCACCTCTGTGGCAGAGCGTTCCCTTTTGTTCTCGCTCTCCTTTTGGGTGCTGTGGTTTACAAAAGAGGCATTGAGTGGCAATCATGTTCAGTCTATGATTTCAGCATGCATCGCCCATCCAGGGAAGATCCTCCAAACACCCTTTTCTTGGTGCTCCCTTCCCTATCTAAGCTGCATTATCACCCATCATGTGTGTCTGGCCTCCAAGCCATTGAGTGAAACTCCTGGTCCTTATGCCAACTATTCTTGGGTGTTAGTCTCCTATTTTGTTACTTTATATTCATCAGATGAGTGCAATATTTCTTTGTGTGTCCCTCTCTTTCTGACTCATTTCACTTATTAGCATGATACTTTACATGTAGTACCACTTGTATGTAAATTCCATGACTTCATCTTTGATAGCAGCTGCTTAGTACTCCATTATGTAGATGTACCAAAATTTCTTTAACCAGTCATCTGTTCTGGGACACTCAATTTTTTTTTCCAGATTTTGGCTATTGTGAACAGTGCAGCAATGAACATACAAGTGCAGATGTCATTTCGATTGTACTTTTATGCCTCTCCTGGATATATTTCCAAGAGTGGTATTGCTGAGTCAAATGGGAGCTCAATTTCTAATTTTTTGAGAATCATCCATACTGTTTTTCAAAAGGATTGAACCAGTTCGCATTCCCACCAGCAGTGAAGAAGAGTTCCTTTATCCCTACATCCCCGCCAACACAAGTTGCTTTTATTCATTTGGATGTGGGCCATTCTCTGTGGTGTGAGATGATATCTCATTGTTGTTTTGATATGCATCTCCCTGGTGATTAGTGATATAGAGCATTTTATCAAGTGCCTTTTAGCCATTCGAATTTCTTCCTTAGAAAGTTTCTGTTCATTTCATCAGCCCATTTTTTGATGGGGTTGGATGTTTTCTCCTTGTGGAGTTCAACCTGTGCTTTGTATATCCTTGATATCAACCCCTTATCAGTTGGGTATTCAGTGAATATCCTTTCCAGTTCTGTAGATTGTCTTTGTATTTTGGTCACTGTGTCTTTTGCGGTGCAGAGGCTTAGTTTAAGATAGTCCCATTTGTTTATCTCTTTTTCCACTTGGTTAGTCAGTGGAGTGTTGTCTTTGAAGATACCATTAGCCTCAATATCATGGGCGGTTTTGCCAACCTTGTCTTCAATGTTCCTTATGGATTTTGGCTTCATGTTGAGATCTTTAATCCATCTTGATCTGACTTTTGTTCTTGGTGTTATGTTGAGGTCTATTCCATTTTTTTCATGTGGTTGTCCAGTTATGCCAGCACCATTTTTTGAAGAGGCTTTCCTTGCTTCACTTCACAATTCTTGCTCCCTTATAAAATATTAGAGGTTCATACATTTGGGGTTGTCTGTATATTCCCCCCTGTTCCATTGGTCTGCAGCCATGCCTTTGTTCAAGTACCATGCTGTTTTAATTACTACCGCTTTGTAGTAGAGTTTGAGGTTGGAAAGGGTAATGCCTCCCCACGCCTTTTTCTCAAGAATTGCTTTAGCTATTCGTGGGCGTTTGATCCATATGAATTTCAAGAGTGCTTGATCTATTTCTTTGAAGAGTTTCATGGGTAACCTTATGGGGATCGCTTTGAATCTGTATAATGCTTTCAGGAATATTGCCATTTTGACAATGTTAATTCTTCTTATTCATGAGCAGGGGATATGTTTCCATTTTCTCAGGTTCTCTTTTATTTCATGGAGTAGCATTTTGTAGTTTTTGTTGTAGAGTTCCTTTACCTCTTTAGTTAGGCTGATTCCGAGGTACTTGATTTTCTGGGGCACGATTGTAAATGGGATTTTTTTTTCATGTAACTTTTCTCTGTCTCATTATTTGCATATAGGAAGGCCATGGATTTTAGGGTATTAATTTTATAGCCTGAGACACATGAAGGTATTGGCAGAGGAACAGAGGCATGCGGGTCCCAGGACTGAGATCTCCAAGCCTACTCGGATCGGGGCTGAGCATCCTCCACCCAGATCCTCTAAATTCCAGTAGGCGGGGGTCACACCCTGGCCCTCTGGCACCGTGTAATCCCATCAAAGCCAAGACTCAGAGACTATAAAACCCAGCTCCCAGAAGAGAACAGCGCAGAGTCTCCTGCCCCCATGCCTGGCTGTCCTCGCTGGGGCCCCTGGGAGGGGAACGGGTTGAGTTTTCCTCCCTGCCCCAACCAGGACTCCGGCAGCCAAAGACCTCCAGAACCAGCCACCACCATTCTGAGACCACTCTCCGCACACATGAAAGTACCGGCAGAGGAAGAGAGGCATGCGGGTCCCGGGACTGAGATCTCCAAGCCTACTCGGATCAGGGCTGAGCATTCTCCACTCAGATCCTCCAAATTCCAGTAGGCGGGGGTCACACCCACCAACTGGCCCCCTGGTGCTGTGTAATTCCATCAATAGCCAAGACCCAGAGACTATAAAATCCAGCTCCTGGAAAACATCTTATTATCTCATTCCTACTTTGGACAAACTGGCAGGCTACTGAATGTAACCTTCCCACAGGGCAGAGTCTGGCAAACTCCCTATGACGTACCCAATATGCCAAATACCAGTAACAATGATGGGTCTCATTCTCCTAAATCTGAAAGAGCCTTGAATATGGCACTTTTTTAAAAATCTCAGGGCTAGGACAAAGAAGATGTTACTGGGGCCTGCTCGAGGCAATCGACGAATAACAGGATTGTCGTGATCGTGAACGTGAATATTATAACCTGAGACTTTACTGTACAACTCTATTGTTTCTAGTAGTTTCTTGGTAGAGAATAGGATTCTCGAGATATAGTAGCATATCATCTGTGAATTGTGAAAGCTTGATTTCTTTCCTATATGGATGATTTTAATGTCTTTTTCTTGCCTAATCGCTATTGCAAGTACTTGAGTACTATATTGAACAGAATTAGTGATAGTGAGCATCTTTGTCTTCTCCCTGATCTTAGTTGAAAGGGCCTTTGTTTTTCCCATTGAGGATAATGCTTGCCATGGGTTTTTTCATAGATGGCTTTCACTATCTTGAGGAAAGTTCCTTCAAAACCCATTTTGGTGAGTTTTCATCATAAACAGGTGCTGAATCTTGTCAAATGCTTTCTCTGAGTCTATTGATATGATCATGTGGTCTTTATCTTTATTTCTGTTCGTATGATGGATTATGTTGATTGATTTCTGAATGTTAAACCATCTTTGCATCCCCCAGATGAATCCCACTTGATTGTGGTGTATGATCTTTTTGATGAGTTGCTGGATTCTATTTGCTAATATTTTGTTGAGAATCTTTGCACCAGTGTTCATCAGGGATATTGGCCTATAGTTCTCTTTCTTCTTGGTATCTTTGTTTGCTTTTGGTATTATGGAGATATGTGCCTCACAGAAGCTGTTGGAAGAGTTTCTGTTTTTTTTCAATTTTCTGGTAAAGCTTGAGGAGAACTGGCAACAGGTCTTCTTTAAATGTTTTGCAGAATTCTCTAGTGAATCCATCTGGACCTGGGCTTCTGTTTTTAGGAAGACTTTTGATTACAGTTTCAATTTCCTTGATATGAATGGCTGTATTCAGGTATTCCAAGTCTTCTTGGTTCAATCTTGGGATATCATAGGAATCCAGGATTTTATCCCATTTCTTCTAGGTTCTCTTGTTTCGTGGCATACAGACTCTCAAAGTAGTCTCTGATGATCTTTTGAATTTCATTGGTTTCTTGTGATATCACAACATTTTTGATTCAGTTTATTAGGGTTCTCTCTCTCTCTTTCTTTGTGAGTCTTGCTAGTGGTTTATCAATCTTGTTTATTTTCTCAAAGAACCAGCTCTTGGTTTCATTGACCTTTAGGATTGTTTTTTGGGTTTTCATGTCGTTAATTTCTGCTATAAGTTTTATTATTTCTTTCCTTTGGACAAATTTGCATTCCTTTTTTTGATCTTTTTCTAACATCTTGAGCTGTGAAGTCAGGTAGTCTCTGTAGGCCCTTTCTACCTTCCTTAGAAATGCTTGCAAAGCTATAAATTTTCCTCTTAACATGATTTTACCTGCATCCCATAGGTTCTGGTAGATCAAGTCTTCATTTACGTTTGTTTCCTGGTATCTTTTGATTTCATCCTTGACTTCCTTCCTGACCCACTCGTTGTTTAACATTGAGTTGTTTAATTTCCAGATGTTTTATTTGTTTTTCCGTGTCTGTGTGTGATCTTTGAGTTTCTTGAATATCCTCAGCATTTTATCTCGGAATTCTTTAACAGAGAGATCATATTTGTGGATAACTCCTGTTGAGCATTTGGGACTCTTTTCTTCATCCTCTCCTCGTAGTTGAGATTTGTGCTGTTTCTTTATGCTGTTGTGGTTGTATAGAAGTAAAACCTTCAAGTTCACTAACACTGTTTCCTCTTATTGTGGGTAGGGATTCTGAATAAGGTCGGTCGATGGCAGTCACCCTTCTCCAATTCTAGAATATATCCTTCCTCTCAGGCATTATTCTGAGGCTTCTGACAGGCATCTAGTGAAGTGTTGGAGGAGGTGCTCTTTTATACTGGGCTTGTACTTGCATACTGGAGTTTTGTTGGAATTTGAGTAGGCCAGTTGATTATTGTCATAGTGTGTTTGAGGCAGCCAGGACTTTTTCCACAGAATTAGATGATAAAGGTTGGGATGTGAGTAGAGAGTGCTGGGAGTGGAAAATATAACTGTGGCTGCTGGAGTGGTGACCTGCCACACAGAAGGCCATGCCCCCTACAGTGGAGCCCACTCCCCAGCCAGTCCCAAGGACATGAGGTGACAGTCAGTGACCGATCTGGCAGAATTTTGGCAGGTGTTCCCCAAAGTCTCCTCCGGCTTC
Organism: Sorex fumeus; assembly: GCF_029834395.1. Lineage (NCBI taxonomy): Eukaryota > Metazoa > Chordata > Mammalia > Eulipotyphla > Soricidae > Sorex > Sorex fumeus. The sequence goes on along the minus strand of NW_026606185.1, from coordinate 4,319,544 downwards.
CCGACAGTGGGGGCACAGCACGAGGAAGTGGCATGCGGGACACGGGACAGGGACACACTCCTTTATTTTCTTTTTAATTGAATGATAGTGGGGTACAGTTACAAAATTGTTCATGATTGAGTTTGAGTAATACACTCTTCCAACAACCGTCCCTTCACAGTGCACATTTCTTGCCACCAATGTCCCCTGTTTCCCTTCAGCCCATCCCACCGTACCCTTCCCCTGCAGCTGGCCTTTATGGAAAACACCTTTTCAGCACTCATTTCTTATCCAAAGTGATTATTTCTAGCTATGATTGTCATAGTCGTCCCTTTTCTGTCCTAATTGCACTTTCTCTCCCCCTGGATGCCATGATTCCGGCCATAAACCAGTTTCTACTGTCTTTGGGTATTGCATGCTGTATTTGTTTGTATGTTTGTTTCTTTTTGTATCCCACAAATGAATGCTATCATTCCTTTAAATGCATACAAATTTTAAGGCTGGGGACAGATGTTCTGGGAAAGATCCCAAGATAATAAAGGGGATTTGGTCAGTGACTCCAATATTCAAGCCAGTAGCTTGGGCAGTGTGTGCAGAGGGATACAGTGAATGAAACTGGCTGGGGACCTTGAGCAGGTGTCTCAGTCCTTTCTGACCCACGGACAGTCCCCATCTTTCACCTTAACTGCCAAAGTAGGAAGGAATTCAGATTTTCATCAAAGACCATTCAGGCACAAAATTCAGAAAACCATTCAAGCTTGTTCAGTTATCAGTTACCTTTATTAGCAATTAAAGTAACAAATTTTACCTTAATCTAAACAGCTTAAAATGGCAGTTCTATGCTTTGAGTCTCTGGATTCATGAGAGGTTTGGTCTCAGGAAAGTCAAATTGTAGGGAAGGGGAAATGGATTCCACCTCTCACTGGAAGGGCAATAGAAAACACAGATAATATGAGACAAATATTTACTATCAATCTACCAGGGGCCATACTTGTATAGTTCATAGAAATATAGTGATTCTGAAAGCACTTCAGCTTGACCTCCTTATTTTGCTATCCCAGAGAGGCATATAATCTTATATTTCTACATGCTCTTAAAGCTTACATTTCTCTAAACTTTCTGCCTCTATAAGACCTGTATTTCTACCTGCTGTAAGATTAATGCTTATTTCCAGTTCACCCAAGGTCTAAGAAATACGGCCAGATAGACCATATAGGCTGGAGTGATAGCACAGCGGTAGGGCGTTTGCCTTGCACGCAGTCAACATGGCCAACCCGAGTTCGATTCCTCCGGCCCTCTCAGAGAGCCCGGCAAGCTACCGAGAGTATCTCGCCCGCATGGCAGAACCTGGCAAGCTACCTGTGATGTATTCGATATGCCAAACACAGTAAAAACAAAGTCTCCAATGGAGACATTACTGGGCCCACTAAAGCAAATCGATGAACAACAGGGAGGACAGTGGCAGTGACAGACCATATTTACCTTATACATAAGACCCCCTTTACCTTATACATAAATATGTGTATATCGAGAAACAGACACACACATATGCATCTCTGCATAAAATAAGAAAGTTGTCTCACATGTTTGTGAAGTCTCCAGTCTGGTCAGCATCTTAGCAAACTGAAGACACAGGAAAGTCAGTAATCTAAGTCCAGTCTGAGTTTGCAGATGTGAGTAAAAATTGAAAGAGCCAATGATGTAAATTTCAGGCTGACAGTAGGAGATGATAAATTTCCCATTAATTATTCAGCTAGAGAGAGTGAATTCACTAATTCTCTACCTTTTGTTCTCTCCAGTTCCTCAACAGATTAAATAAAGTTACCCACACTGAATAGGGCAGCTTGCTTTACTAAGGCTGCTATTCAAATGTTAATATCACTATCTCACACCAAAGGAAATTGATTCAATCAAAAAGTCAATAACAAGTATTAGAGGGGACTTTAAGCAAAAAGAACTTCGATTCATTGTGGGTTAGGATGTAAATCAGATCAGCCAATGGAAAATGGTATGGGAGTTCCTCTTACAAATAAGAATGGAAATGCCATATGTTTCAGCAATAGCACTTCTGGACATTTATCTAAGATATATGAAAATATTAACTCAAAAAAGACATTTACTAATTCTATGTTCATAGGAGCATCATTGTTAGTGATCAAAACATAGAATCAACATACTTGTCCATTAAGAGAGGACTGAATGAAAACCTAATTGAAATAAGTAAAAAAAATTGAAAACAATAACTGGGAAGGTTTCATTCATAGGATAATAAAAGTAAATGCTGTGGGGAGAGACAGATAAGTCTCTAGAAATATGATTTTTTTAAAAAATAACTGAATCTTTAAATCAAAGCAACCCAAAGTCATGAGGTCCTCTGGGATATAGGGATCCATATGAGAAACCAGAAAGATGTTGGGGTGCAGACGTGCCAGACTCAACCTGATGTAGGAAGATAGATAGGGAAAGGCCCTTGGCAATGAAACTTGGATTAACAAAGTTTCATGGGAGAAGAATTCTAGGCCTGATCCACCTTGTGGATACAGAAAACAAAGACCTGATAAAACCATAGGCAGACCCTGAGGATATAGGACCTCTCCCCAGGAAATTACTCAAAACTTTAGCGATTCAGCCCAAAGAAGACCATTGCCACTCCCAACCTCCCTGGTAACCTCTTTAGCAACTGGGCTTTTACCTAGGAAGATTCCCCACGTGAGGGAAGGTTGGAGAAATCCTATAAAGGCCACCTTGAACAAAGGAAGGGCTCCCATATGCTGCCTGAGCTCATGTGCTGCTTGCGCCCATGTGGCCGAGCACATGTGTGCTGAGCACATGTGTCTTGCCTGCATCTCCCCTCTTGAGATGTGTACTTTCATGCTTTTGTGTCTAATGCTAAGATCTGTGTAGTGGCTCTCTCCACCCTTGAAGAAGCCTGTGTTCTCTCTTGAGTACATTTCTCTCTCTCTCTCTCTCTCTCTCTCTCTCTCTCTCTCTCTTTCTCTCTCTCTCTCTCTCTCTCTCTCTCTCTCTCTCTCTCTCTCTTTCTCTCTTTCTCTCTCTCCCTCCACACCTAAAAATCCTCCAAAAAATATATTTATTTCACTGCTTGTCTACTCCTGAAATTCCTTTCTGCGAGGCGAGACAAGAACCCAGTAACCCTGGGTCCCAGGTAGCAGAGGTGGATGGGGAGAAAGTGACAGTCTTTCTCCTCTCCACTTCACGTAAGTCACCTGTGGGCCCCACCGACATCAACCGAGTTTGCAACCCTGAGAAGAGAGGTGCAAAAGACAGGAGCAAAAGTGGTTGCAAGAGTATGAAAAGGACCATCAAAATTTCCCAGCTTTTGCCTTTAACAACATCCTAGCAACATAATTTATCTACATAGAACATCACAAGTGAAGGTGGTGAGGGTGAGACCCCACAAAACTAATGTGCAAGGTTAGTTGAAAGGACACCCACATCTCACTTCTCAACTTGGAAAGTGTACTCACTTTCTCTTTTCTTACAAAGTCCCTGTTCTTTTGAGAATGTCTTTCCTTTTTTCCCCCTCCCCTCATATTTCCTGATATATACCTAACATCACTATTAAAATCCTTCCTGAAATTCTTTTCTGTGAAGGAATGTGGCAGACTTCGATACCTGGGCAGAGTTCCTAGCAAAGAGAAAACTCATTCAACCAGGTTGAGGCTATCACTCTGAAAAATCAGCTGGTGGGAACAAGTTTCCTACACAGTGAAGAGTGAGTGGAACGCTCACATAGGTTGACTGCTAACATGTAGGGCTGGTGGGAGTGAGTGCCCACGGCAGGAGGTGCTCATGTCAGACTTTATCATTCCTAACTCCCCTAGACCCTTTCACAGGTTACTGAGGAAGGTCTACAAGAAAGTGATAGCACTCTTCCTTTCTTGAGGCTACTTCCTCCTCCCTTATTTTGTCTTAATCACTGGCAAAATTTCAGAGATACCCTAGTCAGCTAATCTGCAACAATTCAGGAGACTCAAGAAATGTATTTCTTTAGTTACCCTTTCAACCACCTGCAACACAAACAGAAACTAACCAAACAGAATAAAAAAAAACAACAACAAAAAGCATGCAACTCTTGGACTCATCATTTTCATACTTATAAAACTATGTATATTATCATAGAGAAAAGGGAAGGAGGGAACACAATGAATATAGAGATCTTTAGGATTGTAGGGTGGTACTATAATTTTGGTGGTGAGTATATTGAGTATTATACATATAGAGAAGTGGAAGATTTAAGCTCCAGAAATTCTTTAATACTGAAACAAATGGATAGTGATTTATTGTTTAAGAAAAAATGTTAATCTAATTGCGAAATATTTCTATACACAGTTATAATTGAACTCTTCAGCAAATACCTGGATATCTTGGAGCCCAGTCAAGCTCATGCCTAAAGTTAACTGAAACTATATGCTTTACAATAAATAAAAGAACGTTTCTGAAACCCATCCATTCTTCAGGACCTGGTGGTGAGAGGAAATTTGAAAGACAAGTGATTTAGATTTCAAAAGAGATACATAGACTCAAGGCTTACGTATATGCCCAAATCCCATAGTTTATAACCATCTTCATTCCATTGCACCTTCTGGTTCTAAAAGATATCATCACCAAAATAACATGTTAGAACTCCGGTTTTAAATTTCTGTTCCAAGATGGTTGAAAATTGTCCATTTAAGTTTTAGTGTAAACATTTTGTCTGTAGCATAAATCATTGAATAGAAAATCAGGATAATCTTAAGGAAAGGAAGTGTCTGCTGGATTCAGTGATAGAAGGTGACAGCTCTGGACGTTTTTCAGCTGGCTAAGCAGAAGGACTATGCCAACTTCTCAGTCTAGCTGCTGATGTCCCTGAAGAGTGCATGGTTATACACGTTGGGAGACTGAAAAAAGATAGGACTCCTAGGAAAGTTTCCACCCCACCATCCCATTCATCTTTATCACTTGTTCCCGGCCTTTCTCTCATTCCTAGCCTCTCCATTAGCAACAAAATCCTACTCACTGGCTTGCGTTTTTACCAAATATATGCTGACACTGCCATGTGCACTGGAAAGTGATGAGACTTATTTTTGCTGCTACATGCAAAATTCACATCATAGATCCTATTACTCCAAGTGTGCTTTATAGACGAGTATCAAGAGTGTATGGTGTTGCCTGTTAGAGAGTCAAATTCCCAGCTCAACCACTAACTAGAATTTAATTCTGAAAGTGGGTTCATAAATCTATATTTCATTTTCTGGGAGATATTATTTTGCATTCTAGAACTTGAGAAGCAGTGCTCTGGTAGAAATCTTTCAGAAAATAAATATTCTAGAAGATTAATAAATACAGCTATTTCATTTAATTAATAAACACTGTCTTCCCATTGTTCATAGATTTGCTCGAGCGGGCCCAGTAGCATCTCCATTGTGAGACTTCTTGTTACTGCGTTTGGCATATTGAATACTCTCGGTAGCTTGCCAGGCTCACTGAGAGGGGCGGAGGAATTGAACCCGGCTCGGCTGGGCTGGCTGCGCCCAAGGCAAACACCCTACTGCTGTGCTATCACTCCAGCCTGTCGATTTATAATTAAGTGAAAATATTTGGTACAGCTTTTTTAGGTAGAAGGGAAGAAAGATGCAAATACCAAATTCCATTATAAATTTAGTATGATGGGTAGGTCTTTTGACATTCAATAAGATGAAAGTACAGGTACCTGAGCAAAAATATGGTGGGTAGACATTGCCTCTTTTGCAAACCACAACAGCCAATAGGAGAAAGAGAACAAAAGGGAATGCCCTGACACAGAGGCAGAGTGGAAGGGGGAATGGGGGGTGGGAGGGATACTGGGATCCGTGGTGGTGGGACGTGGACACTGGTGGAGGGATGGGTATTTGATCATTGTATAATTGAGACCCAAGCTCAAAAATTTGTAAGTCTACAACTGTACCTCATGGTGTCTCACTAATAAAAATTTAAAAAAAAATTTTAAAAAACATGGTGGGTAGAGCATTTTTCTTGTACACAGCCAACCTAAGCTCGATCCCCAGCACCCTTGTCAGTCCACCTGGTCTGCCAGAATTGATCCAGGAGCACAGAGCCAGAAGTAAGACTTGAGCACTTCTGTGTGTGGCCAAAGAAAACAAAACAAAAACAAAAACAGATTAAAATATAAATTTTCCAGAAGTGAGATAAAGAATAGCTGTAGCTGGGCAGGGGTGGGGAGCAATAGTACAGCAGGCAGATAATTTGCCTTGCACACTGCTAACCTGGATTTGATCCCTGGCAGCCCATGTAGTCCCCTGAGCACTGTCAGGGGTGATTACTGAGTATAGAGTCAGGAGTAACCCTGAGCATTTCTGGGTTTGCCCCCCCTCTCCAAAAAGATAATTGGGGCACAGTGATGCAAAATATCCTGAAGAAGACAGGGTGTCCAGACACATATTGGCTGACATAAGTGCTAATTGAATGCTTTTGACAGGAAGCTGAGTCCTCTGTGAGAGGAGTCATAGACATTTCATTCTTTCTCATAAAACCCATCTGTTGCTCTGTGTTTTTTAACTGTCCAAATATATCAATTCAGTAGTGCCTTGAGACTCCCACACCCTGAGACTGCCTCTTCTATGTGCCTGTGCTTATTTTAGGTACACCAGTACTTGGGTCTCAATGCCTCATGCCACATGTGAGGGTGTCTCTACACCACTAGGGCTTCTGTCTTAATTTATAATTAATCAAAAAACTAACTTCTCCCCAGTATTCCTCCAATTGGAAAAATCTTAAAATTCTTTCAGGAATCTGAGACCACGCAGTGCTATTTGCAGGTAGTTACTTACTTTATAATGTTACCCATGCTCTCCTAATTTTTCCTGCAAGTTTCCCTTGCTGGCACTTCAAGATGATCAGAATTTCCCATCAGGGCTAGGTGCTGCCTTTCTTTAGAAATTCTTCTTCCCATCTCTTATGAAAGGGGGAAATTCAAGGATGAATCAATTGAAGATAAGACCCCTTATCTCATATGACTTCAGGTTCTTTTGCATGGAGGATTTGAGCTGCCTCATTTCAACGAACATAGAAAGTACAAGAAATGGGCTATAAAGCATAGTGATCTTTAACCCACAAGATGAATCCTGACCTTGTCCAGGATTCATCTGGTTTCATGGGGACAGATTCTTTACAAATCTCTCATCATGAAGGTTCTCATCTTTCACTGGATACCTCAGACATGAGAAGATGGGTCAGTGGCACGGATCTGTTGAAAAACTATTTTATGGGATTAGAAGAATGAAGAGTTGGTTTTCACCAACCATATCTCAGCCAAACTCATTAAAAACGTATGCCTCCTACCCCTCCTGCTCAACCCATCAAACTCCTACTCCTACTTTGAGGTTTGATCAAATAACAATAAGATTTTCAAAAGTGTGTGTGTGTGTGTGTGTGTGTGTGTGTGTGTGTGTGTGTGTGCTTGAGCTCACATGTGTAAGCACACATGCAAAAGCCCTGGTTGAGGTCTGACTTGTATTTCCATTACTCCTTAATTGTAAATTTTAGTAGCAGTTCAACTCTCAGCAACTTGCCATCTGCCAGTTTGCAGCAAAACCCCCAGCCCCACTTTTAGAAACGTTAAGTGCGGAGAAATTAAATATTCTAAAGCAAAAACACTTATCAAGTCCTGCTGGGGCATCACTTTCTCTCTAACCAAATATGTATGCTTATCCCCTGCCTGCTCTTCTTTATCACTTTGAGCTTCTGAAAGTTTGCTTGATTTTTCAAATATGTAGCTCACTGGAAGTACTCTTGCATCACTTAATGTAAAGAAGGTACAGTGGAGATGCTTAGTGCACGCTCTCTCTTGGTGTGGAAGTAATTGTGGAACCTCACCCAGAACTGAGCAGGTCTTGTGGCCCTGAATCAAGGCTCACAGCCCTCACCGCTGTGGGCTTCAAGCAGGAGCCTAGAGAAAGCCTTTCTAGGATCTGTTGGCCATCTCCACGTCCGCAGTGTGATGGTCAATTCATTAGAAAGGAACACGGGGGGGGGGGGGGTGCTGTCGGGTCTGGACGAGGCCTGGCGCATGTGCGCAGACGTGGATGACCATGGCGCGTGTGTCCCAGAAAAAAAAATAAATGAATACATTTAAAAAAAAAAAGAACTGAGCAGGTCTTGCTAGGACTTAAGGAACAATTTTACTGTAACTTGGAGGCAAGTATGTTCTGACTTAACAAAACTGGTGAGCTCAGAGCTGTCAAGTGGCTTCTTCAGTGTTGTAAAATTCATTCCTTGCTGAACTAATGGTCTTGTCTTTGTTGTGATTTATTGTCATTCGAACCAAAAGAAAGTTCAAGGCTCCTCCAGTCTATGAGTGCATCTAGACAAGAAAAAGATTGTGAAAACACTCAGAGATTTTATGACTGTTATGCATGGAGAAAACAAATCTCTAAGGAGCAGTTGGTTGAAGCAGCAAGTTTTAATTCTTAGAATCAAGAGCAGGGAACTTAGTAAGATGTTCATAAGGGCCCCGATGCCATAAATATTCTGGATGTAACTAAATTTTCTCAGCCCCTTCTCTGTATGCTACTCCGAGTACTTTGATGTCTGTAGTAAACAGGCTTTTTTTTCTCTAGGATTTCTCCTGTCTTTATCTTCTGTTTCTCCCAGTTTTGTTCAGGCTTTTGTTGGGTGGACAACTTGATGTCACTCTTATGTGACTGCTGACTAGTTTTCTTGACTGTGCCAAGAGAAAAAAAAAAGCATTGGAATTAAGGGATACTTGAATCTAATGTATCATTGTGCATTAGATTCCTCTCCTGTTTTTAGAGCTTGTTATTAGACCAGTGGACCTCTTGACTCTCCATTTGTCTAACCTATTGCATTAATTTAAGATGTACCAAAGGAAAAAAAGAAGACCAGATTGCACTTAAATAATCTGAGATTCAGGAGCATAGTATTTTCCCTCTATCTTCATGTCTAAAGTCACCTAATATTCAATCTTTGGTTAAAATCCCCAAAGATTTTAAATTAAAATTACTCACATTACTCAGAGCTAAAAAATACACTAAGAACAAATATTGATTTTCATTTTCCTCCTTAGCACTGTATATTTGCAGATTGCTTTGGAGCCCTGCCTGCTCCCTCTCCCCATTATCTAATAAATGGGGCCGCAATCTATTATGGGAACAGCAGAAATGAGCATCATTAGTCAAATAAATAAAGACAGGGCCTAGAAATGAAGTACCTGACTATGTAAAACTGTCTTTTCTCCTCTAGTCAAGGAACTTATCGAGACTTCTCTGAGGGTGAAGGAGAAATGCCATTACACAGTAGGAGCTTCTTAAGAACTAGTTGCCAAGGGGACTTCATTAAAAAGACCTTACTATTAAAGGACTAGAGAAGGGGTTATAATGCATTACAAATAGGATTCACCCATCAGACCTCTTCTTCTGGGAGAGTCTTCTCTCCTCTTCCCAGAGAGTATGGTTCAGTTGTTTATACCAGAGGCTACTGATAATACCTCTGTTGTTCAGATTATTTCCTTTACCATGTAGTGCTATTAGATTATGGAAAAGGGGTTTTGAATGAGTCACTCCATTTAGATGAATGAGATATATGTCTGCATAAGGTCAATGAAGTATGGTTATGGAACCCACTTGCTGCAATAAGATGTGTGTGCTGTGTGTTCAGTAATAATCTTAACTTGGGTTTGGAGAATGTCAGACAGTCTGGAGAAGGTAAAGCTGGAGTCAGATGGGTCCCTGGTCTAGGGGCTGGGGTTGGCAATAAGGAAGTAAGGGGGCCCACAGGATCTAGCCTTAGGCTTTCTGTTTGGAGCCTGATGATGTGAGGGGGAGTGGTTGGGCAGACTCCCTGTGCCCAGAAGCACACACCTGGTCTGGAAAATTAGAGCTTATGTCCCAGATCGTATGCTTCAGTAGTATATTTTGAAGAGTTATCTATAATACATGAAGTTCACATGAATATAGTCAAAGAAATTCATGGGATTTTTTTAGGATGTGGATTGTACAACATGTGCATATCCACTTAGTATAACTGTAAACTGGTCTGTGCTCACTTGAAATTCCTGCAAGTCAGTGTGTCTACAAAACAGAGGCAGTGAGCTTGCTAGTAACTCAGAATCTGGTTTCAGAGGATGCACGAAGCATAGAAGGGGTGTGAGAGGATCTACGCGGGACGGGCACGGAGGCCCAGCTCTGGGCAACAAAGCTGAACGGCTCCTATTCCAACCAGGTACAGCCCGCCCCCAAGGGCCTGGGACCCTCTCTGCGCATGCACAGCTAGCTCCATCTCCTAGAAAGCCGGTTTTCTCCCCTTATCTTCGCGGGACGGGCACGGAGGCCCAGCTCTGGGCAACCAAGCTGAACGGCTCCTCATTCCAACCGTAGACGTGCCCAACTCCTCGCTCAGTGCCAGGGAATCTTTCCGGAGCTGCAGCTGCTAACGCGGCCGCGAAATATTTTCCCACTACATATGCCATAGGAACCATAAGCTACCTTCTTAGATGGAAATTTCTCTAGTTTAGCTCAGTCACTAGAAACACAGTAGCCAATAACTCATAAGCCTATCTTAACTCACACTGCATATCAAGCAGAATAGTAACAGTGAACGTGAAGGACTAAACCACACTTCTCACAATGGTAAAGCAACGCAAAAGCCCACCAAACTTTCTTATTGAAGAGTCTAGCCCAGATGACACCAACTAAAAGAAACAATGGAAAGCAATGCCAATAGAAGACAAGAGGATTTGAAGGCAGAAATGAGGAAAATGCAATCGGAAATGTCAGACCTAAAAAATCTCGTAGGCGAATTGAAAAACTCAGTGGAAGGCCTCAGCAGCAGAGTAACAGCTGCTGAGAACAGAATCAGTGAGCTCGAAGATGAAGTTCAGAGACTCTCCAGAAAAGAGCAGAAAATGGAAAAGAGACTCACAATTCGGGAACAGATGGCAAGAGAAGATCGTGATGAAGCCAAGAGGGGTAACATAAGAATAATTGGAGTCCCAGAGGGACAGGAAGAAAACCTCGATGAAGAAGAAACTGTCAAAGACATCATTGCTACAGCGTTTCCAGAGATGAAGAAAACTTGTGACCATATTCAGGAGGCCTGAAGGGTACCAGCTAGAAGAAATCCGAATAAAAATACCCCAAGACACATTCTCATCAAAATGACCAAAACCTTAGACAGAGACAAAATTCTGAAAGCAGCAAGATAGAAGAAAGAAATCTCTTACAAAGGAGCATCCTTAAAATTCACAGCTGATTTTTCTGATGAAACCCTCATGGCCCGAAAACAGTGGTGGGACATAGTGAAAACAATCAATGAAATAAATGCCTCCCCAAAAATAATTTACCCAGCAAGACTCTACTTCATAATAGAAGGAACAACACACAGTTTCACAGACAAACAACAGCTCAGGAACTTCATAGACTCAAAACCGTGGTTACAAGAACAACTAAATGGGCTACTTTAAGGCAAGAAAGGCCCCTCAAATACACCAAATTTCAACAGAACAATGGGACAAAATCCCATAACAATAATCTCTCTCAATGTCAATGGGCTAAACGCACCAATTAAAAGACATAGAGTGGCAGGATGGATTAGAAAATTGAACCCAGCATTCTGCTGCCTGCAAGAAACACATCTCAATAGTCAAAGCAAACACAGACTCAGAGTCAAAGGCTGGAAAACAATCCTACAGGCAAACAGCTCCCATAAAAAAGCTGGGGTAGCCATCCTAATATCAGACCACATCGATTTCAGAGTGAGGAAGGTCATAAGAGACAGTGAAGGCCATTTCTTATTGATCAAAGGATCTGTACAACAGGAAGAACTTATAATAATAAATGTATATGCACCTAATGAGAGACCAGCAAAGTACTTAAAAAAACTACTCATAGATTTGGAGAAAGACATCAATAGAAACACAATACTAGTGGGAGACTTCAACACTGCTTTGTCACCTCTTGATAGATCAACCAGACTCAAGCTTAGCAAGGACATACTTCATCTGAGGGAAACAATGGAAGAAAGGGACTTAGCAGATATATACAGGACACTTCATCCACAAAAAGCTGAATACACATTCTTATCAAGCGTACATGGAACATTCTCCAAGATAGACCACATGCTGAGCCACAAAACATGCCTCCATAAAATTAAGAAGATAGAGATTGTATCAACAAACTTCTCAGACCATATGCACTGAAATTAGAAGTAAATCACACACAAAAACAGAAAACTAAATCAAACACCTGGAAATTAAACAGTGCTCTATTGAACAACGAGTGGCTTAGACAGGAAATCAAAGAGGAAATCAAAAGATTCCTAGAAACGAATGAAAATGAGTACATGAGTTACCAAAACTTATGGGACACAGCAAAAGCTGTGTTAAGAGGAAAGTTTATAGCTCTAAAGCATTCCTCAGGAAGGAGGAGAGAGCACACATAAGTAACCTGACCTCACAGCTTAAGAGCTTGGAGAAGGACCAAAAAAAGGAGCACAACCTGAACAGGAGAAAGGAAATAATAAAACTCAAAGCAGAGATTAATGAGATGGAAACCCAAAAAACAATCCGAGAGATCAATGAAACCAAGAGCTGGTTCTTTGAGAAAATTAACAAAATTGATAAGCCTCTAGCAAAACTCACAAAGAAAGGGAGAGAGTAAACCCTAATAAACCGAATCAGAAATGAAAAGGGGGTCATTACAACAGAAACTACAGAAATTCAAAGGATCCTCAGGGAGTACTTTGAGAAACTTTATGCCACGGAACATCAAAACCTCGAGGAAATGGATAAATTCCTAGACTCCAACAGACTCCCAAGGCTGAACCAAGAAGACCTGGAATACCTGAACAGACCTATCACCATCAAGGAAATTGAAATGGTAATAAAAAGTCTCCCGAAGCACAAAAGTCCTGGCCCAGATGGATTCACTAGTGAATTCTTCCAAATCTTTAAAGAGGACTTACTCCCAATCCTCTTTAAGCTTTTCTATGAAATTGAAATATCAAAAACACTTCTGAACAGTTTCTACGAAGCAAATATCACACTGATACCAAAAGCAGACAGAGATACCACGAAGAAAGAGAATTACAGGCCGATATCCCTGATGAACACAGATGCAAAGATCTTCAACAAACTACTAGCAAATAGAATCCAACTACTCATCAAAAAGATCATACACCATGACCAAATAGGATTCATCCCAGGGATGCAAGGATGGTTCAACATTCGGAAATCAATCAACATAATCCATCATATCAACAAAAGAAAAGATAAAAAGCATATGATTATATCAATAGATTATATCAATCAGAGAAAGCATTTGACAAGATCCAGCACCCCTTTATGATGAAAACCCTAGCCAAAATGGGTATAGAGGGGATCTTCCTCAACATAATTAAAGCCATCTACCACAAGCCTACAGCAAGCATCATCCTCAATGGGGAAAAACTGAGAGCCTTCCCTCTAAGATCAGGGACGAGACAAGGATGCCCACTCTCTCCACTGCTGTTCAATATAGTACTGGAAGTACTTGCAATAGCGATTAGGCAAGAAAAAGATATTAAGGGCATTCAGGTAGGAAAGGAAGAAATCAAGCTCTCACTATTCGCAGATGATATGATACTATACTTAGAGAACCCAATAACCTCACCAAAAAACTCCTAGAAACAATAGACTTGTATAGTAAAGTTGCAGGCTATAAAATCAATACCCAAAAGTCCACGGCTTTCCTATATGCAAACAGTGAGAGAGAAGAAAACGACATGAAAAAAACAATCCTGTTCACAATTGTGCCCCAGAAAATCAAGTACTTAGGAATCAGCTTAACTAAGGAAGTAAAGGACCTGTACAAAGAAAACTACAAAACGCTACTTCAGGAAATAAAAGAGGACATGAGGAAATGGAAAGATATCCCCTGCTCATGGGTCGGGAGACTTAACATTGTCAAAATGGCAATACTACCAAAAGAATTGTATAAATTCAATGCAATCCCTATAAGGATACCCATGACATTCTTCAAAGAAATGGAGCAAACACTCCTGAAATTTATACGGAACAATAAGCCCCCATGAATAGCTAAAGCAATTCTTGGGGAAAAGAAAATGGGAGGAATCAACCTCCCGAACTTCAAACTGTACTACAAAGCAGTAATAATTAAAACAGCATGGTACTGGAACAAAGGCAGAACTGCAGACCAATGGAACAGGGTTGAATACACTGACATCTCCCCTCAATCATATGATCATTTAATCTTTGATTAAGGTGCAAGTAATGTAAAGTGGAGTAAGGAAAACCTCTTTAACAAATTGTGCTGGCATCACTGGATGGCTACATGCAAAAGAATGGGCTCAGAACTCTGCCTAACACCATGTACAAAAGTAAGATCAAAATGGATTAAAGACCTCAACATCAGACCAGAAACCATAAGGTACATTGAAGACAAAGTTGGCAAAACCCTCCATGACATTGAAGCTAATGGTATCTTCAAAGATGCCACGCCACTGACTGAGCAAGTGAAAACAGAGGTAGATAAATGGGACTATCTTAAACTAAGAAGCTTCTGTACCTCCAAAGAAACAGTGACCAAAATACAAAGACAGTCTACAGAATGGGAAAGGATATTCGCCGAATACACATCTGACAAGGGGTTGATATCCAGGATATACAAAATACTGGTTAAACTGCACATGAAGAAAACATCCAACCCCATCCAAAAATGGGGCAATGATATGAACAGAAACTTTCTCAAAGAAGAAATCCGAATGGCAAAAAAGCACATGAGAAAATGCTCTACATCATTAATCATCAGAGAGATGCAGATCAAAACCACAATGAGATATCATCTCACACCTCAGAGACTGGCCCACATTCAAAAGAACTAAAGCAACCGATGCTGGTGTGGATGTGTCAAGAAAGGGACACTCCTTCACTGTTGGTGGGAATGTCGACTGGTTCAGCCCTTCTGGAAAACAGTATGGACAATTCTCAAAAAATTAGAAACCAAGCTCCCATTTTACCCAGCAATACCACTCCTGGGAATATATCCCAGAGAGGCAAAAATGTATAGTCGAAGTGACATCTGCACTTGTTTGTTCATTGCAGCACTCTTTACAATAGCCAGAAACTGGAAGAAACCTGAATGCCCAAGAACAGATGACTGGTTAAGGAAACTTTGGTACATCTACACAATGGAGTACTATGTAGCTGTTAGAAAAGATGAAGTCATGAAATTTACATACAAGTGGTACAACATGGAAAGTATCATGCTAAGCGAAATGAGTCAGAAAGAGAGGGATAGACATAGGACATAGAAAGATTGCATTCATCTGGGGGATATAAAGTAACAAAATATGAGATTAATACCCAAGAATAGCTGAGATCAGCGCCAGGAGAATTGCTCCATAGCTTAGTGGCCAGTTGAGCATTCTGGAGGAAAGGGCAGCTCAGATAGAGAAGGGAACACCAAATAAAGGGTGTTTGGAGGATCCTCCCAGGAGAGGAGATGCATGTCGAAAATAGACTATGAACTGAACATGTTTGCCACTCAATGCCTCTTTTGCAGACCACAACACCCAAAAGGAGAGAGAGAACACAGGGGATTGCCCTGCCACAGAGGCAGGGGGGATGGGGGGATGGGTTGGGGGGATATTATCCATGGTGGTGGAAAATGGGCACTGGTGGAGGGATGGGTATCTGATCATTGTATAATCAAACCCAAGAACAGAAAATTGTAAATCTACAACTGTATCTCATGGTTTTTCACTAATAAAAAAAAGAAGGGGTGTGAGAAAGCTGCCATTATTGTGTCAGGATTCCTGAGATCTGCTAGAGGTCGACACAGGGTTATGTGGGGAGTGGTAACAGTGGGAGATCCACCTTGTTCTGTAGCAGCATTCTCTACACCAGAAACTCCAAAAGAACTTTCGAACACTACTAGGAATGACGAACAGATGATATAGAAGTGCACCGAAGTGCATATCTACCTTTCCTTGCCTCTCATTAAATATTAAAAATAAGTGGTGGACACCCAGAATTAGAGTACAACATGCGCTTCCAAGATGAACCACAGCACATCCAAGGAGTCAAGAAATTTATTATGTTAATTAATTTTGAGAGACAGATCAGAATTTCCCCCAAAGATCATAAACTCAGTAGTCCAGGATGAGAGGGGAGACATAAATGGCCACTTAGGTTGGCCATTTTTTGAGATGTGCCTACTTGTAGAGAGGAGAATGTAGGATCTGTGGGTCTTTGCAGAGGAGTAGATGGTGCTCTGATTCCGGCCATGCCAGGATCCTACTGAGCAAAGAAGTCAACAACTGTTGGTAACAACTGCTGAATCAGGTCCAGAAGCTTAAGAAAATGGTGTCACATGTCTCTGGAGATGGCATTCTAGTCTTCTTTCAAAAGAACAATCAATGATGGCAATAATTTTTTCCCTTAAACCAGCTGATATTTTTTAGTAATTTTAGATGGTGGCAGAAAATCTATCTTAGACCTGAGGGAGGACACATGACTCTAGCTTCAGAGTGAATCATCAGGACTTTATGGTCATCACTCAGAATTTGCATGAGTTATTTTGTCACAAAGGCTAGAAGTTATCTTGGAGAATGGAAAACTGAAGATAAAAAGTTACTTTTCAGATATATTGGTAGTCTAAACTGGGACTTGCACAACAGTTTCCTCAATCCAGAATTTGCAACCTCTGTTCTTGAGACTGAACAGATATCTCAGTGGTTTGAGCACAGGCTCTGTGTAGATGAAGTTTGAGCTTCATCACTGCATGGTTTCCTTACAGTGACAGGAGTAACTCTTGAGAACAGAACTTGAAATAACTCCCATGCACTACTGGTTATGGCTTCCATGCTTATCCCCATATCACAAAGAAAATCTGTGTTCTTGGTGGTGGGTATTATGTCTCCCAGGTAGGAGCTGTCCTATCTTCAGGGACCCTCTCCACACTCTGCCCATTCCATTCTGCTACCCAGTTTAACTGATGCTTGATGCTAGGCTATCTCATTCAGAATAATGTTCAGGGTGGGTGCTGTTGCTTTTTGATGTAGGGTATGCTCTATCTCTTCTTGAAAGAAACCTTGAGATAGAGTCATTCTGATTTTCTGCCAACTTCAGCTGTTTGTAAGAGTCATAAAGTAGTGCTGTGTTAAGTGGGAATAAAAGTTAAATTGTGTTGATCATTAAAAAAAAGATTTGATCTGGGGCTGGAGAGATAGAATAATGGGTAGGGTGTTTGCCTTGCACGTGGCAAACCTGGGTTCAATTCCCAGCATATGGGTGTGACCCAAAAGCAAAAAAAAAAAATCTGTTCTAAGTTATTATCAGTTTTTCACAGAGGATTGTATAATCTTGTGGTCTTTAAAATTAGTACCCCCAAAATAAATAAAATTAGTAACTATTTTTCCAAGGACTATTTGCATCTCTATCACTTTCATGAACCACCAGAACATAACATATTCTCTACATTTCTTATGTTTCTCAGAAAATGTTCAGAAAATGTGGACATATTTGGGACTCAGAGTCTATCTTCTTTAACAGAGATTTTCACCAGGCATAATCAGACAAATATTATTCCAGAACTTACCTCCTTCCCAGCAGGGTACCACAGTATCTTCCTAAGCTGTCTGAGAATCTGATGAGGCAAAGATGCTGCACCTGAGCACCATATTGGAAACATCAAGATTTGTGGGTATGTAGCTGTCACATGCTTGACTCTGGCCAGGAGTTCTTTGTTAGGAGTAGGGAATAGTGCAAAGGGGTATGGAACCCATAAGGAAAGGAACAAGGAAGCGTGGCAAATCTGTTGGTTACATGCTCCAGTCCTGCTTCTAGACCAACACAAGCACTTCTGAATCTCAAGACGTTCAAGAAAATATAAGTGGATTAAGCTGGCTTGTTTTTCTGAATAAATTTATTAGTATTTGAAATGTTCATGGAGAGCTTGGTGGAATAAATAGTCAAATGCTTGGAATCCTTGGTTTCCCTCTTTGTTCCCATCATTCCCTTATGGAATTATACTGACCCAAAGACTGAAAAGTCAGTGATACCTATTTGTTGATATCCTTCCAGTCCTATTTCCATTGGAAGCAAACTATTGAAAATCAGCACAATTTCTATAGTAAGGTTCTCTGATTAACTCTGAGAAAGATCTTTGTTGCAATCTCTTACTTTCAGTTACTATTCTCCATACCTATGGGACTCACAGAACATGTGTTTTGATGGACAGGCAGACTGAGACGGCAGGGCTTGGGGTTTAGTACTAACAAGGTGATCCAAGATCAATTGTCGGCCAATGTACTGAGTAAAAGAAAGACCTGTCTTACAAGTTACAGCACTTTCTCCCAGGTGTTTGTCATCAATGTTCACTTTCATAGTTTCTCCTAAGCAAATGACAGTTCTGCTTTACTTAAAGAAAGAAATAGCATACTCTGTTTTTGCAGGTCTCTGTGATGTGTCAAATCTTGCTTGAAACTCATTATGCAACGTAAAAAGTCTGAAATACATTGCTATTCAAATCAACAATGTACAGGGTTAACAAATTCCATGAGAATTAACTAGTTAGATGAACGGCATCTCATAAAAAAATAAAAAACTAGCTCCTGAGAGAGTCCTCTGTACGCGCCTGCCTTGTGTTATTAGTCTTTCTTAAAATTAGGTCTGCAATATGCACCAACCTGTCAAAATCCTGCTCTGCCATAAACTAAAAATGTCTTCTCCTTTGCTTAATTTTTTTCATAAAGAACCTGCTTTGCTGTTGATGGAGTTTTTCTACTTGGCTCTTTGGATGGTAGATCAGAATTTACTGCCCCGACCCTTCAAGCAGGTAAGCTGATTTTAATGTTGCTCATTATGTAATGTCAGGAGTGGAAGGCAAGCAACTGTGAAATGCAGAGGCAGCTCTGGGAAAACAATGTCCCTAGGACCAAGAGATTGACAGCCAATACATCATTTTACCTGGCTTAAATGAATTGATTTTGTCACTAGCAAACTAAATGCAATCAGAATTTTGACTGGAATCATAAATTGTGCTTAAATTACAGATATTGGGGAACTAAGTTTAGATCAGTACAGAGAAGTTTGCAGAGATAACTGAATGGTGGGCCCTCACTTTCTTAGTATTCTCAGGTAACTGGGAAAATCCCCTGATAATGTCTACCTGCTTGCCCGGAACATCAGACAGAATGATATTTCCTTAATAAGCAGATTTAGATTTTAGTGCGTTACAGACATTTCTAAGGCTGTAATTCATAAAATCTGATAAATTCTCCTGCTATTTTTGTTTTGTTATGGAGACAAATAGTGGACAAATTAGGTTCAACTACAGTTAAATATTAAACTATTAAAGCAGCAAAATAATAAAAATTATTTCATGTCTGTTGTGAGCTCCAATACATTAGTCATCTTCCCAATGTCAGAGGACATGTTCATACACTGATCCTTCCTAAATAACCCTGTACATGAGGAAGCAGCCTTGCTGATGAGACTCTTCAAGATGTGCCATTCCTCAGAAATGCATTTTGGTAATCTCAGAGAAAGAACATCAGTGCTTTGGGGATATATGAGTTGGCATTCTGGAGAGTAAAATCTGAGCACCTGGACAGATTAGAAAGAGAAGCAGGTGACCAAAAGGCCAGGTGATGAGGGAGGGACTTCAGGCCCTGCCTTTGTGTGTGTCGGTATTGTGGCTGTGCCCCTGCTTAATGCAGAGGGTGCTCCAGAATGATGAATGTCATTGTAACACAGAAACAGAATGAGGAATATCACTGTAATCAAGGCAAAACTTAGAAATACTTGAAAAGAAACATTACAAAAGCTTTAGTCAGACGGACTTTTAAAAAAGTTTGTTATATGAGAACATAAACTATAAAGTAAATATATTGATGACAGAGCAAGAAGAATGATAAATGAAAAACCATATAATAAAGAAATGTTTAAAAATAGTTAGGGATGTGCATTACAAACTTTTGGGAAAAGAGGAGCAACACTGTAAAAAAACAGTAAAAAATGGTAAAGCAGATTAAAAATTGGCTGAGGTAACTAAGGGAAAAATACATAAATAAAAACTAAAATTCAAAATTAACTACAAAAGTAACTACATCATTAAAAATATGAAAATACTCTAATAATGTGCTTAATTTTAATTCTTAAATTTAAAAACTAAGGTACAAAGTAATACAAATTAAGTAGTGGTAAGTAAAGGATGAATACAAAAATAAAATACAAAAATATAATAGTGCTATATAAGAAATGAGTATGAAATATTTTGAACAATTAACTGAAAATGGTTATTGATTTGCACATTGATTTTTATAATTATTTAAAAAACTCATGCCATAAATATACATTAATTTGGTAAAAGGGGTAAAAGTTTCTGCTGAATATATTATCACAAGACTAGTACCTTGATCAAAAAAAGCAAAAGTAGTAAAATAGATAAACTTGTGCATGTAAAACATTTCACTTCTGAAATTGTAATGTGAAGATATTCATGGATGTTTCTTAAGCAAAATGGAAATATATGTCAAAATTATTTTTAAACTAATAATTTAAATTAAAAATTTTCCTGAAAACATATAACAAGTGATAAAGAAAATTTCCAAAATAAGCTTAGTAAGAACAGGACTAAAGAGATAGTAGTGGGTAAAATATTTGTCTTGCACATCACTAAGCTTGGTTTGATACTGGCATCCCATGTGGTTCTCTAAGGACCACGAGGAATGATCTTGAGTCCAGAGCCAGTGATAAGCCTTGAGCATTGCTGGGTGTGACTCCAAAACACACTCTTCTCTATTTCTTCCTCTTTTCATGAAGAAAGATAATTTTGGGAGGATACAGAGAACTTACAGCTTCCTCTCCTCCTTCCCTTTCTCCCTCCCTTCCTCCCTCCCTCCTTCCTTCCTTTCTTCCTTCCTTCATTAGGGGCACTGAGTGCTGAGGCCCACTAGGATCATACCTGGAGGTGTTCACAGGGTTGTGTCAATCAAGGGTCAAACTCAGGGCGTCACACATGCAAGGCATGTATTTCAAAACTGTCTTTTTATCCCTAGTCTCATGTCTTAGAAAATCTTCTTTAGTTAGTAATAATAAAATGTCAAGGAATTCTTTTCTGTACCACCCCAACTCAGTTCAGAAGCTAGTACCTGGCTTATCAGGGCAGAACTAACTGGTAAGTCATGGGAGGGGGGAGTGAAAAATTAACAATAACAGAGCCTAAGATTTCAGCTCCAGCCCTACAGAATGACTAGCTTGCCCAAATGTATGCCCCTTGCTGAGAACTATCATAGAGTCTAAATAAGGTGGGGGAGGAAGAAAATAATTATAGAAATAGTTAAACAACTCAGTGAGCACATACGAAAGAAAACACAGCAACATTGCTCCAAACTTGAATGTCAATTCCCAGTTTTGCTTCAATGTATTTTAAAAGTCCAGTTTTCAATAAAAACAGAAACAAAAAAGCTGTGTCATGTAAAAAAATGGTATTCATAAAAAAAAGAACAAATCATGCAATAAAAACCACTTATTATGAAGGGTGAAAATACTGGTCATAGCAAATAAAGGCTTGAGAACATGGGGAATATAAAGGGAAATTACAAAAAAGACAACCAAAAGTAATTTAAAGAGTTTAAAATACAATGAGTGGGTTAAAGAGATAGTACAGAGGACACATGTCTGCCAAAAAATTGATTTGATCCACGTCACTACATGGTTTCCCAAGAGGCTGACACAACCCTGGATATTCCTGGTGAGGCCTGTATAATCCCTAGCACCTCAGGAGCTGAGCAGTGGCATATCCTCTGGAATTTTCATTGAAATGTGGGACAACTGGTCAAGAACCATTGGTGTAGGGCTCTCAGCCTTCTGAGTAGTGCTTGGGATACCCCCCTCCAAAAAACTAAATAACGAGAAGAGTTTGACAGCATAATTCAGCTGGAAGCAGAAATAAAAGTTACATGCAAGTTAATATGTACTAAGTAATGTGAATCAAAGAGAGAGGGACAGAGAGAGAGGAGAAAAATAAAGCAAAACAAAAACAAAAGTAGTGTCGGTATAATAGGTGTAGCAAGAAGAGAAGAAAATAAAGAATAAAGATTTGAACAACAGCAGAAAACAACAAAGTCAGAGGAAGAACAGAACTTCCAGGGAAATAAACATAAAGAAACAGACATTTCATAGTATAACACTGAAGACATAATATAGTAAAAAAATGCAAGACAACAATAGAAAAATTGTTCACTATATGTATGGAATTCTAGCAAAAACATTGAAACCAGAAGAAAGTATGATTAGGTATACAAGGTAGGGTAGAAAATAAAATTTCTCAACAAAAATTGTCATGTTGTTAGCTGAAAAAATATTTTAAGCAAAAAACAAGGTGAAAGATGTTTCCAGATGGACAAAAGGTTAGAGAATTCATTACCAGTAAACCAATCTTATATGAAATACCAGAGTAAACTAAATTCTTCAGGCAGGGAACAAATGATTCTAGACAGTAATTCAAATTCAGAAGAATAAAAGAGACAACCCAGGACAGGTAATTACTATAAAAGAGTACAATGCATATGCACCTTTTTATTCTTAAGTGATTTAAAAATCAATTTTATGACAAGCATATACATGATTATATTTTTAGCACTATAGCATATGGAAATATATTTGACAATAAAGGATAAAATTGACAAGTGATAGGAAAGTTTTATTAAAATAAGGAAGTGAAACCAAAGGGAAATGTGATTAATAGAACAAAGAATGAATATTAGAAAGGAAAAAATTAAAAGACTAATATAACACACACTATACTTACTCTTTTAATTCTGTTTGAATATTTAAATAATATAAAATGATATAAAAATATTAATTAGAATAATGTATTCTAATTATAATGATTTTATTTAGTTGAATAAGAGACTAGATATATGAGTAGAGTTTGAATGTATCACTAGACTTAATGTAGTATAAGTCTGAAGTTGGTTAGAATGAGTTATATAGTTAGCAAACAACAGTCATGTTGTAAAAAATAAGTAAATAAATAAAAATCAAGGGCAACAAAGTACTCAATGCAACATAAGCTATAAGATAAAAACAAAAAATCATTTTGTGGAGGCCAGAGTGATAGCACTGCAAGTGGGACACTTGCCTTGCATGTGGCCAACACGAGTTCAATCCCTGGAACTCCATAAAGTTTCCCTAGTCCTACCAGGATTGATTCCTGAGTAGAGGCAGGAGTAACTCTGAGCACCAGTGGATGTGCCCTCTGTCAAATCCAAACAAATAAAAACTTATTATGTTTACATTTAAAAGAAACAGGGGCAGAGCAAAGTTGACTGAATAGGAGACCCTGTCTCCATCTTTCCACAGTCGCTGCAAAATCTACACAAAACATAGCTCAGCTACAGAAGAACACCTAAATGTCCAACTGGCAAGAGGCATAGGGGAACTCTAAGATGAATCAGAAACAGAGGGTCACCCTTGCTACAACCACACCTTCACCCAGGACAACAAGTCACACATGGGAAGAGAATCTCTAAGATGTGTCATTTTTGCTCTGGAAAACAGAGGTAAGAGGTTCTTGCTGAACACCCAGTACCAAATCCTATATATGCACAAAATTGGAATGTGAGGTGAAACTACAGGATATGAACAAAACTCATAAAACTCAATGGGCACCATCTTGTTCTTGCAATCTTGCTGATTAATATCACATTGCATTTCAGTTGCCATAATAATGTCATCAGCAGGCAAGATCTTTCACTTATTTTATTTGGGGGCCACACCTAGAGGTGTTCAGGGCTAACTTCAGCTAAGCATATGAGATGGAAGGAATCTACCTTGGTCCGCACATGCAAAGCAAGTGCCCTACCTGCTGTGCAATCTCTCTGGTCCCAGCAGGCAGCATTTTATAGATATAAACAAACCTTGTTGGGGATATCATATTCTCTCACTCTTCTTAGTAATAGACCTTAAATGCAAATTTCTAAGAGGAGCTCAGTCTAAATCAAATTAATAATCAAACTAATCAGGGCTGAGACAATTGTGTAATCTTAGTAAACAGAGAAGGCTCTCTCAGTCCAAATCTGACTGACCTAGAAGTAGTGAGATACTTAAAAACTCAAAAATGTTGCAAAGAAAGAATAATAATAGGATTTTTAAGAAAGACTTTGAGAATTACATGTTTTAAATGAAAAATAAGATATGAGATTAGAAGTCTAAATACAAATTTCATGGCAGTCCCAAGCCAAGAACACGAAATAAAAAACAAACTCTAAGGAAATTTGGTCACCACACAAAAAGAAGGTAGTAAAGTACAACAATGAAGGTAAGAGATTAACAAAGAAACAAAGACAAAAGCAAAATGGCCAAGATGCATTAAAAAAAACAATACATTCTTTTATACAAACTTTTTTTAAGTCAATGGTTTAAACTTGTCATTCAAAAAGTGTAGGATAACACTGTTTTGTTCTTCCTGCATAGCCTCAGGTAGTTTAGGTTTATTGGGTTACTCCAGTCTGTAAGATACTCCCTACAGTATGAAGATGTAGG